>NC_060143.1:215760222-216960222 GCF_021461385.2 Schistocerca piceifrons | reverse complement strand
CTGAGGCATCAAGGGATCACAAATTTAGCATTGGAGGACAGTGTGGAGAGTAAAAATCGTAGAGGGAGACCAAGAGATGAATACACTAAGCAGATTCAGAAGGATGTAGGTTGCACAGGATAGATTAGCATGGAGAGCTGCATCAAACCAGTCTCAGGACTGAAGACCACAACAACAACAAGAAAAAGTTAATTTGTTTATATTTAATTTTTTAAATATAAATGTAAACTTATTTATTCTTTAAGTGATAAGCCTTAAGGTTATTAACCTATAATTTGTTCATTTAAAATATAATAGTAAGCTATAAACCAGCTATCTCAAAGATTACATTTTAATTCATTATTTTAAAATTTGATTTTGTAATTAATTTAGGTATTTCATTGAGATATGGGATTTCGCAATTTTTGTAATAATGCCAAAATTGGTATATTTATTCTCATTTAAGTATTTGTTGTTGTTAACTTGTTATCAGAAACTGGAAAACATTGATTTTTGACTTCTTATCATAAACATTTCTTCTTGATAATGTTTTGAGGTTTGGTCTGCTCACTGAGGAAAAATTTTTCGTGAATTTACAAGGTGTTATGAATGTGCAAGGGTAGCATTATCAGTAGACTCTTAATTAGTGGCTGGAATTAATGAAATCAACTGGATGTTAAAAAGTTTTTGAATTTATTTTTAAGAGGAAAGGCTTAAATTTATCTTTAGGACAAGAAGGCCCTATAGATTTTAACATAATCTTATGTATAATTTTTTGTTAGTCGTTCTGTATTCGATGATAAAGGTTCGTTGGGGGGACATTAAGGATAATTAAACTCATTATTGAATCATTAATTTATGTTTATCATGATCCATAATCGACGATCATAAGATAAGGTACCTTTGGGATACAGTGTAATTGTTTCTGACGTCTCATATCGACAAAGCAAATTCCGACCTCGATGTTGGATTAAGAAAAATTTTGGGTGCAGGACCCCAGTGATTAGCTCTGTTCGACCTTTAAATTCTTACATGATGTGAGTTCAGACCTGACCTGCGTGAAACAAGTAGGTTTCTATCCTACGTTTATTTGCCTACATTAGCACGAAAGGACCATGTCTGTTTTTTTTCCATTTTCTGTCCCAGGTCTCCCCTCAACGAATTTCTATGGCGTGCTTACCTGCGGGTCTGGCGGCCGCGAGCCCGCGGAAGGCAGGGTGCAGCAGCAGCTGCTGCGGCTGGTAGAGGTAGCCCGCCGCCGCCGCTGCCGCCGCCGCCGCAGCCGTCGCGGCGCGCCCGTTGGGCTGCCCTCCGTAGACCAGCGCGGCGCCCGTCGTCGGCACCGCCTGCACGCGGCCGTTCTGCACCGCGGCGCCCGCCGCACCTGCAAGGAGACACCGGGGAGCGTGCTGAGCCGCCAGGATGCACGGGAGTGTGTGTGGGGGGTAGCGTTACAAGAACACCAGAGGCTGCAATATCAATCAGTTCGATGGCCACACTGGATCACTGGCTAAAGAGGGCGGTAGATCTCGGTTTATTTGTAGAATAACAAGAAAACGCAGCCATACAACAAAGGAGGCTGCCTGAGTTTGTACATTGAGGTGACAAATGTCATGGGATAGCTATAAACAAATGCACAGATGGTGGCAGTAGCGCTTACACAAGGCACAAAATGGCAGGCAGTACATTGGCGGAGCTGTCCTTTGTACTCAGATGATTCATGTGAAAATGTTTCCTATGTGATTACAGCTCCACAACGGTGGTTAACAGAATTTGAACGCGGAATTGTAGGTGGAGCTAGACGTATGAAGCTTTCCATTCTGAAACCATTACGGAATTCATTATTTTGAGATCCACACAGCCAAGAGTGTGACGAGAATACCGCATTTCAGGTATTACCTCTCACCGCAGACAACACAGTGGCCGACGGCCTTCACTTAACGACCGAGTGCAGCGGCGTTAGCGTACAGTTGTCAGTGCTAATAGAAAAGCAATACTATGTGAAATAACTGCAGAAATCTATGTGGGACGTACGATGAACGTACCCGTTAGGACAGTGGGGCGATATCTGGTTTAAATGGGTTACGGTATCAGACGACCGACGCGACTGCCTTTCCTAACATAAGAACATCGTTTGCAGTGTCTCCTCGGGTCATAACCATAGCGGTTGGACCCTCTACTACTGGAAAACAGTGATGTGTTCAGACGAGTCCCCATTTCGGTCGGCAAGAGCTGCCGGTAGGGTTCGCGTGTGGCACAGACCTCACGAAGCTATGGACCCATGTTGTCAAGCAATGTCCAAATGGTTCAAATGGCTCTGAGCACGATGCGACTTAACATCTGAGGTCATCAGTCCCCTAAAACTTAGAACTACTTAAACCTAACTAACCTAACGACATCACACACATCCAAGACCGAGGCAGGATTTGAGCCTGCGATCCTAGCAGTCGCGCGGTTCCGGACTGAAGCGCCTAGAACCGCTCGCCCACAAGGGCCGGCAGCAATGTCCAAGCTGGTGGTGACTCCATAATGGTGAGGGCTGTGTTTACATGGAATCGACTGGGTTCTCTACTCCAGCTGAACCAACCACTGACTGCAAATGGTTACGTTTGTATACTCGGGTACCATTGATGGACTTCATGTTCCCAAACAATGAAGGAATTTTTATGGATGACAATGCCGTGTTTCACTGAGCCATAATTGCTCACAATTGGTCTGAACAACATTCTTGAGAATGCGAGCTAATGATGTGGCCACCCAAATCGCCCGACGTGAATCTCATGCATTGCCCAATATTAGCGCGGGGGACTTTCAAAGATTTTTTGAGTCTGTGCCATGTCGAGTTGCTCGACTACGACGGGAAAAAAATGGTCCGATACAATGTTAGCAGATATCGCATGACTTTTGTCACTTCAGGGTATGTAGCATAGCACGGCTAATCCATACTCCGTTGGGAGACTATTTTGGTTCAAATCAAAAAGTACGAATAAGGTAAAACAGTAGTCTCATTTCTTCCGCTGGCTGCTGTACGGCTTTAGCAGTGTCCCTAATGCAAAAGTTTGAAGGTATGGCATCCGTGATATGAATGTTTATCGATAATTTGTTTTAATTCTGCGCTAGGCTTCCCTACATGCCCTTTCAATATATTATACCTGAAAATACTGAGTTTGTAGAGAATATTATCGTATACGGATACTCTCAAATGAAATATAAGAGTTAAGGAAGCAATGTGTGTGAAATGCGCAATGCGAGGATCTCGTTTTCTCTCCTCGAATTTCTTCCGCTGGCCGAATTGAAGCAAACGCTGGCCAGATCCGAGTCACGGTCAGCAGGTTGTCCACCCGTGTTCCTTATTAATCCAATATATACTCTCAATATTTGTTTGCATGTGTGTTTGTTTGCTTGTCTCCTATGCGCTCCTATACCATTCAACCGACGGCAATGAAATTTTACTGAGTTGTTGTATGCACATCTGTGAAGCTTTCTCTAGGGGGTAAGAACCAGTTACCACCGATATGGACGCAGGTTGAAATGGCTGACATAGAAACTTATCTCAGGAACGTAAGGAATAATTTCTACGAAATTTTATACAAAAATGAGTCATTATTTGGTTGCAACTAGTGCTCTAGTGGTTAGCGTTGTTTCCTCGATACCAGGAGGTCCAATATTGGATTCCCGGCCGGGATGGAGACTTTGTCCGTTTGGGGGTTTGGTGTCGTGTTGCCCTCATATTCATCACTACGCAAGTCGTCGAACTGGCGTCAAATAGGAAGACTATCATTAGGCAGCCGAATATCATCAGACGGGGCTTCCCAGCCAATAATGCCATGCAGTCACTATATTTTTAGGGTTCCTTACCTCAACCGGTAAAATCGGACCCCTTGTGGGTTATATTTGCTGTATTCTTGTTTGTCTGTCTATCCTACTGTTAAGAGCACTTTATCTCTTGAACGGATGGATATATCCGGTCGAAATTGAAGTCCCATACCGAGGTCTACGATTCCCTGGCGGCGTAATTAGTCTAACCTTTTAAGTCGATGGAGTTCAAAGATACGGCCGTAAATATCACATTTTTGCTGCTCGCAGACTTACTGTTGAAAACCTGTATCTGAACTATCTACCGTGTACAACATGGCGGGCCGGGAGGTCTAGCAATAAAGGGCGTCTCAGGAAACCAAAAGGTCGCGAGATCAAGCCTGGATCGGACTACTTCCTGTGTAGGCTTCATCTTCCCACGATGTGAGGCATCGTCATAAACAACATGTGGTTCGAATTCCACCTTAAACTGTAGGTCCCCTATCCGATGTTGGATAACTGGGGCAGGGTAAGGTCTACGAAGATTGATATTTTTAAAAAAATCGAAAATCCGATTTATCGACATTTTAAAAGATATCACTATCGCCCTTCGGTATATTGACAAAAAGTATCGATATACCGAAGGAATAAATATCGCAATATCGGCCTATAAAAATACAGTCTGTGCATGCTAAAAACTTTGCCTTATAATAGAGTATATTTAAGTACTGATTTATTATTATATTTTGTACATACAGAAACTAGCAGCCTGCCTATCCCCCTTAGACCAAGAACTGAAAGAAAAACACATAATTCGAAAATCTGTAAGTTAATAATGGGACTCTGTACAGATGAAAAGTTGCTATTACAATACTTTTTTGGTCGACTGTTGGGTTGTTGATTAACAACTGTGTACATGGTGCATTGTCATGCAGTATTTCATTCCAGTTAACCACTCATACCTTCCATTCTTAATTCGTCGTTGGCAACGTGTCGAAACAGACCTTTTTCACGTTGATGTAGGAAAACTGCGAAGTGATGATAAACGTTGCAGTTTCTGTTGGTAGCGCCGAGCGCCGACTACGGCAGCATTTACCCTCAGACGTCTCCACCCACCGCAAAGATCAGTCTTGTCATTTAGATTGCTAATCATCATTTTAAATTGTAAGACATTTCCAGTGGCAGATGTGGACTCTGATCACAATCTATTGGTTATGAACTGTAGATTAAAACTGAAGAAACTGCAAAAAGGTGGGAATTTAAGGAGATGGCACCTCGATAAACTGAAAGAATCAGAGGTTGTACGGAGTTTCAGGGAGAGCATAAGGGAACAATTGACAGGAATGGGGGAAAGAAATACAGTAGAAGAAGAATGGGTAGCTTTGAGAGATGTAGTAGTGAAGGCAGCAGAGGACCTAGTAGGTAAAAAGACAAGGGCTAGTAGAAATCCTTGGGTAACAGAAGAAATACTGAATTTAATTGACGAAAGGAGAAAATATAAAAATGCAGTAAATGAAGAAGGCAAACAGGAATACAAACGTCTCAAAATCGAGATCGACAGGAAGTGCAAAATGGCTAAGCAGGGATGGCTAGAGGACAAATGTAAGGATGTAGACGCTTATCTCACTAGTGGTAAGATAGATACTGCCTACAGGAAAATTAAAGAGACCTTTGGAGAAAATAAAACCACTTGTATGAATATCAAGAGCACAGATGGAAACCCAGTTCTAAGCAAAGAAGGGAAAGCAGAAAGATGGAGGGAGTATATAGAGGGTCTATACAAGGGCAATGTACTTGAAGACAATATTATGGAAATGAAAGAGGATGTAGATGAAGATGAAATAGGAGATATGATACTGCGTGAAGAGTTTGACAGAGCACTGAACGACCTGAGTCGAAACAAGGCACCGGGAGTAGACAACATTTCATTAGAACTACTAACGGCCTTGGGAGAGACAGTGCCTTTGTGGCACAACTTGACTAGAAGAAGGGATCGGTTGGTAGGACATGTTCTGAGTCATCAAGGGATTACCAATTTAGTATTGGAGGGCAGCGTGGAGGGTAAAAATCGTAGAGGGAGACCAAGAGATGAATACACTAAACAGATTCAGAAGGATGTAGGCTGCAGTAGGTACTGGGAGATGAAGAAGCTTGCACAGGATAGAGTAGCATGGAGAGCTGCAACAAACCAGTCTCACGACTGAAGACCACAACAACAACAACATCATCATTTTCAGTAATTGTTTTTGAAGAATGCCGATATGAGGAAAGAGCACACACATGTGACTCAGCTTGTCTCAGGAGAGGGTACAGTGGATTTATGACACCTTCCCAGCCGGATTAATGGTCCCATCCAGTCCAGAATGTGGACTACGTCATATTCATAAGTGGGCTAATATTACCGAGCAATCACTTCAATAATATCACATACCCCTCAAACAACGAAGTTTCATTTCGTTTCCTCGTCTCATTCTGGCTGCTTTCCTTTTTTGTCAACTATTGTACAACTTGTTTTTTTCTCTATTTACCAAAACATACACTCCTGCAAATTGAAATAAGAACACCGTGAATTCATTGTCCCAGGAAGGGGAAACTTTATTGACACATTCCTGGGGTCAGATACATCACATGATCACACTGACAGAACCACAGGCACATAGACACAGGCAACAGAGCATGCACAATGTCGGCAATAGTACAGTGTATATCCACCTTTCGCAGCAATACAGGCTGCTATTCTCCCATGGAGACGATCGTAGAGATGCTGGATGTAGTCCTGTGGAATGGCTTGCCATGCCATTTCCACCTGGCGCCTCAGTTGGACCAGCGTTCGTGCTGGACGTGCAGACCGCGTGAGACGACGCTTCATCCAGTCCCAAACATGCTCAATGGGGGACAGATCCGGAGATCTTGCTGGCCAGGGTAGTTGACTTACACCTTCTAGAGCACGTTGGGTGGCACGGGATACATGCGGACGTGCATTGTCCTGTTGGAACAGCAAGTTCCCTTGCCGGTCTAGGAATGGTAGAACGATGGGTTCGATGACAGTTTGGATGTACCGTGCACTATTCAGTGTCCCCTCGACGATCACCAGTGGTGTACGGCCAGTGTAGGAGATCGCTCCCCACACCATGATGCCGGGGGTTGGCCCTGTGTGCCTCGGTCGTATGCAGTCCTGATGGTGCGCTCACCTGCACGGCGCCAAACACGCATACGACCATCATTGGCACCAAGGCAGAAGCGACTCTCATCGCTGAAGACGACACGTCTCCATTCGTCCCTCCATTCACGCCTGTCGCGACACCACTGGAGGCGGGCTGCACAATGTTGGGGCGTGAGCGGAAGACGGCCTAACGGTGTGCGGGATCGTAGCCCAGCTTCATGGAGACGGTTGCGAATGGTCCTCGCCGATACCCCAGGAGCAACAGTGTCCCTAATTTGCTGGGAAGTGGCGGTGCGGTCCCCTACGGCACTGCGTAGGATCCTACGGTCTTGGCGTGCATCCGTGCGTCGCTGCGGTCCGGTCCCAGGTCGACGGGCACGTGCACCTTCTGCCGACCACTGGCGACAACATCGATGTACTGTGGAGACCTCACGCCCCACGTGTTGAGCAATTCGGCGGTACGTCCACCCGGCCTCCCGCATGCCCACTATACGCCCTCGCTCAAAGTCCGTCAACTGCACGTACGGTTCACGTCCACGCTGTCGCGGCATGCTACCAGTGTTAAAGACTGCGATGGAGCTCCGTATGCCATGGCAAACTGGCTGACACTGACGGCGGCGGTGCACAAATACTGCGCAGCTAGCGCCATTCGACGGCCAACACCGCGGTTCCTGGTGTGTCCGCTGTGCCGTGCGTGTGATCATTGCTTGTACAGCCCTCTCGCAGTGTCCGGAGCAAGTATGGTGGGTCTGACACACCGGTGTCAATGTGTTCTTTTTTCCATTTCCAGGAGTGTATTTTGACATCTTTGTCCCACCTTGAGTTGGCCTCTAATCCTTTGTGTAAATATATGTTAATGACTATTTTTGTATTTTAGGCCTACGAACGAAATAGAATTTTTTTTAAAAATTTTGCATGTTTGTTCATCTGAAACTATTTATAGGAGGACGTACTGAAAAGTAATGCCGCCGAATTCATTATGTGAAAGCTCTCGAAGCTCTTTAAATAAAACAAACGTTGTTAACATTTTACTTCCTAAATCTCTATTTTTACATATTTATTTCTCAGCGCAGATAGAGTGACGAAGAACACATATCACCCAACGAGAGACCAGTTCGTTGATATCGTCGCTGTAGAAGGACTGATACTGCTGACTGAGCCACAACCTCACTTCTGCTTCCACCGCTTCATCGCTATCAAATTGATGTCCACGAAGGTGTTCTTTAAGTTTCGCAAACAAATGAAAATCCAGTGGGGCCAATTCGGGACTGTATGGAAGATGGTCGGTGACAGTGATCCCAAAGTGTCGGATTGTTGCAGATGTCGCCGCACCCATGTGTGCTCTGGCACTGTCATGCTGAAGCAGAGGGTACTCCATGTGTGGACAAACTCTTCGAATTCGAAACTCGAGTACAGTACGCTGTTTCTCACGCACCGACTTTGTTAAGTTATTCACATCCGTGTTACATGCTACAATTTGGAACCCTCTAGCAGGAGCGAGCTGCAAAAACGTAGATATGAATAACAGAGATATAGAATCTTAATAAAGTTTGTTGTATTTAAAAACCTTTAATAGCTATCACATAAATTTTTTTATTATTATTATTTTGAGCTTTTCCTCATTACAGAGGCTTATCTCCAACATAATAATTTACTAGAAAATTACTATACGAAGAATAAACATTCTTAAACTATGTTTTCAAAATATTCCTCCAGGTGTTTCGATCTTGTGTGTCCTCTTCCTCTGCGCCCATTCTCCTCATTGTGTGCTGTACATTTTGGAGCCAGGTGGTCATTGGTCGTCCTCTTCTTCTTCTCCCCTCCGGTTCCCACTCCAGTATCAATTTTGGCATTCTGGCTTCCTCCATTCGTCGTACATGCCCGTACCACTGTCGTAGATTCTTTCTTTCATTTACATTCTTCTTATTATTTCAGTGTTCCTGATCTTCTCCTTCCTGGAGTTTCTTGCCAATTTTCTCCAGAAGTCCATTTCTATAGCTTTCAGAGGTATTACTTTTCAACTCATCCTCCTACATTAACTGTGAACCTGGATTTGCTGAGGGTAGTTTGCTTTCATGTAAAGTAATCGGAAGCATTCGCTTAAAGAGTACTACTATTGAAAACTATTTTTCCGAAAAGAGCAGTGGTGCAAATTCTCTGCTTGCGTTTTCTGTTGTATTGTACGTCGTTAGTATGTTTTCTTTTTTGGTTGTAATAAGCTGGTTTTTACACCTTTACCACTTGACTCCCACCTGTCACCACACATTTTTCTACACGAGGTGAGATTTGGAAAAACCTCACCATACCCTTAGATGGATACTATGTTACTGCTGCTACTCGCTTGACCATCGTTTTATTTTTGTATAGTTTAGCGCCAGTTCTGAATGTTCAGTGCGTATTTGGTCGTTAATTTACTGGGGGAAACTTATTTGATTTGATCTGTGTATCTCTCTCTCTCTCTCTCTCTCTCTCTCTCTCTCTCTCTCTCTCTCTCTGTGTGTGTGTGTGTGTGTGTGTGTGTGTGTGTGTGTGTGTAGCGGAACAACTGCAGACCTGTCAGCTAGCTTACGTGTGTGTGTGTGTGTGTGTGTGTGTGTGTGTGTGTCTGTAGTGTAGTGTAGTGTAGTGTAGCAAGTGCAGACGTGTCGGCTGGCTTACGTGTGTGTGTGTGTGTGTGTGTGTGTGTGTGTGTGTGTGTGTGTGTGTGTGCGTGTGTGTGTGTCTGTAGTGTAGTGTAGTGTAGCAAGTGCAGACGTGTCGGCTGGCTTACCTGTGGGCGACCCAGCTGGGGAGGCTGGCGAGAGGACGTCGGCACCGGCGGAGGCTGCAACGGCGGAGGGCGCGCTCAGCAGCTGCATCTCGCGCATCTGCTCCTGACGGATCTCGTCGTTGTAGTCCTGCCAACACAGAAGTCCACTGTGTCCTGACTGAAAAGTTTCTGAAGTCTCAGATGAATATGTGTCAACAGAGTGGCGCTCAGGGACGTACACGATGACAGCCCTCATTTCTAACGTCAGCAAGGCAGCCAGAGAAGAGGGTTTACATATACTGTAGTTAGTTAACCTCGAATAAAAATAAATGACTTGAAGATTAAAGGCAGCTACCTACACTTCTGCTAATTAACCCTTTATGTGGCACTGATAAATAAGAGGGCAATTTCCTTACAACCTCCGATTGGTCACGAAACGGAAAGCACAGAGAAAATAAAAAAAAAATCCAGAATGAGATTTTCACTCTGCAGCGGAGTGTGCGCTGATATGAAACTTCCTGGCGGATTAAAACTCTGGGCCAGACCAAGACTCGAACTCAGGACTTTTATCTTTCGCGGGCAAGTGCTCTAGCAACTGACCTACCCAAGCACGACTCACGCCCGGTCCCGTTCGAGTCTCGGTCTGGCACACAGTTTTAATCTGCAGGAAGTTTCAAAAAAAAATTATTCACAACATATAGCTACACCTAACAACTCCTTCTCTACATAGTCATCGCTCCGATTTAGATATCAACTTTCCAATACCCTATACTGCTCTGTAGCTTGTCTGTGCGAAATTGTTGTCACAGCCAGTAGTTCATGCGAGCAAAGAGATTAAAACCTGGGGACTCCCAGTCCGAGTTGTATGGTCGAAAGCGATGCAGGAGCGCTTTCGTTGGACCTGCAGTTTGCGGCTGAGCACTGTCGTGAAGAAGGACACACGTGATAGTTATGTCGTGTGGGCTGCATGAAATCAGGCGGAACCCTCAGCAGGCACATTGCACTTGGAGGGAGACACCGTTCCTCTAGGCATTTTTATGTGCTCACTGTGCGGTCAGAACTGAGAAGTGCGACATGACGCGATTTACTGGCAACCGAGAGACACTGCACAACAAAGGTTCATCGGATTTTCTGTACGAGATCAAGAAAAAAAAAGTCGTTACAGTGTTGGATTGCCAAGTGGGATAGCCGTGTTCAAACCTGCCTCGTGACTTTTTTTTTCCGCTGTTCGCTTTATTCAAATTTATATCTGGTCGTTGTGTAACTTCTGTTTGCAAGAGTGAGGTTTATGGTACAGTCCTATAATGACAGTTGATTCTGCACAACTACTCTATTAGCAGCCGTAACGAAGTGGCTTCTGCAGACGTTTGATGAGAAGGCGACAAGTCAACCGAATCCTCGAACGGAAAACACGTCTGCTGTGTCATACACGGCATCAGTGACAGTACATGTGTTATGGGATGGAATCTCTTATCGACGTACCTAATTTGCACATCTGGTAGGTGAGCGAGATATGTCTCTTTGCCCTATCTGCGTGTTCGTATGAATGTGAATGTGATCGCTCCCAAGGGAAAGATGAAATCATAATAGCTGGCCGTTGTGGCCGAGCGGTTCTAGGCGCGTCAGTCCGGAACCGCGCTGCTGCTACGGTCGCAGGTTCGAATCCTGCCTCGGGCATGGATGTGTGTGCTGTCCTTAGATTAGTTAGGTTTAAGTAGTTCTCAGTTCTAGGGGACTGATCACCTCAGATGTTAAGTCCCATAGTGCTCAGAGCCATTTGAACCATTTGAAACCATAATAGTTTGTCACATAAATTGTAACAAAAGAGCTGAACTGTGTCACAATCACACAGCTTCTCTGCGCTCTGTCAAAAAATAATTTTTTAACGTTTTCTAGTTGCGTTCCGTTTTGAAAGTCTTGAAACTTTAATTCCTCTGTTGCAAAACAGTTCACACCCGTTTATTTGTTGTTTTCATTTCTGTTAGATGTCTGTGTGGTATCTCGCCTGCTCTCACTATTCATCACATTTACGTGTGACAGTAACGTCTTCTTACTACATGACTCATACTCTACAGCTGATGTATCGTATGACAACTGCAAAGACTACAGAAAGAGAACAAACATTTCAGTGACCGGACGGACAGTTCATAATGTTGTGGAAAAAAAAATTGGAACAAGGGAGTTTCCACCACGGCTCGCCGGCATAGCTGTCCAACACCATTAACACTTCCCCACGACGCCATTACTGTTTCTGGCTGATCTTTATTGCACTTTGTATTCTTGGACCGTTTACTGTTCTTATTTTGCTTTTCTTCGTGGTTCAGTACTCCTTTTTCCTGTTTCCATACTTGGTCTGTGTTCAGTTTTTGATGGGCTATCCACTGGGCTATCTTACCACTAAATCTGACAGGGGTGCGATGGGGAATTTCCCTTGTTAGCAAACTCCAAGAAATATCTTGCAGGGCAAAAACGTCGAATATCCTTCAGTCATGTACCTATCTGTTCTATTGAGATTTAGTACTAGACGAACAGAATATCCCGCAGAACCATACTAGAAAATTACAGATCTTAATGTATGATAAAAGCAGCCAAGCTCTCCACGCTGATTTACAAAGTATAGTTTTAGAAGAGTAGTGCTTGCACTCATTCAGTGAGCGAGCAGTGTGGCGTAGTTAGCATACATGGCACGGGTTTAGAAGGATGACAGTTGATATCCCTGTACCAACACTGTGATAGAGGTATCTCGTTTTATCCCCAAATCGTTTAACGCGAATGCCAGGGAGTTCTCTTAAAAGGGTACAGCTTATTTCCTTCATAGAATCAGAATCTGTGCTCCATCCCTTACTGATTCATAGTTGATGGGACATTATACCCTAATCTTCTTTCCTCCCTTTCTATTAATAACTTGGTGGTTTATCATAGTTTCAGATTCACTTGTTCATGATGATGATAAACCCATTTGTTGGCGACGATACCGTGCATTTAAACTGTATCACTGCAAACTACTGGGTGATCAAAAAGTCAGTATAAATTTGAAAACTTAATAAACCACGGAATAATGTAGATAGAGAGGTAAAAATTGACACACATTCTTGGAATGACATGGGGTTTTATTAGACCCGAAAAAAAAACAAAGTTCACAAAATGTCCGACAGATGCCACTGGACAGCAAAACGTCAGTGAGTGCGCATGATAATCGTGTATAAAAGAAGCTGTAATGAGAGAGAGAATCAGATGCACCAGCAGTCGCAGCATGTTGAGGTTACCTGAAAAGCTGTATTATCAGAATGGGGAATGTGCTAGTTCAGCGTTACGATCCTATCGCCATAGGAAGGGGATTCGAATGGGTAAAGGTCCGTTGAAAAATGCAGCTGTGGCGAGAATGATTTCGAAGTTCGAAGCCACGGGTTGTTTAGACGATAGACCCCGTAGTGGCCGACCGATCACAAGGCGTAATGCGGCTGAGACAGTTCAGGAAGAAATGGACACTGTAGCAGGTTCGTCTATGCACGGGGAAGTCAGCGATCGTGCAGTCGCACGTCGCACCGGCATTCCATACACTACTGTTTGGCTGGCACTGAGGCGTACCCTCCGACGCTATCCGTACAAAATCCATCGGCATCATGAACCGTTACCTGGCGATTTAGTTAAGCGGAGGGCATTTGCGGTGTGGGCGTTTCAAAAGATGGTGGAAGATGACGATTGGTTGAGTAACGTGTTGTGGACCGACGAAGCTCATTTCACGCTCCGAGAGTCTGTCAATGGCCACAACTGCAGAATTTGGGCTACCGAAAATCCTAGAACTGTCGTGGAAACTCCATTGCACGACGAGAAAGTCACGGTATGGGTTGTATTTACCACATCTACCGTTATCGGGCCTTATTTCTTCGAGGAAATGCGTGGTTCTGGTTTTGTAACTGCTACCATGACGGGTGAGAAGTACGCCGATATGTTACAGAATCGCATCATCCCCAGCCTGGCTGATAACACCTGCTGGAATGTACGATGTTTATGCAGGATGGCGCTCCACCCAAATATTGCGTGAAAGATCCCTTGCGCGCGTCGTTTGGTGATGATCGTGTGCTCAGCCGCCACTTCCGTCGTGCTTGGCCTCCCAGGTCCCCAGACTCAGTCCGTGCGAGTATTGGCTTTGGGGTTACCTGAAGTCGCAAATGTATCGTGATCGACCGACATCTGTAGGGATGCTGGAAGATAACATCCGACGCCAATGCCTCACCATAACTCCGGACATGCTTTACAGTGCTGTTCACAACATTATTCCTCGACTACAGCTATTGTTGAGGAATGATGGTGGGTATATTGAGCATTTCCTGAAAAGAACATCATCTTTGCTTTGTCTTACTTTGTTATGCTAATTATTGCTATTCTGATCAGATGAATAGCCATCTGTCGGACATTTTATGAACTTTGGTATTTTTTTGGTTCCAATAAAACCCCATGTCATTCCAAGCATGTATGTCAATTTGTACCTCTCTATCTACATTAATCTGTCGTTTATTCAGTTTTCAAATTTATACTGACTTTTTGATCACCTGGTATATAGGGTGATTCAACTGCCCTAATAATGGTTTTATACAACCCACAACACCTTAAAATTCCATATGCAAGATTTTCATATTCTCTCACTCACTACATGAAAAGTATTAGTCCTATAGAAAAAACGAACGGGAAATTTTTGTAGGTAATTTATTCTATTTAAATTTTGTACTGGAAGACGTTTTCAGTAGAGATCGTAGTTTTCGAAATATTCAAGCAAACCACGTTTTTCTTGAATAACCTTAAAACTGTGGCCTCCAGCGAAAACGAGTTCCAGAACAAAATTTAGTTACATTAAATTTCCCACAAAAAGTTGTTTTCATTTTTTTCTGTAGGACGACTAGTTTTTATGTAGTGAGCGAGAAAAAATGAAAATGCCGCATGTGGTATTTGAAGGCATTGCGGGTTGCAATAAACCAATTGGCAGGGGCAGGTGACTCACCCTGCGAGTATATAACGTGAGATATTGCAATATTAACTATCACACATCAGTATATTAGAGTTTATTCTGATTTTTCTGAGCCGTAAAATAACGCAGATGGTGGTATCACGCATATACATTCTGTCCAAGCTCTCAGCAACCACAGCTGCTACCTAGCTAAAGTTTTAAGGGGATTGGAAAAGTGCAACTTGGTAAAATGTATGTTGTTGTGGCGCTGGATTATCCGTAAAGGAGCGAGTGTTCTTGAGGCTCTTGCAGCGGAGAAAAATGCTCCAGTTATTTTTTGTCGGCAAGGCAAGTCTCCAAGTATATTTTCAAGATGTTTTTATTTATCTAGGCGAGAGGGTAGCGGAACATTTTTCTTGGCGTCATATTTCGTAGTGAATAAACGATGTCCCATTCCGGTTAGGAATATTGATTGCAAGCAGTGTGAAGCCTAAACTCTAACTACAACAGCCTATTTCGGATAGTATTTAGAAACTAAAGTGTCTAGTGGTTGAAATGAAATGCCAGTGATCGTATCTCATTGCCTAATACAGAATTTCATCCTGGGTGTGTGGAAGATCCTCGACGTTGTACATTAATGTCCTGAGCACTTTATCTTTGCAACTATGTTTGTATAACTTAGTTGACATTTGTGTTGTTATAGTTACGTAAACAAACACTCTGTTAAGGTGATCGCATTATACATCCTTACTTTCTGAACTCGAGGACGACACCGTGTACAGTGATACAGCATATAATTTTCCTGCATTCCACACATAATTCGACCGCTGCTATTACGTTGTAAACCAAAAGCACTCCGTCTTCAGGCCACAAGTGGCGCATGAGAACCATCCGACCGCCGTGTCATCCTCGGCTGAGGATGCGGATAGGAGGGGCGTGTGGTCAGCACACCACTCTCCCAGTCGTTATGATGTTTTTTTGGCGGCCTGGACGGTCACCCATCCAATTGCCGGCCACGCCCGACAGCGCTTAACTTCTGTGATCTGACGGGAACCGGTGTACCCACTTCGGCAAATCCGTTTTTCTCGTTGCCGGGAGCAGTGTTACATCTGACGCAGCCAAGGACTCGCTTTTCAAATGGCTTTAGGATTATCAGCCGAAATTTCGGAACAAGAAATAGTACTACCCTGTACGCAGGTCCGGAAGATGATAGACTATTTTTCGATTATTTGTAACTGTTCTCGTAATATCTGCATGCTCATCCATTGTGGAAACTTACATTGAACCACGACAAACGTTTCTGAGGAGCTGTTTTGTGGAGCTTTACGAGCAAATTACTCATCTGAACCCCATCAGTTCGTTTTGCTGCTGTGTCAGGTCTAGACCCCATGGACGTTCCTTCGTTTTCAGGCTGATTATGCAGGTACAAATGGGCCGAGGCATATTTGAGTATTTAAAAAGAACAACTGTTTTCATAAGAGGCCGTCCTTGAAAGTCCACAAAATCTGCTACACAGGGTTTCTCAAAAAGTGATTTACACTCTTTGAACTTCAATAACTGGGTAGGTATTACTGATAACGTGATAAAGATATGATTATATGGTGCTGATGTGATTAGTGTGTGTAGCCATTCATTTGTTTTCCTTTTGTTTGTTTTCAGTTGCCAGTAACTACACGTAAATAACAAGCTGAACCTCGTCCGAACAGGCCTCGGAAGGCCCAACGGGACCGACCGACCACCGTCACTGGATGCGAATATGGAGGGACATGTGGTCAGCACATCGCTCTCCCGACCTTTGTCAGATTTCGTGACCGGAGCCGCTATTTTTCCCCCAAGTAGCTGCTCAATTGGCCTCACAAGGGCTGATTGCACCCTTCGCACCCCCATCCCCCCTCTCCCCCGCCAAAAGCGCCCGATATACCCGGACGGTTACCCATCGAATTGCAAGACAAGCTCGACAGCTCTTAACTTCGGTGATCTGATGGATGGTTACCGGATTTACCTCTGCAGCAAGTACTTTGGCACACGTAGATAACAAGATGGCTAAAAACCTGTCCTTGGACCAAAGAAAGTGGCTTTAAGATGTTACCTGAAATGCGAATACATAAAAGAAGTGCCGAGACGATGGCGGGCACAGTTTGATACTGCGCCACCGTAATATGTAACAATGATGAAATTACGCGACAAATTTACGAGGGAAGGAAGTGTACGTGATCTGAAGAAGGAACGGTGTGGGAGGAAGAAATCAGTAGCGGACTAAACAGGAGTGAGCGCAGTGGTACAAGCTTCCACAAGATCCTCAAAGAAGTCCATACGGCAAGCTGCGTGTGAATCAGGTGTAAGCAAGTCAAGTGTACACTGTTTTTAAACCCAAACAAAGTGGATACCTTACATTCCCAAGAACAATGTGGTTAGGCGCCTCGAATTTTGTGACTGGATTTGTTATCATGAACAGTTGACTGATGTTATTGCTTGGTTTGATGAGATGACGTTTCAGCTGAATGAAACTACCGGTCGCCATAACTGTGTATCCTGGTCAAGAGATAACCCCATTATACGGAAAAACAAGCTGTTAATGTACCTGGGTTATCAATGTTGCGCGTTATGTCCGTTAGAGAACTTTTAGGATCATTCTTTTCTAAAGGAACAGTGATAGGTGTAAAGTACCTTAACATGTTGCAGAAACGAATTGTGCCAGCCGTTAACCAACTGTATGGAGATCACGATTTTTTGCGAAGAAGATGGTGCACCGTCAGATTACCTTTGTGACGCGTGCGGCAAGATTTGCTGAGTCTTGGATAGGCCGGGAAGTAAGTGCTGAGTTTCCACCCAGATCCCCCGATCTATCATCGTTAGAATTCTTTCTGAAGGACTCCGTTTACGCTAAGAGCCACTCAAGTACGGCTAGAGCCATGAGAGAGGCGATTGTGACTGCCTGTGCATCAACTCCAATGAAACCATAAAGCGTGTGTCGATCTGTTCCGTAGTGAAGCAGACGCCGTATTGCTGCTGATGTAGTTTTGAACAACTTCAACAGCAAAACATTACTAGTGACATCGTGACCATCTGAGTGACTTAAAAAATCGTAGTTTTCGTTATCCTTGTTCGAGTTCAGCAGTTACATACAACTGCTTGTTCACAGAAAGATCCGTACCTAAAGACTGTAAAATTGCTGAAGTCACACCAATACCAAACATGGGAAAATAGAACTAATAGGCTGAATTGCAGGCTCATATCGCTAATGTCGATTTGCAGTGGGGTTTTGGAACACATACAGCGTTCGAACGTTATGAATTACCTAGAAGGAAACGATTTATCGACCCATAGTCAGCACGGATTCAGAAAATATCGTTCTTGTGAAACACAACTAGCTCTTTAGACTAATTAAGTAATATGTGCTATTGAAAGGGAATGTCATATTGACTCCATATTTTTAGATTTCCAGAAGGCTTTCGACACCGTTCCTCACAAGCGTCTTCAAACCAAACTGCGTTCCTACGGAATATTGCCTCAGTTGTGCGACTGGATTCGTGACTTCCTGTCAAAAAAGTCGCAGTTCGTAGTAATAGACTGAAAGTCATCGAGTAAAACGTAAGGAATATCCGGCGTTCCTCAAGGAAGCGTTATAGGCCGTCTATTGTTCCTAATCTTTATTAACGACGTAGGAGACATTCTGAGTAGCGTCTTAGATTGTTTGCAGATGATGCCATCATTCACCGTCTTGTAAAGTCATGGGATGACCAAAACGAATTGCAAAATGATTTAGATAAGATATATGCATGGTGCGAAAAGTGACAATTGACCCTGAATAGAAAAACGTTTGAAGTTATTCACAAAATGGTGCAAATGGCTCTGAGCACTATGGAACTTAACATCTATGGGCATCAGTCCCCCAGAACTTAGAATTACTTAAACCTAACGAACCTAAGGACATCACAAAACACCCAGTCATCACGAGGCAGAGAAAATCCTTGACCCCGCCGGGAATGGAACCCGGGAACCCGGGCGCGGGAAGCGAGAACGCTACCGCACGACTACGAGCTGCGGACTATTCACATTAGTAGTAAAAGAAATCCGATAAATTTTGATTACGCGATGAGTCACACAAATCTGAAGGCTGCTCAAAAATGGCTCTGAGCACTATGGGACTCAACTGCTGAGGTCATTAGTCCCCTAGAACTTAGAACTAGTTAAACCTAACTAACCTAAGGACATCACAAACATCCATGCCTGAGGCAGGATTCGAACCTGCGACAGTAGCGGTCTTGCGGTTCCAGACTGCAGCGCCTTTAACCGCATGGCCACTTCGGCCTCTGAAGACTGCAATTTCCATTATATACTAAGGGATTACAATTACAAATTACCTAAATTGGAACGATCACATAGATAATGTTGTGGGTAGAGCAAACCAAAGACTGCGATTCATTCGCAGAACACTTAAAAGCTGCAACAGGTCTACTTACGGAGACTGCTTGCACCACGCTTGATCGTCATATTATGGAGTATTGCTGTGTGGTGTGCGATCCGCGTCAGGTGAAAGTGACGGATAACATCAAAAAAGTTGAGAGAAGGGCAGATCGTTTTGTATTATCGCTAAATAGGGAAGATAGTGCCACAGACATGTTACGTTCATTAGAGTAAAAATCATTAAAACAAAGGCGTTTTTCATTGCGACGGGATCTTCTCATGAAATGTCAATCACCAGTTTTCTTCCCCGATTGCGAAAACATTCTGCTGGCACCAACCTACACAGGGAGAAATGATCATCAGGATAAATTATGATAAATCAGGGTTCGCATAGAAAAATTTAAGTGCTCGTTTCCCGCGCGCCGCTGGAGGGTGCAACGGCAGAGAGACAGCTTGAAGGTGGTCTATTGAACCCTCTGCCAGCAACTTTATTGTGAATGTTGTTGTTGTGGTCTACAGTCCAGAAACTGGCTTGATGCAGCTCTCCATGCTACTCTATCCTGTGCAAGCTTCTTCATGTCCCAGTAGCTACTGCAACCTACATCCTTCTGAATCTGTTTAGCGTATTCATCTCTTGGTCTCCCTCTACGATGTTTAGCCTACACGCTGCCCTCCAATACTAAATTGGTAATCCCTTGATGACTCAGAACATGTCCTACCAACCGATCCCTTCTTCTAGTCAAGTTGTGCCACAAATTTCTCTTCTCTCCAATTCTATTCAATACCTCCTCACTAGTTACGTGATCTATCCATCTAATCTCCAGCATTCTTCTGTAGCACCACATTTCGAAAGCTTCTATTTTCTTCTTGTCTAAACTATTTATCGTCCATGTTTCACTTCCATACATGGCTACACTCCCTACAAATACTTTCAGAAACGACTTCCTGACACTTAAATCTATACCCGATGTTAACAAATTTCTCTTCTTCAGAAGCGCTTTCCTTGCCATTGCCAGTCTACATTTTATATCCTCTCTACTTCGACAATCACCAGTTATTTTGCTCCCCAAATCGCAAAACTCATTTACTTCTTTAAGTGTCTCATTTCCTAATCTAATTCCCGCTGCATCACCCGATTTAATTCGACTACATTCCATTATCCTCGATTTGCTTTTGTTGATGTTCATCTTATACAGGGTGTTACAAAAAGGTACGGCCAAACTTTCAGGAAACATTCCTGAAGTGGACATGTGTCCGGAAACGCTTACTTTCCATGTTAGAGCTCATTTTCTTACTTCTCTTCAAATCACATTAATCATGGAATGGAAACACACAGCAACAGAACGTAACAGCCTGTCTTCAAACACTTTGTTACAGGAAATGTTCAAAATGTCCTCCTTTAGCGAGGATACATGCATTCACCCTCCGTCGCATGGAATCCCTGACACGCTGATGCAGCCCTGGAGAATGGCGTATTTTATCACAGCCGTCCACAATACGAGCACGAAGAGTCTCTAGATTTAGTACCGGGGTTGCGTAGACAAGAACTTTCAAATGCCCCCATAAATGAAAGTCAAGAGGGTTGAGGTCAGGAGAACGTGGAGGCCATGGAATTGGTCGCCTCTACCAATCCATCGGTCACCGAATCTGTTGTTGAGAAGCGTACGAACACTTCGACTGAAATGTGCAGGAGCTCCATCGTGCATGAACCACATGTTATGTCGTAATTGTAAAGGCACATGTTCTAGCAGCACAGGTAGAGTATCCCGTATGAAATCATGGCGGTGAATCGAGGACGTACAGTACATACTAACGAAACTAAAATGAACTCTAACATGGAAATTAAGCGTTTCGGGACACATGTCCACATAACATCTTTTCTTTATTTGTGTGTAAGGAATGTTTCCTGGAAGTTTGACCGTACCTTTTTGTAACACCCTGTACACTCCTTTCAAGACACTGTCCATTCCGTTCAACTGCTCTTGCAGGTCCTTTGCTGTCTCTGACAGAATTGCAATGTCATCGGCGAACCTCAAAGTTTTGGTTTCTTCTCCGTGGATTTTAATTCCTACTCCGAAATTTTCCTTTGTTTCCTTGACTGCTTCCGCAATAAACAGATTGAATAACATCGGAGATAGGCTAAAACCCTGTCTCACTCCCTTCCCGACCGCTGAGAATAGCAGAGTAATAACGTAGTTGCAGATGCAGAGTAATTAAAGTTCATAAAATGTAAGCCTATTTGTGGGACACCTTGTATGTGGAAGACTAACCACTTAATAATAATACTACTACTACTAATAATAAGGACAATAACAATAATAACAGGCCCGATCCAACCGCTTAGGAATATAACCAAAAGTCCTCCAAGATATTTCTCTCGACTTATTACGCAGCACTGCGGGGAACTTATTCGGGAAACCCTTCGGTGTTGGTGCGTATACAGCTAAGACAGGGGAAGCCCCGGGACTGCGGCGGCGGCTATGGGTCTTCTGGCGCGTCCGCGGCCGTTGCTACTCACCGGCACGAGGAACTTGCGGACCTCGGCGAGTGCGTAGGCGATGCGCGCGTGTGCCTCCGCGGGCGGCGCGAACGCCGTGATCTCGACGTGCAGGTCGTCGTTGAAGTGGGCGTACTTGGGGTCGCTGGACGCGCGCAGCTCCTCCTCCTGGAACAGACAGAGGCGGGCTTCACGCGTGGGCCACCCAGGGGTCGGGGACCTTGCCGCAGGGCGCGCGGCGTGTTGCGGCCGCGTAGCTCGTGAGCTACATACCGATACATAGTAGAGACGTGGAAATGAATTGATACATCAATTTAATATCCAGACAGAGAGGTCGAAATGCACTACTGCCCATTAAAATTCCTACACCACGAAGATGACGTGCTACACACGCGAAATTTAACCAACAGGAAGAAGATGCTGTGATATGCAAATGATTAGCTTTTCAGAGCATTCACACAAGGTTGGCTGACATGACGAAAGTTTCCAATCGATTTCTCATACACAAACAGCAGTTGATCGGCGTTGCCTGGTGAAACGTTGTTGTGATGCCTCGTGTGAGGAGGAGAAATGCGTACCATCCCGTTTCCGACTTTGAAAAAAGTCGGATTGTAGCCTATCGCGATTGCGGTTTATCGTACCGCGACATTGCTGCTCGCGTTGGTCGAGATCCAATCACTGTTAGCAGAATATGGATTTGGTGAGTTCAGGAGGGTAATACGGAACGCCATGCTGGATCCCAACGGCCTCGTATCAGTAGCAGTTGAGATGACAGGCATCTTATCCGCATGGCTGTAATGGATCGTGTAGCCACGTCTCGATCCCAGAGTCAACAGATGGGGACGCCTGCAAGACAACAACCATCTGCACGAACAGTTCGACGACGTCTGCAGCAGCATGGACTATAAGCTCGGAGACCATGGCTGCGGTTACCCTTGACGCTGCATCACAGACAGGAGCGCCTGCGATGGTATACTCAACGACGAACCTGGGTGTACGAATGGTAAAACGTCATTTTTTTCGGATGAATCCTGGTTCTGGTTTCAGCATCATGATGGTCGCATCCGTGTTTGGCGACATCGGGGTGAACGCACACTGGAAGCGTGTATTCGTCATCGCCATACTGGCGTATCATCCGGTGTCATAGTATGGGGAGCCACTGGTTACACGTCTCGGTCACCTTGTGTTCGCATTGATGGCACTTTGAACAGATGTGTTACGACCCGTGACTCTACCCTTCATTCGATCTCTGCGAAACCCTACATTTCAGCAGGATAATGCAAGACCGCATGTTGCAGGTCCTGTACGGGCCTTTCTGGATACAGAAAATGTTCGACTGCTGCCCTGGCCAGCACATTCTCCATATGTCTCACCAATTGAACGTCACAGACAGAACTTAAGAGTTTAACTCCGTGTTTGGTGCTCCTTTTATTATGGAATACATGATATGAATGCAAGCTGTTCAAAAATGGCTCTGAGCACTATGGGACTTAACATCTAGGGTCATCAGTCCCCTAGAACTTAGAACTACTTAAACCAAACTAACCTAAGGACGTCATACAACACCCAGTTATCACGAGGTAGAGAAAATCCCTGACCCCGCCGGGAATCGAACCCGGGAAACTAGGCGTGGGAAGCGAGAACGCTACCGCACGACCACGAGCTGCGGACAATGCGAGCTGTTTAAAAGCAACAGGACACTGAGGATATCTCAAAAACGCGTTCTTGTAGCTGTAATATGTTATAATAAAATGAGAGGATACTACACCTCGGTAGATGAAGGGTTCCCGCAACTGATACTTTCAGTGTTATAACTTGTGTGCTATCAAAGTATACCATTTCAGTACTACGATGCAATGATGATCCAACTAAAACACGTCGTTTATGGTGCAATTGGTCATAGTTAAATATCATAATGACATTTGTAGATAAATCCTTAAAACATTGTCAATTGTATAACTGAAGTGCTGCTGCTGTGTGAAGCCGTAGCGTAACTGATACGCCGGCGCGGTAGCTCAGAGGGTTAGCTGCCATCTGTACTAGAGAACTGAGTGAACGGATTAACGATGAACCTGAACTGGTGTCATGGGACGTCCGCCCCGAACAAATGCAACGAACAAAATGAGATCAGAAAAAAGAGGTACTGTAGTGAACACAGAGAGGAAGGTAGCAGGATGACGACTCGCTGTTTTCAAATTATATTTCAGTTTTTTTTTCTTTTCTAAAAGGTTTTGTTTCTTTCTTACTAATTAAATATTAGCAATACTTACAATAGTCGATGTTATAAACTATAAATAATGTATTTGCTATAGTTCATGGTGCGTAGTCCAGCGCCTGGAATGCTCCTCCAATGGCCCGAAATTTTAAAGTGACTCCCCCCCCCCCCCTTATGTCAGAAAGTAAACACATATTACACACTGGAAGTATTTGCTGTTATCTAACTTTATGCAAAATGTATATACCGGTACCTGTCTCTGAAAGAGATAAGTCGACACAAGGCTCCGGGAGTAGATAATATTCCGTCAGAGTTACTGATGGCCTTGGGAGAGCCAGGCCCGACAAAACACTTCCATTTGGTGAGCAAAGAAAGCAGGTGTTGACAGGTATGAAAATTACCGAACTATCAGTTCAATAAGTCACGGTTGCAAAATGCTAACACGAATTCTTTACAGAAGAATGGAATAACTGGTAGAAGACAACCTCGAGAAAGATCAGTCTTGATTCCAGAGAAATGTAGAAACACGCGAGGTCATACTGACCCTACAACTTGTCATAGAAGACAAGTTAAGGAAAAGCAAACCTTCGTTTATAGCATTTATAGACTTAGAGAGAGCATTTGACAATGTTGACTGCAACACTCTCTCTCAAATTCTGAAGGTGGCAGTTGTAAAACACAGGGAGAGAAAGGCTATTTACAATTTTCACAGAATCCAGGAGGCGGTTATAAGAGTTGAGGGTCATGAAAGGGAAGCAGTGGTTGAGAAGGGAGCTAGACAGGGTTGTAGCCTATCCCCGGTGTTATTCAATCTGTATATTGAGCAAGCAGTAAAGGAAAGAAAAGAATAATTTGGAATTCGAATTAAAGTCCAGGGAGAAGAAATAAGAACTTTGCGGTTTGCCGATGATATTGTAATTCTGTCAGAGAGAGCAAATAACTTGGAAAAGCAGTGGAACGGAATGGACAGTGTCCTGAATATAGCATGAACATCAACAAAGGGTAAACGAGGATGACGGAATGTAGCCGAATTAAATCAAGTAATGTTGAAGGAATTAGGTTAGGATGTGAGACACTTAAAATAGTTTTGTTATTTGGGAAGTAAAATAACTGATGATGGTCGAAGTAGGGAGTAGTCTTGCAATGGCAAGAAAAGCATTTCTGAAGAAGAAAAATTTGTTAACATGGAGTATAGATTTAAGTCTCAGGAAGTCCTTTCTGAAAGTATTTGTATGGAGTGTAGGTATATGTGGAAGTGAAACATGTACGATAAACAGTTTAGATAAGAAGGGAATACAAGTTTTTGAAATGCAGTGCTTCAGAGGAATGCTGAAGATTAGATGGATAGATCACATAACTAGTGAGGAGGTACTCCATAGAATTGGGGAAAAGAGAAATTTGCAGTACAGCCTGACTAGAAGAAGGAATCGGTTGGTAGAACACTTTCTGAGATATGAAGGGATCACCAGTTTAGTATTAGAGGGAAGCGTGGGAGTTCGGAATAGTAGAGGGAGATCAAGAGATTAATACTTTGAGCAGATTCAGAAGGATGTAGGTTGCAGTAATTGCTAGATGAA
This sequence comes from Schistocerca piceifrons, assembly GCF_021461385.2. NCBI lineage: Eukaryota > Metazoa > Arthropoda > Insecta > Orthoptera > Acrididae > Schistocerca > Schistocerca piceifrons. The sequence goes on along the minus strand of NC_060143.1, from coordinate 216,934,895 downwards.
GAGGCTTGCACAGGATGGAGTAGCATGGAGAGCTGCATCAAGCTAGTTTTTGGACTGAAGACCACAACAACAACAACACCTATCTCTTGATTTTATGGACTGCCTCATGTTCGTATCCTCACAGGAATCCCAGTGATGGTGAGCTGCTTCGAAGAAAATTCCTTTTCCATTCAAATGAAAGTACGACACGAGTCCAAACCTTGAAACGTATGTGATGATGTACATCTTTTCAGTGTGATGGTAGTCAATGAAACACATCGAATATTACGGATGGGTAAACCGTCATTAGATACTATATTTGAACTACATTCAGTTAAAATCGCAAATAAGGCGGAGATTCAATTGAGTTAACGAATGACTGGTACCCAGTATGTACGTCAGATCTTTGTACAGCTTTATGTACTGTTCTTCTATCAGAAATTCGCTGTTCAAGACATTGACAAGTCCAGAATCCTCTTCGCGATTTTCGCCATTCTCCTTCGGAAATCGAAAACAGAGGTAACGCGTCTATGTTTCGCTCGTCCATGTTCAGAAAGAAGCTGGAGAGTGGTGTGCTCGCAAATCACGATGAGGATCACGTTTCGTGAGATATAGCAGGTCGTTTTGTAGCGCGCAGCAACTACTACGAACACCACATCTAGCGGCTTCGCCATGAGGAACACGTCCCGTGTGAGAACGGCTTTACAGTGCGTGACGGAGGGTACACTGTGTGGCAGTGTAATTTCCATCTTTTCCTATTGAGTGGCGATTACTTTCTGGGAATGTGTGAGCTCGAATCTCTAATTTTAGCCTCATGGTATTTTTACGAGGTATGTATAGGAGGAAATAATGTTTTCGTTGACTCTTCTAGCAACGTACGCTCTCAGAACTTCAACAGTAAACTACAAATTAATGAGAACAGCTCTCCTCTAGCAAGTGCCACTGTAGTTAACTGAACATCTCTGTGGCATTTCCGAGCTTACTAAATGAACCCGTAGTGAAACGTGTTGCTCTTCTTTGGATTTTCTCTGTTTCCTCTGCCAATCCTATCTGGTACGGATCCCATACCTGCGAGCAATATTCGAGTACTGACAGAACGAGGATTTTGCAAGCTACCTCCTTTGTTGATGAACAACGTTTCCTGGAGGTGCTTCCAATGAATCTGTCCGGCAACTACCTTACTTGGGATTAGTTTTTGTGGTATCGATAGCTACGATGGCACGGCGTAGGTGCAAGTTCTTAGGTTGGCACTAAAACACCGACACCGACGACAGCGCCCCCTATCCGGCGCTGTGCAGCTCTACGAACGCCGCTCCAGATTCAGCCCATTTGATTCCGAGTAGACGACCAAGCAACATTGCTTCTAATTCATAGTGGGCGAGCTACTACAGATTTTGTCTTGGTAACTTGATGTACAGCTTCGCACCTACGTGCTCATCTCAGCCAAAGGTAAGTAAATAGAAAAACCTCACCTGCTCCTCCTAGCTTCCTACATTCAGCCTACCCTTCAGTTTACAGCAGCAGACCAACGCGCCGCTTCTCTGTGGGATACAAAAGTTTTATGTGGTCCTTCCGCTTCAGATCGCTCCGTGCGCATAGTTCTAGATATTTTATGGAAGTAACTGCTTCTAGTGATTGTTCTGCACTTGTCGTATCACACAGTAATGGGTCTTTCTGTCAATGTTTGGGCAGAAATACATTTGTTTATGTTAACACTCAACTACCATTCACTACACCAATTGTCAATTATTTGCAGATCTTCCTGAAACTTGCTTCAGTTTTCTACCTTTTCGAATTTTCTGTATACAGAAGCATCATCCGCGAAAAGCCCTACGGAACTTTCAATGTTGTCTACTGCGTCACCAATGTATATAGTGAAGCGTAGTAGTCCTGTAACACCCCCTTCGTGTACCCTCGAAGATACTTTTACGTCTGAAGACCTCTCTCCGTTGAGAACCTACACCGAGATGTACATACATAGTTTGAAAGCCACCGCGTAGTGCATGGCGGAGTGTATTTGCACCACTACCAGTCATTTCTCTTTCTTTTATACTCGCAAATAAAGAGAGGGAAAAACACCTGTCGGTAGGCCTCCGTAAGAGCCCTAATTTCCTTTTCTTTTAAATTTGGCTTTCTTACGTGAAATGTACTTTACCAGCAGTAGAAACATCCTTCAGTCAGCTTTAAATGCCGGTTCTCTATAGGTTCTCAGTAGTGTTTCTCGGAAAGAACGCCGTCTTGCTTCCAGTGATTCTCATATGAGTTTACCAAACATCTCCATAATGTCTGCTTGTTGATCGAATGTACTGGTAAAAAAATGTAGGAGCCCGCCTCTGAGTTGTTTCGGTGTCTTCCTTTAATCCGACCTGATGGAGCTGTGTTCTGTTCATCAGAAACTTTCCAATCCAAACACATAGTTGGTCAGATATTCCTTTTTCCCTTTCTTCGTCCTAAGAAAGTCGATGGAATGAATTCATTTCCTGAGCGCCCGAAAAATATGGAAATCGCTTGTGGACAGACCAGGTCTGTATGGAAGGTGTGTCAGGGGTTCCCAGCGAAATTCCTGCAATGTGGTCGATACAGCACTGCTTATATATGGGCAGACACTGCCCTGCAGCAATATGACTCCATTCGTCAATATTCCCGGGCGTTTCGACTTTAATTAACCCGTAGTGAAACGTGGCCACTTTGCAAATATTGAAGTGCGCCATCAAGTCCAATGTTCAGTTAACTCCCCATGAGATTTCCATATCTCTGGAGCCCTGGAGAAAAACAATCGTGGCCCTCTATTTGTTTCGGAATGTTAGGTGGACGCTTGGGTACAATCAAGGTTCCATACTCGCGCACAGACATTTTTCCATGAAGACACTGACCGATTTGTCTCACAGTGGGATAACTGTATTAACGCTTACGGTGGTTAATTTTGAAATAAGCTACAGTTTACTTACTTTTTGTCCGTCTGTCACGTTTTTACTTATGTTAATTGGTACATTAATTAATGATTGCTATACTACAATTCAGATCTTCTTTGGAATAACAAGGGAGAATTTCTCACTACTAGGTGAACAACACGTAGTGAAAACTCAGCTGCAGTATCAGTATTTTAAGAAAAATGAAAAATGGAAATGAGCGTTTGGCGTCATTGACCGGGAGACCCCTTGCGGGGCAGGTCCGGCTGCTTTGGTGCAAGTTTTATTACATTCAGTGCCATGTTGGGCGACCTGCGCGCCGGATGGGGATGAAATAATGATGAAGACAACACAACGCCCAGCCCCTGCACGACGGAAATCCTCGACCCAACCGGCAATTGAACCCGAGCCCAGAGGATGGCAATCCGTCGCACTGACAGCTCAGCTATCGTGGCGGACAATTTTTGAAGAACAATTGAGCAACGTGATACTGCCGAGTCACTTCGTGTGACATCACCACCGTGCCGAATAATCGCCCTGCAAAGAAATCTGTGCTACGCAGGACAGTCATTAAAGAGGCGCAGACGGTAAATCTGCTACGATTACAAGGCACGTCATAACTCGTGGCTTTGCGAGCAAGACATGGAATAATTTAGCTCAGGAAGTGTAATTTGAATTGTGAAGTATTAACAATAGTTTCTGTCACGTTCATTAGTGTACAAAGATTAGCCGAAAGATGTAGTGGTGTGATTTTCAAAGACGATATTTTTGTGTATTTGAATGATTAATTACATAAAGCATGAATCTACAAAGGCGAACGTTTTTTACTGCACAGTTTCGGAGGTCTTATTCCGGCTTTATCAGATGGAAAGGGAAAAATAAAAAGTAGGTAGCATCTCAACAAACTCATGAATTTTAATTTCAGTAATAATGAGTCTTGGCCAGTGTGCGAGTAGTTTCATTACAGGCTCACAGCAAGAGTGGCAGACTGACGAACTACGTGGTCCGTCTGTGCTGGGACGAGGACATTACATGAATACGCCAGGTTGGAGGACAGTTTCAGACTTTCAGTGCTCTGCTTTGAGGCAGAAAGACACAACTAGGGCCCTTATACGTGCTGCTTAGCCAGCAGAAATGGCTATCTGCGGTTACAAAGAGGAGCAAACCGCAAGCACACCCGCTCTGGTGGCTGACTTACGTCACATTCAGTGGCGACATCATTGTATACCAATTACACATGCGTTAACAGCGAAATAACGTACGGCTTACGAAGGAGGATGTAAGAAAGAAACTATCACATGCAAACAGCCCATTCCTCGCTCATAAAAGACGTCTACTAGAATGAAACATTGACTCCAGTTTCACGAGGAAATTTCTGAAAGTGGTCACTTATAGCCTAGCAGTGTGTTGTTGTGCGTCACGGACCGCGGTAAAAACATGAAAAGAAGGTAATCGAAGAGTCTGAGATGTGGTGCTACGGAATGGTGCTGACATTTAATTGGATTCTCCAGAGGATCAACTGGGAAAAATATGTAAAAAGCAGTAATTGCAACAGGGGACTGGATGATAGGACATGGATTAAGGCCTAAGGGAATAACTTCCATTGTGCTAGAGGTAGTCCTAGAGGGAAACAACAGTAGAAGAAGACAAAAACTTGAGTAGACAGTGTGTTTCCCATTACTATTACACACTTTTGGGCTAGAGGGGATTAGTGGATGAAGTTTTCTCTGGGAAACCACGTCCGCAAATGTACAGTTTGGTTACAAAATGAGACGATCGGATTATTTTCAAATCTGCCGCTTCACGGCAAGCAAAAAAACTGAGGAAAGGATACCATCGTCAGTTTTCGTTGTAATTATTATGACATTATATACAATTTTCGTCGGATCACAATAACGGCGGCGAGAAACTAGTACGTCAGCAGCTAAGAGGATCTGCTGGTGCTCCACGGACCGTGACACACTCTCGACTTCGAGGAGAACGTCCTTGGTCACGTGGAAGAGAATCCGACAACGAGTATTTGGAACATGTCGACACCATGGGCGTGTGTGGTGCATACATGTCAGAACTCCGTTTGCTCAATGTGAGTCCCGTGAAGAGGTTTCAAAGTTATCAGATCTTCAAACTTCTTTCACATCCAAATGGTAAACTTGTAAACATGAGTTACTTATCAAAACTTACAGAGAAAGTCCCCTCTACAACCGGTATACGAATAAATATTGTGGTTTCACAGTATCCATTAACAGGCTTCTACAACCAATAGAAGCCTGTTAATGAATGCGAGATGTACACGGTGTAATACTAATCTGTGGCCACAATTTCAGGAAACTTTCGTCACAGACAGGGGAAGAGAATATATTCAGGAAACATCCGAAATTTTAGAGGATGAAAATACACACAAAAAAAAAGTTTTGCATCACCTCGGTGCAACCATATCGGCAGTATATTGTCGAGGCATTTGTCTTCATGGAAGACAATTCGCGCCCCCATCGTTAACATCTTGTGAATGACTCCCTTCAGGTTAACGACATCGCTCGACTAGAGTGTCCAGCATGTTCTCCAGAATATCGAACATGCCTGGGACAGATTGAAAAGGGCCGTTTATGGACGATGTGACCCACCAACCACTTTGAGGGGTCTACGCCGAATCGCCGTTGAGGAGTGGGACAGTCTTGACCAACAGTGCCCTGATGTACTTGTGGATAGTGTGCCACGACGACTACACGTATGCATCAATGCAAGAGGAAGTGCTACTGGATATTAGAGGTACCGGTGTGTGCAGCAATCTGGATCACCACCTCTGACGGTCTCGGTGTATGGTGGTACAACAGGCAATGTGTGGTTTTCATGAGCGATGAAAAGGGCGGAAATGATGTTTATGTTGGCCTCTATTCCAGTTTCGTGTGCAGTTTCCGGAACTATCGGAACCGAGGTGATGCAAAACTTTTTTTGATGTGTGTATTTTCATCCTCTAAAATTTCGGATGTTTCCTGAATATATTCTCTTCCCCTGTCTGCGACGAAAGTTTCCTGAAATTCTGGCCACAGATTAGTATTACACCGTGTACATCTCGCGAACAAAATATGAAAGTAAGGCCGTCCAGGGTGGCCGAGCGGTTCTAGGCACTTCTGGAACCGCGCGACCGCTACGGTCGCAGGTTCGAATCCTGCCTCGGGCATCGATGTGTGTGATGTCCTTAGGTTAGTTAGGTTTAAGTAGTTCTAAGTGCTAGGGGACTGATGACCTCAGAAGTTAAGTCCCATAGTGCTCAGAGCTATTTGATCCTATGAAAGTAACATTAGAGAATCGTATCAACATTCGTGCCTCCTGCGCACCTTTGCCATTAGAACATGGAAGGGAAGAAGCGGCTATGGAACAAGAAGTTCTCTCCACCACCCACCGTAAGGTGGCTTCTGAAGTGTAAGTGTAGATGAAATAGAAAAGAGGGAAGTACAAGCAAAGGTTCCAAGTAATCGAAAATGTGTAGGCGTAGTTTCCCTAATACTATAACAGACGATCCATCAATCATAAACACATAAAAAATTCGGTTAATGACCCGTTCTAGCTCCTTCGTGTACCGCATGTCCTGCAGCGCGCAACGGAGAATTCGGAAAATTTGTTAACAGGAGAACGCACAATGGCAAGGAAAATATTCGAGATACGCAGTTTAAGTCTCTTAATCATACTGAAATTCTTCAATGAATGTAAAGCACTAATAGTACTCCGACTTACGTTTCACTGATAAACCTAACCAAGAATTTTTTTACAAAGCGCAAAGTGCATTGCCCGCTGTCGTGCTCATTAGCAGATTTTTCAAAGGCGTGGAAGCTTTTGTGCCGCCTTTCTGGAGAAGAGCTTCTGCTGAAGATTGCCTGGTAACGACGGTAGCGGGCTGGAGAGTAACAAGGAGGAGGCAGCTCCCTTCTTAGAGAAAAAACGCCCTTGCAACCACATCATGTTTCGTGAATCTATAAGTTGCCTTTGGTTTCCTGCCCATATAATTCTGACAGAAATATGTACATGCCTGCTCTGTTTTTCACATGTCACGACCTTGTAACCAAGGTCTGGCCAAGATTTGGGCACCCAGAGCGGTCTTACGCTCAGCACTCCGGCTTCCCCCACCACTGCGCTATTCCGAACATGTATAGGAGTGAGACAACTGTAAACGGAAGGCTGCATACGCTTGAAGTTAAAAAGATGTGTTTTCGACACAGTGTAACTACTTCTAAGAGTCGAATATTGCAGGATGTTTCTATAGCCAGGGTTTCATTATGTTATTAAATAAATACATTAGATAGCGAAAATACTATGGGTAGAACTTCAAAAAGCTTTACAAACAGATATTTAACATAAAGTTGTGATGTTTTATACATTTCGCCTTTAGAATTTAGAATATATCTGTAACTATGGTTCGCGATAGAGTGAAACGCACGGATTTACGCAATTTAGAGTTTGTCTAACGAAAAAAGGTTTGGCAGGAGTTCGTCAGTTTCATAACAAAAGAAAAACGTTAACGCTCATGTGCTGAACCAAACACTGAAATAACATTCGCAGTTTGACTGTGCAGTTAAGGATATTGCTCTTGGTGCGACATTGCATAAAAGTGTTGTAAATTCCTGGACTGGACAAACACGTCGCTGAGATGGTTACTACCTTATACATCTGTCAGCTAAAGCTGGAAATAATGAGGTACATCAGTAGCCAAAGGCGAGAGCGGCCTGATAAATCAATCGAAATTCGTCTTCACTCGTGCAATGTAATCTCTTTCAGAACTCGTAATTAACCGTTTCATTTACTGAACCGTAATCAGTGAAATCTAGTCCGTAAATGGCTGCCTTGAGTTATGGGAAATGTTTCATGTCACAAATCTGAAGCTTATTCTTCGATAGTATTACTTTACTTGTTTTCTTATAACATCAATATTGTCTGCTGTATCAGTTACCAGATGATCCTCCTTGTAACGTCACCGGTTTTTCTAGTCGGTAGTTAGTATTGATCGGCCCTGGCTAAAACTCGGCGATAGTCGGTAGAGCGATGATACTGTTATTAAGTAAAGGCGATGTTACAAAAAACAGTGCTCAACTGAACTCTCGACGTGTGCGTGATATTTACTTCACCAGTTGTGACCAATATTACGCTACTCGTCGTAATTCACTCGCCTGTATGCGATGGTTTAACACCACGAAGATGACGTGCTAAACACACGAAATTTAACAGACAGGTAGTATATACTGTGATATGCAAATGATTAGCTTTTCACACCATTCACACAAGGTTGGCTCCGGTGGCGACACCTACAACGTGCTGACATGAGGAAAGTTTCCAACCGATTTCTCATACGCAAACAGCAGTTGACCGGCGTTGCCTGGTGAAACGTTGTTGTGATGCCTCGTGTAAGGAGGAGAAATGCGTACCATCACGTTTCCGACTTGGATAAAGGTCGGATTGTAGCCTATCGTGATTGCGGTTTATCGCATCGCCACATTGCTGCTCGCGTTGGTCGAGATCCAATCACTGTTAGCAGAATATGGAATCGGTGAGTTCAGGAGGGTAATACGGAACGCCGTGCTGGATCCCAACGGCCTCGTATCACTAGCAGTCGAGATGACAGGCATCTTATCCGCATGACTGTAACGGATCGTACAGCTACGTATCGATTTCTGAGTCAATGTATGGGGACGTTTGCAAGACAACAACCATCTGCACGAACAGTTCGACGACATATGCAGCGTCCGCAGCTCGTGGTCGTCCGGTAGCGTTCTCGCTTCCCGCGCCCGGGTTCCCGGGTTCGATTCCCTGCGGGGTCAGGGATTTTCTCTGCCTCGTGATGACTGGGTGTTGTGTGATGTCCATAGGTTAGTTAGGTTTAAGTAGTTCTAAGTTCTAGGGGACTGATGACCATAGATGTTAAGTCCCATAGCGCTCAGAGCCATTTGACATATGCAGCCGCATGGACTATCAGGTCGGAGACCATGGCTGTGGTTACACTTGAAGCTGCATCACAGACAGGAACGCCTGCGATGGTGTTCTCAACGACGAACCTGGGTGCACGAATGACAAAACGCCTGCGATGGTGTACTCAACGGCGAACCTGGGTGCACGAATGACAAAACGTCATTTTTTTCGGATAAATCAAGGTTCTGTTTACAGCATCATGATGGTCGCATCCGTGTTTGGCGACATCGCGGTGAACGCACATTGGAAGCGTGTATTCGTCATCGCCATTCTGGCGTATCACCCGGCGTGAAGGTATGGGGTGCCATAGGTTACACGTCTCGGTCACCTTGTGTTCGCATTGACGGCACTTTGCACAGTGGACGTTACATTTCAGATGTGTTACGACCCGTGGTTCTACCCTTCATTCGATCTCTGCGAAACCCTACATTTCAGCAGGATAATGCACGACCGCATGTTGCAGGTCCTGTACGGGCCTTTCTGGATACAGAAAATGTTCGACTGCTGCCCAGGCCTGCACATTATCCAGATCTCTCACCAACTGAAAACGTCTGGTCAATGGTGGCCGAGCAACTGGCTCGTCACAATACGCCAGTCACTACTCTTGATGAACTGTGGTATCATGTTGAAGCTGCATGGGCAGCTGTACCTGTACACGCCATCCAAGCTCTGTTTGACTCAATGCCCAGGCGTATCGAGGCCGTTATTTCGGCCAGAGGTGGTTGTTCTGGGTACTGATTTCTCAGGATTTATGCACCCAAGTTGCGTGAAAATGTAATCACATCTCAGTTCTAGTATAATATATTTGTCCAATGAATACCAGTTTTTCATCTGCATTTCTTCCTGGTGTAGCAATTTTAATGGCCAGTAGTGTAAATCTGATTTAATGGGAACAGTATTGGCAGCAAACGTCTCAGCGTCTGACTAGTCACCTGCTTAATCCTAGCGGTGTCCACCTACAACCTTTAGTTTCCTCTTCCTCCTCAGTTCTACCCGCCAATGCACTTGGACCACTAGGCAAGAGCGCGGTCGAAGCGCTTGCGCACGCGGACCGCTGTTTGGCCAGGCTTGTAATATAACATATTAGGTGAAATGCACAAAGACGCCTTCAGAAGAAGGCAAAATTTTATAGTATGAAGTTAATGAGTTTTATGCCATTCTGTGGACAGTTTAATGAATGTCTTACGCGGAAATTTGCGACCTAAAACTCCAACGAATGCACAGATGTACAAATGTTGTCTCTTTGAAACGGAACGATTTGGCACAGCGGTTAATATGGTGGACTGATACGTCCCTCTCGATACTCACGGCCAGAGTATGTCTTTTAGGTTGCGTCGAGCACCAGGTTCTGAAATGGGGTGGGGTGTCTGGCGCTCGGGAAAAGTTACGTGCCGGCGCATGCGTGGTGAGGACAGAGTGCTGCAACGGATGAGGAAGCAGATGGATGGCAGTACAGAGGGACGTGTGGAAGAGCTGGTCGCTGCTTGGTATACTGGCAACGTATAATGGAAAATCACACGAAGATTAGTGACGATTTAGAGGGAAAATAAACTGAAGATATGAATCGACGTTTGTGTGGGGGAGGGTATTGGACCTGGGTAGGATGTGCATCAACGTTATCCATAGTGGTGCGGTGGTGTGACGGTTAGCATTCCTGACTAGTAAGCAAGGAGACCCTGCCGTGCTATAAATTTTAATTCGTTTATTCAGCTTCCATCATTATTGTAGATAATGGTTCGACGTAAATGTCTCGAGGATAATTTGGTTATAAGACCTATACGGTTACTTGAGGCACAGAATTTCCCCCTTACGTCAAACACTGGGTTGCTATTCCTTACGAAGATTGTTGCATATTACGGTTTCTCTTTCTGCGGGGGCAAGCCTGTGTTAATGAGATTGTCTGTCTGCTTGCTGTTGCTCGTCGACTGACCGGCTACATTCATATGGACGTTAGTAAACGGTGAACCTCATTGTACCATCCTGCGATTGAGATTTTTTGACACTGTAATATCAGGTGACTCGATACCTGTGATTGTTATTTACCATACAAAAGGGTGCCTATGTCATTCAGTCATTGCCTAAGGTCAAGACTGTGTTCGGTAAGGGCACGTAGGTACAATACCTATGCTGTTATTCTGGCTTCTAAAGGTAGTGCCATTACGACGTCCATGGATTAATGTTTTGTGGACGTTAGTAAATTTTATTGTGCAACACCTTTCAGCCCTGCAGTCAATAACTAAAGTCAGTGTGTTTTCTTTTGATTGGTCCCGGCGGAGGTTCGAGTCTTCCCTCGGGCATGGGTGTGTGTGTTTGTCCTTAGGATAATTTAGGTTAAGTAGTGTGTAAGCTTAGGGACTGATGACCTTAGCTGTTAAGTCCCATAAGATTTCACACACATTTGACATTTTTTTTTCTTTTGATTAATTGATCATTTTTTATTAAAAGGCAAAGTGTATTTAGAAATGCGTACTCCCTCAGAACGTCACGAGCTTAAAACTAGGACTGCTTATCTTTCTCTGCTTTAGAAAGTTTGTATTACGCTATTGTTACGCTCCTTGCTTTGTGGCGCGACTTACTGTTATGTACAGTGAACGCCTAATGGAAACGTAAGGTATATCTGTTATTTTTAAATTGTTTAAATAGACTCACTTTCTTAAAAGGTTCTTCCGTATTGGATATTAACTAATTTACCATGGTAACGTTTGTTTTTGAGGGTGGGGTAGTGCTAGAGGACGAATATCTTCTCACTTCCGTTTCTCTAATTATAGCTAAAATTTTTGAATGCAGTAAAAATGAAATACTGAATGAAACTATATTTTGCAGCGAAGTAACACTGTGGGGAAAGAGAAATAAATGCTAATTACTAAACCCGAAAACTGGATGAGCATCCGTCTTTAACGACCTATTCATGGACGGGACGTTGAACTGTAGTCTGCCATCATACCACACAGGATGATTTAAAACGTGCAGTTCATGACACTGAATGTGAAAGGGGAATATGCAAACTTAAAAGAACTAGAAAAATTACTGAGACAAGACTGCTGTCTGTCTTTTCCCCTTTTCAGTCTGTTCTTAGGTAATATGATTGACTACTGCTCACTAAATAACGGGTAAAAATTGGAGGAAAAAGAATGTGGTGTATGAGATTTGCAGACGACCTGGTCCTTCTGGCAACAGATAGAAGAGACTTACACGTTGTGGTAGATACCATTTAAGCTAAAGGAAATATTTAAGGAAAGAAAATAATTACAAAGAAAACAAAAGCGATTCCACTAGAAAGAAGTAGAAGACTAAAGACGATGCTGATTAAAGAGAAGTTGGAATATGTGCAAAACTTTGAACACCTAGGAAGCAGGACAGAAACGTGTTGGAAGAGTGGCAGAGAAATTAAAAGCAATATAGTAATGGCGAATGAATCATTTCGTAAGAAATGGTAAACTTTCTAAACCAATGCGGACAAAGTTTTGCGATAAACATAATACAGTGCTCTGTATGGAGCGTCCTTCTGTAGTAATGAAACGTGTATCTGAGGAAGAAAAACAGAACAAGGATCGAGGCTTTGGAGATGTGAACATGGCGGAGGATGAAAGCAACAAGTTGGCTGGACAGAGCGAAAAATGAAGAGGTACTGAGAAAAAACACTATTAGAGTGTTATGTATCAGGGAGGAGGAGACGAGGGAGGAGGAAATATGAAAATCGTGTATTATGTAGTGGATGGCAGCAAATACTGACACATTTAGAAAGAAGCAATGGATCGCTAAAATGGGGAAGCATATAACGTTCTAATATAGCAGAAAAGTGACGCTGATGATGAGTACATGTAAGAAAAATCGGGGATAAGTGGAAAGAATGTGGAACTTCCTTGTCTTGAACCAGTATGTTGAATTTGGATAAAGCTAACTGCGTGAATAAAAACTAACGAAAGTGTAATTTAGAGAAAGTGAAAGACGCAACAAGACGATTTAGGAGAATGTATTACTGCTCGCCTCGTCTTACGTTTTCTTTTAGAATAACTCTCTCATCTAACTCCATACAACTGAAACCATTACATTCACCAAGCCTCACGATTTATCTTATATTACTGACTCGGTTTCTCTGCAGCATGTTTAAACTACTTATTCTAAAAATTTTCTTATTTCTATCTTCTTTTGATAGGGCAAGGTACGGTAGTTTCACAAAGCTTGTTACAATTCTGTATTGCATTTCTTAAATAACCTTGGATTGGAGAACACATGCGGCTTGAGTTTTGCAGTGCAATGAAACTATAGAACGTGACTGAAGCCAACATCAAATTACCTACAGTATGATGTAACATACAATTGAACAACAGTGTATATGTGTGTGTGTGTAGATGTGAGTGAATCCTTTCCAGTGCCTGTGCCGTCACACGTGCTTCGGCACACGCAGTTCACATTGCTTAACATAAGACCCCTACTAACTACATTGTCAATTACGATAGAAGTGGCAACGGCATCATCGAGATTTCAGGGTAAATCAATGGAAACGTGTTACCTTGTCGGACAAATCCAGTTTCCTGTATCCAGATACGTGTTCACCAAGATAAATGGCTGCTCGCAACACACACAGGGCTATTTATTCCCACGTGCCTTAATTAATGATGCTGAGTTAAAATATACTGGAAAGATAAAGTTACACATAAAAGTAATAGACATTCGTGCAGTAACTAAAGCTCTGAAGGAATTGTGTGACTGGGCTGTTTAATGATGTACTTGAGGCTCCTGTTGGGGTTCGTCTGTACAGTTATGAAGACATTTTGGATAAAATTTTAGAAACGTTATTGGCGAAGGAAGATAAAATTAAATTTTGGAAAAAAAATTGATTTCTGACAGGGAGACCAGACGAAAATCGATTTTTTTTTAAATTTTTGTATTTATGCTGTGTGAAGTTGAGAACTGAAACTTCAGTCCCCAAACGCAAATCCCAGCAACTACCAAAAATTTTAGACAAACTATGGAAATTTTTAGAGCATCTTTAACTCACAAAAGATGTCCTATTTTTCGACGGGTGACGTATTTCTGTGGTAGAAAGCTATCCAGCCGTCTCGGTGGCCTGGGTTCGATTCCTGCGCGATACATTTTTTAAGGAGATGTGCATATTCTACGAACATTTCCATGACGTAATTTACACTGAGGAGACGAAAGTCGTATGAGGACAACTACTAATATCGTGTCGGATCTCCTGCAATGCAGCAACTCGGCGTGGCATGGACTCAACACGTTTTTTGGAAGTTCCCAGCAGAAATATAGAGCCTTGCTCCATTTAAGGGCGTCCACAATCTACATCTAAATCCATACTTCGCAAGCCACCTGACGGTGTGTGGCGGAGGGTACCTTGAGTACCCCTATCGGTTCTCCCTTCTATTCCATTCTCGTATTGTTCTTCGAAAGAAGGATTGTCGGTAAGCTTCTGTGTGGGCTCTAATCTCTCTGATTTTATCCTCATGGTCTCTTCGCGAGATATACGTAGGAGGGAGCAATATACTGCTTGACTCTTCGGTGAAGGTATGTTCTCGAATCTTCAACAAAAGCCAGTACCGAGCTACTGAGCGTCTCTCCTGCAGAGTCTTCCACTGGAGTTTATCTATCATCTCCGTAACGCTTTCGCGATTACTAAATGATCCTGTAACGAAGCGCGCTGCTCTCCGTTGGATCTTCTCTACCTCTTCTATCAACCATATCTGGTACGGATCCCACACTGCTGAGCAGTATTCAAGCAGTGGGCGAACAAGCGTACTGTAACCTACTTCCTTTGTTTTCGGATTGCATTTCCTTAGGATTCTTCCAATGAATCTCACTCTAGCATCTGCTTTACCGACGATTAACTTTATATGATCATTCCATTTTAAATCACTGCTAATGCCTACTCCCAGATAATTTATCGAATTAACGGCTTCCAATTGCTGACCTGCTATTTTGTAGCTAAGTGATAAGGGATCCATTTATCTATGTATTCGCAGCACATTATACTTGTCTACATTGAGATTCAATTGCCATTCCCTGCACCATGCGTCAATTCGCTGCAGATCCTCCTGCATTTCAGTACAATTTCCCATTGTTACAATTTGTCGATATACCACAGCTTCATCCGCAAAATGCCTCAGTGAACTTCCGATGTCATCCACAAAGTCATTTACGTATATTGTGAATAGCAAACGGTCCTACGACACTCCCCTGCGGCACACCTGAAATCACTCTTACTTCGAAAGACTTCTCTCCATTGAGAATGACATGCTGCGTTCTGTTATCTAGGAACTCTTCAATCCAATCACACAATTGGTCTGATAGTCCATATGCTCTTACTTTGTTCATTAAACGACTGTGGGGAACTGTATCGAACGCCTTGCGGAAGTCAAGAATCACGGCATCTACCTGTGAACCCGTGTCTATGGCCCTCTGAGTCTCGTGGACGAACAGGGCGGGGTGGGTTTCACATGACCGTCTTTTTCGAAACCTATGCTGATTCCTACAGAGTAGATTTCTAGTCTCCAGGAAAGTCGTTATACTCCAACATAATACGTGTTCCAAAATTCTCAACTGATCGACGTTAGAGATATAGGTCTATAGTTCTGCACATCTGTCCGACGTCCCTTCTTGAAAACGGGGATGACCTGTGCCCTTTTCCAATTCTTTGGAACGCTACGCTCTTCTAGAGACCTACGGTACGCCGCTGCAAGAAGGGGGGCAAGTTCCTTCGCGTACTCTGTGTAAAAAAAAACTGGTATCCCATCAGGTCCAGCGGCCTTTCCTCTTTTGAGCGATTTTAATTGTTTCCCTATCCCTCTGTCGTCTATTTCGATATCTACCATTTTGTCATCTGTGCGACAATCTAGAGAAGGAACTACAGTGCAGTCTTCCTCTGTGAAACAGCTTTGGAAAATGACATTTAGTGTTTCGGCCTTCAGTCTGTCTTCCTCTGTTTCAGTACCATTTTGGTCACAGAGTGTCTGAACATTTTGTTTTGATCCACCTACAGCTTTGACATCAGACCAAAATTTTTTACGATTTTCTGCCAAGTCAGTACATAGAACTTTACTTTCGAATTCATTGAACGCCTCTCGCATAGCCCTCCTCACACTACATTTCGCGTCGCGTAATTTTTGTTTGTCTGCAAGGCTTTGGCTGTGTTTATGTTTGCCGTGAAGTTCCCTTTGCTTCCGCAGCAGATTTCTGACTCGGTTGTTGTACCACGGTGGCTGTTTTCTATCTCTTACGATCTTGCTTGACACATACTCATCTAACGCATATTGTACGATGGTTTTGAACTTTGTCCACTGATCCTCAACACTACCTGTACTTGAGACAAAACTTTTGTGTTGAGCCATCAGGTACTCTGAAATCTGCTTTTTGTCACTTTTGCCAAACAGAAAAATCTTCCTACCTTTCTTAATTGCGAAAGTGTTGCCGGTCGAAGATTTTATCCACGAACTGACCTCTTGATTATGACCCATAAATATTAGATGGGATTCATGTCGGCGATCTGGATGGCTAAATTATTCATTCTATTCAATGTAACACAGCCCACACCAATATGGAACCACTAGCAGCTTGAACAGTGCTTTGTTGAAAGCTTGCGGCCATGGCTTCGTGGGGTCTGCACCACACTCGAATGCTACCATCAGCTCTAACCAACTAAAATAGGGACTCATGTGACCAGGCCACGGTTTTTCAGATGTCTAGTGTCCAACCAATACGGTCACGAGCTCAGGAAAGGAGCTACAGATAGTGTCGTGCTGCTAGCAAATGCACTCGCGTCAGTCTTATGTGCAGTACCCAGATAACGCCAGATTTCGCCTTACTGACCTAACAGATATGTTCGTCGTAAGTCCCACATGTATTTCTGTGGTCATATGGCGCAGTGTTGGTTGTCTGTTAGCACTGACAACTGTACGCAAACGCGGCTGCTGTCTGTCGTTAAGTGAAGGCCGTCGACCACTGCGTAGTCCGTAGTGAGAGGCAACGCCTGAAATGTGATATTCTCGGCACACTCCTGACACTGTGGATCTCTGATCACTCATTTCCCTAACGACTTCCGAAATGGAGTGTGCCATGCGTCTAGTTCCAACTATCATTTCGCGTTCAGAGTCTGTTAATTGCCGCCGTGCGGTCATAATCTCGTCGGAAACCTTTTAACATGAATCCCCTGAGTACAAATGACAGCTCCGCCAGTGCACTGCCCTTTTAAACTTTTAGTACGTCGTACTACCGCCATTTGTATATGTGTATATCGGTAGCCCATTGCGCGATCGCTGAATCGCGTCTCGTTTCTGTCATTATCGGTTTTCAATACCCTTTCCGTTTATTTCAATTACCTTACACATTTAAATACAAAATTCGTCACATAAATTTAATTAACAATATCTAGCTGTCGGTTTATATGAAAAATGCACTATTCTTATTTCTAGTTAAATATCGCACACAGAATTCCTGTTTTTATTGCAAATATAAATCCTTAATCAGCGATTTTTTTATAAAATATTGTTAGTAAAAATGTTGAAATTAAGAAATCTTTAAGATTATTATGATCACAACAATGTACGTAAAACATACCCCTTGCTTAAAAATCTCACTCACACGAAGAATTGAACCTGAGTGCACGATGTGCAAGCAGCGTTGTACAACACAGCGACACAGCCGGAAGACAAATCGCGATAAGTTTAGTGAATGAAAGAAACTTCGAAAATTTCGAAACAGAATTTCTGGAGAATTTTTGAGTGTTGCGTAGAAAGACTTCGGCATATTGATACTTTAGTTTTGAACTTCAAGTCTCGTAAGTATAAAAAACTGCAAGAAACCGATCACTTGGTTTGGTCTTCTTTTGAGATGTAAAGGTTCAACATCGTTTACGCATGAATGTAATTAAATAATATTGTGGTCATTAGTCTATTCTATCACTCCACATGCTTATAGATTTCATCTACATCTACATCTACATTGATACTCCGCAAGCCACCCAACGGTGTGTGGCGGAGGGCACTTTACGTGCCACTGTCATTACCTCCCTTTCCTGTTCCAGTCGCGTATGGTTCGCGGGAAGAACGACTGTCTGAAAGCCTCCGTGCGCGCTCTAATCTCTCTAATTTTACATTCGTGATCTCCTCGGGAAGTATAAGTAGGGGGAAGCAATATATTCGATACCTCATCCAGAAACGCACCCTCTCGAAACCTGGCGAGCAAGCTACACCGCGATGCAGAGCGCCTCTCTTGCAGAGTCTGCCACTTGAGTTTATTAAACATCTCCGTAACGCTATCACGGTTACCAAATAACCCAGTGACGAAACGCGCCGCTCTTCTTTGGATCTTCTCTATCTCCTCCGTCAACCCGACCTGGTACGGATCCCACACTGATGAGCAATACTCAAGTATAGGTCGAACGAGTGTTTTGTAAGCCACCTCCTTTGTTGATGGACTACATTTTCTAAGCACTCTCCCAATGAATCTCAACCTGGTACCCGCCTTACCAACAATTAGTTTTATATGATCATTCCACTTCAAATCGTTCCGTACGCATACTCCCAGATATTTTACAGAAGTAACTGCTACCAGTGTTTGTTCCGCTATCACATAATCATACAATAAAGGATCCTTCTTTCTATGTATTCGCAATACATTACATTTAGATTTGTGAGAAGTGCTTGCAGCTTTCTCGTGCCAAGTCCCAATACATCATCGAGGCTTTGTAACAGGCTTCCATCAGACCCTATCACTGAGCAGAAGAGTGACCACCATCTTATTTATCTAAAAGACAATGTCTGAGCTTTATCTGTAAAGGACGGACGTATCCTACTGATCGATGAGATCCACTTGAAGTCCCAACTTGATTATGAAAGTGGAAATATTGTATGAGCTGAAACTTCCTGGCAGATTAAAACTGTGTGCCAGACCGAGACTCGAACTCGGGACCTTTGCCTTTCGCGGGCAAGTGCTCTACCAACTGAGCTACCCAAGCACGACTCACGTCCCGTCCTTACAGCTTTACTTCTGCCAGTACCTCGCCTCCTACCTTCCAAACTTTACAGAAGCTCTCCTGCGAACCTTGCAGAACTAGCACTCCTGAAAGAAAGGATATTGCGGAGACATGGCTTAGCCACAGCCTGGGGGATGTTTCCAGAATGAGATTTTCACTCTGCAGCGGAGTGTGCGCTGATATGAAACTTCCTGGCAGATTAAAACTGTGTGCTGGACCGAGAGTCGAACTCGGGACATTTGCCTTTCGCGGGCAAGTGCTCTACCAACTGAGTTACCCAACCACGACTCACGCCCCGTATGTGCTGTTCTTGATGTTGATAAGTGGTCTTTGCAACCGGCGCCTACGTTTTCATGAAAGAGAGCATGGATTCGATTTACAAAGATATTGTACCGGGATGCTAGAAGTAAATTTAGGGGTTGGCAGGATTGTGTTCATGCACAGATACTAAATAAAGTAGGAAGTCTTAAAATCATCATCAAATCTATTCAATGATGCGACATTCAATCGGGCGCGTACCTGGGAAGAAGAAAAGACCGTCAGCAAACCGGAGTGGTTATGGAGAATGTCGTACGTCCGACGGCAAGTAGGAGGTGGAGGAAAAGATGGACGTCATGCTTAGCTGTGAGCCAGAGCCAGAGAGAACGTACCGCAGTCAGCAACTAATTCCTCCACTAAATTTCTCATTGGTCACTCAGACGCAGCACGGGAAAACTTCTGGGTCGGCATGTTTTGAAAGAACAAACAACTTGTGTTGGGCGATGATTCTACTGGGCACGTAGGCCACAAAGGTAGGTACGTAAGTACTGGAAGATAAAATTTAAGTAGAAATTTAAAAAAAAAAAAAACTTAAAAAATTCGCGATTACCCCTAAACCGCGTGACAGGGGGGGAGGGGGGGGGGGGTACGAGTTTGTTTCTTGGGCACAAGGTTGGCACCGCTCTCCTTCAATGAGCCACTGGGCAGAGATGGTTTTCGATCCCTCAGGCAAAACCGGTGATACCTCGCAGATTGGTGTGGGTGGAAGCTTGGGCACCTTCTGTGCAGGGCGGTGATGACTGTGGACTATTAGCGGCGACGACTGTCAGCAGGGAAGGCAGTCCCGTGACCTATTGGGTGGAGTACAGACTTGACACTGTGGAAGGCGTGGCTCGCTGCTGTTGTGCGGGAAGTTCTGACCATTCATCCTGACACATTGGACACGGAAAGTTGTTGCGAGACACTCCAGCAAATTTGTCTAGAAAGTGCCTAGAGAAGAGCCCTTTGATTATGTACTGTGAGGAGTTGTGCTGCTAATCCCGCTTCTGCTTAGGCACATTCATTGTATTGTTTAGACTCCATGTAAACGGATGTTTCCCGATGTACTGGGCAGGTCACATGCCACAGATTGCCTTACCTATTAATGGATGCCACAATTCAGGATAATTTAGTATTTAAATCTATTTCAACTGATGTTCGGACACGCTGTTGTCTCGTGGCTAATATTGAAATGGTTCAGGTAAACATTTTAGTGTTGATTATGATGTGAATTACACATAATGAAGGAACGATTGCTTACCGCTCAGTATGCATAATTGATTAAGATGGATGTGTCATAGCAGGCAGGTTTTGAGCAGCATTGACCAGGATCCAAACCCAGTACCAACAATGTTCATTATGAAAGAAACTTTTAAATGTTTGATTTTTAAAATCGCGAAGTTCTGTAATGTTTTATTTTACTGGCACTAAGACGTGTTTTTAAAATGATATGCTAGGTATCATGAAGCATGAGAATAAGCCGGTGAAAGATATTGCAAACATGAACATAATACTAGAAAATCAATTAATACACCATTGCAGAAATTTGTGATATGATGAAGATAGTGAACAAAGTTATTCTATAAAAACCGATGGTAATTCTGTAAATCAAACAGGGGTAAAAGAATGAAATTCAGCCTTAAATGAAACAAAAAATGGTCAAGCTACTGTCCTAGATGGCACTAACACAATATTAATCAGAAATGGAGGAATCACTTCAGAAGTTTATTTCTTCCAATTTTTAAATATGTGTTGGAAGAACTTTTCGTACCTGAGAAATGGAACACAGATAAAGTGATTTCTACGTTTAAGAAAGGCAAAAGTATGTAAGGGACTGTAATAAACTGGATAAAACTAGAAAAAGAACTATACAATTAGATGTAAAATTCTTTTCAGTTAATGACAAGATAAAAGAGAATAGAATAAAATGGAAGATCGTATACATAGAATGATAAAAAATAGATTTCTAAGAACAACAGTTAATTACCAGCCTACTGGGAAGAGAGAACTAGTTAGACCTCGTAATAGATAGATGGATGGATGGATGACACACACAGGACTACAAGACCTGATCCTTGTAAGATGACGATGAAATTCTGAAGAAGTACATTCAGTTTTCTTGTGAGCTTTGAGTTTACACTTGTTCATCCCGTTGATCTAGTCTCTGTTTGCTTACGGTCAAGTGTACAGTGTTTGTTGTGATGCTCTATGGAGCGATCAAAAATAATTTATGATATACATGTTTCTAAAATATGATTTAATAATGTACAAATTTGTTATTGTTAACTCAGCTCAATCAGTCAGTCCCATCCTGTCGTTCTATTACCACAACCGCCAAAACTGGTTATGTGACTTGTGCATAGAGGTGCACATCCTTCCAGTTCTCACTGTTCAGGCTGATGCCTTTTTTTCAGGCACCAGAGATGTAATTTTTAAACTAGAAGCCATTTGATTTGAGCTGGCTGGCTTGGTAGCTATCAATAGTGCAAACTAATAAAAAAAGCTGTTTCATACTTTTCTGATCTGTTAAATAAAGGTAAACTTAATTCATCCTGTGCGGTATTGTGCAGAGAGTCTACTTTACTGTATTGTTTACACTAATCATCTTTTACAATGCAACCACAGCAATTGGTTTAACCAAAAGGAGCAATTACTGTGCTTTCAACGGAAGGTCAAATGTGATGCACCACTGCGTATTTTTAATAATATAACAGTTGTTGTTACGAAAGGCATAATGACACACTTCTAAATACAATAAATCATTGGAGGATGTAATTAATGTTAAAAAAATTCTTAATGGTCAGCGACTAAGCAATGTTTTCCACGAAGGTCTAACCGTCAATTCACAACATACACTATGTGATCAAAAGTATCCGGACACCCCCCAAAACATACGTATTTTATATTAGGTGTATTGCGCTGCCACCTACCGCCTGGTACTCCATATCAGCTACCTCAGGATTAATTAGACATTAGAGAGCAGAATGGGGCGCTCCGCGGACTCACGGACTTCGAATGTGGTCAGGAGATTGGGTGTCACTTGTGTTATAAGTTTGTAGGCGAGATTCCCTCACTCCTGAACATCCCTAGGTTCACTGTTTCCGATGTGATAGTGAAGTGGAAACGTGTAGGCACACGTACTACACAAAGGGTACAGACCGAACTCATCTATTGACTAACAGAGACCGCCGACAGTTGAAGAGAGTCGTAACGTGTAAAAGGCAGACATCTATCCAGACCATCACACAGGAATTCCAAACTGCATAAAGATCAACTGCAAGTACTATGGCAAATAGGCGGGAAGTGAGAAAACATTGATTTCATGGTCAAGCGGCTGCTCATAAGCCACACATTACGCCGGTAGATGTCAAACGATGCCTCGCTTGGTGTAAGGAGCGTAAACATTGTACGATTGAACAGTGGAAAAACGTTGTGTGGAGTGACGAATTACGGTACACAATGAGTCGATCCGATGGTGGTTGTAGGTATGGTGGATGACAGGTAAACATCATCTGGCAGCATGTGTAGTGCCAACAGTAAAATTCGGAGGTGGTGGTGTTACGGTGTGGTCGTGTTTCTCATGGAAGGGGCTTGCACCCCTGGTTGCTTTGCGTGGCACTACCACAGCATAGGCCTACACTGGTGTTTTAAGCATCTTCGTGCTTCCCACTGTTGAAGAGCAATTCACGGATGGTGATCGCATCTTTTCACACGATCGAGTACCTGTGCACGGCCTGTGGCGGAGGAGTTACACGAGAATAACATCCCTTTAATAGACTGACCTGCACAGAGTCCTAACGTGAATCCTACAGGACATCTTTAGGATGTTTCGGAACGCCGACTTCGTGCCAGGTATCACCGACCGACATCGATACCTCTCCTCAGTACAGCACTCCGTGAAGAATGGATTGCCATTCCCCAAGAATCCTTCCAGCACCTGACTGAACGTATGCCTGCGAGAGTGGAAGCTGTCATCAAGGCTAAGGGTGGGCCAACACCATACTGAATTCCAGCATTACCGATGGAGGGCACCACGAACTTGTAATTCATTTTCAGCCAGGTGTCCGGATACTTTTGATCGCATAGCATATACATAATATCTTGAAAAATTTTCTGTCGTGATTGTATTCAATGCAAGATTTTACTGATGAAAGGAAGCTGTGTAGGGAAACACAAATGCACTTAAACACATTACTACAGCCTTAATTGATTTTAGTGATTACTGGTCGTATGAGAAAGAGAGCCACAACAGCATCTTTCCTTATCTTTAAGGCAAGTATTCGAAACAGGAGGAAAATTAAGGGTAAAAAGTATATTTAGTTTTGTACTGAAGTCTAAAACATATTGTTATGTTATAAGGTATTCTGATGTTGACGTAGGTGGGAGAGGGGTATGCTGACCACATGCCCCTCCATATCAGCATTCAGTGACGCCTGTGAGCTGAGGATGACACGGCGGCCGGTCGGTACAACTAGGCCTTCCGACGTCTGTACGGACGGAGTTAAGTTATTCAGTCACTAAGCACCGAGCTTTACGTAACGGCCTCATGCTGTCTCCCTTCAAATACACCAGCTCTCATCGTGAGCTGATCATTAGAATCGATGGCATTCACAATAATAACACTGGATCCCATGATAACGGTACTGTTGTGGATGTATGTCCTACATGCTCCAGCACAGTCTATGAACTAGCCGAAAATGCGAGAAAGATGACGGCCTTCACCTAATGAAATTCAAACTGCTCGCAGCCTACCATTTACTGACGGAGAAACTAACTGTCTTCCGACAACACATCATCATAGAGTGCTGCCAGTAGCGAATTTCAACACGGAAGCCAGCAACATGGCCTCTTGGCGTCAACGTTTCTTCGGGTGCTCAGAATGGTTCAAATGGCTCTAAGCACTATGGGACTTAACATCTGAGGTCATCAGTCCCCTAGATTTAGAACTACTTAAACCTAACTAACCTAAGGATATCACATACATCCATGCCCGAGGCAGGATTCGCACCTGCGACCGTAGCAGCAGCGCGGTTCCGGACTGAAGCGCCTAGAACCGCTCGGCCACAACGGCCGGCTCTTCGGGTGCTCAAACCTAAATGGGGTACGGAGGACATCAACCGACCTCTCGACTACAAACACCAGGTACATCGGATGGCTCGTCAAGGGCTGTCCTAGAATTCGGAGTGGGACCGAGTACGCTCCGCAGGCGGTGCGAAAACCACTTAGCTCTGGGGCAGTTGCAACCCCGCTCACCAGCAGCATGCGCCGCCAGGGTCGCTGGCATCACCTCCGGGGGTGCAAAAGCTGAGCAGACTCGACGGACGTCAGCTAGAATACAATAAGCAGCTGAATTGCCAACAGCCGAGGCTGCTGCGGAAGAACTACGACTTGTAAACATTGTGAATAAATATCTGAACTATCTTTGCCGGCGGTAGTGGACGAGCGGTTCTAGGCGCTACAGTCTGGAACCGCGCGACCGCTACGGTCGCAGGTTCGAATCCTGCCTCGGGCATGGATGTGCGTGATGTCCTTAGGTTAATTAGGTTTAAGTAGTTCTAAGTTCTAGGGGCTGATGACCTAAGAAGTTAAGTCCCATAGTGCTCAGAGCCATTTCAACCATTTTTAGAACTATCTTTCAGAAAACCTGACAGAAGCAGTTACTCAAATAAACATTATGGAAAAATTAGCAAACAGAACTGGTCTCAAAATTTCAGCTGAAAAAAACAAAATTCATGACAAATATAAAAAAATGCACCAAAATACATAGAAACACAAATAGGTAAAATAGAGCGAGTAAATAAATTGAAATATCTTGGAGAAACTGTATAACAAATGGACAAGAAAAATCCCCAGTAGATGTAAGAATTAAGAAAATGGAAAGAGCGTATGGTTTGACCAAAAATATTTACAACAAGAAATGTATATCTAGAAAAACAAAACTAAAACACTACACCACAGTGGTACGACCAGAATGTTTATAATGATATGAATGCCTAACGATGAACTATAAGATGGACAAACTAGAGGTACTGGAAAGAAGGATTATTAGAAAAATAATGGGTGCAATGAAAGCTGCAGATGGTTGGAAAATAAGAAGTAATGAGGAGATCTACAAAAATATAGAGAAAATATCTGAAGTAATGGCCAAACGAAGATTAACCTTTTTTGGACATCTCTAGCGAATGGATGGAAATAGACTAACAAAACAAATTTTCCTATATTTCTGGAAGAAGAAATCGACAATAGCATGGATTACAGAAGTAAGAAAAGATCTTGAAAGAAACAACATCGAAGAATCAGAAATAGCAGAAATAAACCGTTTTAAAAACAAAATACAAAATTTGGAAGGCTTTCAAAGCAGAAGAAATAAAAAATCGGGAACAACATGGACAGAAGAAAGGAAGAGACTTCATGGGGAGAAAATGGGGGAATACTGGAAAAATAGGAAACAACAACAAAGGAAGAAGAGGAACTGAAGTTGTTAACGCGATCATAGTAGGTCAATACGATTGTAAAAAAAAAAAAAAAAAACTGAACTATAATAATATTTTACTGGCGTCGTTGACGCTTCACGTGTTCCCAACAGGTACCCTGACATCACTCAGAGGTGTCTTCACTCTTCCCTCTGTAAATCGGAATGAAGTGGATTATTTCTCAATGGTGCAAGGTCTAAACAGTGCGGCAAATCTGAGACCCATACGATGCCACGAACTTCTCTTTACGTTCTGGAACTCGTTACAGCGTTCGCAAAGTCTTGAGTGAGTCTAATTACTTTTGTATCTTTGATCAGTTTTACAATTTGTTAGCCTTATTTTTCCAAAATCATTCGCGAAATTTCTATAGTTGATATTCTTTCGAGGTTTTGTTTATTTAAGTGCGAACGTGGCTTTTACAGTAACTTTGATATCGGAGCGGTTTCTTCCAATATCATTAAATGTTAATTCATTACGCTCCCGAACTAAATATTTAGACTGAATTACGAGCAAAATTCTTTAGTTCAAGTCTTCTCAGAGCCGTTAGCGTTATAGTAGGAGCACACGGAATATTCACGCAGTTCAGTATTGCGACAGGTTCATGCAAATTCACCTACATCAGAAATGTGCACCGCAGTAATTACTGTAAATATAAACACAAAAATTTCAGAATCAGTCTCATAAAGGCAAGTGTAGCCTAAATAGGGGATCTCTTGTGAAACTCAGCTCGCTCTTTTCCTCCCTGAGATCCATAGGACTGTAGACAACGGCCCTCCGGTTGATGCCGTGTTCCTATACTCCAGGAAAGACTTTGACAACGTCCTGCATTGTGGGTTAGTGCAATAAATACAAGCTTATCGAGTGTCGGACCAAATCAACTGCATTCAAGATTTCCTTTAGGACAGAACTCAACACTTTGTCATTAACGGAACAAAACTGACAGATGTAAGAGTAATTTCCTGAGTACCCCAAGGCAGTGTAATAGGACCCTTAATGTCTACGGTGTAGATAAATGATTCAGTAAAAGGTGTCGGATGCTCTTTAACATTGTTCGCAAATGATGCGGTTGTCTATAACGAAGTAGTAACGCCACAAGACAGTACCTATTTTCAGAATGGCCTGCAGGGGATTGATGAACGATGCAGGCTCTTCTACTCGTCCTCGAACGCGAATAAATGTAATTTATTGCGCATATATAGGAAAAGAAATCTAGTAATATAATTATTGACGATAAATTGCTGGAAATTGAATCTGCTGTAAATTATCTAGGAGTAACTATCCGAAGCGACCGTAAGTGGAATGATCACACAAATAAAAACAGTAGAAAAATCAGTTGCCAGACTGAGATTCATAGGGAGAAAGTTAAGGAAATGTAACTCATTCATGAAGGAAGTTACCTGTAAGGTGCTTGTTCCACAGATTCTTGAGTATTGCCTATCAATGTGGGATCCTTACCCGATAGGACTGATAGAAGAGACAGAGAATCAGCCACATTGCTGATCGATCATCAGCGATCGGCTTGTTATCTTTGGCGCGTCCCCGGGCATGAGCATCTTTGCGTTTTCGGCTGAGGCGCGCGGGACGGCGAGAGGCAGTCGATTTGAGGCGGCCGGTGAGACTGGCGGAGTCGTGGCTCTGGCGTAAGCACATGTGTGATGTCTGTTACGCTGGGGCTGTTTGCTAATCGTGAAACTCCTGCGGCGGTTACTGGTTGCCAGGAAGGCATTTCATACAAACTGTGCCAAGCCTCGCAGTGAGAGGGGAGTCCGGAGTTAGTGTTGGCCTAGATGTTTGTACAAATTGAGGTTCCCGTGTGAGAAGCACGGCGTGGGCCTGTTGGTTGCTTCGTCCTTCTGGCAGCCACCGGAAGCGGCAATCGAAGTAAGGGACCCAGTCCTTCATTAGTGCTTAACAGTGGCGTGTGGTTCGGGTTGTGAGCCCCGAGCTCGGACCAGAGAAGATCCCACAAAGAACGGTGCATTTCGGCACGGGATTGTTCAGTAGCGCGAAAGCACAACAAACTCCAGAGGCAGAAGTTACAAGAGAGGTGTTGTGCACCACAGAGAGGTCTGCTGTTTAAATTTCGAGAAAATATTTGCCTGGAAGTGTCGGGCAATATATTATTTCCTCCCACATACAGCTCGCAAAATGATAACGACGAGAAAATTCGAGAAGTTAGAGTTAATACAGAGACCTACCGACAGTCATTTCTCCCACGCGCCATTCGCTAGTGGACCAGGGAAGCGGGGATCAATCAATGGTGTCTGAAGTACCCTCGACCACACACTTTAACGTAGCTTGCCGGGTACGATATAGATGTAGATGAGCAACTGTTGCTTCTTATATTTACGTTAAAAATTGGAGATACTTATTAATGTCAAATCCAGCAACTTAAGGGCGAAATAAATTTCCTGAGTGAAATACAGAATGTGTTTTAAAAGAAGTGCCGCGTATTCCTACAGGAGGTAGTATTGGTCACAACTAGAACAACTTTAATGTAAGCACACGAAAACGAGAGATGTCATCCGTTGAAGATCCGAAGTTTACAGCCTGCATTTTATTAACAGACGAGGCAGTTTCACAAGAGGTGGCATAGTAAAGTAGCATCATACACGGCTTCAGTATCAATGTATGGCAGGAATCGTCGGTGGCAGGTACGTAATGCCATACACTTTAACAAACAGGTTAATGACTGTTGTGTATGTCCAGTTTCTGCGCGATGAATTACCCGAGCGGTTGAGAATATTGTCCTTGTAGAAAGGTAACAACAGTGTCTTATTCACAACGGCACACCACGTCATTTTATACGGATCGTATGACGGTACCTCACCGCAACGTTTCATAGGTGATGGATTGCTCGAGGAGGTTCAGTAGTATGGTCTGCCCGTTCCCTGGATCTGAATCCGTTGGATTTCTGGCTGAGACGAAATTTATCCTAAGTCATGGGTGTAAGTCCAACACATCGACAATTTGCAGACGTTATGGGAGCCTGTGACCAATGTATGTGATCCAATCCGAATGGAGTCAATTGTATTTGAAAGAGTACGTCAATCACTGCGAAGCAGGAATAAAGGATGTGCGTAATGTGTGGTAAACACATGCAGAATTGTCTTCTTCTACGTAACAGGCACATAGGAATGAGATGGCAGATTAGTCCATATCTCAACAGGTGTTAATTTCAGAACATTTCATTAAAGAAACTTTTATTCTAGTTTTGAACAACAGGGGGGAGTGTTGCACCTTGACCGCGCGGGATTAGCCAAGCGGTCTGAGGCGCTGCAGTCGTACGCTGTGCGGCTGGTCCCGGCGGAGGTTCGAGTCCACCCTCGGGCATGGGTGTATGTGTTTGTCCTAACGATAATTTAGGTTGAGTAGTGTGTAAGCTTGGGGACTGATGGCCTTAGCAGTTAGGTCCCATAAAATTTCACACACATTTGAACACATTTGTTGTATCTTGGAACACAAAGACTCTCTTTTACAGCCAGCCCTGTCTTTTCCAGACAGGTTTCGTCCACTATTTTTTAACTAACTTACGGCTGTAGTGCGAAGTCTTCATTTCATGGAGAGGTCCTGCTTTATCTGTCGGTAGCTCCTCAGCACGATGCTGTTATCAGTTTGTGAAAATAGCGCTTGTGTTTCACACATCCACGATGTACGAGCAACGAAGTGTAATTCGCTTTCTGTGGAGCAAGGGGCGAACATCCATCGAAATCCGCAGGGAAATGCATCCCATGTATTGAGAAAAGTGTCTCGCTTTGAGAAGTGTGAGGAGGAGTAGGAGTAGGAGGAGGAGGAGGAGGAGGAGAAGGAGGAAGTGTTGTGAGTTCACAGTAGGCGGTGAAGACTTGCATAACACTGAGCGTTCGTGAAGTCCGCTGTCGTCGCTAGGTGACAGCAACTTTCCCGCATGGATGTAATGGTGAAAGTGGATCGGCATGTGCACTTCAAGAAGATTTCCTCGGAGTTTGGCACTTCGTATGTTTACGCTATCGTTCACGGGTCCGTAGGGTATCGGAAGGTTTTATGTTGGTCGGTGCCTGAACGGTTTGGTGACATAATGAAAGGCAAGCGAATAGTTGCTTCACTAAATAATCTGCAACGGTATTTCGCACTGTTACTGGCGAAGCAGCGTGGATACTGCGTATCACGCCAACACCGAAGCAGCAGAGCATGATGTGGAAACATCTGGATTCACCTGTGACAAAGAAATTCTGGCCGGCCGCGGTGGTCTCGCGGTTCTAGGCGCGCAGTCCGGAACCGCGCGACTGCTACGGTCGCAGGTTCGAATCCTGCCTCGGGCATGGATGTGTGTGATGTCCTTAGGTTAGTTAGGTTTAAGTAGTTCTACGTTCTAGGGGACTGATGACCTCAGAAGCCATTTGAACCATTTTCAAAGAAATTCTGTTCAGTGTCATCTATTGGCGAAGTTATGTCAACGGACTTCTGGGAACGCCGTGGACCGCCTCTGCTGGATTTCGCGGCTCTGGGTGCAGCCATCAGTGTCGTCAGCTACTGTTCCACGCCGTCACGTCTGTGGGCTGCCATCAGGAAGAAGCACCGAGGGGTTCTCAATCTAGACGTTGTTGTTATCCACCACAGAGCGAGGCCACGTGTGACAATCAGAACCGTCGACAAGCTCCCGTCACTTTATTGGCTGAGTGTGGACCACACACCATACAATCCGGACCTCTCCCTAGTGATTTCCAAGTTTACAGTCCACTGAAGAAGTTCCCGGCAGGATGGCGATTCTCTTTAAACGATGGAGCCCAGACAGCAATACCACGATGGTTCCACAGTCATCCGGACGATTTCTACCACAGGAACATCTCGGATTTATTGCTACGAAGGGACAAATGTCTGAAATGGCGTAGGTACTAAGTTGAAAAATTGTGTAGGGTATGTAGAATAGTATACATATTTGTAGCCACCTGTCAGTACCTCCTTTCGGCCAGTAAAAGTTAATTAAAGGCAAAGACTTCCTGATTACGGCCTTGCCGCAGTGGATACACCGGTTCCCGTGAGATCACCGAAATTGGGTGACCATCCAGGCCGCCATGCGCTATTGCCATTTTTCGGGGTGCACTCAGCCTCGAGATGCCAATTATGGAGCTACTCGATCGATGAGTAGCGGCTTCGGTCAAGAACACCATCATAAAGATCGGGAGAGCGGTGTGCTGACCCTACGCCCCTCCTATCCGCATCATCAACTGAGGATGACACGGCGGTCGGATGGTCCCGGTAGGCCACTCGTGGCCTGAAGACGGACTGCAAAGACCCTGATTCGCACTCATAAAAGTGAAGTACATTTTCTCGTTCCATTTCGGAATGATAGCATTCCATTTATATGTGCTGCAAATATTTTTCTGAAATTACATAGAATTACTTCGGAAAAGTAAGGCTTTTCCAAAAGTGAAATACGGTTCTCGGTTCCAATATGTTCTTGTACCTACGTAAAACTGCTCTACTCAAATTTAAAAGTGTTGGAGGGGATAAAATTTTGTCAATGGTGTATTTAATTGTCTGTGAGTTACATTATCAATCTGCTACACACCAATAATCAGTAAGTGAAATAAAATTAAGAGGAAGTGCAGTATTATCAGAAACCACTTACAAGTTCGAAATATTTTGAAACAGAAGCTGTTGGTAGCTAAAACGCATTTAGATATTCAAAACAGGGAAAACTATTAAGTCATTAGAGAAACTCAAGTCATTTACAAAAATCACGTTTTACGTGGAAGAAGACTATCTTACGTTTCAAGGCCCAAGATGGAGCACAAGTTCAAAGAAAGGCAACACGTTTTGTATTATCGCGAAATATGGGAGAGAGTACCACAGAAATAGTACAGGATTTGGGCTGGAAATCATTAAAAGAAAGGCGTTTTTCGTTGCGACGGAATCTTCTCACGAAATTCCAATCACCAACTTTCTCTTCGAATGCGACAATATTTTGTCGACACCGACCTACATAGGGAGGAACGATCACCACGATAAAATAAGGGAAATCAGAGGTCGTACGGAAAGATATAGGTGTCGATTTTTTCCGCGCGGTATACGAGATTGGAATAATAGCGAATTGTGAAGGTGGTTCGATGAACCCTCTGCCAGGCACTTAAATGAGATTTGCAGAGTACCCATGTAGACGTAAATGTAGATGTAGAACTAATAGAACATGGCTTAATCGCCCACACATTATATAAATAGTTTTAAACATACGCAGAATTTTACTCGCCGTGAAACTGTATAACTGAAGAATTAACAATAATCCCCAGGTACCTTTAGTATATTACAAAACAGTTAAATATGTAGAAATTGTAATAAGCTGCACAAATCATAACCTCAAGTCTCACAACAACAAAAACATTAGAAAACGCTCCAGACTGCTTACGGCGGTTTCTAGTTTGCTCTCCTTCACGTGAACCAGTCACTAGTCTCAAATATTGACCAGGAAACATCATGTGTTTCCAGGTACTCTATCATCCGAGAACAACACTCTCCTCTGCTACCTCCTTTAGGAATATGTGGGAGTTTCTTAAACACCCTGTATTTAGGAACTCCGTTTCTCACGTTCACTACCGCTCGTTTTGATTTAGAGATTGCACTGTTATTGACGGCTTCACATTAAGCATCTCTCAAATAACCTAGAACAATACAATTTACGAATCAAAACGATAGGAAACAGGTCACGTGACTACGCTGCCTTTTCCATACGAATGGAATCCTGTTAAAAGACAACTACATTTTCGCTAATTATATTCACTCTATTGTGTTCTCTTTCCGTGGTGGTAAAGTAATGTCCTTTTTATACAGCAAACCACTCGACAATGGCTTAATATGCTATTTGTGCAACGAAGAAGACGCTTAAATAACTATAGCTTAGTTGAGAAAAATGGCATCTTCATTTAATAAGTTCGCGGCTGTGGCGCCTATCATGATGCAAGATCTATCCCCTACTAATATTTTTAATGACACCACACCTAGCATCTAACTACTATGACAAAGCATTTGAGCGCACACACAGTGCAAATCTCCGTTCAACAAAGGCGGAAAGACATTTATCAGAGCACCTGATAAAAACACAAAAATAAGAACACGTTCTGGCAAACAGCTGACAACAGACATCGAGGTAAATCTGGGAATAACGCATGACTGAAGTCCGTCATCAACACTGTTCATTATCGACATCGACGACTTCATCAAGGATTAGATGAAGGACAGAGTACCACAACGTATAAGAAATGGCTCAGGCAAGTTCCTTAATACGTTACTTTTTGCCAGTGAACTTGCAAACATATAAAACAGTGTAGACAAATTACAAACAACAGTACATAGATTACACAATGTAAGCTTAAGTTGTAATCTGAAGATACCACAACAAAACAAAAACGTTTTAAGGAAAATGCCCGTTAAGAAATAAGGTAATCATCAGTAACATAATAACAGAATAGGTATCCCATTTCCATTACCTACGGTATGGCATAATTTCTGAATTAGAGAGAGACATAAATAAGAAACCTGATCCCCATCAACTTATATGTCCCACGACAAGAAGAAAATGAGAGGGTAAAATGAGATGAGAACCTGAAAAGAAATTTTATTAAGTCATGACGCTACCCACTATGGAGCAGTAAGTTTGTCATTAAGATCTCAATATCCAAGGCAACTTGAAGTATCGGGAATGAAGTTCCTTAGATATACGGAAGGCTGGAAATCAGAAGAAAAAAATTAGAAATGAAGAAAAAGGAAAGAACTGGTGACACAACCATTAACTGAAAAACTAATTTAACAAAAGGAAAACTGGAAAGCGCATGTAGTGCATACAGGATCTCAGAAAATCCC
The DNA here is from genome assembly GCF_021461385.2 of Schistocerca piceifrons. Lineage (NCBI taxonomy): Eukaryota > Metazoa > Arthropoda > Insecta > Orthoptera > Acrididae > Schistocerca > Schistocerca piceifrons. The sequence continues at coordinate 216,901,461 of NC_060143.1, read as the reverse complement.
ACAACAAGCAATGGAATGCTATAGCACTCGAAGAAGGTGTGTGCAGAGACCAAGGAGGAGGTAGACTGGAACAGGCAGAAGAAGGAAAATGACTCTATGACGCACGAAAGTGATAATTTTTATTGAATTTCGGTATTCTTGTACAGTTTTTGTCTTCGGTTACTCCCACGTATTCTGTTAAAAGCTGTTTCTTACAAAATAGTGTCAAACTTTCATTGTATCAGTTTTTACGTGAAGCTAAAAGCAATGTCTAAACAAAATATAAGTTGCGTTATATGTAATAACCTACTAGGTAAATTATTTGGGTGTCTGATCATAAAAAAAAAACTACCTGCGAAGGCAGATATTACAAGTTCAGTAGAAGATAATGTTACGAGGGTCACTCCAAAAGAAATGCAGACTATTTTTGTAAAAATACAGTTTTCATTCTGCATGTGCCAAAGTCTTACAGTGTGCAGATACATCCTTCCCGTTGTTTTCAAAGTTAGTTCAACCTGTTCCCGTGAGTGGTGCCGTCACAGCATGTCTTCAAAATGGCTGCTACACTTGACGTTCGTCAGAAGCAACGTGCTGTCATGGAATTCCTGTGCTGTAAAAACGAGACAGTGGGAAACATCAACAAGAGGTTCAGAAAGGTGTATGGAGATGCTGCTGTCGATCGCAGTACTGTTAGTCGGTGGGCAAGCAGGTTACGTGATGAAAGTGGGCACGGCAATATTGATGATTGTCCTCGCAGCGGCAGGCCTCGTACTGCACACACTCCAGACAATGTGCAGAGAGTTAACGAATTGGTGACCGCTGATAGACGCATCACAGTAAACGAATTGTCGCACTACGTTAGGATAGGAGAAGGAAGTGTTTGCAGAACACTGAAAGTGTTGGCGTTTAAACAGATTTGTGCCAGCTGGGTTCCCAGGATGTTGACAGTGGCTCACAAGGAAACAAGAAAAACGGTATGCAGCGAACTTTTGGAACAGTACGAGAATGGTGGAGATGAATTTCTTGGAAGAATTGTAACAGGTGATGAAACATGACTCCATAATTTTTCACCAGAGACGAAGAGGCCATAAGAGGAGTGGCATCATGCAAATTCACCCAAGAAAAAAATATTCAAAACTACACCTTCTGCTGGAAAAGTTATGGCTACGGTGTTTTTCGGTTCCGAACGACTCTTGCTTGTGGACATCATGCCAAGTGGAACCACCATAAATTCTGATGCATATGTGACGACACCGAAGAAACTTCATGCTCGACTGAGTCGTGTTCGACCACATCATGTCAGTCAAAAAACCATGGAAGCGATGACAAAACTCGGATGTACAACACTGAAACACCCACCTTACAGCCCTTACCTGGCTCCATGTGACTATCATCTCTTTGGGAAACTGAAAGACTCTCCTCGTGGAACAAGGTTTGAAGATGATGACCCCCTTGTGCACTCTGCCAAACAGTGGCTCCAACAGGTTGGTCCAGAATTTTACCGTGCGGGTGTACAGGCGCTGGTTCCAATATGGCGTAAGGCAGTTGAGAGGGATGGAAATTATGTGGAGAAATGAAAATATTGATCCGACAAAACTCGGATGGACAACACTGAAACACCCACCTTACAGTCCTGCCCTGGCTCCATGTGACTATCATCTCTTTGGGAAACTGAAGGACTCTCTTCGTGGAACATGGTTTGAAGATGATGACTCCCTTGTGCACGCTGCCAAACAGTGGCTCCAACAGGGTGGTCCAGAATTTTACCGTGCGGGTAAAATTATGTGGAGAAATGAAAATATTGTTCCTAAAGGATATTCTACATACTGTAAATCTTTCAAACATGTAGAATAAAACATGGATATTTTTTAAAAAAGTTGTGTGCATTTCGTTTGGAGTGACTTCGTACGAAGAACGTATACCAAGAAAATCATTGGACCTGTGGTCTTAGATGCGAAGAAAATCACCCTACTATTATTTCGATAAAAAAATTACTAGAGAGCAGCACGTCAGCTTACACAGGTTTGAGGATGCGTGTCGTTTATACGAGACTTTTGTAGTAAATAAACACAGGGAATAAATGCAGGAACGCTGCTTATGGTTAGGGATGCAGGAAGGTGGAGAGAAAGAGAGAGAGAGAGAGGGACAGACTGACAGAGAGGGAGAGAGAAGAGAACGCTGGTCGCGCAGCTTACCTTGGCCTTGTCTCTCATGGAACCTCTGCCGAGAACGGCCATCTTCGTCATCGTGTCCTCCTGGAGCCTCTTGAGGGAGTTACCCTTGGGACCGAGTAACTTGCCCACGAAATTGAACTGCAACAGACGGCAAAGAGGACGCCTTTAGTGTACGACCGTGTGCTCCGAGCCATCTAATTGAAGCGCTCGTGAGGATACACACTCACACACACACACACACACACACACACACACAGAGTGTAGCTCGCGTTGCTTGCACGTCTGACGTCATTAACTTACGCGCGGGTGCCTCGCTCCACCCTTGCTCCCTGACCGCAAAGAACACGGCGGCTGTGACTTTTTCGCGGAAACGTCTGTGACACGCCGGAGCGCAGAGTGTGGGGGTGAGACATCAAACGGAGACCCGCCCCGCCGTCAACCCCTGCGGTACCGGGCGGCGACGCCCCCCTTAATCTGGAGTCTCCACTCGCCGCCGGGCAAGGAGACGTCTCGTCTCATCTCATCGCTGTAATGAGATGGAAAATATGGCTGCGCCTCTGCCCTTTGCGGTAAGGCCGCTCCCTACCATCTACGCCCGCCGGGATAACGCAGGTGTCTCGCTATTACGGGAATTAATTGGACTGGGCACTCCCGTGTTTCACAAGAGTGTTTCTTTTTCCTGTATATCTTTGCACAGAAATCACGTGAATTGCTTTAAATTGGGAAAATAGCAAATGAAGAAGTTGGCTTTCTCTTGGTAAACCACCATGTTTTGGAGTAAAAGGGTGGCAAAATTGAACTGATTATGCGACAGTGCCAACTTCGGGACCACCGATTTCGTCCAAATTTATGGTTAATGCAGGGTTTAGCCAGAAGTGAAAGTAATGGAGATGGAAGCTCCTAATGGCCGAACGTTCAGCAAGAAATAGTATTTTTGGTGTCGACTGGTCGAGGCGTCAGCCTTTATTTTAGCGAAGACCTCACCAGCGGTTGGCTCAACCGAAAGAGTAGATAAAGGTAATCCGTGAGTCCTACATTAAAGTCTAGCTGGGGAAACCAATTAATCTGTTATTCCGTCACTTACAGCACAAATAAACTGAAACAATTCTTAAAGCAACGTATTTATTAACATTTTCATAAAGACCTTGAAAAGAAAACGCAAAGCAAAATGTACAGTTGCAAATAAATTTCCAGGAAGGGATTGCAAGGCATTCACTAGAACATCATACGTAAAAGTACTTTTAATATTTTACAGTTGATGATTTACACGTGATGTGGTGATACTCGTATCAAAAATAGGGCAAGCCATATTTTACTCGGCATATTACACAAGTTATAAAAAACCACATTTCTAAAAATACCTGGCTGTTTTAAGGTATCTATACAAAAACAAATCTGGTATACATTTATAAAATGTTCACCCTCATCGCACAGTTTTGCAGCAAATCATAATAGAATATTGGGGATAATAATTGTGGTGTACAAAGGAATGTGTTTTGATGCAGTCTTCTGGAGATGTGGCTTCTTTTTCTCTCTGGATGAAATATAAGCAGTTTCGATTATTTTTGATAATATTTATTCCTGACCATAAAAACAGGAGGCCCGCAGCTCGTGGCGTGCGGTAGCGTTCTCGCTTCCCACGCCCGGGTTCCTGGGTTCGATTCCCGGCGGGGTCAGGGATTTTCTCTGCCTCGTGATGACTGGGTGTTGTGTGCTGTCCTTAGGTTAGTTAGGTTTACGTAGTTCTAAGTTCTAGGGGACTGATGACCAGAGATGTTAAGTCCCATAGTGCTCAGAGCCATTTGAACCATTTGAAAAACAGGTATCGCAGGGTTCCATTGTTGAAATGAATTTGGAAGGAGTCACTTGAGGACTGCACTAAAGCAACCTTTCTCATCTGGAAATATATAGTCCCCTAATTTTGGATTTATTTGTCCTCTCCACCAGTTAATTAACAGAGGAAATTCCTTCAAAAATTTGGTTGTGTAAGGTTTTCAAGTTCCCTATATTATGGTCGAATAATGACGACATTCTCATATTTTTCCGCGTGCCCATCCATGGTTTTTGAAACCTCGGTCCAAAAGAGTCAATGCTATATTGTATGCGTAAGTGCACCGTTGCCAATAATTGTCTGGAAAGGGTTATAGCATACTGCGTTGTATGCAATTGGTTTACTTTGTTCGTGTCCTGTCGTTTTAAGAGAGCTACTTTTGCCCCTCGATGGTCCAGGGTTCAGTTATTAGTCTACGGGTACTGGCAACCTGGAACAGAGACATCATAAAGATTGTCATTTTGTTTCCTTTCTCAATACCCAAATGGAACAGGAAGGAATACCAATAAAATCATGGGGACGAAGTACTCTACGCCATGCACTGTACAGTGGTTTGCTTGTGTGCGGTGTGATTCGGGAGGAGCGGTGACTAAAGCCCGACCAGCCATATACACTGGTGCCAAAAATTAAAGCAACAGACAGAAATATTGCAAGGTTCCCTTTATTTTACCAAAAAACCGTATAAACAGGTGTTTGTGAAGTAGAAACAATGCAAAGAATTCAGAACGTAAACAACTGCAACATGCATAACAGTAGAAAATAATGTTTTTGGTTTTTTCCAACTTAATGGATTTGCACAACATTCCGAGAACTGGCTAATGTGATCAGTATGGAGTGTATCCACCTCTGCCAGTAATACAGGCCTGCCCACGTCGGGGTATGCTGTGAATGATGTCGTAAGTCTCACGTTGAGGAAATAATGCCCATTCTTTCTGCAGAGCTGTTCGCAAGTCTTGGAGAGTGGTTGGTGGATGCTGAACTGATCCAACCTACCTCCCTAATACATCTCAGACATGCTCTGCGGGATTCAAATCGGGTGATCGAACAGGCCACGCAGTGACTACAAGATCCTCCGTTTTCAAGAAAACATCAACAACCCGTGCTTTAAGAGGTCGAACATTGTCGTCCATCAATAAAAAGTCTGGGCCCGCAGCGTCTCGCAACAACCGTACATTGAGATCCCAAGATCTAGTTCAATACCTGACAGAAGTTAAACCTTGCTGATTCATTCGTACTGTTTCACGAAGAGCTGCTAGAATGGTCAACATAATACTTGCCCACACCATAAGGGCTCCTCCTCGATATCCGTGTTATTCCGCAATGTTTAAGTCCCGAAATGGTGTTCCATATTCCCTCCAGATGGGACTCCGTCGAGAATCACTCTCCAGACCAAATCGGGACTCATCTGTGAAAAGAACATTGCCTCACTATTCGACCGTCCAGAAGGCATGTTGACGACTCTATTCCAGAGTTCCCTTCTGTGATGACGCGTCAGAGGTACACATGCAGCATGTCTCCGAAAGTAAAGGCCACTCTGCCAAAGCCTTCTGTACACCTTTTGCCTCGATACAACACGTCCAGCGGGTGCTTCGTGGTCATATTCTGGTTGCTGTGCACTACTAAGGCGGTACCGTCGTGCCCTTACAGCCAAATAACGATCCTCTCATTCTGATGTCGCACATGGTCGGCCCTACCCTGGTCTACGGGATACAGTTTCGCTCTCTATAAACTGTCCCCATATTCGAGAAACAACAGAACGATTCACATTACGCCATCGAGCCACATATGCTTCCGACCGTCCTACTTTGAGTCTTCTTGTGACCCTACACTGCGGAGAATCTGGTAGGTGTCTTCTCCGTGCGATACGACACCCTCTGTGACTGTGTACACAGCGATTGTGGATGTGAGACTATTCGCCAAACACTACCCTGTTTGGTAGGTACCCATCGTTGGCGTGGTTGCCCGTTGGTGGAATCCCATCTTCCGTGCAGAACACGATCATACGGACATCTGCTGACAGTCTGTGTGAATATATCATGAATTAGACACAGGACCGGGAAATAGCGGTTTGTTGCTTTCATTCTGGACACCGGTGTATACTTAGGTCTTGGTAGGTTTTCTTAAATATAGCGAGGGAAAAACAACTATTAATACGCCTCTGTATGAGCCCTAATTACTTCTACCTTATCTTCGTGGTCCCTACGTGAAATGTATGTTGGCGGCAGTCGATTCATTCTGCAGTCAGCTTCAAATGCCAGTTTTCTGAACAGTCTCAGTAGTTTTCTTCGAAATGAATGACTTCTTCCCTTCAGGGATTCCCAGTTGAGCTCCCGAAGCACATCCGTAATACTTGCATGCTGATCGAACCTACCGGTAACAAATCTAGCAGCTCGCCCCTGAATTGTTTCGATGTCGTTTTCAGTCCTGATCCCAAAAACTCGAGCAGCACTCAAGAATAGATCGCGCTAGAGTCCCACATGCAGTCTCCTTTACAGATGAACCACATTTTCCTCAAATTCTCCCAATAAACCGATGTCGACCAGTTGCCTTCCCTACCACAGTCCTCACAAGTTCATTCCATTTCACATCGCTTCGCAACGTTACGACAAAGATTTTTAGACCACGTGACTGTGTCAAGCAGGACGCTACTAATGCTGTGTCCGAACATTACGGGTTTGTTTTTCCTACTCATCCGCATTAACTCATATTTTTGTCCGTTAAGAGCCAGCTGCCATTCATCACACAAGCTGGATATATTATCTAAGCCATCTTGTATCACCCTACAGTCACTTGTCATCGACACCTTGCTGTACGTCACAACATCATCAGAAAACAACCGCAGATTGTTGCCCACCCTCTCTGGCAGATCAGTTACGTATATAAAAAATAGCAACGGTTCTATCACACCTACCTGGGGCACTCCTAGTACCCTAGTAATTAAACATTTCTTGTTAGCTCAGCATGTGCCCTGTAAGTGTCTCTCTCTTACTTTAGTCAAGTGTATCATTACTTACTCAATCCATCTAATTTTTGGAAATTTTCTGAAACAAAGTATTTCAAAAGTTTCCATTTTCCTTTTGCCTGTACTTCTTGTCGTAGACGTTTCATTTGCATACAAGGCTGCTAGCAGGACTATTACTTTAGTGAAAGACTTTCTAACACAAGCTTACATTCAGTGTAAACTAATTTCTATATTTTTTATTCGCTTTCCATATACCGTGATTGAGCATTTCATATCCCCTTCATTTTACAAAACGTCAGTTACTACGTTCCCCGTATGCAAACAACCTTATTACCTTAAGTGTCTTATTTCCTAACCAGATTCCCTTACCATCTCCTGATTTTTTGACTACACTTCGTTACTGTTCTCTTTCCTTTTGTTGACGTCCATCTTCTGACTTCTACCCGAGACGCTAATCATTTTGTTCAATTGCTCATATTAGTTCTTTGCGACTCTGAAAGAGTAACAATGTCGTCAGTTAACCTCAGAGTCTTTATTTCTTCTCTTTGCACTTGGATTCCCTTTCCAAATTTCTCCTTGGTTTTTTCTGTACTGCTTGCCCTGTACATCGATAGAGTAACATCGGAGATTTCGAAGATGTTTCACTCCCTTCTCAACTACTGTGTCCATTTCATGTACTTTGACTCTAATAGCTGCAGGCCGAGAATTTTAGTCTTGATAACTTCAAGATTTGAAAGACTGCACCCCAGTCAAATGCTTCATGCCCCTCAAATAATCATAATAATACCATACGAAATCATTCAAAGGGTGCTAGTAAACAGAATAGTTGCCTTTTTCATTAGTCGTTGCGAATGATCCAAGACTAACAAAGTTGCTGTTCCACGACCTGAAAATAGCGGCCTCGAGAGGAGAGCGGAACATTCAGACATTCCCTCAGACTTTGGAGACGCAAAAGAACGTGGACGGCAGGGGCGTCGGTCGGCACGCACTCTGGATATAACAAGGGGCAGAAGATCAAAGCGAGCAGCGGCGTTATGTACAGTAGTTGTCTGCGGATGAACGGAGCCCTGGAAAAAGGATGCGCGGAATGAAAAAGGCGGCTGCGAACGCGACGCCCCGCGCGGGAATATTGCATACAAAGTCCCGAGTGTGCCAAAGAATTCCCCTGAGCTTCCAGCCCGCTCCCATGTGTGGCCCCGGGAATCTCGCCCGCGTCGATCGCGCCGACTGCGACGTTCCTTTGGTGACGTTTTCTGACGCCGTCTCTGGCCTCTGAAGGAACAGCGTCCAGGCCTATGTCTGGAGTCTGGACCAAAGAAGCAGACTTCTGCTGAGATTTTACTACATGTCGAACTTAATCTCTTCTCCGACCGGTTCCTTTTCTCAGTGCTGAGGGTTCCTACTAACAGTTGCGTCTACAGAAAAACATATACACAGGTTTTCAAATGGCTTAAAAAGAGCTATTGTTCAACCACGTATGTTGATGACTTAGATCTATACTCCGGAAACAACGATGACGTGCGCGGTAGAGTTTGATAAATGTTTCTGTGCGCACGCTAATTAGTTTCAACTTGTTTTCGCGATCCTGCGGGAGCCATACTTGATGGCTGTACGAGGGGAGTTAAGCGGTCCTCAGACGCCCTATATTTATTGTGCAAAACAGGGTATTGCACAATAATATTAAGTGTCTGAGAGCGGCATTGACGGTTTGCCGAAGGTGTGAAACAGACTGCAGAGCTTTAAAAATATTGACACTACTTCTATACACACTGAGGTGACTAAAGTCATACGATAGCGATAAACACATATACAGAAAAAGGACAGCGCGTTGACAGAGCTGTCATTTACAGTTGAAGTGGGGACCGCGGAAACAATGACTAGTGGTGGTACAGAGTACCTGCGGTCGTGAACCGTGTGATAGCTTGCGGAGGGCGTATGCAGATGTGGATGTACTACCGCTACGCCAGAGAAGTCGTCCTGATACTTTGCGAAGCTGCCAGGGAGGAGGAGGGGGGGGGGCGAGGATGTCTCTAGTATAATATACACCAGCTTCAGGTAGATACAATCTTTTTCAGATCTGTTATACCGTAAATTTATTATGTGACACGTCACAAAGTCCGTAGGCATTGCACGTGGTACATGAGGATCATATAAAGTACTTGCTGCGAGTGTGACACAACATTTCTGTGCTTTCTAGCACGACGAATCCCGCACATATTTCTTGCTTTTCCCCGACACGATCTTCGCGAGGATCATCAGCTAACCTATCCAGCACAATTAGCAAATGGTTCAAATGGCTCTGAGAACAATGGGACTTAACTTCTGAGGTCATCAGTCCCTTAGAACTTAGAACTACTTAAACCTAATTAACCTAAGGACATCACACACATCCATGCCCGAGGCAGGATTCGAACCTGCGACCGTAGCGGTAGCGCGGTTCCAGACTGAAGCGCCTAGACCCGCTCGGCCACAATTAGCAGATCTGTATTGAATTTAGCATATGTGGGACATGATGGATAGGCGTATGGCCCATGCGAGTGAAGTGGTACGGTGAGAAGACGGTGGACTTGCAGTTTAGACGATGGCAGTTCAAATTATCTTCAGACCACGCAAGTTTGTATTTTCGGTGATTTCCCTGATTACCTCTAGACAAATGCTCAGATGGTTCATTTTGAAAGTATATGATGATTTTTCCCTCTATCCCTCCAAAACATGGGCTTGTGCTCCGTCTGTAGTAATCTTGTCTTCGAAGGACGTAACCCCTAAGTTGGCTTCGTTTTTGGTCTTGACCGCTTTAGTGTTAAAATATTTGAACCAGATGCCACACCAGAAGGAAACAGCGTGCAGTGCTATCTCACACGATGACATACACTATTTTTACTAATGACGTGAGGGTCCTGATATGGTTAAAGCCTACAAATTGGGCTTCTCTTTGGCGATTGGGTATAATTTCGCTGCTTGTTTATTTAAGCTACTTGTTATTTGCCCTCTTGAGGCTCGTCCGACAAGGAGACCCTCAGACATGTTAATCATAGATTTTGATGAGTCTTAGCTACGTTGTAGCTCTGTCCTGGAGATTCGTCAAGCGGCCTTTCAAGCGATGACACACAGTTTCCAAGAAAATCAGTGTTGGAATTTTTATTGATACTTCCTATACCCCTAACGTTAATCATGTTTTGATCAAGCGGAAGTAGCTCAGTGGTTAAAATTTGCGTCCTCCACGGAGGCTGTACTGGTTCAAACCCTGTCCGTATACTTTTTTCCAATTTATTGGTACAAGATACATTAGATTGTATACGTCATCCAAAATTATTCAAAAATAGTCATTTGCACCCTTGTAATTTGTTAATACATCAATGCAGGAATCAACTTCAAATATGTGTTCCGTTTGTTACAGAATAGACTACAGATTCGTCTTACTGGCTACGGCTTGCTTCGCTTGATGTGCTAGACCACAATTCCATACGGTATTTGTCGCAGAAGCAACCGATACACAAATTCGAAGCCCATCACGCACATTTAATAAAAGCTACTGCCTTGCAGTCACGCGGATGTTGCAGAAGTGATATCGGCCAACACAGGTTGTTTAATTTCAAAAAGACTGTTGTTCTTCAGATCAACCCCGTTGTGAACAACGCATATTTTATCATTCCTATGAAAGCAACTGTATTAAATTGATTCAGAATTAAAGAAAGTATTTTTATAGACTCTTTTCTTAAACGATTTCTCTGTTAGTTTTTAGCAAGTCGAGATCATGAATTGAAGACATGCGCGAAAAAACGGGCAAACCCTCAAACGCAGAAGCTTAGAGATAAGTGTTTCCATCTGTCGCTGGATACGGGAGCTATCAAATTGTCATTGGTCTCACGCCTAAATATCACATTAGGATATTTAGGTGTGAAACCAATGTCAATTTTGGTAGTTTCCGTGCCCAGCAATAGATGGCGACACTTACCTTAAGGTTTATAAATTTGAGGGATAGCCCCTTTTTCCGCTCATGTCTTAAATTTTTTTCGTGACAATTTCAACCTGCCTGTAAAAATAAACATTATAGGGTTGGCAAAGGGAAGTGGGATAATTTTTACGGTGCAGGTTCACGCTTATCTTTCATACACAAAGATCTGATCGTGAAGTGTCTGGTCAGTCCTCCCTCCCTACAAATCAATAAGATAAAGGAATTTTTCTTGTCAGACATACAGAAGAATGAGATGTTTTCAAAACTCTTCGTTCAGCGCTTCCGTTAACTTCCTTGATTTGGTTCAGGTCACAATTACACTTGGTAATTCACGAGTCAAATCGTCAGCTCTTTTCTGAACAATCTGAGCAAATTTTCCAGGTGGGAAGGGAATAATTTTCGCGCCGTAATTAAAGTATGATGTGCTGTGAAAGAGTAACTAATGTTGTTCAAATAGAATTTCACTCCTTGTCTCGCCAGGGATCTGTTGTACGTGTATTGATACTGGCAGTAGCTCCTATTGGTGCTAATTACAACAGAATCGACGTAAATAGCAGCGATGAACACTTCCATCTCTATGTGTAATCCTTCCACAGTTGCTAATACTTCGTCCATCGTTGGGAACTCTTTGTAGCAATCAAATATTTGGAGTTTTGAGTATGAACGACAAACGGAATATAAATTTGAAGAAATGTGCTGTAATGATGGATTTATTAATGATATTGCTAAGGTGGAAGTGACTGTTTCTGAGCGATGTTGCCACGCGGGGTAGCGGCGCGGTCTGAGGCGTCTTGTCACGGCCCAGGCGGCTCGCCCGGTCGGAGGTTCGAGTCCTCCCTCTTGCATTGGTGTGTGTGTTGTCCTTAGTGTAAGTTAGGTTAAGTAGTGCGTAAGTTTGTGAAACGATGACCTCAGCAGTTTGTTCCCATAAGACCTTACCACAAACTTTCAAACTTGATTGATGTTGCATGACGCGTACTATTTTTAATATATAAAAAGTACATGGAAAGGGTTTGAAACTGTATGGCCTGCATGGTGGTCGCTAACTTGAACCTCTCAACCACGTTCGCTTGGTCTAACACTACGGGTACAGCAGGTACCTATAAAGCTTCAAAATCGATTTTCTCGGATAGTAATGGCTGTCGCTAACCAAGTAGTAAGTACAGATCTCTCGACAACATACCTAAGACTTATCAGAATCCTTAATTAACAGGTATGAGTGTTCCCTTGTCAGTTCACGAAACTAAGAAAGCAGTACACAGCGGAGCTCAGGATTATGCCTCGTTCCTTTGGGTCCATTAAGCTTTCAATAAAATTCCGCACCACGCACTAATAAACCTTGCATGCGAAATATGACAGATGTGATACTTGATTGAGGACTTCCATCTGCACAGATTTCGTCTTGTTCACGACAGAGAGTGCGTCATGAATATATGGACAAAAACAGTATTGCTACCTGCTTCATAGCTTGTTGGTCCGCCTGTGGAACGCAATAAAGAAGCGACTGCACGTCGCATGGACACTGCAAGTCTTTGGTAGGCTTCCGGAGGTATGTGGCACCCCGTGACTACACGCAGGACAAGTAATTCCCGTATATTACGGGACCGGGGTTTGTGGGTACGGAGCTGGCGCCCGATATTGTCCAACATGTTTCCCACCAGGTGCAGATCGTAGAATTTGGTGGCCAAGACATAAACACGAATCCACTGTCATGCTACTCAGACCACTGTAGCGCGATCATGGACATGTGACACAGACGGCTGTCCTGGCAGAAGATGTCATCTTCGTAGAGGAGGACATCAAGGATGAAGAAATACAGGTGGTCCGCATTACAGTTTACGTAGTCCACCAGCTGTCACGCTACCTTCGATTATCACCGTAGTTCACATGGAAGGCTTAGTTAATGTCCCCCACGGTGTAATACTGCCCCAGCGGCCTGCGTACGTGCCGCAGTGCATGCTTCAAGCAGTCGTTCACCTGCATCACGGCGCATCCACACACGACCATAGATCTGGTGTAACAATAAATGCGGTTCATCCGAGCAGGCAACATGTTATCATTCATCAATGGTCCAGCATCAATGATGCTGTCGTTGGGTCTGTATAGGAACACCTAAGAGTCGGCTGATGCAGAGCCCCATGTTGAACATTGTGTGCGGAATGGTGTGTGCTGAACGATGTGTGCTGAACGGTGTGCTTCGAAACACTGGCGACTGCAGCAGTGCTGTAATCTATTACAATACATATGCCATAGAACGCTTCCTATCCTGCCTTAGAGAGCGAGAAAACCTTCGACCTCACCATTCTGCGATGTCGCGTGGACGTCCAACGCCTTGTCGCCCACTAGTGGTTTCGCAGCCCTTCAACCACTTGCTGAACATGCTCACGTCAGACTCTCGAGACAATCCGATCATTTTCGCTGTTTACGTGTTGCTCATTACCGGGCACCAGGCCATAAGAACATACTGACTCTCAAAGACGCTTATGTTAGAGTAGTTCCCACAATGGCGGCCCCTACTGTCGCCAGAGTGCCTCCCCATTCGTCTCCAACCCGCTTATATACAAGGTGTTTATAAATGAATATCGAGGTTTTAACGCTTTATAATATTTATTATATCAAACGTAAGAGTTATAAATGACATGTCAAATGAAAGAGCAACTCAAACAGTTTTACCAAGAACCTTATAAATTTTCAATGTGAGCACCATTTGTCACACAGTACACATCGAGTCTATAGCCGAGTTCTTCCCAAACGTTGATAAGTGGGTCTTCAGTGACAGCAACAGCTGCCTCAATCCAGTTTCTTAATTCAGAGAGGTGTGCTGGTAGCGGAGGCACGTACACAAGATCCTTGGTGAGGCCCCAAAGGAAGAAATCGCATGGCGTTAAGTCAGGTGAACGTGGAGGCCATGCAAAGCAGGCCCTGTCATTGGGCCCCTTGCACCATATCCAGCGCTTGGGTACAATGAAGTTCGACCAATCGAGTACTTCGCTGTGCCAGTAGGTGGCGCACCCTCTTGCTGGAAAATAAAGTTCATTGGTTCATCTTCTTCCAGCTGGGGGAAGAGCCATTGCTCTAGTGTATCAAGGTAAGAAGTGCCAGTTACAGTAGGTTCACCAAAAAAGAAAGGCCCATAAACTTTCCTGCGGGATACGGCACAAAAAACCAGTTACTTTAGGGGAATCTCGTTGCATTTGTAGCACCTCGTGAGAATTTTCTTAGCCCCAGTTGCGCAAATTGTGAGTGTTAACATGTCCACTAACGTGAAAGGTCGATTCATCACCGAAGACAACATGATCTAGAAAATCTTCATCGTCATGAAACAACATTTCGTTTGCGAAATTGGTATGTAATATATGGTCTGCCTGTAATAACTGTAAACGGTAAGGACGTAGTCGTACGCGTTTTCTTAAAACTTTCAAAACAGTCGACACGTGAACATGTAATTCACGACTAGCCTTCCGGATTGATTTCTTTGGGCTACGAGTGAACGACTCTCTCACTAGCTCAACAGTCTCTTCACTAACTCTTGGCCGTCATGTGCTCTTCCTTGTACAAAGGCAGCCGGTATCTCCAAACTGATGATACCATCTACCAATGTTATTGATAATTGGAGGATCACAACCGAACTACAGCTAGAACGCACGTTGACAGTAACTACAGATTCGGTCTTCACAAACTGCAAAACACAAAGCGCTTTCTGTTCACTAGTCGCCATCTTCGCTACTACCACTGTCTAGCAGATTGCGGCGGAAACATCGCGCGCTGCGCATGCGCACTGGTGCCAAACACAACTGTGTGAGTTGCTCTTTCATTTGACACATCATTTATAACTGTAAGTTTAATGTAATAAATATTATAAAGCGTTAAAACCCCGATATTCATTTATAAACTCCCTGTATTTTCCTTGCCACGTCGCGCAGTCCGGAACCGCGCGACTGCTGCGGACGCAGGTTCGAATCCTGCCTCGGGCATGGATGTGTATGATATCCTTAGGTTAGTTAGGTTTCAGTAGTTCTAAGTTCTAGGGGACTGATGACCACAGATGTTATGTCCCATAGTGCTCAGAGCCATTTGAACCATTTGAACCTTGCCACGTTACGCAACCCCTGTAGCCACCAGAAGACATTCAGTCTCGCGATTTGGCTCATCAGTGTTTATAAACTGGAACATAACATCTATATCTATACATCTATGAGACTATTCGCAGACCGCGCAAGGGATATGACATACTTATAAGCTTGTTGCCAAGTGCAGAAAGCCTTGAAGATAATTTTTTATATGAGTGTGAGGTGTCTGCTGTTTTTGACATGTTCGAAACAACAGAACACCTTGGGTTCACATAATTGATTCGCTCAGATGGGCGATGCATCCAAATTCTTTGGTGCAGATGCACAAGTACGTCCGACCTCCTGCGGGAATCTCAGAGCAGTGAACGTGGAGGAAATGGACAGGACGGATAGATGGCACTCCATGAGTGTGTGGGTCGGCGTGAGGCGTGTCGAGGTAGTCCACGCAGTTGCGATAACGCTTTGCCACGGATGGCGCAGTGGTTAACGCACCTGCCTTGACAGCAGAGAGATGTCGGGTACGAATCCCGGTCCGGTACGCATTTTCACTTATCGCAGCTGATTCCGCGCAAAGTCCCGAGGCAGCTGACAGCAGTAATCCCTTCCCTTTTCTTTCCCCCCCCCCCCTTCACATTCAACTTACATAATAAACATAGTCGGCCGCTGTGGCCGAGCCGTCCTAGGCGCTTCAGTCCGGAACCGCGCTGCTGCTACGGTCACAGGTTCGAATCCAGCCTCTGGCATGGATGTGTGTGATGTCCTTGGGTCAGTTAGGTTTAAGTAGTTCTACGTCTATGAGACTGATGCCCTCCGATGTTAAGTCCCATAGTGATCAGAGCCGTTTTGAACCATAATAAACATAATCAGCGCCTGGAACAACGACTGGCACCTGACAGTTTAATGTAATGCGAGTAAACAGACACGAGGATCCCGTACCGTCTGTCAAATCGGTAGGTGATCAGCCTTCAAGTATGTAGGAGGTTCCATCTGGAGAGATTTAAGATCGAACGACCCCCACAAATCTAGTATTTGGGATGGCAGATGCCGGACATTGCTTTACTGGAAAGTTCTTAAGCAAGAATGTTCACGCACACACCAGATAGATTACAAAACCCGTCTCCTACCACATTTTGAGTGTTACTCACCAGTCTGGGACCTCTACCAAGTCGAATGAACGGAAGAAGAAATCAAATCAAAGTTATCCGATTCCTCATGCGTTTGTTTAGTCACTGTGGGAATGTCATGGAAATGCTAAAGAAAATACCTGCACTCGAAGTCACTTTAACAAAACGGTTATGCATCATGGAGAACCTCATACGCAAAGTATCTGGAGCCCACATTCCGAGTTGAGCCCAGAAAAATTATAATTCTTTTAACATGTGCAAGGTGGTATAAATAAAACTATCTAAGAAAATATTTCATATCACTTTAATATTGGCAACCCAACTTACGTCACCCACAAAACGGGCAGACGATGTTATCTGGACTGCCTCTCTTAGGGTGCATGAAATATTTTCTGAGCTAGGTTTATTTTGCCGACCCTGTACATCTAGTGTTGATCGTGACAGTAGAATTAGATAAACTGGGGCTCACTGAGACCGATAGTGTTTCTTTACGCATACCACCTGCGACAGAAGTAGGAAGGCTCAGTGGCTTGCGGATGATTGTGGAGTGCAAACGTAGATTTTCATAACATTACTGTATACCATTGGAAAAAGTTGAAATCTTCGTCCAAGATAATCATTATAGGCTTAAGGTGCTATGATTACGACATATTGAGTAACATCGTATATAATATATTCACTAAACTTTCTTCATGAGGTGGGTGAAAATCGTTGAACTTACAGGAAGAGATTCTCAGGGGCTGCGATCCACTTTTTGGAACCACCTGAACGGTGGTGTAAGTTAGCATCCCAGGTACCATATCCGGCAGCCATTCACCTTCGTTGGCCCTCATTTGCGAGAAATCGACAAAAAAGGACCAGATTGTCTTGTCATTTATTAGAACTTTGAAGAAAGCGCTCAGATGCCTATGGCAGCATAACGTAGTGGTTAATTTATTTCGTTGGTACACTAAGGATTGTGGGTTCGAAACGAGATGTGTGCATTCCACTTTTTATTGCACCGTTATAGAAACGATTGGTACCATTGTACTTTTTCTGTTAATTGGTTTCCTGTATAGTTTTTTCATTTTACTTTCTTATATTTATTTCCATTTAAATTCTTCTTTTTAGTAATTTTATGTTTCCGTCCGTATTATTGCAGTCGTTAGCTGTATTACTCATTTACAAAAAAAACGTTTTACTGGCAAACCCTTTTTTCCTTTAAATCTTCATCGGTGTTACACTGTCCATGGTGCGAGAATAATTTATGTTTTAAATGTTTCTATGATGATAACCATCTTCGAAAAATAAATTTTTGGCACCACTACACAGGCAATATAAATAGATTATTTCCTCTTTTGTTGTTATTCGAGAATTGGTATTTTTAAAAGTTTAAATATAATGTCAGATAAGCAAATGTCTTTAAAAGGTCACATGATCGAGGATTTCAAGTGAAATGTGACAGGAAATAAAAAAAGTTAATAGTACGATTAAAATGATGCCGCAGACGATTAGAAATGAAAATCAATCATATTTAAAACCAATCAACTGAGTAAAAATAATAATAGCAGTCCATTAGATAAGATGTAAAAATAAAGGTGGCACGCTTTTTGTGACTTTTCTATCTGTTTCTTCATCGTTTCTCATCGGTATTTCTGTGCAGATGTCGCATTACATCTGTCAGATTTCTCTTACCAAGAGTTTACTCAGTTTATAATTACAGAGAATGGCACGTTACATCCACTGGTATTAGAGCCCACAACCTTCAGAATAACCGCCAAATACCTTAGCCGCTACGCTCCGGCGCAGTTTAAAAATCAGCGCTCATTCCAACACTCTACGGAGTCACAAGACATTCTAAAATTCTTTCTTTTCTGTTGTAAGTAGGCTGTTTAGGTTTTTATGTTGGTAACGCCACGTAGCGCTCTGTATGAAAATCACTGACTGTGCTGTGTGCAGTCTGTGGCTGGTTGGACTCATTGTTGGAATATTCGCTTGTGTAGTGTTGGTCAGTTGAATGTGAACAGCACGTAGCGTTGGGCAGCTGGAGATGAGCCGTCAGCAGTGGTGGATGTGGAGAGGGAGATGCGAGAGTTTTGAGAACGGACGATCTGGACGCTTGTCCGCCAGAAAAAGGAAATTTGTAAAGATGGATATCATGAATTGATAGATACATATATGATGACTTTTGAACTTTATTAAGATAAATACATTGTTTTTTCTCTATAAAAATCATTCATTTGCTAACTATGCCTATCAGTAGTTAGTGCCTTCAGTAGTTAGAATCTCTCATTTAGCTGGCAGTATTGGCGCTTGCTGGAAAGCAGTAGTTCCAGTAACGAAGATTTTTGTGAGGTAAGTGATTCATGAAAGGTATAGGTTATTGTTAGTCAGCGCCATTCTTTTGTGGGGATTACTGAAAGTCAGATTGCGTTGCGCTAAAAATATTGTGTCAGTTTAGTGATGATCAGAATAAGTAAAGAGAGAAATGTCTGAGTACGCCGGCCGGGGTGGCCGAGCGGTTCTAGGCGCTACAGTCTGGAACTGCGCGACCGCTACGGTCACAGGTTCGAATCCTGCTTCGGGCATGGATGTGTGCGATGTCCTTAGGTTAGTTAGGTTTAAGTAGTTCAAAGTTCTAGGGGACTGATGACCTCAGAATTTAAGTCCCATAGTGCTCAGAGCCATTTGAACGATTTTGTCTGAGTACGGTCAGTTTTGCTCAGCTGTTTGAAAATCAAATAACGTAAGAGTTTTTCCAGCACAATCATGGTTAATTATTCTAAGGGGACGTTTCACTGTACCTGGTAAAAGAGGGGCCAACAAGGGGGATGGCTGCAGGGTATGATACCTGGGACCCTAATGTACGCTAACGTTTAGCTGATTCGAAAAAGTCGTTCCCAGAACTGTGTACTTCTCTCTCTTAGTCTTATATTAAATGCTGAATCTTAAGCTCGAGTTTTCCGTCATCCAAGACAATTTGTCGCACCAACGAACCACTGGATTTCGAATCCGGATTGGCGGACTTCAGGTGGCCTTATCCAGTAATCTGCCTGAGGCCAGCGTCACCGTGTGGGGGAACCCAGGTCTGGTGGGTGGTCCCAGGTCACGTGTACAGACGGCGTCGACTGCCGCAGCAGCCAGTCCGGTCACGGACGGCGCTAATTCGCCGCTTGTTGATTCTGGTGTGACAACGGTGATCCCGGTGGAGAGGCGACTGTTTGGGCTGCGGGGCACGCAGCACGGCCCTTCTGTCGGCGGAAAGGAAACCAGCAGAGATTGCCCGTAACGTTGTCCGACGTCTGTTTAACGCCCCTCCACAACGTTTCCCGGCACTGCACGTGTGAGGAGCACGTAAGGAACCCCCTGTGCATGGCAATAGGTACGTGAGCGATGCAATAGCTACACTGCCCAGGTCGCTCTTCCAGATATTGTCGGAACTGACGCATTACTCCCTACGGATCAGACAAGCGTTTACTCATCTAACGCTCTGATTAAGAAGCATGATGCCTTGCTCTCTATTTCCGTCTTCATTCTGCTTACGCAGTTGTTGTTTATTATTGTCTTCATCTCAAAGACTAGTTTGATGCATTTCTCAAAATTACTGTATATTGTGCAAGCATCGTAACTACAGCAGCCTACATCATTTTGAGCTTTCTTACTAAGGTGAAGAAATGTATTTCATCTACACCCCCCCCCCTCACCCGAATCTGTCCTCAGTATTTTCGTACTTCTCCAGTGTGATTCACCAAACTAATAGTATGTGGAGCAAATCCGACGCAAAGGTTGCATCCCAACCGATCGACAGGAATCAAAACAAATTCCTTCCAAGAGTCAGGAAACTGTAAAAAGGAACTCTGTGAGAATTACAGAGGAATAGCACTACTGCGTCACTGCAAGAAGATTTATGAAGAGGTACTTTTAGAGACAATCGAGAGTAAGATATTGTCACAATTAACAGAAGAGCAAAAAGTATTTTGACCCAGAAGACTTACTATAGATGCGATATTTATGGCCACACAGGTTGTAGAAAAGAAATAGAAATTTAGGAAACACATCGTAGTCGCATTCGTAGATATAAAAAAGGCTTATAACGCTGTTACAAGGGAAGAGATATGGCAAAGTCTCAACAGACTGAATTTGTCATAAGAAACGTAACTGAGAATCAGAAAAAGCTACAAAAACGCCTAAATCGTGTTATAATGATGATGATGATGAAGTCACATACTCCTGGACAGAGCGTAAGGGAACGATGCGGGAGACCCGCACAAATGGTTCAAATGGCGTGAGCGCTATGGGACTCAGCTTCTGAGGTCATCAGTCCCCTACAGCTTAGAACTACTTAAGCCTTACCTAAGGACATCACAAACATCCATGCCCGAGACAGGATTCGAACCTGCGACCGTAGCGGTCGCGCGGCTCCAGACTGTAGCGCCTAGAACCGCTCGGCCACCCCGGGCGGCAGACCCGCACAGCCGTACTAGGTAAGGTCCTAGCGGAAGTGGTTTGCCATTGCCTTTCTCCGACCGTAGTGGGGATCAATGATGATGATGAAGACGACACAACAACACCCAGTGATCTCGAGGCTGGTGAAAAGCCTGACCCCGCCGGTAATCGAACCCGGGACCACGTGCTCGGGAAGCGAGAACGCTACCGCGAGACCACGAGCTGCGTTATAATAGACGGCAAATAATGAAAACGATTTACAACGGATACATGGCATTGTCAAGAAACTCTGCTCTCATGAGTGTTTTCTAATGTAGTCATGGACAAAGTCATAAAGGTAGTTCGCCAAGGGTCAACAGCCAGTAGATGATACGAAAATCATAGCATATGCAGGTGATTTGATGATTTGGGAAGAAAGTGAGCCAAAGGTGAAAGAACAGGTAAATACCTTACAGAGAGTAATTGAGGAAACAGGCATGAAAGTAAGCTAATAACAAGCAAAGAAATGAAATCCGACAGAGAAAATGAAAAAATTAAGAAAGTAACTTGCAATGGAAAAATTGTTAAAGAAATATATGCTTTATAATATCTAGGAAGTAAATTAATCCAGAAAAGAAAAAATAAGTATGAAATTTTGGAGAGAATAGAAAATTAATCGAAATTTTATTATTGCGTATCGGACATAATCAGAAATTGGAAAATACTTGCCAAAGCAAAGATCATGATCTAAAAGTTAGATTATCAACTAATATTCACCTATGGATCAAATGTCGTAGTTGGACAAAATAAAGATCTGGGCACAATATAAGAAACAGAGATGCGCTTTCTACGAGGGTCCTGGGTAAGACGAGAAAGGACAGGATGACAAAAGAAACAATACAAAACCCCGTGCAGATAAAGCCCTTGAATGAAACTATGGAGAGTAATAGGCTTAAATGGTTTGGCCGCATTAAAAAAAAGGGACCAGAAAGTCTTCCGAGAAGAACCTAGAATGGACAGAATCTGAAAGAATACCAATTGGAAGAAGACGAACAAGATGGAGACATCGGGCCAAGGATAGTGATAACCGAAGAAGACTGCAATGTGAGGAGATGCTAAATGTTGGACTGTAGGATAAAAGATCAGCTTGGAAGAGCCTTTGTGAGCGATCTACGTTTCAGAAAGAAGGAGAAGCCAGGAAATAGTTCTGTTCCATATACGGAAGTAAATGAAAAACGTTACCCCAGGTACAACATGACCATACTTTATGGAACTGAAATTCCAGAATTTTCGTGCCTTTGGGATGTGCTGATTAAAGTCACACCTTTTTACAGGCTTATTTTCTGTGTAAAATAACACTATTCCTATACATGGAAAATGATGTACGTACAGGAAGGCTACCAGGCATCCATAACGTTACTGGAATTTTTCAGATGTAAATCGCAACACGTTATGCTCTAGCTAACACTTGGAGGGGTGACCGTCGGGGAGTACCGAGAGCAGTTGCCAAGTGTGGTGCACTCAGCCCTTGTGCGACCAATTGAGGACATACTTGACTGAGAAGTAGCGGCTCCGGTCACGAAACCTAACAACAGCGGGATGAGCAGTGTGTTGGCCATATCCAGTTGCAGTGATGCCTGTCAGCTAAGGATAACGTGATAGTCGGCCGGTGCCATTGGGCTTTCCTAGGTCTATTTGGAGGGAGACATCAAGTGGAGAAGCAGATGTCAATGCAACCTGTTCCAGATTCATATTCTCATTTACTGGATGACGACGCAATCCGTAGCTGCTTGCTCCTTATAGTACTTTCCTCACAGCAGCAAACTTAGCTTCTTGTTTCACATACCTAATCCCTACATATGTTCCAGTTCTTACATAAGGAGCAATGACTGCGTCATGAACCTCAGGAAAATTTTGCTCCAAAACAGAACATAGATATTTTACATCTTTTTGTTAATTTGGAAATTGCGTTTGCTAGAAAAGTAGTGAAATCTATTTCAAAGTACAACACTTCGTTTTTCCATGCTGACATTGAATAGTAAATACCACCTATGAGATATAATTAATATTCAGCATGTATTAAGATCTGCTACTTCATTTCTTTCTTGCTGCAACACCCAATTATTTATCAGTGTTTAGGCACTTAAATGCAATATATTCTGCAATGCATCTGAGTGAATTCGGAAGAATATCTGAGATAGTCGCCGCACACAGTTCCCACACCTGTTAGTAAGTTTTATTCAATTTACACAGCCTCTAGGATTTCGCATAGTTATTGTTCGTCAACATTACTTTTTAGTGTGTTAGTGCAGTGTAGTGATTTATACTTATTCCCGATATGCCGAAGGTTATAGGTTCGAAAGCCATCTAGTGGGTCTACATTTTTATTTTTGCCTATTTATCAAAATAACTTTGATCACCATTTTTTAATTAATTGGTTCAAATGTAATTTTTAAATTTCTAATCCTTCCCCCATAATTTTAATCATAGTATTAACTTTTTATTTGCTCTTTTTTCACTTGGAAGTTTTGTCCATGTGATTGCAATTATTTCTTTTATGTTTCAACTTTGATTTAATTTCTTCCATTTTATCGTTTTATATTTCCGCCCATGTTATTGCGTTCATTATTTCTATTCCTCACATTGCTTCAGTTTCATTTTATTTACGATCTTTTCTCCCATTTAAATCTTAATCTGTACTATTTTGTCCATAGTGAAACAAAAAGTATGATTCAAATTTTCGTATGTCGATTACCATCCAAAAAAGGGTACATCTTCTAACAGAAAACAGGATTTTGGCATCACTGTGCAGATGATATAAATTTCTCTTCACCTTTCGGTTTGTTATATTTTCAAACGTTTAAATGTTATGGTAGATAAATAATAACAATTAAAATCACATGCACAAATATTCACAAAGAAAAAGAATGATAGGAAGTTAAGTGAAAGTAAATAAAAAAGTCAATAAAACGATTAAAAAGATGCAACTGGAGATTAGAAATGAAAATAATGCATTTAAACTAATTAAGTTAATAAAAATACTGATCGATGCTGTTTAGACAAAGATTAAAGACAAAAATATCAGCGCACTTGACTATAAACGAACCCAAATCTGCCAGCATGTCATAAATGTGTCTTTGCCACTATGCTACACCGAACTTTAGGTATTAGTATTACACACAAGAATCCAGCCGACCACACAATACTGTGTGCATGCTTGTATCGAGTTATTCATTCACGTCGCAAATGCTCATCTTTGGGGAAACTACGATAATAAATAAAGTTTGTCGTTTTCCGAGCAACATTAATGCATTGAACCGCGGTGCAATATAAGTAACCCTTGCTCATATTGACGTGAAATGAGTTACTTTCTTTGGATGCACGCTACGATTTCTGTGTTCTCCTGGACGCACAGGTCCTCTGCGCGATGTCACGGCGTGCAAGTGCGTCTGGGAATTTTTTGCTCCCCAGGTGCCAGAGAAACCTACCTTCATTTTTATTCAGGGTGATCAGCTGCCCCTATCGATGTCGTTTTATACAACCTGCTCTACGTCTGCATCAGGAACGCTATCCACACAGTCACCAGGCTTGTAAGCGATACAAGTTCCCTGTCAGAGCTGTGGAATCCACACCATAAAATATACAAGTGAGGACTGCCGACAAGTTGCACGGAATTTTTGGGCCAAGATACACTCCTGGAAATGGAAAAAAGAACACATCGACACCGGTGTGTCACACCCACCATACTTGCTCCGGACACTGCGGGGAGGGCTGTACAAGCAATGATCACACGCACGGCACAGCGGACACACCAGGAACCGCGGTGTTGGCCGTCGAATGGCGCTAGCTGCGCAGCATTTGTGCACAGCCGCCGTCAGTGTCAGCCAGTTTGTCGTGGCATACGGAGCTCCATCGCAGTCTTTAACACTAGTAGCATGCCGCGACAGCGTGGACGTGAACCGTATGTGCAGTTGACGGACTTTGAGCGAGGGCGTATAGTGGGCATGCGGGAGGCCGGGTGGACGTACCGCCCAATTGCTCAACACGTGGGGCGTGAGGTCTCCACAGTACATCGATGTTGTCGCCAGTGGTCGGCGGAAGGTGCACGTGCCCGTCGACCTGGGACCGGACCGCAGCGACGCACGGATGCACGCCAAGACCGTAGGATCCTACGCAGTGCCGTAGGGGACCGCACCGCCACTTCCCAGCAAATTAGGGACACTGTTGCTCCTGGGGTATCGGCGAGGACCATTCGCAACCGTCTCCATGAAGCTGGGCTACGGTCCCGCACACCGTTAGGCCGTCTTCCGCTCACGCCCCAACATCGTGCAGCCCGCCTCCAGTGGTGTCGCGACAGGCGTGAATGGAGGGACGAATGGAGACGTGTCGTCTTCAGCGATGAGAGTCGCTTCTGCCTTGGTGTCAATGATGGTCGTATGCGTGTTTGGCGCCGTGCAGGTGAGCGCCACAATCAGGACTGCATACGACCGAGGCACACAGGGCCAACACCCGGCATCATGGTGTGGGGAGCGATCTCCTACACTGGCCGTACACCACTGGTGATCGTCGAGGGGACACTGAATAGTGCACGGTACATCCAAACCGTCATCGAACCCATCGTTCTACCATTCCTAGACCGGCAAGGGAACTTGCTGTTCCAACAGGACAATGCACGTCCGCATGTATCCCGTGCCACCCAACGTGCTCTAGAAGGTGTAAGTCAACTACCCTGGCCAGCAAGATCTCCGGATCTGTCCCCCATTGAGCATGTTTGGGACTGGATGAAGCGTCGTCTCACGCGGTCTGCACGTCCAGCACGAACGCTGGTCCAACTGAGGCGCCAGGTGGAAATGGCATGGCAAGCCGTTCCACAGGACTACATCCAGCATCTCTACGATCGTCTCCATGGGAGAATAGCAGCCTGCATTGCTGCGAAAGGTGGATATACACTGTACTAGTGCCGACATTGTGCATGCTCTGTTGCCTGTGTCTATGTGCCTGTGGTTCTGTCAGTGTGATCATGTGATGTATCTGACCCCAGGAATGTGTCAATAAAGTTTCCCCTTCCTGGAACAATGAATTCACGGTGTTCTTATTTCAATTTCCAGGAGTGTATATCTTACTTATAGAGTACTCATCCAAGTGTCTCCAATCTTTATTTATGTAGTTAGCAGTGTAGTCACATAGGTTTTGTTATTCATTTATTCGAATATAGTGCTTAATGCTTCATAAATGGTTCAGAAACACTGCTTTATAAAGTGTGTTTCACCTTTGGTAACAACGAAATTAACGGGCGTAATGAAAATGGGAAGTGTGGAAGTAACATCTTTCGGGTATATAACCCAATGGAAAGATTAATGTATGACTTACTGTGTTAATGTGCTAAAGCACTTTCATACACAAAATTTGTACAGATGGTCTAAGACGTCTTCATATTGGTTACCAATTATTCTGTGACATTTTGAAGTGTGCTTCACATCTCGTGAGCGAACTAGCCTACAACATTGTTCTGTCATGAGGGATTGTATAGAATGACATCGGTAGGGGTAGCTGAATGACGCTGTATGTTAATCTTTTCATTGGGTTTTATACCTGAAAGTTCTTAGTTCCACACTTCCATTTTGATCTGTCAATTTCGTTGTTTCCGATGATGAAAAACACTTTTGAAGGCACGTTTCAGATCCATTTACGAAAGATAAGGTACTGTAAATGGAAGACACTTGCAGGGATAATCAAAATATGTGGTACTACAGCGCTAAATACGCAAATAAAGGCTGGATACACTTGGATAAGTATGACAGAAGTTAGATATATCTTGGTGCAAAAATACCATATAACCTACGGCCAAACCTCACGTGTAATTTTTCACAGTATCATTCCGTTTGTTAGCAGACGCCCAAAGCTTTGAAAGGGAACTTACATCGATTACGTAGCTGTCACTTGTCTGCATGTCATCCTGACGCAAATGTAGTGCAGGTTGCATATAACGACATCGGTAGGGGCAGCTGAATCACCGTGTATACTTGGGACACACATCATACTAATGCTGATGACGGACATCAATTCTCAATGGAATAAAAATTTTATGATTTGCATGATAAACGTTGACACAGTATAAAAATTGCGGGATGCTGCTTCATTGCAAACATTATCCATATTCGTCAGTGTACAAAATTAGCTACGTAATGTGTGCGAGATGCTATCGAATGTTGAAGCCTACAGCCACTTGGCTGCGGTACCGCCAACACTGCCACGCCTGAGTGA
Organism: Schistocerca piceifrons; assembly: GCF_021461385.2. Taxonomy (NCBI): domain Eukaryota; kingdom Metazoa; phylum Arthropoda; class Insecta; order Orthoptera; family Acrididae; genus Schistocerca; species Schistocerca piceifrons. The sequence continues at coordinate 216,874,698 of NC_060143.1, read as the reverse complement.
AAAACTATGGGCACGCAGTTGGCACTTGCCGACGAGAGAGCTCCCAGCGAGCGACGCCACCGCGGAAGACCAGGGGCCGGCATCGCTGGTGACAGGTGGTTCGGCCGCGGGGCGCCGATACCAGAGTCTGGCAGCGGCGCAGTGCCTGCCACGCGCTCCACAGTAATTGCCGCTAATTAGAGACGGCGTGACATGGCGCAAGGGCCACGCGCCACGGCCGTCCCTCTTGCTCCTTCTCCCTACCCCTCACTCCCTACCCTCATCCCTACAGGCTGTCGGATAATTAATTAACGGTGTCAGCGCGCCGTCGGTCGCTGCGGCCGTACCAACAGGTATTTGGCTGGGGAGTCGCCAGAGGTGCGGTCCCGCCGGGACACCTTGTCACTGGTGCCGCTGAGTATCTTGGTTGATATCCATGGTGGCCACGCGATCCACTGTTCCTCTGAGTGTTTCTTAAATAAGGCACCTACGAGGGAACTTGACACATAAAGTAATGATATCGGACCACAGTTGCAAAATTTTCAGTTTCTGTGTTGTAGAATCAAGAAAAATGTTTGGAAAAGCAAACGAGGACACTTCTTAAATTTTTCAAAGCAATTGCAGCGCCTACGTTCTTTTATGAAAGTGATTGTCTGTCAATAATGAATGAACAGGCCTGATGTGTTGAGAGTGCAGAATTGAGATTTCTTGCAGCGCGCTATTAGCCGAGCGGTCTCAGGCGCTGCAGTCATAGACTGTGCGGCTGGTCCCGGCGGAGGTTCGAGTCCTCCCTCGGGCATGGGTGTGTGTGTTTGTCCTTAGGATAATAGTTAAGTAGTGTGTAAGCTTAGGGACTGATGACCTTAGCAGTTAAGTCCCATAAGATTTCACACGCATTTGAACACATTTTGTGAGATTTCTTTGGCGCATGATGGGCTGTAGCTTCCTGGACTCCAGTGAAGTTAACAGAAAGGATCTAAATGTATTCGGTCCTAACGAAGAAATAAAAAAATACGAGGAGGTATGCATGTATGATCAGAACTCGTGTTACCAAAAAGGCCATACAAAACACGGAAGAAGAAATCCTGGATAGCGGTATGTACACAAAGTGCGGCAAGAAAAGGATACAGAGAAAATGAGAATTGCTAGTGGACCACGTGGCTCAAGTAGTAATTATAATAATTTACACCTATTTTGTGGCCAAGCGAGTTGTGAACAAAGCACCCTACATTAGAGTGATTTACTGGAAGAATATATTTGGATCTTTACCAGATATTCTCTCTCTCTCTCTCTCTCTCTCTCTCTCTCTCTCTCTCTCTCTCCTCTCTCCCACACACACACACACTTCGTTTAATCGATTCCGACTGTCTGTGATCCCATGAAATGAAGCAACTAAAGCACACCAATTTCTTCTGTGCTACACTTTCTCCCGCAGACTTTCCAGGTTGTAATCCATTACTTCTGGAATGTCATCTTTCAGTCTCATCCATGGCCGCCTTCTTCTCCAGGATTAACGTCTGTTCTAGCGAATCACGTCTTCTCATAATGCGCCCAAAATAGGTTAGTTTTGGTTTCAGCATCAGCTCTTCCAAGAAGCAATTTGAATTTATTTGCTGTAATATTGACCTGTCTCTTCTCTTTAAGGTCCCTTGAACCCTAAGGAGTATCCTCCAACACCACAATTGAAAGACGTCTGTTCTACGCCGTTCAGCCTTCATTATGGTCCAAGTCTCACATCCTTACATCACAACTAGAAAGACCATGGCCCTTACTTTACAGATCTTTGCTCTTAAAGTTATGCCTACAGTCCTTCAAACATTGTCAAGCGTGGACAATGCCTTTCAGCCAAGTTACAACTTTCTCCTGATTTCGTTGCTGCACTAACCATCAGCAGAAATCTGGGAGCCGACATAACTGGATGTAGAAACTACCTCCATTGTTCCTCCTCCTATAGGCCATGAAGCGTTAGGCGTAGTTGCCATAATGTTCGTTTCCTTGACATTCGGCGTTAGACCAGCCTTTACACGTTGTTTTTTCATCTTCAGTAAGAGGATCTTCAACTCTTCTTCACTTTCTGCCATCGGAATGGTATCATTGCTATCGTATGCATATCTAAGATTGTTTATATTCATCTCAATTATTTTAATCCCGGAATCATCTTCTCTTAACCTACCATTTCTCATAATGTGCTGTGAATATAGACTGAATAAATAAGGTGTTAATATGCAACCTTTTCGTACTCATTTCTGAATCTTGACCCATTAAGTCGTTCCATATATGGTTCTAACTGTGGCTTCCTTGTTAGAGTACACATTCCGTATCAGGGAAATGAGGTGATCTGGTACTTCATGTTTCTGAGTACTTCCCATAATTTATTGTGGTCGATCTGAGTACTTCCCACAACTTATTGTGATCAACACGGACATGAGCTTCAGCATCCCTTCATATGAATGGGGGTGAATACTAATCCTTTTCAATCTTTTGGCCGGTGTTGGGTTCTTCATACCTGCAGACATATTAAATGCAACACTTTCACTGCAGTGAACAATTCTGCTGGAATTCCATGATATGTACTGATCTTCCTTTAGCAATACTTTGTGGCGCCCATTTCACTTCATTCTCCAAAATATCTGGCGCTGTTTTTAAAATCACATTAACGTTATAACCACGAGCATGCAGTGCTCTTTTATACAGATCTTCTACATATTTTGATCACCTTTCCCTGTTACTCTCTGGTTCTATTGAAGCTTTAGCATTTCTGTCTTCTAACGTTACAATTTTCGCCATGAATTTCCATTTTCTTTGTCTAATTTTTATTGTAAAGAAATCACGTCTCCCTCAGTCTGTTATCTTCTTCAACTGCTTTGCACTGTTCGTTTAAGAAGCTGTTCTTGTCTGTTCTAGTTCATTTCCGTAACTCTGTCTTTAATTTAAATGTTGCTGATCTATACCTCCATTTTTTTTATTTTCCTTCACTCTTTAGCAATTTGACATATCTCAGCAGATACTCATCTGTCCTTCTTGGTATGCTTGTTCTTGGGAATGTGTTTTTCTACCGCCTCCTTGAAGCATAGGTAATTTCCCTCCTTATCATATGCATACTCCCCAATCTGAAGGTAATTAGTGAGGAATTTCAGGATCAATTTTAGCTGGTGGTTGTAGCAACAAGAAAATAATTGTCGAAGGGAAACAGGTACTTGAGGTATAGGCACACGGTCATAAAATATCTTTTCCATATTCCTGTGTTGGGCTTACAGACGCGTCTGATTCCACCCGTCTGCTTTGACCCATGACGTGACCACTATGGCGGAAACGACCATTCTCAACGTCTCCAATATGGCGCCTATGACGTCATTACATAAACACGATAACAAACACGAAAATACATATTAAACAAACAAACACCTCTCTCTTCAAAAATATAATCAAACTAATACGACCAGCGTGGGAAATTGGAGTTTTTTGGGTGGGGACAAACTAAATATAAACACATACAGACACACACACGATCCCAAAGCACACAAAACGACGACATAAAGACACGACAAAATTCCCAGATCCCGCTACACTTACAATATTGACAGGAATCGGTCACTTCCCTTCACCTACATAGCTCAACCGCAATTGTCGATACTACAAAATAAAAACCAACTATTCCAAAAATTATAATCACATTGCAATAGTCGATACCACAAAACCAACACCTAAAACAACTAAATCTGGAGCCGGCTGGTGTGGCCAAGCGGTTCTAGGTGCTTCAGTCTGGAACTGCGGGACCGCTACGGTCGCAGGTTCGAATCCTGCCTCGGGCATGGACGTGTGTGATGTCCTTAGGTTCGGTAGGTTTAAGTAGTTCTAAGTTCTAGGGGACTGATGACCTCAGATGTTAAGTCCCATAGTGCTCAGAGCCATTTGAACTAAATCTGGAATCGGACATTTCCTTTGGTCTATATAGGTCAACAGCAGGTCACGATACCAAACATGGGTACGATGACACATTGGAATCGGACACTTCTTATGACCTATATAGCTCAAATACAACTGACGATACCAAAAAAATTGAAATCTGGTACTTCCCCTAAGATACATATCTCAACAACAAGTGCCGATACCAAAACATCAAACACCAACACATGCAGTAAATAACACTGACGAAACAACACACAAAAACCCACCGAACATCATAACACGCGAACAATAGACCAAAAAACAACGACTGCTTACCACGGCGCTACACACTAGGTCAGCCACCCCAAACACACACACACACTACACACACACACACTACACACACACACACACACACACACACACAGACACACACACACACACAAACCAAAAAAGCGTCAAAACACAACCGAAACAAACCCCCAAGTCGTATATTCTGCTTGCGTACACCGCATTTCACTGTCTCCGCCTTAAGCCCAAAAAGTTGCAATAACTTAATGACGGAAAACATGTCGTCCCCCATTTCAGCGCGCAGACGCGCACTATTAAACTTAGAAGTCATATCCATACCTAACAAAAGAAACCACAAATTCAATTAAACGACTCACCGCGCGACAAACAGCAAACCAACAACATCAAACGACACCGCAGTAACATAAAGACAACAGAAACTTAATTATTAACTCACTGAAACTAATTTCCGTTCTTCTATAACAGTCATGACCGATAAATGCACACTTGAAGCACCGACACCCAAACGAACCCAATACACCACATAATACGCGGACCATACACACACCACCAGAGGACTCCACCAACCGCAATAATACCTTTACGAACACAAAACCCTCATAAACTAAACTCCGCGCCATCATGACGTCACATACCACAACACCCTTACGTCATGTGTCAAAGCCGACGGGTGTGATCGGACGCCTCCGTTGACCCACCGTGTTGTGTTACAGTGCATTGTGTTGCGTAACACTGTCGAGCAATCGTATGTGTGATTCTAACTTGTTAAGCCCTCCCACGCCGACCCCGCTTACTAGCCGCTTTGCCTTTCAGACGGAGAGGACACAGCTGGCTTGTTAAGCCATCGCAGTGATGAAATCTGGAAGCAAGCAACGTCGGACTTGCCGCTCGTAAGCAGAGGGAGATGCTGCCGCTCCGCTCCCCCCCCCCTCCTCCTTCACCGCCTCCCCCTCCTCCTCCTCCTCCTCCACGAACATCACGTCCGCTCCTGCACTCTCTCTCCGTAAAGGGATTACGGCATGCCCGTGGAAACGGGTTAAGTGACAAGGCATTTCGGTGCCTTGTTCCCGCGCGAAATGAATGCACGCGCGCAAGTGGCTGTAGCGTTCTTAGCAGTCCCGGCGAAAGGCGATGCAAGTTTCATTAGCGGACACTGCAGCAAACGGGTTCCCCGATAATATTCTCCCATGGTACGTGAGGAAACTGCTCTGCAAGGCGACGGTCGAAGGAAGCGTAGGAGAACAAACCCGGAGAAACATCTGGGGAAAAACGACAAAATGTCGCAACAGTGATCGTTACGAAATGTGAAATAATGGTCTTAGTTATTATACCGAATTATTCATTTGGCTGAAAAGTGTTTTAATGATATGGAGCATGTGCTTGTGATTGAATGTAGGTCGAGAGGAGCTCAATAAGGAACGCAATACATTTTTTTCTGAAAGAAGGTTGGTTTTCTTTCGGTTCAGAGTACACCATATTATTCCCAACTCTTTGGACTACAAAAGACTATTCTTCAACTTAAGGGGGGGGGGGGGGGGGGGGGGGGTAGGACGTCAAATGGGACGACTTGCAGCAGGAGAGACACCACACGATATTTCAATTTCCACTGTCTATACTTTTAAAAATAAACTCATAAAACTTTGTCAGAATGACCAGAAAGGATTCAGGTTTTACACTTATAGTGGTGGAAGTTCAAAAATGTAAGAAAATAATTTATTTTTTACATTTGTATTTCACCTTTTTTTCACTTACCATTGGCTGCATTTGTTGCTACAGGAAGACTTTTCTTCATAAGTAAGGGAGATTCTTCGATGAATTTTGCACAGCATACAAACCATACTTACAGGTGTATGAAACTCTAGAATTTTTCAAATCTATTAAAAACTGTGGTAAAAATTGAGATAATTAACTATAAAATTTGAGTTTTTTCTAAACATGAAGTTTAAAATATAACAGCACATTCATTTTTTCATAAATTAAATAATTTCTAGAGTTTCATACAACTGTAAGTATGGTTTGTATGCTGTGCAAAATTCATCGAAGAATCTCTCTTACTTATGAAGAAATGTGTACCTACAGCAACAAACGCAGCCAATAGAAGTGAAAATATGATGAACTTTCACACGTAAAAAAAATTATTTTGTTATGTTTTTGAACTTCCACTGCTAAGATTGTGAAACCTGAATCCTTCCTGGTTATGCTGCCTAAGTTTTATGAACTTATTCGTAAAAGTATAGACAGTGGAAATTAAAATGTCCTGTGGTGTCTCTCCTGCTCCAAGACGGCCCGTTTGACGTACTACCCCCCCCCCCCCCCCCACCTTAATCTCCGTTCAATGCGACGGCCTTACGCCACCTTACTGAGTGGGCCAGTATGCCCGCATGGCACAACTCTACTGGTCGACTGCTGCGTCAGCAGCCTCCATGTCATCCAAGTACTGCTTTCCATGGTGCGCACGCTTCATGGGGCGGAGCAAATGGAAGTTGGAATGTGCGAGATCCGGGCTGCAGTTGGCGAGGAAGAACGGTCCAATGAAGTTTTGTAACCTCTTGTGTTCGGAGACTTGTGTGGGACATTGCTAAGTCTTGGAGAAGGTCTTTTGAATTTTTATGGAGGAAAAGGCACTGAAGTCATTTCTTCAGATTCCCGAGGGTAGCGCAGTACAGTTTACACCATGAGGTAGCACATAAAAAAGAATAGCCCCTTCAGAGTCCCAGAAGTCCGTTGCCATAACTTTACCCGGTGAGGGTGTGGCTTTCAACTTTTTCTTCGAGTGGGAGGTGGAGTGGCGTCAATCCGTGGATCGCCGTTATGTTTCCTGTTCGAAGTGATAAGCCCATGTTTCATCGTCTGTGACGAGTTCCACAGAAACTTTCCACCATCACCCTCTTAACGTGCATGCAATTCCGCACAGATGGTCCTTCGTTGCTCTTTATAATCTTGTGTTATGCGGCGAGGAAGCCAGCGGGCACGTACCTTTGAGAACCCTAACTGGTGGACGAGTGGGTCGTCACCAACTGAGAAGTCCAGTTGAGCAGATATATATCTGATAGCGATCCGTCGATCACCTCGAATGAGAGTGTCTGTAAGTTCCAAAAATGAAGGAGCCACAGCTGTGTGCAGCCGAGCGGCACGTGGTAGGTCGGAAGGGTCGTGTGACATTGTTGCGACGATGACAGACACCTCGCCCAATGACTCGCCGTGCTTTTGTTCACTTCCAGATCTCCGCAGACATTCTACAAGCACCTATAAATATTTGCGATGCTCCTTTTTCCGTGAAAGGAAACTCATTGAAAGCTCTCTGCTTGGAACGCACCTCCGCTACTAAGGCGGTTTGAAGGCTACTTAAAGCGCCGCCACTTATCGGAAGTTCATGAAATTATAGGAGCTGGAGCGGGAATATTCCACGGCCCCACAACAAATTCTGCATTTTTTCGACCGAAACTGGACGAGAAAAAAATGTGTTGTAACACCTATTGGACGCTCTTGCAAATGCGTTCAAGCAAGCTTTAGTTTCCAAAAGATAGTTACGGACACTACAAACATGCTGACTGTGGCACCAAAAAATGGTATATTACGTACAGTATGCATTAAAACGAACCAACAAAGCGCTGCACTGCAGAATAAGAGCATAAGACCGGAAATGAAAAAGGGCATAATAAATTGTAAGGTATCGACCTATTAATAATCAAGAAAGTTCCTAAAATTTGTGTGAGGTGTGGAGAAATGTGTGTATAAAAAGAGCTTTAGTATTTTTTAGTTTACGATTAAAGAAATTTCGTCACTATTCAACAAGCGTGGCGCTGCAAATGTTTCATGTATCTGGACAAAAAAAAGAATAAATTATTTAGGTGATTCAAAGAGAAAAATACGTTTGCGCGTGTTATGTGTTTCGAGACCTACTGTGCTAGAGAAAAGCAGTCACCTAGCAGAAGACAGTTGTCAATAGTTAAAAGTTTTATGAAATTTCTTCTTCTTGGAGATGAAATGTGTTTGCCGGTTTGCCATCTCATTGCCTTGAAACACCAATCCATTCTCTAAACGTGTTATGCGGAGGCCAACAGTTAACACTGAATCCGACGCACGGGGAAACTTCAAAATTTTTTATATGCTAAAGTAATTTCCACAGCAGAATGGGATATTAAATTGCGAAAGATACAAAGGAACCTGGCATCAAAGTCGGAATCATTACAATTCCCTTAATACCTAATGAAATACTCCGTAGACCCACAACAGTTCTTATGAACTCAATGTTTTTTACTTCAGTTATTATCATCACAGTCCACCAAAGTCATACCGTGGATTTTATACCCCAGAGTCTGGAACGCAATGTCATTTCAGTTAACAAGGTTGTTATTTCTACAAGTAGGTCACAAGGCGATAAACATACATCAGTGTTGTTGAACATGTAAAGCACTGTTTTCCGAAGCTTTTAGCTCCTTTGTTCAACAAACATGCTGTGATAATTTAGCTGGCTATTTATATTCTTCAAATTTCTCGTTTATTAATTATCCCCGCCTAGTACGTGGAAAATTGTGACGAACACTATAGGTTGTCCTTCGCACTTTAAAGAAGATAAACCTTTTGACTTTTCGATACGTAAGGATTTGCAGTATGTTAAAGTATGTAGACTTAAATTCTATGCAAGAAAACAAATTTGTTAAGGACAGGCAGGATCAGAATCTAAGAAGAAACTTATAACAACTGGGCATGTGAAATCCGTACAGCAATGACACTCTACAAGAGCGTTAAGCCTAATGATGGTCGTCTGGCTAGCCAATATCTTCAGAATAGTCGGAGTGTTTCGTCGATTCTATTTACTACGAAAGGCGCTGCCGCTGAATTCATCCGCCAGTATTTATGTTTCAGTCAACAAGAGACGAAGGTTTTGTTTGGTTACGGCGTCTGATGACGAGAAATAATTCGATTTTCTGTTAAGAGCTGCCATTGGGACTAGCAATAAGAATATTGAATAAAACGAGTTTTAAACGTAACTGAAACTTTACTCCGTCCCATCTCCCAGCACAATATTCGATGCACTGCAATCTGTTTCTAGGGCAACGCACTGATATTCAACTCGTCTATTTATCATTATCGCGGTATAGTCTTTGCGTCTGTTTAAATTAATGTCTACATGTCCTGGAATTTCGCATTAATATATAAGTCTCCTGTTTACAAACAGGCCAGAACTTTTACTCAGTTAACGGAAAGCAGGGAATTGGTGATCATTAGGTCGTTATAGCATTATTGACTACGGATGATGGTAGGAATGTAAAGAAAGGTACAAAGATATTTCTGATTAATGAGTGGGCCGGCCGGAGTGGCCGTGCGGTTCTGGGCGCTACAGTCTGGAACCGAGCGACGCCTCGGGCATGGATGTGTGTGATGTCCTTAGGTTAGTCAGGTTTAATTAGTTCTAAGTTCTAGGCGACTGATGACCTCAGAAGTTAAGTCGCATAGTTCTCAGAGCCATTTGAACCATTTTTGATTAATGAGTGCGAAAGAAACAAGTTACCTGATGAGTCAGTGTATAACATCTCCGATATTTGAAATGTTGAGAATAAATGGAAAAAGTTCAAGAGCGTTGCATAATACACACTGGACGGGTATGTGTCAAGGAAAGTTGTAACTGGAGAGACCCGCCGTGGTCCGACAGGCGTGTTAGAAAACTTTTCCGGAAGTAAGTGTGCTGGACGATCAAAAAGTTTCCCTTTGAGGACGTTGCCTCACCATATATGCAACGTAGCGCATATACAGCGTGTATACAGGCTGATCAGGAACAGTCTGAAAAGGGTGTTGCAGGGAAAATTGCGAAGAGAAATAATTTTTAAGAAATAAATTCCGTAAGTTGCGCCGTTTCCGAGTTATTTAGTTTTAAGTTAGCCAACCAAATCCTCAAGGACGCAAATTCAAGGACTGTACGTGATGAAATGCGCTAATAGAAATCTGTGAGTCTGAGATTAATCACTTGTTTAAATACTCATTACCAGTTAAAATGTGCCTTTTTCGGAAGTGATAAATTTAAGCTAGGTGAGCAAAGCTGCGTTGGTTCGGTATTAAGAAACTAAATGAAGAACAAGTTTGGCGACACGGTCTGTGCTAAGCTGCTTCAATTAGCGCAGGTAACGCCTTGATGCTAGATAACTCGGAAACGGTGTCTCTTATCGAATTTTTTCTTAAGAACTATTTCTCAGCATAACCTCCCCTGCAACACTCTTACAAGTGTTTCAAACTATTTCTGACCCCCCTGTACAAGAAGCGATGAGGAGGCTAGGGATTAGTGTGGAATTCGTGTCTTTCCGACGAGCACTCGGAAGTGTGAACTATGGAGACGTTATTACAAATTCGTCAGAACAGTGCCAAGGTGCTGTAATTTCTTTCTTTGCCGCCGAAGGACAGACACCCGTAGCCATCCACCAGAGCACGAAGAATGTGTATAGGGCAGCACGGGTTTTGAAAATCGCCGTTGTGGAATGGTGCTCCAAGTTTCGCGCTGGTGGCAATTCGCCACAAGACGCTGTACCCATATCGCTAATATTGTAAGGCAGAAATTACGTCAACTCAGGTGGGAGATACCCGAGCTCCCTTCCTGTAGTTCTGATCTCTTCCCGCACCTTTTACTCGTTGAAAAAGGCCTTGATTGGTCGACGATTACGCTCGGAAGAGGATGTGCAGCATGCAGTTACGGACTTCTTCACGCAAGAGGATACAAAGTTTTACCAAACGGATATTTTCAAACTGGTTGTTGATGTGGTGATCGCCTCTCATATAAAAACGTAGCGAAAGCCTCGTAGATTAACAAAATACGACGAAGCCAAAATTAGCGTAAGGAGAGACTTGCCTTAACGAATTTGCTAGCAAAACTGTATCTACTGATTTGACAGAAAAAAAAAGTATTTTTGGTCTCAAATTAAATCAGTGTACGGACCAATGTCGTCCGTTCAGGCACCCATTGACCATAATGGCTTCGAAATGGAGGATGACGGAGGAAAGGAAGAGGCCCTTTCCATCGTCACACGAAAGTAAAACTTACGGTTATCGAAAGTAATAATCGCAGGATAGAAAAACAGTAGAAGAGCTCAAAAGAGGAATTGAAAATGGGCTTGAGGTAACAATCATATGACTCTACTCAGAGTATGACAAGTAATTTCCTTCTCTACAGCAGCAGTCTACCGTAGGTCGCTGAAGGAGTCAAGTGTCTCTAGTGATTGGAAAAATACTGAGGGCATTCCCATTTTCTAGAAGGGCACCCAGCTACAAGCGAATATATATACAGGGTGAGTCACCTAACGTTACCGCTGGATATATTTCGTAAACCACATCAAATACTGAGGAACCGATTCCACAGACCGAACGTGAGGAGAGGGGCTAGTGTAATTGTTTAATACAAACCATACAAAAATGCACGGAAGTATGTTTTTTAACACAAACCTACGTTTTTTTTAAATGGAACCACGTTAGTTTTGTTAGCACATCTGAACATATAAACAAATACGTAATCAGTGCCGTTTGTTGCATTGTAAAATGTTAATTACATCCGGAGATATTGTAACCTAAAGTTGACGCTTGAAATCTCCGACGTTCAGTTGCGTGCTGTAACAAACACGGGCCACGGTCGGCGAGCAGCATCTGGAGGGACATGTTTACGATGACGACCCTGTTAACGAGTGTGGCTGTAGTGCACTGTTGTGGTTTGGTCTAGCTGTCGCAGTGTCCGCATGTAGCGCTTGCTGCTATTGTTATTCTGCATTCGTCTCCGCACGCAGACCAACTGTAGTACACCTTGTTACCAGACGTCTGTGATAGTGTAGTGTTGTAGGAACTGTGACCATGGTGTATTCAAACTCTGAAAAGACGGAGATGATACTCATCTATGGCGAGTGTCGACGAAATGCAGCTGAAGCCTGCAGGGTGTACGCAGAACGGTACCCGGACAGAGAGCATCCAACGTGCCGCACAATGCAAAACATCTACCGCCAACTGTATGCAACAGGTATGATCGTAGCACGCAAATGGGTCCGTAACAGGCCCGTCACAGGAGAAGCGGGTGCAGTTGGGGTGTTAGCTGCTGTTGCCATGAACCCACACATGAGTACACGGGACATTGCGAGAGCCGGTGGACTGAGAAAAAGTAGTGTCATGCGCATACTGCATCGTCACCGCTTTCACCCGTTTCATGTGTCGCTACATCAGCAATTACATGGTGATGACTTTAATCATCGAGCGCAATTCTGTCAATGGGCATTAAGAGAGAATGCGTTGCAGTTCTACCTGTTTACCGATGAAGCGGGTTTCACAAACAACGGGGCAGTGAATCTACGGAACATGCATTACTGGTCCGTGGACAATCCTCGCTGGCTCAGACAGGTAGAGCGACAGCGACCGTGGACTGTAAATGTATGGTGCGGAATCATTGGCGACCTTCTCATTGGTCCTCACTTAATTGCAGGGGCCCAAACAGCTGCAACATACATCGCGTTTCTACAGAATGATCTGCCAACGTTGCTCGAAAATATCCCACTGCAAACGCGTCGACGTGTGTGGTATCAGCATGATGGTGCACCTGCACATTCCGCAATTAACACTAGGCTGACCCTTGACAGGATGTTCGACGGGCGTTTCATAGGACGTGGAGGACGCATAAATTGGCCAGCCCGTTCTCTCGATCTTACACCTCTGGAGTTCTTTCTGTGGGGTACGTTAAAGGAGAATGTGTACCGTGATGTGCCTACAACCCCAGAGGATATGAAACGACGTATTGTGGCAGCCTGCGGCGACATTACACCAGATGTACTGCGGCGTGTACGACATTCATTACGTCAGAGATTGCAATTGTGTGCAGCAAATGCTGGCCACCACATTGAACATCTATTGGCCTGAAATGTCGGGACACACTCTATTCCACTCCGTAATTGAAAACGAAAACCACATGTGTACGTGCACCTCACCCCTCATGGTAATGTACGTGTGCGTCAGTGAAAAAGACCAATAAGAGGCGTTAGCATGTGGACGTAATGTGCTGTTCCAGTCTCTTCTGTACCTAAGGTCCATCACCGTTCCCTTTGGATCTCTACGTAATTCGGTGCTCTCCGATACACACTATCGAACTGCGGAGGAGTGGTACTCAAGCGTCAACTTTAGGTTACAATATCTCCGGATGTAATTAACATTTTACAATGCAACAAACGGCACTGATTACGTATTTGCTCATATGTTCAGATGCGCTAACAAAACTAACGTGGTTCCATTTAAAAAAACGTAGGTTTGTGTTGAAAAACATACTTCCGTGCATTTTTGTATGGTTTGTATTAACCAATTACACTAGCCCATCTCCTCACGTTCGGTCTGTGGAATCGATTCGTCAGTATTTGATGTGGTTTACGAAATATATCCAGCGGTAATGTTAGGTGACTCACCCTGTATATATATATTGAAGAATCAGCCTCAGTTGCACAAATTTTTTTCTAGTCTTTACCAGATTTCGGCTAAATTAATCTAGCCTTCTTGAGAAGCATAAAATTACTATAACATGCCTGAGAAAGGCTCAGTCAGCTTTAAAATTAAAACCTATAGTACTGTGGTACCATGTCGAATGAAAACTGCACTAGAGGTTTTAATTTTAATGTTGACTGTCCCATACTCCAGCTTGCTATAGTAATTTTATGCTTCTAAAGAAGGCTAGATTAATTTAGCCGAAACCTGGTAAAGACCAGAAAAAATTTGTGCGACTGAGGCTGATTCTTCAAAAAAAAATATTAGTCTATCACAGTTGCTGACGGGGCTGCATTATGCTAAAAATTCTTACTAGCTATATAACTGCTGTCAGTCTTTTATTAAATGCTAGAGAAATTTTTTTTGCTCGCTTAGTGGAGACGGAAACTATACTCTTTAGGAAATAAAATCGATTTTGCAAACAACGACAGTGTGAAACTTGGCTGGCTCTGTTCGTGCACGCTTTCGAGAAGGCAGTTGGTATCTTGCGAAAAGTCCTTAATAGTCCAATTAGTTACATTTAAGCTCGCACGGCCACTTAAAACAACTGTTCACCAATGGTATACTGAACTGCTGAAGTGACATGCTACCCAAATTATTCTTCACCACACCCCGAAGCTGCCTTGTGAAGTATGCAGTCAATAAAAAAAAAAAGTGAAGCACTCAGAGGACTTCGTCGAATGTCAATGTAATTTCGTACAGCAGCACACCACTGGCGGGTACTGTAAATGATTATTGAGTGGCAATTCTCTGTTACAGATAGAAGGGATATCAGAGTATATGAGTGTTGTTTGTGTTCAGTGTTGTTACTAGGCCTGATGGCTAGTGAACAACCTCATGCCCAGTGAACAGCGTCAGAAATAATCACTGTGAAGGAGGTGGAGGTTCCGCATAATCGTGACACAGCGTTATCAGCACCTGACATACTTTGAAAGGGATCTTATTGGAAGCCAATTGGTCCAATCGTGTAAAATCGAAATCCGCGCGGTGTGCGGATGTGACAGGATCCGATGTTGTTGGACGGAATGGGTAAGTGAAGGCAGTCATACTCGTCAATAAGTCACCTACCGATCACGTGTGACCAGCATAAGGGTTCGTGTGCCGTACTATGCACCAAGAAAATAGTATCCCATTCATATCTGTGCCTGCCTTCCGGGATCAAGCAAAGTATTCCCAGTAACAATGGTCGGAGATTAGCAGCAACCGGGGTTAGGAATTAACGTTCCATGCGTACACTGCCGTTAACACCACAACACAGACGGCTGTGTTTGGAGCTGTGCCAAGACCGGTAAGCATGAACTGGTGATGAATGGCATCACATTGTGTCAGCCGATGAATCGTTATTTTGCGCGACTCCGCATAATCATCGCCGGGGATATGGCGGTGACCTGAGGAGAGGTTCCGTGCTTCCAGTATTTTGGAGAGGCGCAGCTGGGTCACTCCTTGAGTCAAGGTGTGGGGAGCCACTGGGAATGACTCCAAGTCAGCTCTGATAGTGATTGAGGGAACTCTGACGGCACATTGTTACCTCAAGGGTATCCTGCATCCCCGTGTGTTACCTCTCACGTGTCAGTATCGTGGTGCCATTTTTCAGCAGGACAGTGCTCGTCAACTTGCGATACGATTGCGATGGAACAGTGTGCTTGATGTTTAGGTACTCTCGCGACCACGAAGGTCCCAAAATTTGTCCCCGATGAAACTTGTGTGGAACCAGGCGTCACGTTCAGTTCGTCCCACTGCCAGTATCCAGGATATCAAAGAGCAGATACAACAGTTGTAGCTCAGCTTACGCCAGAAGTGGATGCAAAGACTTTATGACACCCTTTCTCAACCTAATCATTGCATCCAGCCCGGCCAGAGGGGGTGTAACCTCCACGGCAGATAACTCCAGTATATAAGAAAGGTAAAACAACGGACCCGCAGAATTACACACCAATATCCCTACCGTATGTTTGCTGCAGAATACTTGAACTCGTTCTCAGTTCGAACTCAATAAACTTTCTTGAGGCTAAGAAGCTTATGTCAGCGGATCAGCATGGTTTCAGAAAGTTACTCACATTGCCCTTTTCTAGATATACATGATATACCGACAACTATGGATAAAGGGGTACAGGCAGATTTCATATTTCTAGATTTCCGGAAAGCATTTGACACGGTGCCCCATTGCAGGCATTTAAGGAAGGTACGAACGTGTGGAATAAGTTCACAGATATGGGAGCGACTCGAAGACTTCTTAAGTAATAGAACCAAGTATGTTGTCGTCGGCGAGTGTTCATCAGAGACAAGTATATCGTCAGAGGTGCCTCAGGGAAGTGTGATAGGACCGCTGTTGTTGTCTAAGTACATAAATGATTTGCCGGACATGATAGGCTGCAGTCTGCAGTTGTTTGCTGATGATGCCGTGGTGCACGGTAAGGTGTCGAATTTGAGTGACTGTGGGAAAATACAAGACGACTTAGACAAAATTTCCAGTTGGTGTGATGAATGGCAGCTAGCGCTGAATGTGGAAAAATATGAGTTAATGCCGATGTGTAGGAAGAAAAAATCCTGTAATGTTCGCTTACAGTATTACCAGTGTCCAGCTTGACACTTTCAAGTCGTTTAAATATCTGGGTGTAGCGTTGCAAAGCGATATGAGGTGGAACGAACATGGGAAAACTTGGTAGGGAAGGCAAATCGTCGACTTCGGTTAATTGGGAGACTTTTAGGAAAGAGAAATTCACCTGTAATGGAGACAGCATATTGGACGGTGGCGCGATCTGTTCTTGAGTACTGCTCTAGTGTTTGGGACCCGCACCACATTGGACTGAAGGAAGACATCGAAGCAATTCAGAGGACGGTTGCTAGATTTGTTACCGGTAGGTTCGAACGATACATAAGTGTTACAGAGATGCTTCGGGAACTAAAATGCGAATCCCTGGAGGGAAGGCGACGTTTTTTTCGAGAAACTTTTGAGCAAATTTACAAAACCGGCATTTGAAGTTGACTGCCGAACGATTCTACTGTCGCCAACATACATCGAGCGTAAGGACCGCGAACATAAACTACGAGACATTATGGCTCTTACGGAGGCGTACAGACAGTCTTTATTCCCTGGCTCTATCTGTGAGTGTGACAGGAGAGAAAATGACAAGCAGTGGCACAGGGCACCCTCCACCACGCACCTTACGGTGGTTTGTGGACTATCTATGTAGATGTAATACTGATGAGTGGCCTCTCATTGCCAAGTTTTTGGTAAATTTCACTCGAAATTGTAATAACTGTAATGACATCACGTAGCCTCTCGATCTGTGTAGTTTCGTATCGCTTCCTCCTCCCCTTCTTAGGGCTTTGCGGTTTTTGTAAGGGAGTTACGAAGTAGATGTAGAAGCAGAGAGACGTATGAGAGTATTCCTTCGTCCGAACTACATATAGAATATAAGCGTAAGTGACATATTTGGTGTTGCTCTGGGCAGTGACCGGTTCTGCGGCAGCTTGGGTGGTTTCTTCACACGTGCGATGTCGGCTCAACCCTGAGATGCGGCAGCAGTCAGCTCGGTGTTTTAATTAACGTGAACCAGAGGTGTGCATTCATACGCGTTCCATGGAGTGAGTGAGCAGCGGGCATCGCCGGCCATCCATATTCATGAGCGATAACTACCGGAATGTCGCATAGCCGCCAAAGCAAATTGGTACTGCATAAAGCACTAATTAAAGAGACACTTCCGCGCAGCCGTCGGGGGAAAATTAACGCCGAGTGGATATTCTCGAAACAGGAAATGTTACGCTGGTCTACAGAAGCATTGCAATAAAGAATAAGGCCAGACGGACATTCCGATGACATTCTGCCTCCAGTCTGAGGACGATAAAAATTCCAAGTGTCTCGTTAAAGCGAAAGACTCTCTCTTTATTTCGTTGCCTCTGAAACAAGCTAAAATATGGAATGCACTTTGGTACCAATATGGAACTGCAAATAGTCAAGCTGCTTTGAAGCACAGTCTATCACTGTGAGCTTTGCTAAACAACTGTACCACGGAGAGAATGAATTTAGTTCTATGAAAGTTTATCCAGTACCATACCATAAGCTACAGAAGGCTAAAAGCTGGTGACATTATCTTGCAAAAATTAAAGGATTATTTCGTTTCATCTGCCTAAGCTATGACGTTCAGCGGTCCGTTGACCGGGATATGAAAGTAACCCAATTAAAACCCATTTGGGAGGAATACATTTACGATCGGTGAATACACGGAAAACTCTCCTAATACGGATAATTTATGGAATCACCATGTATTCATTTAATACACCATTTCTGACTTCCACATTCAGTAATCGTTTGACTAACTTTTCACGTGGATGCTTCTACATCGAATTATGGCTTCATTTCGTCACATACTTTCAGATTTATTTACATCGATGTAATTGTATACATATATGACATAAGCACGGAATATATCTTCATGGTATGCTCGTCGTATCTTCCCAACTGTGGCTTCAGTATGACTCACGAGGAGAACACGTAATTGGCATAACCTGATTTCTTATAAACTTCACTCAGTGGAAGGGTATCAAAATATGCTGACAATTGCCTCGACTTATCCGTAGATATTAGACAGTTTCTGAAAAAAACTACGGTCAAAATGTTCGCGGTATTTTCCAGGTACTTTATGTGCCTTTTACTGGTCGATATTGTCAAACGAAATGGTGACACAGTGGTTAGTGTCGTGGATCCTGAACTTCAAGTCCCGTTTTCTAAACCCAAATATTACTTTCATTTTTTTTTCCTTTCATATACCCATGTATGTAGAAGATTACTACACGAATGTTTTCCAGAGTATACAACGTTGTCGTCATTCGTCTCTAACTGTACATCAGATAATTGAATTTAAAAGAGAAAGAGTGAGGAAATTAATTGTAAGTGTTTCCGGTGAAATTCCTGTAGTTTATCTTGAGTTACAATCAATTGCAAGCGCCAGTTTTCAGGAAAGTGATCCGGTATGCATGTTTTGCCGCTAGATTGTTGCCAATGTGCGAAATCTTCACCAATGTTAACGACTTTTCTTTCCAGAATGAGATTCGTATGAAGAAATGTCACTGTGGCATACCTGATTTCATGCGATGTGATGTTCGAAATATCTGTGCATCGAATGTTTCTTCGATTGGTATCACCCAAGAGAATGCACCAAATCTTCGTCAGGAATAAACATGTGAACAAAATGGAAGATGGAATATTAACTGACGTGAAATATAATTACGTGAATATATGAATTTAAAAAGATTGTCACCCTCGACAAACCATACTTGCACGTGTAATATGTGTGTGACACAGTTTGTAAAATCCAGAAGTAATTTTACAGTTAATATAGCTCCCTTGTATCACCAAATTTGAGAAGAAACATTCGTGCAGTAACCTTCTACGAACATGGGTTTATAAATGAAACAAATAAAAGTAAGATAAATAAAAACAATAGTCCGGTTTAGAACACGGGGTGGAAAGTTTAGAAGCCA
This sequence comes from Schistocerca piceifrons, assembly GCF_021461385.2. NCBI lineage: Eukaryota > Metazoa > Arthropoda > Insecta > Orthoptera > Acrididae > Schistocerca > Schistocerca piceifrons. The sequence continues at coordinate 216,855,543 of NC_060143.1, read as the reverse complement.
CGACGCTATCCACTGAGCCACCTATTCCGTCTGAGGAGGTCATTTCTCTGAGAAACGGTCGAGTACCTACGGATAAGTCGAAATACGTCTTCGCTTATTTTGACTCTTCTTGCACTGTGCGAAGTTCCTAGGAAATCGGGTAATGGCACTTGCCGTGTTCTCCTCCTCTAACAGATCACAAAGTAGACCATTCAATATGTTAGGTTGCCAATAGCACTCAACACCTCGTATGAGTAAACAGCTAGTTATGTTTCTCAAGAACGATGTTCTCTAACTCCGTGTTGACTGTGTGTCAATGGACCGTTAATGGGGAGACTATGACACCATTGTATATTTTTAAATTGATTCTATTAACCTTTAAAGGTAAGATTATAATCATTAATGGGCAGATTATGGCAGAATTTTAAATTTTTAAATTTGGTCAATAATTATGTGAAATAATGAATATCAAATATTTGTTGCTCCCTGAAAACCTTTAGGTGGGCAACATGCAACTAAGATTGTAACAACTGCCGTAAATAAAGAATTTAGGAAAATGTATTAAAGCATATAAGTGCATATAATCTTAAATTACTGCATAGATGTGCGAGAAGGTACTTCCTATCAAGGTAATTAGTAGCTTTAGTTCTTGACACTGACCTGTCGGTTGTACAGTCATTACATTTCTTAGTTGTCATGTAATTCTGGTCTAGCTAGAGCCAAATACCAGAGTAAAGATCTTATAGTGCTATTTTCTGCAGGGTCCAGCAGAGAGGCATGACGTTATGAAAGAATCGGCATGTGTGCTGCTATTGCCCAAAAGATTTCGAAATGGTTGATATATATATATATATATATATATATATATATATATATATATATATATATATATACAGCCAGCTGCCGTAACAGTAACGATGGCGCCTGGGTCTGCAGTACATCACGTGTTTGCTTGCAACTGTCACACAATGACTTCGACATCATTTTTATGTTGGTGGTCTCAGCCGCGTTCCAAAGCATGATTGTGAAGTGGGCGAATGCTTTTCAAACGACTGGTTCTTTGAGATCAGTCATTTCATCGGGAGGTGATCGAACCGGATGGACTCCGGCACACATCGGAAGATTACGACAATATGGGTTGAACTCATCATTCAAGGTTCGATGGCGCAGCGCTCTTACGATCCTACCATGTCTGACAGGTCATTTGGCATAATATGACACTTGAAAGTCCGTTTCCATCTCTGAAAAATTGCAGTTATGCAAAGACTGCGGCTGAACGACTTCATCAGGTGTCAGTGGACGGCAGAAGAAATTCTAGAATAGATGGCAGACGCATCGTTTTAATCCTGAGTGACGGGACTCATTTTCATTTATCAGGGACGGAAAACCAAAACAATTTCCCGTACTGTGCACACGAAATCCCGAAAGAGCTGCATCAGAAACCTCTACACCGTTAGATATTAATTGATTGATGTGGCCTATCACGAAACTACGTTCTTGGACTTTATTTCATTCGGGAAAACGGACGAACTGAGTTCATTAACACAAATCGTTAGCATATGACGTTTCGTGATAATTTCTTGTCAGAGGTAACATGACTATGAACTAACATCAGTAGTGTGTGGTTTCAGTAAGATGATGGGCTTGCTATGCCTCAACACCAACTGTAGCTTTCCTAAAACAACATTTCCGTAGACGCCTGACCTTATCACGTGAACAAGTAGAGTGGCCTCTTTTGTCAGCAGACTTGTTACATTACGACGATTTTTAACGTAGCTGCCAGCAGCTCAATTTTGCCTAAAAATGCCAGGTACTGCTGAATCCATTTCCCATGTTATAAAGCGTTCTGGGTGTAAAGCTTAAAATTGAACCTTTCACTATTTGTCACACGGATCTCGGGATAAAACTGGTCGTCACCTAACAAAATAATATAAAATTTCTTAGGTGATTATTTCCCTAAGTAGTCTCAAAACACCTGGTACCATTAATACAGTACTGGCCATTAAACTTACTACTCCACGAAGGTGACGTGCTACAGACGCGAAATTTAACCGACAGGAAGAACATGCTGTGATATGCAAATGATTAGCTTTTCAGAGCATTTACACAAGGTTGGCGCCGGTGGCGACACCTAAAACTTGCAAGAAAATTTCCAACCGATTTCTCATACACAAACAGCAGTTGACCGGCGTTTCCTGGTGAAACGTTGTTGTGATGCCTCGTCTAAGGAGGAGAAATGCTTACCATCACGTTTCCGACTTTGATAATGGTCGGATTGTAGCCTATCGCGATTGCGGTTTATCGTATCGCGACATCCCTGCTCGCGTTGGTCGAGATCCAATGACTGTTAGCAGAGTATGGAATCGGTGGCTTCAGGAGGTTAATACGGAACGCCATGCTGGATCCCAACGGCCTCGTATCACTAGCAGTCGAAATGACAGGCATATTATCCGCATGGCTGGAACGGATCGTGCAGCCACGCCTCGATCCCTGAGTCAACAGATGGGGACGTTTACAAGACACATCCATCTGCACGAACAGTTCGACGACGTTTGCAGCAGCATGGACTATTAGCTCGTAGACCATGGCTGCGGTTAGCCTTGACGCTGCATCACAGACAGGAACGCCTGCGATGGTGTACTCAAGACGAACCTGGGTGCACGAATGGCAAAACGTCATTTTTTCGGATGAATCCAGGTTCTGTTTATAGCAATATGATGGTCGCGTCCGTGTTTGGTGACATCGCGGTGAACGCAAATTGGAAGCATGTATTCGTCATCGCCATACTGGCGTATCAGCCTGCGTGATGGTATGGGAAGCCATTGGTTACACGTCTCGGTCACCTCTTGTTCGCATTGACGGCACTTTGAATAGTGGACGTTACATTTCAGATGTGATACGACCCGTGGCTCTACCCTTCATTCGATGCCTGCGAAGCCCTACATTTCAGCAGGCTAATGCACGACCGCATGTTGCAGATCCTGTACGGGCCTTTCTGGGTACAGAAAATGTTCGACTGCTGCCCTGGCCGGTACATTCTCCAGATCTCTCACCAATTGAAAACGTCTGGTCAATGGTGGCCGAGCAACTGGCCTGACACAATACGCCAGTGACCTCAGTCCCTACGATGGACTACGCTCTTGATGAACTGTGGTATCGTGTTGAAGCTGCATGGACAGCTGTACCTGTACACGCCATCTAAGCACAGTTTAACTCAATGCCCAGGCGTAAGAAGGCCGTTATTATGACCAGAGGTGGCTGTTCTGGGCACTGATTTCCCAGGATGTATGCACCCAAACTGGGTGAAAATGTAACCACATGTCAGTTCTAGTATCATAGATTTGTCCAATGAATACCCATTTTTCATACGATTTCTTCTTGGTGTAGCAATTTTAATGGCCAGTAGTGTATATAATACCAGTTCACTTTCAGTTTTGGTCAGAAGTAAAGGTGTAACAGCTTGTTCAAAAATATCATGTGCACCTGTATCATGTAGTTATTTTGGAGAACACAGTGCAGTGAATATCAAGAAACATCTTTCGATTCTGATTCGTTTCAAAATGTCCACAAATACAGCTCTTAATGCGAGGCTCAAAATTCTGACAGGTAATTAATTCTCTGAGACATTTTTTCGTACATTTCATTTCAAGTTCAGTCTTTTACTTCAACCTGGTTTTAGATCACTTGTGCCGAGCAGCTTTGTTTTCGTTGTTTTATGACCTACGCGTGGAATTTGGTTACTGAAATTCGGAAAAGAGGCCCCACATATATAACAGACTAGATGCTTTACACACATAAAAATAATAATTTCAATAAAAATTAATTTCACAAGTGCATATTCACGTATTCCAAGTTTTTCTCTGAAAACTTCAGTGCGTTTTAATTGTGTCAGCTGACTTTGGAGTGTAGCATAAACAGCAAGCAGCGTAGCAGAAGTTTATAGATTACCTCCAGCTCCAGCTTGGTTTAGTGTTATGTTCCCTGCAGTTTAGACGAACTCTGATTGAAGACGGATATGGACTGCACCTGATATCTACGGATGCCAATGTCTGTAAATAGCAGGAAGTTTTGCTAGACAGAGTCCACAGGCTTCATGCTATACCGGCGATCATCGCTTAAGCGCCTGGCAACCCTTCTGGCACTTGGGGCGCGCGTGCAGCCTAAATTGCCCCTGCTCGCCTCAGCGTCGCGGACTCGCCCTGTCGCAGTAACGGACGGACACCAGGCGGAGGTACCACCGCCACTTCCAAGGGACCTTTTTGCGTCCGCCACACACGCGACCAGAAAATAGTGCGACGAGTATTCCACCGCCGCTTCCAGAGCCTCTCCTTGCCTCTGGGCGGTTGCCGTTCACCTCATCGTCTTAGGGCGCTCTTGAAGTCCATCGTAGGGACTGAGGTCACTATATTTAGAATTCATCGTTGTTTTTCTTGGTGCAGTCGGACTGTATCCAGGCTAGACTTTTCTGTTCCTAGGCTGGTGTTAATTCGTGACAGCTTCGGCGGACTCAGAATATTTATATACAAGTGTGAAGATCCTAATTGCATTACCTTGGCACATTCAGGAATCACCATACTGTCAAGTTTCCATACATCACTGTAATAGTGATTTTTGTTATTATCGTTTTATTCCCTCGGCCACTAAAATTTTGTAAACTCACTTCAGGTTGCTGCCGTGGAATGCAGTGGCGCTGGAGCACCTGAAACGAATGCTTTGGTACCTCTTGTGCCATTACCGTATAATGAAGAAAATGAATGCTTATGGAATATCAAATCAGCTGTGTGGTTGGACTGATGAGTTTTTAACATGACATCCTCAATGGCTAGAAGCCTTCTGACATAAATCTAATTTTGGGACATACCCTAATGGTATGTTATAGTTTTCAATCGCTATCTAAACGACGTAATGGATAAGATCCGAAGTTAAAGAAAATGGTTCAAATGGCTCTGAGTACTATGGGACTTAACATCTGAGGTCATCACTCCCCTAGAACGTAGAACTACTTAAACCTAACTAACCTAAGGACATCACACACATCCATGCCCGAGGCAGGATTCGAACCTGCGACCGTAGCAGTCGCACGGTTCCGGACTGAAGCGCCTAGAACCTCTCGGCCACCGCGGCCGGCCCGAAGTTCCAGGAGGCGTCTTGCAAATATTGCTATTATATACAGAGAAGTCGCAACTGCCGAAAAATGTACAGAAACGGAAGAATATAATGAGAAGATAGACACTTGAGGCAGAGACTGGCAGTTGACGCTCAACATAAACAAATGTAACGTGTTCCGAATAAGAAAGCAGAAAGGCCTATTGTTGTATCATTAAATGATTGAAGAACAATCAATGGAAGGAGACACATCCATGAAATATCTAGCAGTATGTATATGGAGTGATTTAAAGTGGAACTACGACATAAAACTAACCACAGGTAAGGCAGATGCCAGACTGAGATGCATTGGAAGATTTCTCAGGAGGAGTAGTGAATCCACGAGGTATACAGATTACAAAACCCCCGTTCGGCCAGTCTATATAAACAAAAGCGTAAATATTCGTTTCTTGAAAACAGCATATCGCCGTAAGTTCTCCATCGATTGTTTTGAAATTTTGGCACACTGCTGCATTCGAACAAGCGCATGTATTTATACACCTACTAGAGCGCCAAATGTAATATATAAACATACATGTAATAATTATAAGTGAAATCAATAAAAATGTAAATTTTCGTTTGTCCATAATCATAAATCTCCATAAATTCTTTACCGACTCCTTAGAAATAAACACGTAATACATAAACGAGGAATCTCACTACCAAACAATCTCGAAAGGTTCTTGACCGATTTACTCTAGGTTCTTATGCAGTAATAACAATTAAAAAGATTCAAGACAAGGGACATTGGGAAACAGGAGATGGACAGAGGGATGGGAGGAAATGGAGACAGAAAGAAGGAAGGAGATGTGGACGGATAGAGGGAGCAGGAAAGGATGGAGAGAGAGGTGGCGGGATGGAGGTGGTGGGCTGAGAGAGGGGAAGGAGGAGGAGATGGATAGAGAGAGGGAAGAGGTGATGGACAGACAAGCGAAAGAAGGAGATTAGGACGTAATACCATTCATTCTCAAGCATATCTATTATCCATTTCACAGACTGGGTCACAGCATAGTTTGTACTTGTATATTTCTCGTCAGTCTGTGATTCGTGCGAGACAGGACTGAAAGAGGAACCAGAGAGGATCCAAAGAAGAGCCACGGATGCCATTACAGGTTCATCCAACACGGTGAAAGCGCCACGGAGATTCCCAGCCGGCGTCCGACGCTGCAAGACAGACGTTCTCCATAACAGTGAGGTTTACTGTTAAAATGCCGAGAGCGTACGTCACAGCACGTGACACTGCAGGTCTTACGTGTACCACTAGCCGTGTCCGGCGGAGAGCAAGTAACTATCAGACGAGTTCAATGATTCTTCACTGCTCGCTTAAATGCATGCAAGTTCCCTATAACACACGCCTAAATAAAGAAATTTAGTGAGTACTTTTTCAGTCCAATATTGATTTCCCGTAGGTCCTTCGCGGAACCGAGCGTTCGCGAAGTGTAGTCGAGAAGCCTACGCTGGCTGGTGCGGCCGGGCGTTTCCAGGCGCTTCAGTCTGGAACCCCGCGACCGCTACGGTCGCAGGTTCGAATCCTGCCTCGGGCATGGATGTGTGTGATGTCCTTTGGTTAGTTAGATTTAAGTAGTTCTGAGTTCTAGGGGACTGATGACCTCAGATGTTAAATCCCATAGTGCTCAGAGCCATTTCAACCATTTTTTTGACAACCGTACTAGTGTGACGTCACAAGTTCGTTGCAGAGCCCGTATATCTCCTTGGCCCCGCTGCTGTTTCACGTTCAGGAGGCATTACGTCAAGTGAAAAACAAAATAGTTTTGTGATATTTCGGCACTGTAAAAAAGAACTAATATGCAGCAAGAACGCTCTCTACATCGCAGTCACAACTTATGAGACTCTATATTGTACAGTACTTGGAGTTTTCAGTTGAAGCCCATATTCGATGGATTTTATAATTCACACCCTATGAATATATGCTCGACTTAAGGACCAGCACATTGAGGATCCCTCGAAAAGTGTTATTGTTTCTACGATTTGTTGTAATAAAATGTCAGGAAATGTCACACTGGCGGCTAAAGGTTTTTCCTATTAAGTTATTGTCGTGTTATAATTCGCGCGTATGCCGCTTTTTAGGGCAGCGGCAAATTGAAAATTCATCAAAAACGCGTCGTTCTTGTTAATATTTGTTAAAATTAAATGTCAGTTGATAACATATCGGCGATTAAAACCTGCAGAGTATCGTAGGATAAAATATAAAGTCGTTTTTCATATGACTGAAACGTAGTGCATTTGGTTGAGACGTCAACTTATGGCACAATCTCTATCGGGTTCGTAACTTGTTGCGTCCGAATTTTTTTCCACCTTCACGTTTTCTAAAAGGTTTCAGAACTTACTTATTAAATTAATAGAAATATTTTCTACAATATTCAACTTTATGTCAATAGAAGTGTGTTATCACTCAGGAGTTTGTCCGATGTTGTGAAGTGTAAGCCGGCCTGAGTGGCCGTGCGGTTCTAGGCGCTACAGTCTGGAACCGAGCGACCGCTACGGTCGCAGGTTCGAATCCTGCCTCGGGAATGGATGTGTGTGATGTCGTTAGGTTAGTTAGGCTTAATTAGTTCTAAGTTATATACGACTGATGACCTCAGAAGTTAAATCGCGTAGCGCTCAGAGCCATTTGAAACATTTTTTTTTTTTTTTTTTTTTTTTTTTTGTGAAGTGTAATGAGATTATGTCGTAACCGACTTAGATAAAACTTTGTTATTTGTCTTGTAACTTGTTCATGAATATTAAAGTTTTTATTTAAGTATATTACAGAAAAATAACATGACTAGCATGTGAAGAAGGGAGGAAACGCGATTTTATACAGCTAACATAGGAATTTAACGCACGTCTATTTTCGTAGATAAATTGTGTGGCCTCGATGCCATATAAAGCCAACGCTGCCACTGGGAGCTATAGCAGCAAATCACCTTAACTAACACGTCCCATAAGAGATCGCGCTGTGTCTACCTAGGCTGGATTTTCCGACCACGTACATGTCAGCATTAGCTACTTCGCTCTGTGTGAGACGGCTTTTACGACAATTTTGATGTCTACGCCACTGCCGACGGAGACTGGAGGAAGCTTACGGGCTTAGCGCCGATGAAGCGGCTGCAATAACAGTACAAAGAAAACCATGTTCAGCGTATGTCTCTCCATTACATCTTGTTAGATACTACAAAAGAATCACATCAGTGAATGCCGTTCTGTCTCAGAAAAGTACCACTGTTCTGTTTTAGTTTAGGTTAGATGGTCCAAATTGATCCATAGTGAGGAGATACTTCAGAATGCAGAACATGTCAGAAGAACAAGAATGGACTATAAATACCTACAATGAAACTCAAATACGAATACGCTAATGTACCATCTGCAGATCCCAAGTTGAATGGTAGTCATGAATGTGGAAGAGTCAAAATAATATTAAAATTATTTTCATTTATGAGGTAGTAAACATTGAACAGAAGAATTATTTTACAACATTTACTTGCAATGAGCACATTACTGCGCTGAATTTGTAAAGAAGTCAGATTCTACTAATATTCACGTTATTTCATTATTATTAGTAAAACAAACAAACACACACATCAGTTGTTTCTATTACGAAATTCATCAGTGAAGTTAAAGGAGTTGGTACCAATAAATCGTTTGGGCGCCTCTGATACTGAACATTATTGGTAGTTAAACTCTTTATGGCTGTTGGGAAGTTATTGAAAATGTGTGTGCCTGAATAATGGACACCTTTTTGGACCAAAGTAAGCGACTTTAAATCTTTGTGACGATCACTCTTGTTTATAGTATTGATTCCACGACATGAGTTGTATGTTTGAAAAAGAGGTATATATTTAACGATAAATTTCATTAAATAAGAAATATATTGCAAAGTAGTAGTTAATACACGTAGTTTCCTAAAGATACCTCTGCAGGATGCGCTTGACTTCGCACCACAAATAATTCTTATTTCACATTTTTGTACCCAGAAAACTTTAGCATAGCTTGATCAGTTATCCCAAAACAGAATCCCATATGACATTAAGAAATGAAAGTAACCCCCGAATGTCAGCTTTTTTCATTTTTATATCCTCTGTGTCTGATAACATTCGAATTGCAAATACAAATTTGTTTAGTAAGTTCTGAATTGCATGTAGTGTGTTTTTTTGAAGTTTAGTGACAAATAATTGGCTAGGAGCCATTGATTATTGTCGATGAAAACTTCATTAACCGATCTTTCTAAGATAAAACTTGATTTGCTATTTACTGCAATATTTGTAACATCTGCTGACAAAACAAACTTGGCATCTGATAGTAACACTCCAAATGTAATTAGTTCCAAGTTGGATGATGCCTGATTGATTAGATCGTGTCTCTTTCCTAAAGACACCCTTTGTATCCTGTCAGTGATATAGGAACTGAACCATTTTAGAGCATTTTTTGTTACACTGTAGTACTCAACTTACTTAAAAGGATGTTATGATGTACACGGTCAAGATCACAAAATATACCAGTCGCCAGTAATTTAATGTCTAATGAATAAAGAACATTTTCACTGTATGTGTAGATAGCCTCCTCAGTGTCAGAACCCTTTATGAATCCGGACTGAAACATAGTTAAGATCTTATTTGTGAGCAGATGATTAAGAAGCGGATTTCTGAGAAAGCGAAATTTTTGAAAGGTGAAATTGGACGGACATTTGACGGTACTTCTTTACCTCCTTTCTTAAACAAAGTCTTAACTTGGGCTTATTTAAACCATTCAGAAAATGTTCCACTGATAAACGAGTGGTTACACCGATAGCTCAATATGTTACAAGACTCAGAAGTACACTCTTTATTAACTTTGTTGATATTATATTATAACCTCTATAATTTTTTGATTTTAAAGATTTTGTGATGGATATTTCTTCTGCTTCGGTATTGAGGATCATATGAAAGTTAGTGAGGTTATGTTTACTGTTTGATCTGAGGTACTCAATGGCAGCATCTACTGTACCTGACAACCGCATCTTTTCAGTAACAGTTCCGAAATAGTTGTCAAAATGTTTTGCAACACTGCACACATCTGTTACCAACGTATCATTTCCCCTTAACGCTATTTTCCCTTTTCATGTCTGCTTTTACCAGTCTCCTCTGTCACTTTGTCCCATATTGTCTTTATTTTGGTATCTGATGTGATAATTTGTTGCTTGTAATGTATCTGCTTTGACTATCCATAATATTTTGCAGTATGCATTGTAATGAGCTATAGCATCAACGTCAGAGCAGTTTCTGACTGACAGACTTTCCCTTTTTCTTTACACAGTGCCTTCATTCCTTCAGTAATCCACGGTTTCTTCGTAGCCTTTGGTCTAATCAGGGTCAGTCTCTGGGGAAAACAATGTTAAAATAAGATAAGTGGTTCATTTACAAAAGTGTTTCTTTTTCGTTCTTGCCATTAGCGCTGTATACGTCACACCACTATATGTCTTTGAGGAGTGTCCCAAAATAATCAGTTTTTGATTTACTGACCAACGTCCTGAAACCAGATTTAATAGATTTTTTATCCTGTTCAGTATTAACATTTAACGAAGGGAACTGCATGTCAAGGTCTGAGAGGCCATTGACTATTCGTTTCGTAAGATATTTTTGTGAATTAGGCCTGTCTATACAGGTATTATTAGTGACTGTTAGTGAGCAATTAGCTACCCTATTTGAAAAGTATAGGACAGGAATGAGGTCGGACGATAGTTCACTGAGTCTAATAAATTATTGCTGGGAGAGTTTTTAAGAAAGTCACCAGCAACCACTATTTCTATTCTTAAACGAAAGCTGATGTTCGTATCCCTGTTACTAATTAAGTTGCGATGTTGCTTCGGTCTTTGTATGATGCGCCAGTGGTAACTGCTCGTCTTGCTGAAAAGAGGTTACAAATACCTTTAACAAGTCAAAAGTTATTTGGGTCGGAATTTTAATCCCCTCAAGCTGTGCAGTAAACAGGACATTGTCGCCCGTGACGTCATTCTCGCGGGCATCGCTCGACAACCACTCGGTCTGGACACACTGTAGCGTCACCCCTTGGTGGCTTTCAGCCAACGAGTGGGATCGTAACAGCAGTGGAGTGCAAATGCGCCTTGCGTTGAGTCACGCATGGCTGCCACCACTACTAAACAAAACACTCAGGGTTTGTCCCACTTCCCTCGCCTGTAATTCTATCAGCAGGCTGCACAATTATGCGCTCAGGTTCCATGACCCTACTGCAAATCCTGTTGTGCTGATGAAATTATGATTAAACATGAATTATTACTTAATGTGTTTGCGCGACAAATCCCCAAGCCGAGAGTTTTAATTTGTCGGCGGGTATTACCGTCAACATTTAAGCGCACGTTTTGCAGCTGAATGTCAGTTTTAACTCTGATTATAAAATCACCTAGATTAGTTAATAATAATATTGCCTTTGATATGATGTTCATCAAATTTCTATTTGCTGTAGCAGTTTCACACGTAACACTGAAATATGCTCAAAGCGCATAATCAAATCCGTAAGTCGATAATGTAAGAGGGTCGTTTAATAAGTAATGCCCCACTGTTTTTCTCAGAACGTATTTATTGTTAAAAGTCAGAATTTGGTGGCAATATACATCAACATGTCTTGCGCACGTCCCATTTTTTTGCGTAGTCTCCTTCTCCTCTCCTATAGACAGCCATATTTTCACTGCATGGCTGACACTCTCGTTATCTTCAAAGCGTTTTCCCCGTAGAGAACCTTATGCGGCCCAAATAGATGGAAGTCCGAGGGTGCCAGGTCTGGATTGTATGGTGGATGAAGCAGTGATGTCTAACCAAATTTGGAGATGTGTTCCCGGGTTCTCAGATTAGTGTGTGGACGTGCATTATCGTGTTGGAGTAAGATTTCTGCTGGATTCTTGTCCGATCGAACACGTCGGAAACAGTTCTTGTGTTTATTCAGATCTTCACGTATGCCTCTCAGTTGATGATTGACACTCTTGGCAGCACATCCATGAGAATGACGCCATCACAATCCCAGAAGACTGTCATCATGACTTTTCCGGCAGAGGGGGTTGTCTATAATTTCTTCTTCTGTGCTGAATGAAGATGATGTTTCCGGCGCAAAGTGGTGCACCCAGCATTTGTCCGCCGTAACGATACGTGACAGAAAGGCCTCTCCGTCGCTCTCAAAACGCTCCAGGAATTGAGATGAAATGGCCTTTCTTTGAATCTTGTGGTCCGCTGTCAGCATTCGTGGAACCCATCGTGAGCACCTCTTTAAATATCCGAGAGTCTCGATCACTGCAGACACACTTTCACTGCTGACCGACAAATGTAAAGCCAATTGTCGAGTTGTGATGCGCCAGTCGGCACGAATAATGGCATCCGCAACATTATGTCTGGAGCAGTGGCTATGACAGGACGTCCCTCCGGCCGGTGTGGCCGTGCGTTTCTAGGCGCGTCAGCCTGGAGCCGCGTGACCGCTACGGTCGCAGGTTAGAATCCTGCCTCGGGCATGGATGTGTGTGATGTCCTTAGGTTAGTTAGGTTTAAATAGTTCTAAGGTCTAGGGGACTGATGACCTCAGAAGTTAGGTCCCATAGTGCTCAGAGCCATTTGAACCATTTGAACCATTTGAACCAGGACGTCCCGAGCGTGGCTGATCAATGAGCTCTGTTTCTGCATTTCCCGAGGCAGCAACTTTCTTTACCCATCGCCCAGTTGTATTCCTATCAACTTCAGCATCGTCACATACTGCACGCAAACGTTTATGGATGTTCACTACGATTTCTTTTCTCCGCACAAGAATTCAATTTCAGCACGCTGCTTGTAACGTGAGTCGTATTTAGACACCATTTTGACGCTGTACTACGGCTCTCCTATCTACCAGAACGATTCCAAAGTTCTCCAGCGCTCAGAACAAACATCATATGTGAAGCACCAACAAGGACGTTTGTCTGTGTACATTAATGACATTTTTTTTAAAAAATGTGGACATTACTTATTAAGCGACCCTTGTATATAATAATAGGTCACTTCATACAAAACAATAGGTTCAAACTTATTATTTTCACAACTACTTTTAAATCTTACTCTGTGGTCTAAAATTATTAGTTGTTCACCCTGGTAAAATCTGTTATTATAAGATGAAGCTTAACTGTACTAATCATGGGTAACGGAGCAAAATTTGCCATTGATGTTGTTTTCTGGTGTTTATTGAATGGTATACCATGTCCGTAAACAGTGTTGTCTCTCAAAGTAGACGTTGCAGATCGCACCGTCTTGTTTTATTGTGCAGTGACAACATGTAGTCTTATTTTACTTCACTGGGTTCTGACCCGACGCTTCTTGCACACACCTACATAAAAATCTTGTATTACCAACATAACATAGCAATAATGAAGCAAAGTATTTACAATGTAGGGAAACGTCTTCATGGGAAAATGTTTGCAGGTGCATTCGGAACTATTATTGTATTCAGGAGTGCACCTCGTTGTTAGAAGCAATTCGATAGCCATGAATGTCTTTCTGCGGGGTTCCAGAATTATGGAAACCGTATGGGCACCGATCGAGACTGTATGGAGGATGTCTAAGGTTTACCCATTGAAACTTTCTTAGCGTAGTCGAAACAACCTTCGCAACATGTGGGCTTGCATGTAGTCCAAATCTCTCCCTAAGCGAGTTTCTTGATTTTGGAGACCTAAAAAAATACGTTCGTGGCCGTCAATTTGCTTCGGAAGAAGAGGTGCACGCCTAGATAAAATCACGCATCCGTCAACCACGAATATTTTCCATGAAGTCAATGACGGTCTTGTCTCACAGTGGGATACGTGTATTAAAGGTAAAATTCTGATAAACCGAGAGTCCAGTAAAATTCGTAAGATTCAGAAGTTAATATCGTAACAAGGAGCCTTGTCTTATTCCTAGTGCCTAAGACCTGTAAAACAATTTATACTGATGTGTGCGCTCAAATGGCTCCAAGCACTATGGGACTTCACATCTGAGGTCATCAGTCCCCTAAACTTAGAACTACTTAAACCTAAGGACTTCACACACATCCATGCCCGAGGCAGGATTCGAACCTGCGACCGTAGCAGCAGTGCGGTTCCAGACTGAAGCGCTCAGAACCGCTCGGCCACACCGGCTGGCAACTTATACTGCAAAGATTGCTTGAAGGAAGAGATATTTTACTTCGACGTTCACAACCAAAACTGTACCATATTCAAAATATATTGAAATAGAACGTACTACAACAATTTCGTTCGGGCTCTACAAAAAAGAAAATAACTCTTATTTTGCTATATAATTTTGCTATTATTATATGATTCAAATTTCCTGAAAAACTAAAATTACATAATGTGCTTTAAACCCGTCGTGGTTTGGAATAGTGCTTTATTTTGCTATTAGAGTTGTATTTCGAGAGCTTAGAAGTTGGAAACTCTTTTACGAGTGGACGTTTCGTTATTGAATTATTACACTACTGCCATGGACGAGAGTGTGACTTTCACTTCTTAGGCTTTTGACAGGATGTAGCATAGGCTGGAATCGAGGATCAAGCGGTATGCAGTGGGCCATGACCTTTTCAAAGGAATATTACCGACATTTACCTTATGCAACAGTGTCACCACAGGAGACCAACTCAGGATGTCCAAATGGGAAGTCGAACAATTTCGTGAACACGGCTAGTCGGCTTATTATAGCATTTGCTTCCCTTACTTTACGTCCAGTTTTATGATGCGTAGCTCCTTCACCCGACAGAATTGATCGTACTTCTGCTGCGTCTGCCATTTGTTACTGGGGAGAAGGAAACTCTTTAGATTACCATCAGGCCTTTAAATACGCGGTAGCTCTTCCACAGACAATCAAAAGTATGATTCATTTGTTTCATTCTCATTTTTCTTCTTAATGTACAATCTGAGACAAAAAAAGACGCCCCACGATTGACTTATCCAAATGGGACCTAAATCTATAGATTTGACGTACATGTACAGGAAGATAAATGATTAAACTTTTTAAAAAAGTGTGATCTTTTATTTCAGAGAAAGATCTTGATAAATTGAATAAGTCAGTATCGCTTTGGTTCATCTCTTGCAGTTTTTCGGCTTGGCATTGACCTATGGAGTTGTTGGACTCCTCCTGAGCGGTACCCGGCCAAATTCTGTCCAATCGGCACTTTAGATAGTGAATTCCTGAAATGTTTGAAGGCCCCTGCCCATTATGCTCACAAATAGGCAACTACATTTACGTTTAAGGCTGTGACGCCTACAGAAATCTCGTTTCGAAAATATGTCATTCGGAAATACGATCGACAGCGTGTGATACGACAAACTAATTCTGTGATTTCTCATTTAGGATAAGTATAGTGAAAAGTAATACCTGTTGTGACCGGCAAATATTTGCAACTTCCGTGTTGTCTCGTTCATGCTTTAGATACGACATTAATTAGCGGGAGTTACGGGAGTGCGAGACACCTGCCCCTCCGGCGCCAATACGGCCTAATTGGTGCCGAAAGCTAACGATCCAACCCAGTGACCTCCGCTAATGGAAACTGGCATCGCCCTGGCGGCCATATCGCGCGAGCTTCGCCACTACGCTGCAATGTCGAGCCGCCCACGATCCACGAACGCCTTGGGCCTTATAAATGGCCGTCCTCTACTATCTATGTTTAAAAGGAATATTCATTATGACGTAACAGTTATTCGTGATGAAACTCCTGACACTGAGTTATTTAAATTTTAATTTGTTTGCGGTTAGATTTCAGAGTTTGGGATGTGTTATAATTTTAGAGAAAGAGTGGACAAAAGCAGCCTCATAAAATAATTTTTCAAGGCATTACGAGTTGGACACTTCATCGCCTCCTCAGTGCCCAACAACCCCAGTACCTGGCAATGGAAGTCAAATACCTGTCATCTCATTGTAATGAAAGCGCAAGGTCTCACTTGTCTAGTATCCCAGCTGTGTGTGTCCATAAAACAAAAACATTCGCAAACTCCCTCTGTTCCTGCTGTACACCTCTAGGACAAACTATGCTGCTCTCTGAAAATTATTCTGTTTAAGAAGAAGATGAAGCACTTATTCCTGTCATCCTAATATCCGTTCGCTAAGAAATATATATATATATATATCGTAACTTTCTCTCCATTTAACAGAGAAGCAAGAGCTCACATCACCCCTTAATTTCGTTTCTTTCTCATTTCCTTCCTCAACTGGTCTCACCATTTTGTCATAACTCTACTTCTATCGCATTCTTCTTTCTACCCCCGCCCCCACCCCACCCCCGCTCCACCCACCACTTGCAGTCTTCTTTCGTTTAACAAGTGATGGCAATTCTCAGTTTCCAGCATTTGGTGTTATGAAAAATCATGTGACTGTAATATTTATTGGCAGAAGATAACTTTCCACAGATTAAAAGGTATATTAACAAAAATTCCTGAGCAGCTTCTCTTTCAACTCTCTGGGAAGGGAATGCTAAAAGGGAGGAGAGAATCGAATAATTAACGAGAGAGTAACATTCTATGAATCATAGAGTGGAATGTCAGAAATCTGAATGTGACAGGAAGACAAGAAAATCTGAAGTCCGAAGTGCAAAGGGTCACCCTGGATTTAGAATCAGTGAGGTGAAATGGGAAGAAGGTAAAAACTTCTAGTCAGAAGAATATCAACAGTAGTTGAAAATGGTATATCAGGAGCACAATTCGTTATAAATAGGAAATTTATTGCCAAGAGTGGATTTCTACAGACCAAAACACGGTAGGATTATTGTCACAACTATAACAACACCAAAAATTAAGGTACAGGTAGATACTCGTATGGCGACGTCACAAGCATACGATACAGATTGTTTTCAAAACGAGATGATAAGGGGGTAGAACGAGTATGTAAGGGCACTGAACGAGTAACTCGCTGTGTAGAGGCAAATGCAGATATAGTAATCATGTGGGACGGAAACGTTGTAATAGGGTAAAAAACAGAAAGGAGAGTTACGGAAGAATATGGGCTTGATGGTAACAACGAGACGAAAGAAAAACTCCTTGATGTCTGCATGTTCTTTGGGATATTGACAGCAAATATAATGTCCATGAATCACAATAGAAGATGATATACTTGGAAAAGACTTATAGACAAAGAATGAAATCAGTTGGATTACACTATGTTGAGATTCCACAATCAGCTTTGTGTCATACGTGTTACCTAGCAGCCGATGTAACCCGTTTAAAACAATTATAAGGAACAAACAATGTGTATGACAGTGGGACACTGAAGTGTTGAGGAACGATGACGTGCGTTAGAAGTTCTCTCGGGTGAAGATACTGCTAAAATCCATGAGGATGAATAAACACCCAGAAACATTTTCCATCCCCCAGAAAAAAATTCAGGTCTTGAAGGGTTAAGAGCTACGAAAACCTGTTTACTTTCTATGCTGTGAAACGAATATCTTCTACTGCAAGCTCGTTGGTTTCCCCAGTTTTAGAGGACGTAATATGAACAAAAATTAGAGAAAATTTCTAGTAAATATGGACTCTAGGAACCATAGATTGAGAGAAATGAGCACTTGTTCATCTTCGCTGCTGTGAAACATCTCTTCTACTGAACAACTGCCCAACGCTGTAAAGGTATGCATTCTGTGTCCGTATTTAATGGACATTTTGCCCCGTTTTGGTCCATACAATCTCCACCAAAATTTTTAAAACCAGAGAGCCTTACAGCATGTGTGTCATAGCACCGAAGATGTACAAGTGCTCACAGTTCATGTTTACTTTTTTTCTTGTGTTGGTCCCTGTTAATACCTTGGAAAGTTGCTTACCCTACAGTATTAGCAACAACAGCACTGGTACATGTATCCACTGTCAAAGGTATCAGAATGATTTTGGTTTATAAGTTTCGTCTCGGTAGCTTTCGGACGAGGGTACCTTCTTGAGACTGGTACAGTTACTCTTCTCCTTCATTCCTGTAACATCATCACGTTATCACCCTGTATAAGAAGCAGACTAGCACAGGAAAACACAAGATCCTTCCGTAAAGTAAGAATAAAACACAGCACCAAATTCCCTACTATATACATCAGGAGCACAACATTACCTAGAAAATGAATTTTGGACAGCAGAAAAACCAGGGAAGAAGAAAATAGAAGCATTTGAGATGCGGTGTTACAGAAGTACACAATTACAGAAAAGAGAACTTTCTGAAAACGATCGAAACAAATAATGAAGCTTGCATTAGATGTGCTCCTGTGGCTCCGCCATAAACGAGAAACAACGTATCCTGCTTGATAAACAGGGACAAAATAAAAGTGGCCCGGGAAATATTTCATACCCTTTACGATAGGCAAGCCAACTTACATCACTTGCTCACTGTATGGATGACGTAAATTGGGTTGCCTACTTTAAGGTGTATGAAATATTTTATTACCACTTTTATTAATCCAACCCTGTATCAATGGAAAGAACTATGAAAGGCTTCGCTATGTCATGCAACGTTGTATACGGGGTGACTCGAGAAAGTCTTTACCCCTTTGGAACGATGTAGAAATTTACTGAGATTACTTACAGAATCGGTAGATGTGTCATTTTGTCGCAAACAACCTCAAGTTTCTCATAGAAGTGTCAAGTATCGTTTTGGTTCGATGTGACTATCATTTTTTTGTGCGACGAACATCCTACCGTTGATCAGTTTCTTCCCATACGCGTTGTAGCAAATCGATCGTAACTTGTGCAACGGCAGCGTAGATTGAGAGTTTTCAAGTCAGTGAAACTGTTTGGTAGGGACGAAACATGTCCACGGTCTTTATTGAAACCGGAGAAATAAATCCAGTGGTGTCACGTAGGGAGAGCGAGATGGCCATGCGATCAGTCCTTCACGGCCAATCCCCCGACCTGGGAAGCGATTATCGTGGAAAACTAGAACTTTCGAGAGGAAATGAGGTGGTGCATAGTCTTGTTGGTAGTAAACCACATCATCTTGGTCATCTTCATTGACCTGTCGAATTACCAAGTTTTCAAGAATATCCGATACACTATACCAGTGACAGTTTTCCCCATGCAGAAGAAAGGGCCCTAAACTTCCATACTGCTAAGGGCACAAAACACATTAAATTTGGGGCTGTTACGAATGTGTTCAGGGGTGACACGAGGATTTTCGCTCCCTCATACTTTGCAGTTGAGAGTGTTTAGCATGCCACTGAATGTTGACTCATCGCCGTAGGGATCCGTATCAGATATGGTTGATAGAAGAGGTAGAGAAGATCCAACGGAGAGCAGCGCGCTTCGTTACAGGATCATTTAGTAATCGCGAAAGCGTTAAGGAGATGATAGATAAACTCCAGTAGAAGACTCTGCAGGAGAGTCGCTCAGTATCTCGGTACGGGCTTTTGCTGAAGTTTCGAGAACATACCTGCACCGAGGAGTCAAGCAGTATACTGCTCCCTCCAACGTATATCTCGCGAAGAGACAATGAGGATAAAATCAGAGAGATTAGAGCCCACGCAGAGGCATACCGACAATCCTTCTTTCCACGAACAATACAAGACTGGAATAGAAGGGAGAGCCGATAGAGGTACTCAAGGTACCCTCCGCCACACACCGTGAGGTGGCTTGCGGAGTATGGATGTACATGTAGATGTAGAACAAAATGCTGAGGTCATCGGTACGTAGGCTTACATACTACTTACTCAAAATAAGCCCGCCTTGTTAGCCGTGCGGTCTAACGCACCGCTTTCCGGGCGGGAATCCTCCAGGCGGACTAGTGTCGAGGTCCGGTGTTCCGGCCAGTCTGTGAATGGTTAAAGGCCGTTTCCCATTTGCCTCGGAGAATGCGGGCTCGTTCCCCTTATTCCGCCTCAGTTACACTATGTCGGCGATTGCTGCGCAAACACTGTCTCCACGTACA
The DNA here is from genome assembly GCF_021461385.2 of Schistocerca piceifrons. NCBI lineage: Eukaryota > Metazoa > Arthropoda > Insecta > Orthoptera > Acrididae > Schistocerca > Schistocerca piceifrons. The sequence goes on along the minus strand of NC_060143.1, from coordinate 216,835,558 downwards.
CACACACATACCACCATTACTCTACCATACAAACATTTGGAGTTACACTCGTCTGGTGTGAGACGTTCCCGGGGGGTCCACTGGGGAATGAACCGCACAGTAACCCTGGGTTCGGTGTGGGGCGGAGGTGGGGTGAGTGACTGCTGCAGCTTGTTTTGGGGTTGTGAACTACTGAGTACAATACAATACAATACTCAAACTAACTTACGCTAAGGACAACACACACGACCAAACCCGAGGGAGGACTCGAACTTCTGACGGGGGGAGCTGCGCGAAATGTGGCAAGACGTCCTAGACTGCGCGGCTAACTCGCGCGGCACCTAGTGATTAAACACGTCACAGTGAGCAGCCCGTCTCAACAAAGTTATTGCGTCAAGAGTAAATTTTAGGCCTACTTGGAGGTTCTTCAGCACACTGGGTACGAAATTTTTATCGAACAGCTGCAGAGTTCGTTGCATGGAATCGGAACACACAGCGAGCACGCACCGCACCAGTGAAAGTAGTCATTTTAAATGGGTACTACACTGGCGCTCCTGGTTGCGGAATGGGGTACTGACCCACTACATGAATCAAACTTGAGGTTTTTTTGCTATAAAATGACACATCTACCAGTTCTGTAAGTTATCTCACTGAATTTTTATATCTTTCCAAAGTTCTAAAGTCTATTTTGACTCACCCCGTATTTTGCAGTTTCTGTGGGAGGTCCATCGATTAATGAGTTCGCCCTCGGGTTGTAGGAGCGGGTTCTAAAAGCTGCCGCGCGTATCGCAGCGTTCACTTGTTGAGGCTGGAGCATCACGCAGACCGCGCCGCCGCAGCCGCCGCCGAGCGGTCGCAGTAAACAACCTCGACCTCACTTTGAGACGGGCGAAACGCAGTCGAAATTGGCTATCGATTCGGAAAGCTCCCTGCGGAACGACGAGCGGTCTCTGCGGACACAGCGGGCGCTGCAGGCTGTTTTCCATTCCCAGTCCTCGTTGCCTGTTTGCCGTGAACTTGAGCGCGGCGGCGGCGGAGAGTAAACCACATCTCCAGAGACGATCGACACGTGCTGCTGCGTACTCTAATTCACAACTGAACATTAGTATCTGCCTGAAATTTCACTCATCGGTTTGATTTAAGGCGATACAGCCGCCCATTTCTATTGTTCAGTGTGTGTGTGCGTGTGTGTATGGAGACTACGAGCGCTCAACATGGAGGTTATCTACATCTGCATCCTTACTCTGCAATTCACTCTTAAGTGCCTAGCAGAGGGCTCATCGAACCATTTTCATACTACTTCTCTACCATTCCACTCTCGAATGTCGCGTGGGAAAAAGGAACACCTAAATCTTTCCGTTTGAGCTCGTATTTCCCTTATTTTATTATGATGATAATTTCTCCCTACGTAGTAAGTGTCAACAAAGCATTTTCGCATTCGGAAGAGAAAGTTGGCGATTGAAATTTCGTAAATAGATCTCGCCGCAAAGCAAACCACCACTGTTTCATTGACTGCCACTCCAACTTGCGTATCATATCAGTGACACTCTCACCCATATTGCGCGATAACACGAAACGAGCTGCCCTTCTTTGCACTTTTTCGATGTCCTCCGTCAATCCTACCTGGTAAGAATCCCATACTGCGCAGCAACATTCCAGCAGAGGACGGACAATTGTAATGTAGGATGTCTCTTCAGTAGGTTTGTCGCATCTTCTAAGTGTTCTGCCAACAAAGCACAGTCTTTGTTTCGCCTTCCCCAGAATATTATCCATGTGGTCTTTCCAAATTAAGTTGCTCGTAATTGTAATTCCTAGGTATTTAGTCGAATTGACAGCCCTTAGATTTGTGCGATTTATCGCATACCCAAAATTTATAGGATTTCTTTTAGTACGCATATGGATGACCTCGCACGGTTCTTTGTTTAGTGCCCAATTACTACTTTTTGCACCATACAGACATGCTCTCTAGATCATTTTGTAATTGTAATTTCTCGTCTGATAATTTTACTACACGGTAAATTACAGCGTCATCTGCAAACAATCTAAGGGGGCTGCTCAGATTATCACCTACATCATTTATTTAAATCAGGAACAGCAGAGGGCCTATGACACTACATTCCGGAACGCCAGATATCACTTCTGTTCTACTCGATGATTTACTGTCTATCACCACGAACTGTGACCTCTCTGAGAGGAAATCACGAATCCAGTCACGCAACTGAGACGATACTCCATATGCACGCAATTTGATTAATAATCGCTTATGAGGAGCGGTATCAAAAGCCTTCTGGAAATCTAGGGATATGGAATCGATCTGAGATCCCTTGTCGACAACACTCATTACTTCATGGGAATAAGGAGCTAGCTGTGTTGCACAAGAACGATATTTTCTGAATCCATGTTGGTTATGTATCAATAAGTCATTTTCTTCAAGGTGATTCATAATATTCGAGTACAGTATATGCTCTAAAATCCTACTGCAAATTGAGGTCAGTGATATGGGTCTGTTATTCAATGGGTTACTCCTATTTCCTTTCTTGAATATTGGCGTGACCTGTGCTACTTTCCAGTCCATAGGAACAGACCTTTCGTCGAGTGAGCGGTTGTATGTGATTGCTAAGAAATCCTTAGACATATCGAAAGAAACGAATGTGGGGAAAATGTCTAAAACTATTAGACACAGTAAGGAGGAAACGTAGAAAACGACTCTCATTCATTCACTCCCATCTTCCTCGCGTTAACCTACACTGTCAGAGTATCTCACAGGCCTTAATACAATGGAAAATGGTGAAAGATGCTATACGTGGGAATAAAACAGAAGTAAAACCACAGAGCAGCTAAAAGAAAGGCACAGAGAAATGTGAGGGCCGACCAGTTTCAAAAAACACGTGTGAGGCAGTCACCCCATTAACACATTCAGAACATCTCCTTAAAATTTGCGGACGTAAGTTGGACACATCAGAAGATCTTAGAACTCTAAACACTTTCGTTTGATCGTCACTTAAAATAGGGGCATATATACCGGCAAATCTGCCGCTGCCCTCTGATCCGAAAATAAAACAGTATAGTAAAAAGTGTTACACAGTGACCTGCACGCCAAAACACCACGCAATTGAGGGTCGACGCGCCGAAGCAGGAAGCTATGCGTCAGATGACTGTGGTCTATGCGAAGACAAGTACGGCGGACCTCATTTCGCCTTCGTAGCTGGGAGGAATTTCTACACGGCCGCGTAGTGGGCTTTACTAGGCGCATCTTATTATCAGTCACTTACAGCCACACGTCCTTCCTTCGACTGACGACTACGTACCTCAATAGCGAGGCTATAGCATGCAGGGGAATGGCGCACTGAAATATCCTAGGATCACGGCATCCCTTCCCCACAATACCCATGTGGCCTCGTACGTTCCCCAGCCGTTCTAGATGGAGGTGGGCGTCGTGAATATTCTGGACTGCTTTATCTGCTGGCTACAAACGTCGTAGAGAGTGAGGGGCACTCAGAGAATCGGAATAGACAAGGAATTTAGCACTTGAAGAACGTCTCATCTGCTCCAGCGCCCGCAAGATCTCATTAAATTTCGTGTCGAAGACCGTTAAATCTCGAAGCAGTCGGGCGCTGAGGACACTATATGGGAAAACAACAGAGCAACCAACAGAATCCTCCTGTTTAGACCCATCCGTAACGACAGCTACATAACTGTGGTGCTCTTTTAGAATGTCAGAACAGAAGCAGGATCTATTGTACAAAACAGGTATTTACAAACAATATTGTATGCAATACTTCCGCACTTCTTTTTTTGGTGACTTTTGACCTGAATGCCAAACAGCCATCACTCAGTGTTTTGGAAATATAAAGAGTAAGGTGAGATTTATCTAACAATTCCATAATTAGTTTTAAAATCAAAATATTATATTGATGAAGGAGGACTGCTTCAATAATTGGTAATGATTTATGACACCTGATTAATTGTTGTAGTGAATTTGCTGGTTTGCACACAGTTTCCTCCTTCAAAAAGGAAGTCACAGACATCTGCTACTGTTATTCAGTCACATTTACATTACATCTAGAAAACGTATTAGTTGAAGCTGTGTAGGGAATGATACATGATTAAAACTCGTGCGAATTTTTATTGCCCTTTATTTACTTCTGCTATTTTTCAGGACCTCAAACACTGGGGTCTTTCACAACTGAGATGAAAACGATAAACCAATAAACTGTAAAGAGTAGCCGGTAACACCGAGTACGTAAAAAGATTCTGAATTTGTTGTTGTTGTTCTTCTTCTTCTTCATCTTCTACAGCTGCTGCCACTTCAGGGTTAGGCCTAGGTCTTGTTCCAGCCTCAACATTTCTTCCTCTGCATTCTCACACTTGTCTTGCCCTGCCTCTATTGTTACATTTCAGTTCAGGAAGTACCTATAGTGGCATACGAAGTATACGTTTCCTCCATTTTTCTTTGCACTGACTTGCCTTATGAGTTATCGATTGCATCCTTAATTCCTCATCTACATCTACATAACTACTCTGCTATTCACAATGAAGTGCCTGTCAGTGGTTTCAATGATCCACCTCCCGCTGTCTCTCTACCGTTTCAGTATCGAAAGGCGCGCGGGAAAAACTAGCACTTAAATTTTTCTGTGCGAGCCGTGATTCCTTTTATTTTATGTGGTGACGATCATTTCTCCCTACGTAGCTGGCTGCCAACAGAATGTTTTTGCAATCGGATGAGAAAACTGGTGATTGAAATTTCATGAGAAGATCCCGTCGCAACGAAAAGCGCCTTTGTTTTGATGATTGCCAGTCTAATTCACGTATTATGTCTGTGGCACTATCTCCCCTGTTTCGCGATAATACAAAACGAGCCGCCCTTCTTTGTACTTTTTCGACGTCTTCCGTCAGTCCTACCTGATGCGGATCCCACACCGCACGGGAATACTCCTGAATAGAACGGACAAGCGTGGTGTAAGCAGTGTCTTTAGTGGACCTGTCGCACCTTCTAAGTACTCTGCCAGTCAATCGCTGTTTTTGATTTGCTCTACCCACAACATTATCTATGTGATCATTTCAGTTTAGCTTACTTGTAGTTGTAACCCCTAAGCATTTAGTTGAATTTAAAGACTTCAGATTTGTGTGACTTATCGCGTAATCGAAACTTAAAGGATTTTTTTTAGTACTCATTTGAATAACTTCACACTTTTCTTTATTCAGGTGCAATTGACACTTATCGCACCATACAGATATCTTATCTAAATCATTCTGCATTTCGTTTTGGTCATCTGATGACTTTACAAGACGGTAAATGACAGCATCATCTGCAAAGAATCTAAGACGGCTACCCAGATTGTCTCCTATGTCGTTAATATCGATCAGGAACTATAGAGGGTCTATAACCATTCCTTGGCGAACGCCGGATATTAGTTCTGTTTTACTCGATGACTTTCCGTATACGAGTACGAACTGTGACCTTTTTGATAGAAAATCACGAATCCAGTAGCACAACTGAGGCGATAGGCACGCAGTTTTGTTAGGAGACTCTTAGGTTATTACGTGGTTTGCTAGTATAGTCTTTCACTGACCTCCACCTATTTTTACTTTTTTTAGTGATAATGTATGTCTAGCCCTACATACATACTCCGGAAGCCCACATATCGTGTGTGGTGGATGGTACCTTTTACCACTATTACACATGTTATTTCCTGTTCCACTCTGAAACAGAGTAAGGAGAAACGGCTTTCTACATGTCTCCTTACCACCCCTAATTTCTCTTATCTTCGTTGTCTTTACGAGAAATGTACTATGGCGGCAGCAGAATGGTTTTGCAGTCAGCCTCAGATGCTGGTGATCTAAATTTTCTCACAAGGTTTTCGCCAAAAAGAACGTCATCTTCCCTACAGAGGTTCCCATTTGTGTTCACGAAGCGTCTCCGTAATACTCGTGTCTTGATCCGACCTACCGATAAAAAACCTAGCACTATGCCTCTGTACGGCTCCGATGTCTTTCCTTAATTCGACGTGGTGGTTGTCACAAACACTCGAGCAGTACTCAAGAAAGGGTCGCATAGTCGCTCTAATCCCAATCTCCTCCATAGACGCGATACACTCTTCCAAAAATCTTCCAATAAACTGTCCAGTCCCCTTCCCTCTTGCTCTCTGTATGTGCTCTTTCCATTCCATACCTCTTTGCAACGTGACAGCTAGAACATTAACGGAAGTGACTGTGTCAAGCATCACAATACTAATGCTATATTCGAACATTAGGGGATTCTTTTTCCTACTCATCTGCATTAATTGACATTTGTCTACATTCAGAGCAAGCTGCCATTCATCAGGCCAACTAGGTATTTTGTCTAAGTCAACTCGTATCCTGCTACAGTCACTCAACGACATCTTCCCGAACACCAAGTGTCATTAGAAAACAGCGAGGTCATCGGTCTCATCGGAATGTCATTTGAAAACAGCGAGGTTATCGGTCCCATCGGATCAGGGAAGAATGAGGAAAGAAGTCGGCCGTGTCCTTTCAAAGGAACAATCCCGGCATTTGTCTGAAGCGATTTAGGGAAATCACGGAAAACCTAAATCAGGATGGCCCGAAGTGGGTTTGCACCATCGTCCTCCCGAATGCGAGTCCAGTGTCCTACCCACTGCGCCACCTCGCTCGGTGCCGCACACTGCTGCTCACCTACCCGTCAGATAATTTATGTCCTCAGAAAATAGGAGCGGTAAGAGTGGTCCAATCACACTTCTCTGAAGCACTCCTGGCGAGACCGTTGTCTCTGCTGATGAATCGTTATAGAGAACAACGTACTGGGTATTCCATTACTTAAGAAGTCTTCGAGCCATTCACATATCTGGTAACCTAATCAGTGTGCTCGGACCATCGTTAACAGTCCACACTGGAGAACTTGATCAAACGCGTTCTGCCCATCTAGGAATGTGGAATATACTTGTTGCTCTTCATCCATGATTCACAGGATATCATTGGAGAAAGGGTCATAGATGAGTTTCTTACGAACGATACTTTCTAAAGTCGAGATATTCTGTGGAAAGATGTGTCTCCTTCTTAAGGAATTTATTATATTCGAACTCAGAATTGTGGCATATTACAGTGCAGTGTGGAGTAACAAAGTATTAAATTTTAACTAACTGCAGATTTTGGTTATGAAATGGTGCTTCGAATAGGTTACGTTATTTTTCTTTATTGTTCATTTTCTTCTGTTTTTATTACACAATAACAGGAATATCTTTTACGACCAGCGTCTCTGGGAACTAAGGTTACACCCGTTCACACGTATGCAGGTGGTACCAAACTTCTTTTTACCATTTATGTCTCCTTGGCTAGGCACTACACTATTTTTACGGCCCCCTTTCTTCTCAGAGAATGTATTCAAACCTCTCTGTGTCGACAAGCCGCTGTTTTAAATACGCCGTGTTGGAAGCCACCGGCGACGGATTTCTTGGGCGCAGTAGCCTATAATAAAATTTTCGCCGTCTCGGTGCAGCGGGGCCATCCATCATGCGGCCCCTTAATGACTGCTGGCAGAGCCGGCGCCGCAATCTGCGACCAAAGGCGGGCGACGGTATTAATAGCCCCGTAACGAGTTTGCCTAAGTAGCCCAGCGCCGGATCACTCCTTTGAAGAACGGCCGCTACGTGAGCCTTCGCCTGCTCCAGGCAACCTTCCGTAACCTTTCACTCGTCTACAGTTCGCGAATCCTTTGTCACCCCCGAAACTGCGCGCACAATTCCCGTGCAGAGTTACCATCTGCAGCTGCAATCCATGCGGAGAAACTGGCGTTCCTCAGGGTCCGATTTACGGTCCACTATTATTTTTGTTCTACAGAAATGGTAGACTATTTTCTCTGAATTAGGAACCAGGATGCGTCCTCTTTGGTGATGATGGGAGGGTAAGGAGGAAGTTCCACAGCGTGACACACAGATGCCAGTGGTAATAACAACTCTGCTTTATATGATGATTGGTTCATATTAGTCGACAGCGTTACTTAAATTTCACTGAACGCTGTAATATAGTAATCTGTTTCACAAGCACTGGTCCCTAACGGATATTGCAGTCGATATGGTCAGAAAAACATAAAAAATAAGGTAGAGGATATCAACTGGTATTGTTCCAATGTTCTAGGTTCAAAACTTTAAAACAAGGAAAACAAACTGATGCATTTACAGGGTGTAGACAAATATCCGCTACCAATCACAAGCCGCGCGGGATTAGCCGAGCCGTCTCAGGCGCTGCAGTCATGGACTGTGAGGCTGATCCCGACGGAGGTTCGAGTCCTCCCTCGGGCATGAGTGCGTGTATTTGTCCTTAGGATAATTTAGGTTAAGTAGTGTGTAAGCTTAGGGACTGATGACCTTAGCAGTTAAGTCCTATAAGATTTCACACACATTTCAACATTTTTTGAACCAGCCACAATAAAAGGTTATTTATTTGTCGCACGACCAATTTCGGGCTTGCACCCATCCTCTGGTGTACACGGTTATACTGCTGGAGATCAATAAAGATCAAGCATAATTATAATAGTTACGCTATAATAATTGTACTTCATCTTTATTGATCTCCAGCAGTATAAACATGTACATGCTTAATCTTTATTGATCTTCAGCAGTGTAAACATGTACATGAATGTATAAACACTTGAGGATGGGCGCAAGCCCGAAACCGGCCGTGTGACAAATAAATAACCTTTTATTGTGACTGGCAGCGGATATTTCTCTACACCCTATAAAGGGACAGTCACTGAGTTCGACAGCATCCACTATGGATAAAATTCATTTGATGCATTTATGTTTAGTCAAAACCACACTGCGTTCGATTACTGTGCAATGTGTAAGGAAACTTAGTAGCTTCTTTCTTACATGTGTATATTGATGTAAAATTGAATTAGTTGAATGCGATTTTATCGGCAAGCAGTTAAAAACGTTAACTATAGTCTAACGGTACACTATGTAACTGAAGAATTTCCGTAGTGTGTTTCCATTTGAGTCTGAGAGTAACAGAAATATTCACAGACACAAAACTAGAGGGAAAGTTGATAATTTTTATTTTGGCTGGAGCCACAGTAATGGAAATTTATTTAATGATACTGCCACCATTTGACTGAAATAACTTTTATTGTCTTGTTATACAATCCAGATTTCGGCCTTGGGGCATTTTCAAGCACAGAAACTAGAACAAACAGTAGCAGTATAAATCACAGAAGTAAGAAACAGAACAACCATGAAGTTTATCGAATAAATACCATGATTCTTTGTGACTGAGTTCCCTTCTGCAGAATATAACTTCGCCACGAAATTACTTTTTGTTGATCAGAAGCTTCTCTCTACTCGCTAGATGTGTATGCGCATTGTAACTTTTGCCTTGAAACCGTGGAGTGCGTAACTAATTAAACTAGACTAAATTATTATTATTATTATTATTATGATTCCCGGTTTTACACGTATTTTAGTTTTCCAGTAACCCAATATTACACATGAAATTAATTTTCATTTTCCATAATGTCTATCTATCCATAATATTTTTTCAGCTCCTACAGCTCCAGCCACATCCAGCATCCCAGACTACTTTGCGTGTCTTCGACGTTTAAATTTCTATAGAGCATACTTATTTCTATCCGTTGAATCCGTTAAGGTACGTTATTCGCCTGTGTCTTCTGTTTTTTGTCCATACTGAAATATCATTTTCAGTATTACTTCTTGACCATTATTATTAACTCTCTAAACCAAGAAAGTTGCCTGCATTCAATTTAATGCATTATGATATCTTTCTTTTGTGTTATTTCCCGTACATCCTCCTTTGTTCCTTGTTCCAAGTGGGAGATCCTTGATCATCGTCTTAGAACGTGCATTTCTGTAGATTTCATCTTCTTGTGGTTCATCTCCGTAATCGTCCAGCACTCAGAACCATTCTCAGTTAATGAATTACTAAGTTTCGTTTATAGTCAGATTTTTTGGAGCACAAAAGGGAGTTCATTTTCTCCTTCTAAGTGTCTGAATTCCTTGGATCTATGTGACTGGTGGTTTTTCTTTCTGGTAGTTCCCCTTCCATGCTCCTTAGTAACAATCTCCTCCCTGACATCTTTTACCTAAGCCCGTATCATACGCGTTGTTTTTCTTCCACAAAATCAATAATTGAACTTAAGATATCCATTTTTTTCCTTACGACTTTATTTCTGTCCCTTTCCCTCATGAATAACCCCGTAGAGTGTCTCCAGATTTCCATCTCAGTTGCCATCAATATTTTCATTCATTGGAATTTGACTGTTCATGCTTCTGACCCATACGTCATAATGCTTGTAAGATTTGTTTTGAAGATTTTCATTTCTTTCCGTCTAATTTATTCCTTTCACAAAGTACTAATTAATGGTTCAGTCGTGAAATTTACTGCAATTATTCTTCAGTTACTTCCTTTGTTTATCATGATGAGTGATTGTTACTTCTAGATGTTTGTATTCTTCTTGCAGTCTCAAATATTCCTTTTTCCCATGTTCGCTCCAAGGCCCCATTTTTATATTCCTCTGCTAATGTGCTAGTAATATATTCATTTTCTTCTTCATGCTGTACAAATTAGCTGGTAATCGCTAATTCTTGTATTACAATTCCCACATTCTTGCATTTTTCCCTCCAATTTTCCAACGCTTTCTCTGTTAACATTTTATGAAGTGTTGGTGATAGGCTGCATCCATGACCTAATCCGTTTCTAACTTTCTTTCTGTGTAGTTTCTGTATAGCTTGGACTTAACACCCTACCACAAACTGCTTACATGTATATTATATTTCTACCTATACAAACATTAAGCGAACAGCCTGTTTCCGAATACTAAATATAAAGTAAAATAAGTGGAAGTCCTCTTCTTAAATACAATGCACTCTCAGTTAATAACTAACCGATTTCAGTGTTTATGTAGAATCGTCAGTGGATTACATTTTATTTTTTTACTGAACCACATATTCTGCTGCTTTTATAGGACTTGTTATAAATGATGCACAGTGTCGTATTCTTCTAGGGAAAAAACTGTATCCTCTCACTGCCGTGCGACTGCTTTTTGCCGATGTGTTCCAGGTAATATCCCCGTGTGTCGTCCAGTGTTCTTTCTTTACATAAGCAGTGTTTGTTAACAAAGGTTAGTCGACCGGTATCTCAACCCTGAAAGCAGATGATGTAGGTACCGACTTGGATTTGGATAATGAGCGAAGGTCTCACCCCCCCCCCCCCCCTCCAACACTCATCCGCAACAACCACCACCAAGGCGCTCCTACCTGACCGCATCAAAGCACCACTTACTTCTGCCAGTGGCTTTCTATTAAGTTCCGAACTTCATAGGAGCTCTCGTGTATATTTAGCTGGACCAAAGTTTCTGGAGTCAATAGTAGGCACAGTGTTTTGATCAGCGCACTCCCTGTTGCAGCGTGAAAGATTCATTCTGAAAGTTATGTCTCTCTGACACAAGACAAGCCCCCTATTTTTTTAGCAAGGATAATGTTCCAAAATTATTCAGCGTCCAACAAAATAGTTTATTACATTTTAGCTGTTTCTGAAACACAGCTCTGGTAGATATTTGGGCCTTCTTCTAAAGTGAATAGTAGCCATGAAATCAAATACTAAATAACTGCTGCAGTACTGTTTTCGCATAAGTGTTTTTAATAGTTCCTTTTTGTTAATGGTGTACAATTTTTATCGATTACCATTCGAATATATCCCTTTGAGACTTACTTAAGTAATGGAGATACCACAATATAGTTCAAAATTATCGACATAATACATCGCTAAGAAACTTTAATGCGGTACTCAAAGTCTTAACAAAAATGTTCTGTGAACGTTGTATCCCTTAAAATGGATCTGTGATAACTCAGTTTCGCGCTAAAATCAAAATTTAAGTTACCTGCAGGGTAAGCGCCTTAGAACCCTTACAGAATGAAGAATTTGTAGACACTCCCCATGGATGTAAAATTCGCAGCCTTTCACATCGGACAACTGTGTGATTGGGTTTGAGTTAAGAGGCGAAATCTCTTGTTATGCCACCCCTGTTTCCGTTGTTGCTAAGACTCCGTTATTTCAATCAGCACGCCTGTTTATTTCCATGATGGAAACGTTAACGTAACAAATGACACCCTTCTAATAGATGCAGCAAGCGAAATTAAAAGTAAACATTTACACAGTTTCCGTGCGTGGAGAGGAATTCAAATTTTGGAACGCCGCCTTCGTGAACAAGCACCTGCCCTCTCAAAGCGGGCCTCAGTCGCTGTTGTTACCCCGCGTTGGTAGCCCCTTCAACCCTCTGAGACCAACACCAGGGGCACCATTTTGGCTCTTTAATCGAACATAAGTCGCGAATTAAAGTACCATGAACTACATGCCTTGCTTTTTAATGCGACAATGTTATTGCGATTCCGTCACCGTAATGACAGTACTGTAGATGAAAGTTTCGAATCTTTAATTTTTGACCGAATTTACTTTCAGTGAAACCAATGTGGCTGTTAGTGAAGACTAATGACATCTGCTCCGACTTTCTTCTCGTTTGCAGTACACGCTAGATCGTCCTGAAGAGAGTATATACCTATATTTTCTTTCTCCTTCGGCAGACCTCGGAAGGCCCAACTTTGCCGACCGACCGCCGTCTCATCCTAAGCGGACAGGCGTCACTGGATGGAAATAATGAGGGGCACGTGGTCAGGACGCCGCTCTTCTGGTTGTTGTCAGTTTTAGTGATCGGAGTTGTTACTTCTCAATCAGGTAGCTCCTCAATTGGTCTCGCAAGGGCTGTGTGCACCCTGCTTGCCAACAACGCTCGGCAGACCCCTACGGTCACCCATCCAAGTGCTAGACAATCCCAAAGACGGTTAAGATCGGTGATCAGATGGGAACCAGTGTTGCCACTTCGGCAAGACAATCGGCGTATAGATACCTGCAGAATTCCTATGTGGTGTGGGTGTTGTGTGCATAGTTCCGCGTAGTCAGCGCGTACACCACTTTCCCACTAGAGCGCGCCCTGCCGAGCACAACAGCGCAGGCGCAGTGCTCGTCCGTCTCCGCACTAGGAGATGGCGCTGCCATAGAGACGGACAAAATTCTGCTTTCGCTGATCCGCGTATTAATATTTAACGCAGCCAGCCAATGAGATTGCTGCTAATGTAGAACCATTTGTCCTCGCGGATCACACTCGTACAGTGATACATGAACGTGCGAGGTATTATAATGAGTGTACAGACCTCCGATTAGTCAGTCTGCATTTGTCTGCACCAGTCTGTACCAGTCTGCATTTGTCTGCATTAGTCTGTACCAGTCTGTACGAGTTCTACATTTGTCTGTACCAGTCTATAGTCAAGTTTCAGTCTGCGCCTAATAAGATTACCATATTCCTGTACATAGCCATGAAGATAAATGTATAGACACTTTTGTTAAGTATCACAGATATATGTGAGAATAAGATTAACGTACCAATACCAAAGGAACTTCAGATTGTCAATTGTAAATAGCATCCAGAACCAAGTTAAGTAATCTTTATGCTTGTTATTATTTTAATAAATGTGTGTGAAAATTAATCAAGTTCTGTTTAAAGTTTGTCACCGTCAATCTGCTACTCTAAGCGTGCAAGTGACATTTCTATCGTCTGACCTAATGGCAGAAGATAAACAAGCCACAATAAGACTACGAGACATATTGCTGACACTCGCCTACTTCGTTAGAGCGACAAGTCAAATAATCTGATGGTGTTTGTACTGAAGGTCTTACAGGACGCACACCACAGTGGGTAACCCAGCAGTACTGTTACGGACTAGAACAAAGGGTGAGTGAGTGAATATCAAGGAAGTTTTCGGAAAAGTCTGTCAACAATAGAACAAATTATGAATCTGCAATTTGCAATAAGGTATTATTCGCTATGAGCAAGACAATATGTATCTACTTTTTTAAATTCCCCAAAGCCATTAACTGTGGTGTCACCGCCAGACACCACACTTGCTAGGTGGTAGATTAAATCGGCCGCGGTCCATTTAGTACATGTCGGACCCGCGTGTCGCCACTGTGTGATCGCAGACCTAGCGCCACCACAAGGCAGGTCTCGTGATACGAACAAGCACTCGCCCCAGTTGTACGGACGACCTAGCTAGCGACTAGATGTACGAAGCCTTTCTCTCTCATTAGCCGAGAGACAGAATAGCCTTCAGCTAAGTTAATGGCTACGAACTAGCAAGGCGCCATTAGCCTTACAGTGATTGTAATTAAAGTCTCCTGTGTATAGTCAAGAGCGATGTACCACAATGATTGATTAAAGATAAGTATTAATCCAGCTACGTACTTTTCTTCATAGCATTAATTACGTAGCCTGTTCCAGTACTTCAGGCCCGTCTGCGTTAGTCTAGCGTGCATTTTCAGCCATCTCGATCTACAAGGTGTTGGCCCAGCTGCCGACACATCATTAACTCCATTTTCCGTGTCTGCTACTAAACCTACTGGAAGAAATGACAGTTGATGGCAAACTTCTACTGGTTACAAAAAGATCCCTGTGTAACATAAATTCCCTTACTTCAGTGCAATCACGAGAGTAGTTCAACAGGGAGACGTGCGGTATCCACCCTTAATAAACTACGTACGGGAAATTCATACTTCGGAATCTTTAACGATTGAGACTAAGAAGAAAGATGCTAATATACTGCTTAGCTTCATCAAATGATATACACTTAAGAGGAAAAAGATTATGATCACCTGCTTCATAGATTGTTTTCCCGTCATTGGAACGAAATACATCACTCATTCTGAGTATCAGGGATCCAGCAGATTGTTGGTACGTTTATGTAGGTATGTGGCATTAGATGTCTACGCACAGGTCACGTAATTCGCGTAAATAATGGGAGGCTGATTTGCGTACGCAATGATGGCGCCCAATAGCGACCCAGATGCGTTCCACAGGATTTACATCAGGCGAATTTCGTCGCCGAGACATCAACATGAGTTAACTATATTGCTCACTGTAGCACGGTTCTGGGTCTGAGACACGAACAATTATACTGCTAAAAAAAGACATCGCTGTCGGGGAAGACATCAAGAATGAAGGGACGCAGGTGGTTCGCGGCTGTCAGCGCGTCTTCCATTAGTACCACAGGTCCAGTGCAAGTGCAGGAGAATTTCTCTCGTAGCATGATAATACAGGTCCCTCCAGCCTGTGTCCGTGGTGCGCTGCACTTATCGAGCCGCGGTTCACCTCGATGGCGGCGTTTGTGTAGACGACTATCGATCTAGAGTAGTAAAAACGTGATTACCAGAAGACCCGGCACGTTTCCATTCATAGACGGTCGAATCCCGATGGTCCCATGCCCACTGCAGTCGCAATTGACGATGTCATTTGGTCATTATGTAAGAGTGGTCTGCTGCGGAGCTCCCCGTTCAACGATGTACGATGAAACGCGAGCTCCGAAACACTTGTACGTCCACCAACACTGTGCTCTTCCGACAGAGATGCCTCAGATCATCATCTATCCTACTTTACAGAACAGGCAAGCTACTGAACCACATTTTCCGCGACGAGTCGTGGACGTCCAACCATTTAATGCCTAGTGGTGGTTTCAAACTGTACTTCTACCTCGTTCCATATAGGCTTAGGACAGTAGCACGTGGACATTCGACCAGCTTCGCGGTTTCGAGACACTCGTTCACACGATCTGCTTAATAATAGTCTCCCCTTTATCAAACTCGCTTGTCACAATGGATTTCCCCGTCTGCAGCCCATATCTTCGACAGGATGATCCGCCGCCCGTGTACGCTCCACTTACATCCTTTCGTTATTGCGTCACATGCCCGCAACGCCACCAACCGGGATCCAACGTCGTGGTGCTCAGTGGTCATAGTGCTTTGGCTTATTAGTGAAGCTATAACGACAGGGGCTCTTGCAGCTGCTACAGATCAAACACACTGCAATCACCACAGTAGCTCGACTGTGTGATAGAGACTAGCACTCTTTCACTTGAATTTATACTTCGGAATCCTTAAGGATTGAGACTACCAAAGAAGAAATGCGCGGTAATACGTTGTTTAGTTTTATCAAATGATGTAGCTATAAAGACTAAAGTTTCTGCAAATGTAATAGATCAAGTTAATGTACCGAATGACGTAGAACGACAAAGTAGCTTCCACATATCTTTTGAAAAATCAGAAGTAATGGCAATTACCACGGACGAGTTAAACTGCTAATAGGGAACGATGAAACACGTGAACAGCTTTAGATATCTGAGCGAATGGTTTACAGGTAATGCGGTGGATAATGAAGCTTTGAATGCAAGATCCTGAAAATTTGAAATATTTTTCCAAATCACTTGAAACAATTACAACAAAAAGTGGTTTTCGATGAATGCCAAAATTCGTCGTTTTAACTCTGCCAAAACCCATGTGATTGTGCGTGTTCGTGTTACCTTCGGCGAGGGATACTGCCTAGCGGATTTTAAAGAAAAGAGGTAAATATACTGTGTTTAAAACTTAAAAGGACGCTTAAACATGAAAATCGAAACAAAAAAATTCATTCTAAGAGAGAAAAAGTTACTCACACAATTCTTAGACTGGGAGTTCGGTTTTATTTACACATTCAATCGAAAACAGGCACAGTAGTCAAACGCCCACGACGCATCCACTGATGTCGACGTCGTCCACAACCGTTCGCTCACAGAAATATCCGTACCTAAGCACTAGAAAATTGCTGAAGTCACACCAATACCCAAAAAGGGAAGTAGGAGTAATCCGTTGAATTACAGGCCCATATCACCAAGTCGATTTGCAGTAGAGTTTTGGAACATATACTGTATTAGAACATTATGAAGTTTCTCGAAGAAAACGCTTTATTAACACATAGTCAGCACACATTCAGAAAATATCGTTCTTGCAAAACACAACTAGCTCTTTATACTCATGAAGTAATGAGAGTTATCGACAGGGGATGTCAAATTGATTCCATATTTTTAGATTTCCAGACGGCTTTCGACACCGTTCCTCACAAGCGTCTTCTAACCAAACTGTGTGACTGCTTACACCATGCTCGTCCGCCCTGTTCTGAAGTATTGCTGTGCGGTGTGGGATCCGCATCTGGTGGGACTGACGGAAGACATCGAAAAAGTACAAATAAGGGCGGCTCGTTTTGTATTATCGCAAAATAGGTGAGATATTTCCACAGACATGATACGTGAATTGGAGTGGTAATCATTAAAACAAAGGCGTTTTTCGTTGCGACGGGATCTTTTCATGAAATTTCAATCACCATTCTCCTCCGATTGCGAAAACATTCTGTTCGTTCCCACCTGCATAAGGAGAAATGATCATCACGATAAATTAAGAGAAATCAGGGCTCGTATAGAAAAATTTAAGTATTCGTTTTTCCCGCTCGCCGTTCGAGAGTGGAACGGTAGAGAGATAGCTTGATGGTGATTGATTGAACCCTCTGCCAGGCACTTTATTGTGAATAGCAGAGTACTCATATAGATGTAGATGTAGACGTTATTTGCTCTGCATTACCATCTTCTTTCGACGACTTCTCCATGTTGGACGGGTCAAATTTCGCGGCAACTCATATACTGTCACAGTTAATCAATCATATCTTGGGAACCATACAGTCTAGAAGGCTGTGAACCGCTTTGTTTTGTGCCTACTGCTACGTATCAGAAGTTGGCATTACGAATAAACAAATCAGTCCTTTGTTTCTGATACTAGTTCTCCTTGAAAGTAGTATGATTATCGGCTATTTTTGTAGTAAGCTAACTTCTGTTGCTTTTTTTACACGTAAATAAAATGACTTGAGCGTAGAAGTAACTTTAAGAAACGCAAATTTGCGGGTAACAGATATGTGAGACCTGCATTTTCTTCTGAACTACTTGAAAACACGTGTGCTAGCAGTGAAGGAAACCACAATAATTCTTCTGAAGTGACCACGCCCCCTAGTGCATCGAAAAAGAAAGTAACTTCAGAAATGGGTGACAGTGGTAAAGGGAATGATATTATGAACAACGTAATTATTGATCTGCAAATCCTGAGCTACCAAAGAAGTGATTACATGGGAAGACCCAGAACGTGAATGAGTCCTCCAATAATGTTGTGTGGTGTCGTGTGCCTAAAAATGTATTTGTTGTAATAACTTTTGATGGTGAGAACTATGAAAGACTTAAGGTTCTGGAGAAGTTAGGAGTGAGATTTGGACAGAACACAGCTAAAGGACTGCGAGAACTGGATGAGCTTCTTGAACGTGAAGCACAGTTAGCGGCTCAGCAAATGACAAAAGAAGCATGAAAGAAAAGGAGGAGGCAAGGACTGGGCTGTTGTGACACTGAAGAAGACACAGACTATGGGCCAGGGCAATTATAGTGCATAAAAAGGCAGAAATCTAAGTCCGTATAAGAATTTGTAATAAAAATGTTTTAAAACTTGATATCTCTGAACTACATTTTTTGTAATAAATTACCCGTTTTCTAAAAAAGTATTGATGGTAGTGACATGAATTTTTCAGAGCATGCCAAGTGTGAGATTTAACACATATGGAACTAGCATAATTAAAATATCCTGAGTTGTTTTGTTTATATGTTCATTTATTTAGAAAATTGTGTCAAAAAATTGATTGTTTGAAAAAAAAAAGATAACATGCTCCACAATACAATATTAGTAATAATTGCAGTTCAGTGTATCTAGAAAGGTGTGTTTAATGATTATGGAAAATTGTAAGTTGCTGTCTTAAAAAGTTTCCAAGTCAATAGGTCACAAAATTCTGTAGTTTAACGTTGACGGCATGGTACATACAATGTCCACTTAAGTCGGGGCCGGCCGGGGTGACCGAGCGGTTCTAGGCACTACAGTCTGGAACCGCGCGACCACTACGGTCGCAGGTTCGAATCCTGCCTCGAGCATGGATGTGTGTGATGTCCTTAGGTTAGTTAGGTTTAACTAGTTCTAAGTTCTAGGAGACGGATGACCTTAGAAATTAAGTCCCATAGTGCTCAGAACCATTTTTTGAACTTAAGTCGGGGGATTTACGCATTTGCGCCATTTATCGTCTCTAGAATAACTCCCCATTCGCCTCTGTTCCGCTCACATACTTCTCTTACCCCGTCACGTGTCGACGGCGCAACTAGGAAGCATACAACCTCGTGGTGGGAAGTGGTCAAAATAATTTCGCTCATCAGTGTATATGAACGATGAATTATACAGTACGACAGTTCATTTGAACTACATCAATCCTCGGAAGTCTGCCTCTTCACCAATTTCCATTTCGTTACAAACAAATATTTCTAACCTTCTATGTGTAATTGTAAGTCTGTTTCTGTCTAACATTCACAGCAACCGGCCTGCCCACAATAATTCGCTTCAATACAGATGCATACCGTTCCCACTTCCACCCTTCAAATTCTTCGTTCATAACAACTCTAGTCAACCTTTTGTCACAACAGGATGTGTTTTAACCGTTCTTTTCTAGTCCTGGCTCATACAAATCCGGAATCTGGTGCAACACGTGATGGAGCTACTTAAGAACGACAAGTCCAGTTCACCAATTCCTCGTTAAATGTTTACCTTTCACATTATTTTCATGAACAATAATTCAAGAACGAGAAGAAAAAATGACGTCGGTTCTTTCAAAAATATGTTCAAATTCCTGTGAAATATTATGGGACTTAACTGCTAAGCTCGTCAGTCCCTAAGCTTACACACTACTTAACCTAAATTATCCTAAGGACAAACACACACACACATACCAGAGGGAGGACTCGAACCTCCGCCGGGATCAGCCGCACAGTCCACGACTGCAGCGCCTAGACCGTTCGAACATCGGTTCTTTAATTCATCGTAGCAGCGTTTCGCATTGTTAACATTTTTCCTCAAAGGTATCTCAGTTGTACTTATCATATTTCTTTTATTCGCGTGAGCAAAATGTTTTCAGAGCTCTTTCATTGTAAAATTAACAGCTTAATACGTAATTCATGAAATATATTCGCAGTTGATAATACAGGCAATCATCAGCTGTACTATGGAATGACGACAGAGAAAATATGTGACCGGGACTCGAATACGGATTTCCCGCTTTACGCAGGCGGTCGCCTTAACCGCTTCGGGTATTCGTGCACGACTTACGGCCACAGCCAAAATTCCATACGTCTTCGTTCATGCATCACAACATACACCCGCGCGGCTTTTATCGTTCATGTGTTACAACTGTCACTCGTACACATTATGCAATTCCTTTACAGGGGGGGGGGGGGGGGCATTTTAATTGAAAGTCGTTGCCTGGTATCGGCTGATAAACACGATATTGCTGCGCCTGTGCTGTTAAGAAGTTCAAAGAAATGTTCAAATGTGTGTGATATCATATGGGACTTAACTGCTAGGGTCATCAGTCCCTAAGCTTACACACTCCTTAACCTAAATTATCCTAAGGACAAACACTCACACCCATGTCCTATGGGGGACTCGAACCTCCGCCAGGACCAGCCGCACAGTCCATGACTGCAGCACCCTAGACCGCTCAGCTAATCCATGGCGGCTTAAGAAGTTCGATGCAAAGTTCCTTCGGATATACATGAACGTCCGAAGGAACAGGTAGCGATTACAACCGTCATGAAATACATGACATGTATTCTTAGTTGCGAATACGGAAAACCATCATCAACTAAATAATGGAATGACGCCAATGAAAATTCTTGGCGGAACGGGACTCGAAGGCGAATTTACCGCTTTTCGCGAGCGTCCGCATTAACAGATTTGGCTGTCCGGGCAGGACCCAAATTTCCGGCGGCCGCTGTGGCCGAGCGGTTCTAGGCGCTTCAGTCCGGAACCGCGCTGCTGCTACGGTCGCAGGTTCGAATCCTGCCTAGGGCATGAATGTGTATGATGTCCTTAGGTTAGTTAGGCTTAAGTAGTTCTAAGTCTAGAGGACTGATGACTTCAGAAGTTAAGTCCAATTGTGCTTATAGCCATTTGACCCCAAATTTCCATGTGCGTGTCCCTAGAACCGTTGCATCGTTCTTGTCACCAACACTGGCACTGTAGTATGGTATTTATGCACCGATGCCAGGCAGCGACTTTCAATCAAAATGTCCTCCCCCTGTAAAGGAATAACATAATGTGTACCAGTGGCAGTTGTAATGCATGAACGATAAAATACGGAAGTTTGGGCCTGGCCGTAAGCTTCTCTTCTTACACTCACTGGGGAACTGCTCTTTAATGTTAACTCACATGAGACGTCATTTTTTCATCCTTGTCGCATGCCAGCGACGCTCTACCATGTCAGCAAGACCAACCACTCCAGCGCATTCAAATAGCTGAATTAAACACAAAGTGAAAGTATACCATCCCGTAAGATATAACGTTATGTCAAATTAATACCTAAACATGTTACTATTGTTCCGAGCGTCAGTTTAATTTAATTTTTTGCCGTCATTTGTTCGGCTAAAAAATGAGTTAACATATTTTATTCCGTGCATCTAAGTAGGACAAGGACAACTACAGGTGAGCACCCAAGCAGACATAGTACAGTATTAAACCAAGAACCACTGACAGTGCACATGGTTTTAAAAAGCGAAACGACGTAATTTACTAGACAATACGAAAGAACGAAATCATTAGTACATGTACGATATACATTACTGACCATTAAAACTGCTACACCAAGAAGAAATGCAAATGATAAACGGGTATTCATTGGACAAATACCTTATACTAGAACTGAATATGATCAAATTTTCACCCAATTTGGGTGAATATGTCCTGAGAAAACAGTACCCAGAACAACCACCTCTGGCCGTAATAACGGCCTTGATACGTCTGGGCATTGAGTCAAATAGAGCTTGGATGGCGTGTGCAGGTACAGCTGCCCATGCAGCTTCAACACGATACCACAGTTCTTCAAGAGTAGTGACTGGCGTATTGTGACGAGGGGCAATTGTTCGGCCGCCATTGACCAGACGTTTTCAATTGGTGAGAGATCTGGAGAATGTGCTGGCCAGGGTAGCAGTCGAACATTTCCTGTATCCAGAAAGGCCCGTACAGGATCTGCAACATGCGGTCGTGCATTATCGTGCTGAAATGTAGGGTTTCGCAGGGATCGAATGAAGGGTAGGCAATTAGAGCCGAGGCACTTCCGTGTCTGCACAAGAGCGAATTAAACTAACGGCCTTCCTGCGCGAAGCGTCACCGCTGGCAAACATTTCCTTGAAACGTTGTAGTGGAGACAGGAATAGTCTCAAGCTACAACAATAAGTGGACTTTAGGAACAGTATATTTCAAAATAAGGGCCCAGTTTCGTACCGACTACAGCACCTCACTGTAAAGACAGAATTGAATACGGCATCATTTTCTTCGTTTTCGTCTAGTCTCTGCTACCATATTTGTGACAATTGGGCAAGAAAGGAAACAGTTTAAATAGAAACGGTTGTATCTAAGGGGTACATCGACGCTACACAGGTCGTCGTATAGAAGTGAAAACAACGGCAATTAAGAGCAAACAAACGCGTTTCGTTTTTGCGGCACACAATACAGAAAACGTCAGTATTCTATGATGCAAGCGGCGAGCTGGCTTTTCTGCAGGGGCCCACGCATGCAAATGCCGCGGTACATGGGTTATGTATGAGACGGCGGCTCCGGGTCGTAGCACTCTTATTGCACGCACGTTTCGCGGGACTCGTTGCGGTTTCTGCCTCGTCTGCTGCAGATGCTGTGAAAGATGTCTGCGCAATGGCCGCACTTTTCAAGCCTCCAGCTCCGCGTTGGCCAAGGCGTCACGTAGATGACGGGCGCTTTCTGTGGGAATGTATGGAGCGACTACACTAAGCTACGGGCACATATCAGACTGCATCTCTTCAACACTTATCCGCAAGGCCGCGAAGGCACTTGCTTGCCATTTCCTTCGTTAGACCTTCGTTAACGTGGACTGAAAATTCAGAAACATGAAACGCTATTCAAGTCTGTAGGCCGAAGTGGCTTTTGTCATTGTAAGTGAAATATTTTGTGTGAGTACCCTGCATCGCATTCTTCTTTAACTTTTTCTCCAAACTCGAAGTTTTCACCTCTGTGCTCTGCTGGGATCTTCGTCTGGGTCCCAATGTAGCTGAAAACTGTCATGGTGACAATGTTCAGCCATCCAGGGTTACCTGAAAACTGCTGAAGAATATCCCACCAGAGGAGTCGAAGCGCGGCGTTTAGGATGGCAGCTGAAGAAGAGTACGTCTCAGAGTAATCATCTACACGATTTTAACTTCAAGAAAAGCCCGCTGCGTGATCCTGAGAGTTGGTCTTCCTCTCATTTTACATGGCTTTCTGACTCAATCGTATTTTCATCCTTGATACGTTTTCTGCCGTGTTAGTACGCCATTTCCATCGTCGTTCATTAATTCCAAGACTTTTGATTTTCTAACCTTCCTCATTCTCTGTGTGTTAATGATGCCCAACGTAACACTCCTAAATATCTTATCTTTCTTGTCCGATACATAATGGGTAACGAGATACCTACCCTGACACATGCTGCTGACTCCTCAGATTACGATGGTGTGCTTGGGCTGTCAAAGGTCGACGGGGGTTATTTATCCCCTGGATAATGGATACCGACGTACTCACCCTCACACTCGCTGCTGACTCCTCAGATTACGATAGTCTGCTTAGGCTGTCTGAGACCGACGTGGGTTACTTGTACACTGGGCAAATCACGGATTTTGTGTGCTCCATTGTCACTTGTCAGATTGATATTTTAATTCAGCTACTGCAGTACCGTCAGTGGAGCTACACATGAGAATTTGAGTTTCACAAGAATACATAGAAAATATCGAGAACCGACGCTTTTTGCAACCACTTCCATGTACTATAGGCGCTGCACATTCACTCTTGGCCTCAACTATATGCCATCATAGCACAGTTTCTCTACCGTAAGTGCTGCGTCTTGACTACATTTAGATTCCCATTGAAAAAAATTCCTTCACATGCCGTTTAGAGTTTCATTATCTTCTGCCGTCGAAATAGCTGATTACCTTAATCTGTAACCTTGGATGGGAACTCTTGCCAGGTTCTGTTGTTCGAAGTTAGACACTGTTTTTGCTAAACAAGTATTATTCTCTCCCTTTCCCTTTTCTCAACTGGCGTTTGAAGCACCTATGACAGTAACAATTTCGTGATTGTTCGATAAAAGTGTGTCTGAGATGCTAAATGTAGAAGCGCTCTGTTTTAGTATACAGTCTATTTTGTTTGAGTCTGAGAAAATACCAGTCACTAGATCAGGCACTGCATACGGTTCAGGACGCAACCGTAGTGCGTGGGAAAAAGAACACACCGCTACGACAATAAGTGGTCTTTCTGGAAACCTGTCGTTGTCGGTTAATCGGCAGAGGGCATAGCATACCTCTCTCAGCAGTCTGTCGTCCATTTCGACACAAGACAGGACGGTCTTTCGAATACGACTGCGGAGGGGGGAACAAGGAGATTCAAGACGCCATTGGAACATAGCAAGTCGAAGGTAACTAGCCACAAACACATGGCAGCGGAACACGACAATTCAGACCACAGCATGCGGAGAATTCATTGGTCGGTGAACGCAAAATCAACAACACGAGCTAGAGCAAGACCGGAGTTCGTGACACCACACCGTATTGGCTGGTGAAGTACCACAGACGAACCAGTGCGCGTAAGCATAGGAGATTATTTGACCACGCAATTTGGTTCGGTTGAAGGCTTAGTGCAGGACACATGGAAGTGGAGTGATTTCCTACTTGCGTCTTGGATGAGGAACAAGTGGTCTCACTAACCACGGCCACTATCAGATGGCAGACCAATGAATGTCTGCCACTGCCTCTTTGTCCATATTCTCCTACCAATGACGCTGCAGGACTTTCGTTCCCATTACGCACTTCCTGGCACGTGCTTCTGCCAACGCAGTATGGATTGCGCAATGGTGCCGCTGGAGGAGAACTGAAGCTTGTCGTAATCTCTTCGCACTTGTAAGTCCTTGTAATATTACCCAGTATCTCTAGTGCCATCCAGCCACAATATCTTGTGACAACCTGACTCCCTTAGCAGTCAATATTTTTTTTAAACTTCCTCGCAGATTAAAACTGTGCACAGGACCGAGACTCGAACTCGGGGAGAATCACATTCTTTCCCGAGTTCGAGTCTCGGTCCGGCACACAGATTTTATCTGCCAGAAAGTGTCATATCAGCGCACACTCCGCTGCAGAGTGCAAATCTCATTCTGGAATAATTTTTTTTCTATGTCAGTCATCCAATTGATGTGTTATTTCTCATGTTGTTCATGATACTTTCCAATGGTTCTTTGTATTTTATGGTATTAATAACGTTTCAGTGCCTTGTATCACAATTTTCTGAATCACATTCTTAACATCATCTCTTTCAGGATCGTAATGACATTATAGTACCACCATCACACCACAGCAAAAGATTCGGCAGAGAATCCGAGAAAATTCTGGTCTTATGTGAAATCACCAAATGGGTCTAAGACTTTCATTCAGGCACTTTTTGATCAGTCTGTTGTGGCAGTTGACGACAGCAAAACGAAAGCCTAAGTTTTAAATGTCACATTCAAGAAACCGTGCACGCGGGATAATCGTACAAACACACCGTCATTTGACCATAGGAAGGCTCAAGTGTGGACGCCATAGTATTACGCATCCCTGGCGTAGAGAAACCACTGAAAGATTTGAAAACAAATAAATATCCAGCTCCGGATGGAATACCTAGTTCGATTTCACAAAGAGTACTCTACGGCACTTGCCCCTTACCTTGCTTGCATTTGTCGTGAATATCTCGCCCAGCACAAAGTCCCAAGCGACTGAAAAAAAAGTACTGGTGACTCCAGTGTATTATAAGGGTAAAAGAACAGACACGTAAAATTACAGACCAATATCCAATACTTCGGTTTGCTATAGAATTCTTGAATATATTCTCAGTTCGAATATGATACAAACTCATGTGATAGAGAAGCTTATGTCGCGAATCAGCAGGGTCTAAGAAAGCATCGCTCTTGCAGACTCAGCTCGCTCTTTTCTCACATGATATACTGCGAACTATGGATGAAGGGTAACAGGCTCGAAGACTTAAAAGGAATACAACCCAGTGGCCCTCGATGGCGAGTGCTCATCAGAGACAAGGTTATCGTCAGGAGTGACCGAGGTAAGTGAGATAGGAGCGCCGTTGTTCTCTATATACATAATAATTTGCTGAATATGGTGCGCAGCAATCAGCCGTTGTTTGCTGATGATGTTCTGGTGTACGGTAAGGTGTAGAAGTTGGGTGAGTGCAGTAAGATGCAAGACGACTTAGATAAAATTTCTGGTTGGTGTGAAGAATGGCAGCTATCCCTAAATGTAGAAAAATGTAAGTTAATGTGTATGGGTAGGAGGAACAAACCTGTAATGTTCGGATACAGCATTACTAGTGTTCTGCTTGACACGATGAAGGTGTTTAAATATCTGGGCGTAAAGTTGCAAGGTGATATGAAATGGAATGAGAATGTGAGAACTGTGGTATGGAAGGTCCATTTATTGGGAGATTCAAAAATTGTTCAAATGTGTGTGAAATCCTACGGGACTTAACTTCTAAGGTCATCAGTTTCTAAGCTTACACACTACTTAACGTAAATTATCCTAAGGACAAACACACGCGCCCATGCCCGAGGGAGGACTCGAACCTCCGCCGGGACCAGCCGCACAGCCCATGACTGCAGCGCGTTAGACCGCCCGTTATTGGAAAAATTTTAGGAAAGAGTAAAGGAGACCGCAGAGAGGGCGTTGATGCAACCTATTCTTGAGTACTGCTCAAGTGTTCGGGATCCATACCAGGTCGGATTGAAGGAAGACATCGAAGCAAATCAGAGGTGGGATGCTAGATTTGTTACAATTAGGTTCGAACAACACGTGAGCGTTACGGAGATGCTTCGGGAACTCAGTTGGGAATCCCTGGAGGGAAGGTGAAATTCTTTTCCACAAACACTATCGAGAAAATTTAGAGGACCGGCATGTGAAGCTAACTGCCAAACGATTCTGCTTCTACCAACATACATTGCGCACGAGGACCACGAAGATAAAATACGAGAAATTAGGGTTCGTAAGGAGGCATGTAGATAGTCATTGTTCGCTCGCTGTATTTTCGAGTGGAACAGGAAAGCAAATGACTAGCAATGGTACAGGGTACCCATCGCCACGCACCGCCCGTTGGCTTGCGGTGTGTCTGTGTAGATATCGATGTAGATGTAAATGTAGAAATGGCTCGCAGTAATCATCCGGGTTCCCAGATCATTAATATAATTGAATTCTTTAGAAACATTAACCTATATTCTGTATCTCCATGTATAAAGGGCAGTCAAATGAAAACGAGACAGATGGGAAAAAGTAAGTCAACTGTTTACTATTTCAGAAGGACTCGCCAAAACTGTTAATACACTACTGGCCATTAAAACTGCTACAGCAAGAAGAAATGCAGATGATAAACGGGTATTTATTGGACAAAAATATTATGCTAGAACTGACATGTGATTACATCTTCACGCAATTTGGGTGCATAGATCCTGAGAAATCAGTACCCACAACAACCACCTCTGGCCGTAATAACGGCCTTGTTACGTCTGGGCATTGAGTCAAACAGAGCTTGTATGGCGTGTACAGATACAGATGCCAATGCAGCTTCAACACGATACCACAGTTCATCAAGAGTAGTGACTGGGGTATTGTGACGAGCCAGTTTCTCGGCCACCATTGATCAGACGTTTTCAATAGGTGGAGATCTGGAGAATGTGCTGGTCAGGGCAGCAGTCGAACATTTTCTGTATCCAGAAAGGCCCGTACAGGACCTGCAACATGCGGCCGTGCATTATCCTGCTGAAACGTAGGGTTTCGCAGGGATCAAATGAAGGGCAGAGACACGGGTCTTAACACATCTTAAATGTAACGTCCACTGTTCAAAGTGCCGTCAATGCGAACAAGAGGTGACCGAGACGTGTAACCAATGGCACCCCATACCATCACGCCGGGTGATACGCCAGTATGGCGATGACGAATACACGCTTCCAATGTGCGTTCACCGCGACGTCGACGAACACGGATGCAACCATCATGATGCTGTCAATAGAACCTGGATTCATCCGAAAAAATGACGTTTTTCCATTCGTGCACCCAGGTTCGCCGTTGAGTACACCGTCGCAGGCGTTCCTGTCTGCGATGCAGCGTCAAAGGTAACCGCAGCCATGGTCTCCGAGCTGATAGTCCATGCTGCTGCAAACGTTCGTGCAGATGGTTGTTGTCTCGCAAATGTCACCATCTGTTGACTCAGGGATCGAGACGTGGCTGCACGATCTGTTACAGCCATGCGGATAAGATGCCTGTCATCTCGACTGCTAGTGATACGAGGCCGTTGGGATCCAGCACGGCGTTCTGTAGTACCCTCCTGAACGCATCGATTCCATATTCTGCTAACAGTCGTTGGATCTCGACCAACGCGAGCAGCAATGTCGCGATACGATAAGCCGCAACCGCGATAGGCTACAATCCGACCTTTATCAAAGTCGGAAACGTGATGGTACGCATTTCTCCTCCTTACACGAGGCATCACAACAACGTTTCACCAGGCAGCGCCGGTCAGCTGCTGTTTGTGTATGAGAAATCGGTTGGAAAATTTCCTCATGTGAGCACGTTGTAGGTGTCGCCACCTGCGCCAACCTTGTGTGAATCCTCTGAAAAGCTAATCATTTGCATATCACAGCATCTTGTTCCTGTCGGTTAAATTTCACCTCTATAGCACGTCATCTTCGTGGTGTAGCAATTTTAATGCCCAGTAGTGCAGATTTATCCCGCTGTCAAGTCGGTCAAAAACTTCGGGAAAAAATTTGCCTACGGAACCATGGTTGTACCCAGGCTGCATCTCTTTGCCGAATCAAATCGTCAGCACCGAATGTCTTTCTTCAGAGCTCCAAAATTACAGAGATCACAGGGAGGGCTATCGGGACCTTGTGCAATATGTGTAAGCGCTTCTCATCTAAACTTCTGCAGCGTATCGAAACAACCTTGGCAACATGTGGGCCAGCCTCGTTCCCTTCTCATGCATATTACACATTTTTGGAGAACAAAGAAAAGAAATTCTCAGCCACCGAGTCGCTTCGGACGAAGAGGTGCACTCTTGGCTACACTCATGGTTTCATACGCAACAGCGGCTGGTGCCGGCGGAGGTTCGAGTCCTCCCTCGGGCATGGGTGTGTGTGTTTGTCCTTAGGATAATTTACGTTAAGTAGTGTGTAAGCTTAGCGACTGATGACCTTAGCAGTTAAGTCCCATAAGATTTCACACACATTTTTGAACATACGCAACCGCAAACGTTTTTTCCATTAAGGTACTGACCGTCTTCTCCCACACTTGAATACATGTATTAACAGTTATGGAGATTGCTTTTTTGAAATAATAAACAGTTTCCTTACTTATTTTCCTATCTGTCAAGTTTTCATTTCACTGCCCCTTATATCATAAAGGCTCTGAGAACTATGGGACTTAACATCTGAGGTCATCAGTCCCCTAGAACTTAGAACTACTTAAACCTAACTAACCTAAGGACATCAAACACATCCATGCCCGAGGCAGGATTCGAACCTGCGACGGTAACAGTCACGCGGTTCCGGACTGAAGCGCCTAGAGCCGCTCGGCCACCGCGGCCGGCGTATATAATATATATGTTCAATATCTCTTTCTACACAACTGGAACAATTTCAGTCCAGTGTGGTACACACATCACTTACTATGTGGACAGAAGTACTGTGGGTATGAGAATCCCATATCTCTCAAATGTGCTACGGTCGGGGTGAAACAGAAGCGTAACTTACCGTGCGGAAATGCTCATACGATATTCATCCACTATTTGAGAATGGGAGCAGTTTGTGACTTTCAACGAACTTTACACATAATTACAAACTTTTACAGAAACCGTTCTCGCTGACACCCGCTACAAAACGGTGAAAGCGAAAAAAATTATTTTCTTTCTACTCTTTTGGTGCTCATGAAGCTGCTGAATCAGGGATTGTATATTAACTCATTAGTTCTTTACTACTAACCATATTCGTAACATATTTTGCTGCCAGCATCGACATATACGACTGAATCGACCTGCCAAATTACATCACTGTGCAACGCATAGTTGAGGAGATATGGCGTCATACACACTGAGATGCGTGAAAATGCCGCGCGAGGTATGGCGTTATATTTTATTTCTTTGTTACTACTAACGCGACTCGCAAATCATTTTGCAGACAGTATCCACATATACCCTAACTGTACCGGTAAATTATGTCACTGTGGAAATTATTATCTGGCAGATTAAAACTGTGGGCCCGACCGGAACTCGAAGCCGGGTCCGCTGCCATTCACGGGCAAGTGTAATGTCAACTGACGTACCAAAGCACAACTCAGGAACCGCACTACCTATCTACCTACTTTACTAATTCCCAAACTTCACAGAATTTCTCCTGCATTCCTTACGGGACTAGCACTCCTGGAAGAAAGAATATTACGGAGATACGGTTGTGGCTAAGCCACTTCTCCGTAATATCCTCTCTACTAGCAGTGCTATTCCCGTAAGTCATGCAGTAGAACTTCTGTGAAGTTTTGGGAGTGTCCTTATCCACCAGGAAGTTTCATACCAGTGCCAATTTCGCTGCAGAGCGAATGTTCATTATGGAAAAAAAAATCCTTTCCTCCACGTGTGGTAGTCTAATGACGTATGTAGGAGAGCTCCTGTAAAGTTTCGAAAACAGAAGAGAGGCAGTGGCAGAAAAATAGATGGGAGTGGGAGTTGTGGGTCATGATGGTATAGCTCAGTCGGTGATTCAAATGGTTCAAATGGCTCTGAGCACTATGAGATTTAACAGCTATGGTCATCAGTCCCCTAGAACTTAGAACTACTTGAACCTAACTTACCTAAGGACATCACGCAACACCCAGTCATCACGAGGCAAAGAAAATCCCTGACCCCGCCGGGAATCGAACCCGGGAACCCGTGCGCGAGAAGCGAGAACGCTACCGCACGACCACGAGCTGCGGACTCAGTCGGTGAACATCTCCCTGCGAAGGACGAAGGCTCCAGGTTCGAGACACGGTCCTTTAGACAGTGGTATTCTGCCAGAAAGTTTCAGTTTCACAAACGTCTTAACTTTACCGTTAGATAAAAAATAAACAGTAATGAGACAAAGAATAATTGGTATTCATGACGTGTAATGAGGTCCGGGAAAAAAATACGAAGGATTTACCTTGCACCAGCAACACCATCTATCTTGTTACCATAAAACTCGATTTGAAAGAAACAGCGACAACAATTTCTCATATATTCATTACGTCAGATAACGTATTCCGTCAACTGAAGCAGACCATTTCTCTTTGAAGACTACCGCTACAACAAATGTCGCTCCTCCGCAACTCCACGATGCAGAAGAGACTTGCCACTTCTATCCATTCATCTCTCTCTCTCTCTCTCTCTCTCTCTCTCTCTCTCTCTCTGTCTCTCTCTCTCTCTCCCTGCCTCAACACACACACACACACACACACACACACACACACACACAAAATAGCAGAGGGAGACAAATAAACCTTATTATCTGTGCGAACAGGTGCGCCGAGAACAACAAAGTGCACCGAAATACAACAAGTAAACTGTTTACACTGCAGCAATTTCCGGCGCACGGTTGCGGCAACGCATGACTAACCTAGTAATCAGCAACGCTTGACAGCACCACGAGGTCCCGACAAACAATGTCGTGTCAAAGCCAGTAATTTGCATCCCGCTTTCATCTCTTATCTGCACAGTTCTCCTCCGTAGTAACAGGACAATCAAGTCAGTCTTGTTTGATCTGTGGCAGCGGCAACAATGATAGACCCAGAACGGGGGACGAGACTGTAGCGCGAGAGATACCTGCTCCTAATGTTTGGCTCAGGTTGCTTCCCGAAACAATACGAACAATG
Source organism: Schistocerca piceifrons (assembly GCF_021461385.2). Taxonomy (NCBI): domain Eukaryota; kingdom Metazoa; phylum Arthropoda; class Insecta; order Orthoptera; family Acrididae; genus Schistocerca; species Schistocerca piceifrons. The sequence continues at coordinate 216,803,624 of NC_060143.1, read as the reverse complement.
TGTCGGTGCAGCATCACGCATTTACCACACAGGCAACTTTCACCCTGAGGAATATCGTCCAAAGCGAAGCTAAAACATAAATGTAGCCTTTCACATTAACATTAACATTTTTGAAAGTCTTTTCGGGTTTGCTGCCGGATCCTAAAATCAACTTGACTCGATATTTCGGCGATCCAACTGTTCGCCATCTTCAGGAAATGCAGCTTCTGCTGATGAGTCCCGCTGAGAACTGACGCAAGATTGCAATTCGACGTCCTATATAGGCCACCGTTCAGTACACGGCGCATGCGCCGCCCATCACGGTTTCTGACTTCCAAAACAGGGAGGTGGCGCCGCCCTTAGTGAGACACTGCTGGCAGCGATATATCGCAATCAAGGCCGCACCGAAGAACGTTCAGTTTTGATGCGAGATAATACAGGACTCCACGTTTTGCTAAGAGGAAACCCATTGTCCCTGTTGATTAAATTATCAGCCAACCTAATTTCGATCGTCTCTTTATACACACTATTCCAAAAGCCGGAAATGTTGGCAATTACAACAGTTTCCTCAAATTTCATTTTGTGTCTCTCATTCAGGCAGTGTTCTGCTACGGCCGATTTTTCCCGGCTGTTGTAGCCTCGTGTGACGGCGATGTTCCACACACCTGTCATTCACTGTGCGAATAGAACGGTCAACGTAAGCTTTCCCACATTGACACGGGATTTTGTACACCCCGGGTTTCCTAAGTCCCAAATCATCCTTCACAGAGCCGAGCAGAGCCCTAATCTTAGAGGGTGGACGGAACACACTCTTAATGTTAAAACTCCTTAAAATTCGTCCAATCTTAAACGATAAGCCTCCAGCATAAGGAAGAAAGGCCACAGATCTATGTTCCTCTTCGGACACCTCCGGAGACGGTCCAAATTCCATAGCCCGACGAATCTGTTTCTCGGTGTATCCATTTTCCTTAAAAACAGTCATCAAATGCTCAAGTTCTTGGGTTAAGCTGTCTGCGTCGGAAATGGCATATGCTCTCCGTACCAAAGTCCTAAGGACGCCACTACGTTTGGACCGTCTCCGGAGGAGTCCGAAGAGGAACATAGATCTGCGGCCTTTCTTCCTTATGCTGGAGGCTTATAGTTTAAGATTGGACGAATTTTAAGGAGTTTTAACATTAAGAGTGTGTTCCGTCTACCCTCTAAGTTTAGGGCTCTGCTCGGCTCTGCGAAGGATGATTTGGGACTTAGGAAACCCGGGGTGTACAAAATCCCGTGTCAATGTGGGAAAGCTTACGTTGGCCGTTCTATTCGCACAGTGAATGACAGGTGTGTGGAACACCGCCGTCACACGAGGCTACAACAGCCGGAAAAATCGGCCGTAGCAGAACACTGCCTGAATGAAAGACACAAAATGAAATTTGAGGAAACTGTTGCAATTGCCAACATTTCCGGCTTTTGGAATAATTTGTATAAAGAGGCGATCGAAATTATGTTGGCTGATAATTTAATCAACAGGGACAATGGGTTTCCTCTTAGCAAAACGTGGAATCCTGTATTATCTCGCATCAAAACTGAACGTTCTTCGGTGCGGCCTTGATTGCGATATATCGCTGGCAGCAGTGTCTCACTAAGGGCGGCGCCATCTCCCTGTTTTGGAAGTCAGAAACCGTGATGGGCGGCGCATGCGCCGTGTACTGAACGGTGGCCTATCTAGGACGTCGAATTGCAATCTTGCGTCAGTTCTCAGCGGGACTCATCAGCAGAAGCGGCATTTCCTGAAGATGGCGAACAGTTGGATCGCCGAAATATCGAGTCAAGTTGATTTTAGGATCTGGCAGCAACTCCGAAAAAACTTTCAAGACTTATTACGCCGGGAAAGCCTACGTAGTCACACATTAACATTGTTTTAAAACATCGGAAGTTCACTGAGGCTTTTTGCGGATGATGCTGTGGTATATCGAGAGGTTGTAACAATGAAAAATTGTACTGAAATGCAGGAGGATCTGCAACGAATTGACGCATGGTGCAGGGAATGCCAATTAAATCTCAATGTAGACAAGTGTAATGTGCTGCGAATACGTGGAAAGAAATATCCTTTATCATTTAGCTACAATATAGCAGGTCAGCAACTGGAAGCAGTTAATTCCATAAATTATCTGGGAGTAGGCATTAGGAGTGATTTAAAACGGAATGACCATATAGAAATAATCGTCGGTAAAGTAGGTGCCACACTGAGATTCATTGGAAGAATCCTAAGGAAATGCAGTCCGATAACAAAGGAAGTAGGTTACAGTACACTTGTTCGCCCACTGCTTGAATACTACTCACCGGAGTGGGATCCGTACAAGATAGTGTTGATAGAAAGAGAAGATCCAACGGAGAACAGTGCGCTTCGTTACAGGATCATTTAGTAATCGCGAAAGCTTTACGGAGATAACAGGTTAACTCCAGTGGAAGACTCTGCAAGAGAGACGCTCAGTAGCTCGGTTCTGGCGTTCACTGAAGTTTCGAGAACATACCTTCACCGAGGAGTCAAGCAGTATATTGCGCCCTCCTACGTATATCTCGCCAAGAGACCATGAGGCTAAAATCAGGGAGATTAGAGCCCACACAGAGTCATACCAACAATCTTTCTTTCCACGAACAACACGAGACTGGAACTGAAGGGAGAACCGATAGAAGTACTCAAGGTTCCATCCGCCACACACCGTGAGGTGGTTTGCGGAGTATGGATGTAGATGTCGATATGGCTGCACGTGCATACGTCGTATCGCGAGAACTATCGTTTTCGGAACCTATGTTCATTATAGTAATTTGGTTGTTTCATTGTCTGCATTAGCTTCTTTCGTTTATATCATTAACATCCTGTATTTGGAGTGACTTGTCTTACCTGCCTCATTCTGAATTCACTGAGACCACGCGACGTGTTAGTACACGTTTAATGGAACACGACAGACACATGTACAAGTCTGGCGGTATACCATTTGACTTTCGGGGAAACATCATCCACACAATTTTGAAAAGTGAAAGAGTTGGTAAATCCGAGAATTATCGCACAATCGTCTCAAGAGCTCAAGCGTCCAGTTGCTGACAAGAATAATATACAGAAGAATGGAAAAGAAAACTGAGGATGTGTTACGTGACGATCATTTTCGCGTTAGAAAAGGTAATGGCACCAGAGAGGCAATTCTGACATTGATGTTGATAATGGAAGCAATACTGAAGAAAAATCGAGACACGCTCATAGGATCTGTCGACCTCGAAAAAGCGTTCGACAATGTCAAAAGGTGTAAGATGTTCGAAATTCTGAGAAAAACAGGGATACGCCATAGGGAAAGGCTGGTAATATACAATATGTACAAGAGCCGACACGGTAGAACAAGGGTGGAATACCAAGAGCACAGTACTCGGATTACAAAGTGTATAATGATGATTAGGTCCCATCCTCCGAGGAGCGTACTGGACGATGAGGGAGACCCGCTCCGCTATACTAGGCAAGGTCCTAGTAGAGGTGGTTTGCCACTGCCTTCCTCAGACCGTAATGGGGATGAATGATTATGATGAAGACGACACCACAACACCCAGTCATCTCGAGGCAGGAAAAATCCCTGACCCCGCCGGGTATCGAACCCGGGACCCCGGGCGAGGGAAGGGAGAACGCTACCGCAAGACCTGGAGCTGCGGAAAAATTGTGTAAGACAGGGATGTAATCTTTCGCCCCAGTTGTTCAATCTGTACATCGAAGAAACATGTCGGAGGTAAAATAAAGGTTCAACAGTGGAATTACAATTCAAAGTGAAAAGAGATTAACGATAAGATTCGCTGATGACATTACTATCCTAAGTGAAAGTGAAGAAGAATTGCTGGATCTTCTGAATGGAATGAACAGTCTAGTAGGTAGAGAATGCGGATTGAGAGTAAATCGAAGAAAGACGAAAGTAATGAGAAGCAGCAGAAATGAGAACAGCGAGAAACGACATCGAGACTGATGACTACTAAGTATGTGAAGTTAAGGAATTCTGCTTCATATGCAGCAAAATAACCTATAACGAACGGAGCAAGGCGGACGTCAAAAGCAGACCAAGAGAAGTCTACTAGTATCAAACACAGGCCTTAACCTGAACAATAAATTCCTGAGAATGTATGTTTGCAGCACAGCATTTCATGGTATTGAAGCGTGGACTTTGGGAAAACCGGAACAAAAGAGAATCGAAGCATATGAAATACGGTGCTACAGAAGATTGTATGAAATTGTGTGGACTGATAAGGTAAGCAATGAGGAGGTCCTCGGTAGAATCGGCGGTAAACGTTGATAGGAAGAATGGACAGGATGGTAGGTCATCTGTTAAGACATCGGGGAATAACTTCCATGGTACTAGAGGGAGCTGTATAGGGTAAAATCTCTATAGGAAAACAGAGATTTAAATATTTAGCAAATCATTGAGGACGTAGGTTGCAAGCGGTACTCTGAGATGAAGATGTAGCCACAGGAGAGAAATTTGTGGTGGGTCGCATAACGTTTACATAAATCCGCGTAATTAATAGTAATCCATTTTATCTCAAAGAGGAAATCAGGAGCGGCATTTGAAGTAGCCTATCGGCCTGTCAACATACGCTGCGGCGGTTATTATGAGTCTTCATGCTGGTAGCCGGCAATATCTCTGATATTGGCCGACAGCAGTTCCGGAGCTGTAAACCCGGCCTCTTAAAGCAGCGCCACTTCACAGCAACAGCCGGTCATCGGGTGAGCAGTACCGCAGTTTCCTTCTAACTGGGTAGTATCACGCTGAAGTTAGCATCCATAACACACCTAAGTGTGCATCGATCCCAGCCCTATCATCGGGTCTCAAGGGAATTTTTATAACCCTGTTATAGATTGATGATAGGGTCATGGAGGAAAACTAGTATATCAGAGCTGAAGTGTCATTCATCTAGCAGCGTATAATACGACTCAGGTAAATTGCTATAGCGGCATTATATACGATCGGCAAAATATAACTGGTTCGGAAACTGTATGATGAGCCTTAAGATAGGCGACCCAGATTGAATCATCTGCTCAGGGTAAGGACGATGTAAGCTGAGATGCCTGTCTTAAGGTGCACGGTTTATTTTCCTGGCCAGTCACATTTTTCCCACTCTTTATGTTCGTTCAGTTTACAGGATGACGTGTTCGAACAACTGGGCGCCCAGATGAACGAAGAGGCTACGAGCTGTGTCTCCTCAACGACCGTTTACTCAACGATGCTGCGTGTGGACCACGGCAGCAGGCACTACTCTGCACTGCTGTTCCTCTGTGGCAAAGGCTGAAATTTGCATCCCAGTGACGCAACTGGACGTCCACCGAGTGATCGACAGGTGACCTTTTCAAATAAATCACGTTTTATGCTCCATAGGACAGATGGTCTTTGGTGTACGGCGTGAAACGTGAATCTATGGGACCACCTCGATCGGACCGTTCGCGTCACTTATCCCCAAGGGAGAAACCTAGCGGCATCACTGCACTGGAGTCGGCATGGTTCCACATCTTTGTCGGTACTTTCCAGAACCTCACAGACTCTTTTACTGCACGGAGTGGTCTGCACTGCAAAAGGTTGCTATTCAGGCTTCTGGCAGCAGGTCACGTTCACATGACTGGACCGCGTATGATCACTGTACCAAAGGAATGATGCTCGCGAACGTTAAATGCTACTGCAGAAAAAGAGCCCCCTACGCAGATATTACTGACCATTTTTATTTTTATAATATTCCAAGATGTTTTAACCACGGTAAGTAGTCATTGTCTTACGTAACATGCCGTGTTTTCCTTTGAATCGTGATGTATCCTCGGGTCCACCTGTTTGTCTACAAGGTTAAATTCGTCTTATAGTAGAAACAGTGCCGATATGTGTGTTCCCTAAATTAGTCGTTATTATGATTCGCCTTTCCTGCGTTAAATGATGTAATACGGCTTTTGTTCTTGCTTTTGTCACATGATTTAGAGACGCAAGAAAAATTGATGATATTACTGTATAAATTGACGCTTCTCTATTCATTCATCATTTTGACACTCTTCCAATTCTCTATCTCTTAATTATTTATTTGAGGTACAGTCATAAATTAAAAATGTAGTTGGCTGTTACTAGTAACGACACTTGAGTCTTAATTAACAATAATTTGAGATGGTGGTGAACTTTACAATACAGATATAACACAGCTAGAGCGGCAGCAAGAGGCACAACATTATATGTTGAGTTTTGATAGTCTCTGAACTGTTTATATATAAGAGAAAATTATGAATAAGGTTCAACAGACACTTGACGTAGTGAGGGTAACTCATCAACGACTGCTACAAAGACGATAGGAGACGTTCTGTCTCTTGGTGGCAGTGCATCCATGGAAATACTCGTTTTCACTTACATACCTCACTTTAACATGCAAAAACTCCCTACTGTTGTCGCAAAAGAGCCACAAGGAACCAAATACACCGGCTATTGTGAACTCTGAGAGCGTCACAACCTCGCAAAACCAAAATAGCTTTAGACAATCTTGGGCAAAGTACAGAACTTCAATACCACAGATGCGGAAAAGAAATATTTTATTTTTTATTTTTTCTATCACGTATGTGAAAATGTAATTTACCGTCATTGCTGACAACTTAAAACTCTTAATTGCCATAAAGTGAACATGTTTCCCGCTGCAATACGTACCTGTAAACATGGTAATAATTACAATTGTTAAAAAAGCCTCGGACATTATTAACTGAAGCCAGCTATGCTGTGAGCCAGAAACAATACGCAAACACATCTCCATCGTTTCGAACAGTGTTAGTCAACCGTGTCCTTATCGCCCACTAGTGGGCATTCTAGCTTACGTCCGTAGCTCATGGTCTAGCCTCGCGATCACGGCGTGCCGGGTTCGATTCCAGACCGTGTTGTGGTTTTCTCTGCCGGGGACTGGGTGTCTGTGTTGTCCTCATTATTTCATCATCATCATTTGTGACAGTAACTAGATTGTGTTAGGGAAAAAAATGGACTGTGAAAAAATTAGAACTTTGTACTGGCTCTGATGACCGCTCAGTTAAGCACCCCACAAACCAAACATCATCATCATTCTAGCTTCCATGATAGGCAGTAGGATTTTGAAAACATTTCGTTTAGGTTTTCATAGAATGTTGTTACAAATAACTTGTTAAGTAATTTTTATTATAAGTTTCACTTCATTGTAACTATGATTGCAGAATTTTATAAAATAAAATTCTTCCGTGCTTTATAAACTGGACAATTCGAAAATTTTATTACTAACCGAACACGATAGTGGGCCGTAGGTAAAGAAAGGTTTACTGCTTCTGGTCTCAAGAGATCTGCACCAAGTATATATCAAGTCACCGCGAGGCAAGTTATGTGAGTTTAACCCATCCGAAGTACAACTTTGTCGGTTACTTTGGTGACTGATTCGCAGTCGTATTACTGGTTCCACTTACAGTCACCGAACTATGTGGCACAGGAGTTGACACTTTGTAGCTGGTTCAGAAGAAACGTCATCCAAAACTCCGTCCAGCAATAGAGATGGAGTCATTTATAGAGACTTAGTCATTTATCTAAACGGCTTAAACCGAATTTCGGAGCGTATCTATTGAAACGGACACGGTCGATTTTCTAACAATGTGCTCCATCTCTAATGATCTCGAAGTCGGAGGGTAGTTAAAGACCAATTTTCCTTTCCTTCTTGCTGCACTTGACATTTCTGCCCTCGGTATCTGTTGTAACCTTTTGATTAACTTTTTTTTTTCAAGTCCGTAGGTAGCAGAGTGATTTGCCCCAAAGCGCGGGACCGCAGAGGTGTCGAATTCTCAAAAGTCGGTCGGCTGTGAATCCGAGCCTAATTAGCCGCGAAGAAACTTTTCCGAAGTCCGTTAACGCTTCCGAAGGTGCTCCTGACTTTCTCTACCTCCACTGAGCGAATTACTTCGCAAGGTAAATTCGTGCAAGGTGGAAAAGACAGAGCTATGCAACACTGATGCGCAGGTCTACTAGTTGACGTAACTCCCACGTCACCTTACCTGCACCACGAATAGTAGGGTACTTCGTTCATATCATTCACACTTAAGTCAGTTTGTCAGTTATTTTCCGACACGTCATCATACAAGTTTAAGAAACAGTTAAGGAAATTTTTGTTTTATTTTGTTAACTAAGTGGATAGTAAGAGTGAGGAGTGATATTCAAGTAATTGCAAATTCTCTGCTGAAATTCTCCATCGAATACGCCCACACATGCCACGACAACGGCCTTCCACTTACCAGGGATAGAAGGACTGCTGGCTGTTACAAAATAAACGAGTGTCGTTAATGACTTAGCGAATAACCCAGTACGGTGTGTGTGTGTGTGTGTGTGTGTGTGTTTGTCTGTGGGTGAGTGGGTGCTCAATGTCGAGCTTATCGGCACCATTAATAAACTGAGAAGAAACGAATATGGTTAAAACGGAGAAAATTCTGTAAAACAATTAAGCGTAAATCTTATATAAATTTGAACTCACTCTCTCTCAGTGTCATTCAATGTCTCCCGCTTAATCACACTATCTCACTTCCCTTAAGGTAATGTAAATATGGTCAGATGTTCTAAAACTGTCAATTGAAACACAGGTAATATACGGTGAAGGCTAACACAATTGCACAGTGATTTGTGGCTGGATGACTACTTCAAAAAACATGGATCAGCCAGCCTCTCTGATAACACGTTAAAAACTTCTGCCCAGAATTTCAGGGAACGAGGCGGACATCTCACAGAACCTTAAACGTTCTACCGCATTTATTTCATTGTCCGATAAAGTAGAAGGCAAATCTGTAAGTAAATTAGCTGCTGCAATCTTGTTTGAATACAAAACAGTCTGCTAAAATGTGGCACACTGTGATCTGTACGCCACAAGTACCACACACAGGTGGATCCTTTCGCCCGAACAAGAACCTGTGTGTCATAGGGATGTGTTCTATGCGAAGAGTAGTAGCAGTAGTAGCTTTATTCATCCGCACATCTCTTTTTACAAGGATTAGGACATGTCAAGGTATTTACAAGTTTAGACCAATTTAAAATAAGCTAATTCGTATACACATATATTTACGGACTTCTAGTTACAGACAATCTTTAGGTTTGTTCCTGGTATACAATCCTCTTTTTACAAATAATTTATTAAATAATGTAATGCCACATTGTTCACTCATATTTCACTATCAGTCACTGCACACCCTATACGCACATTGTTTCATAACACTTCACTCACTACACACACTCACACTGGTGATCTCTGGGCCATTTTCTGTACCGCAACTTCCCATTTGCTATCCTGAAAAACTGAGTCAGCTTCCCTCCATAATGAGTGAGATGTTGAGCTCAGATAGGGGCAGAGGTGTTAGTATTGTGCTATGTATAGCTTGGCGGTAAGTATTTCTAGAAAGGAAAAAGGAAGGAAAAAACGTAAAGTGAAGGTGTTATGTGGAATGTTTATAATCATTATTATTTATTTGTATAACATTTTTTTTATCAAACACCTACCCTGTTTCATCTCAGTAATCCTTCAATGTACAAAACGTATTGCATAACAGGTACTTTTTAGCTGTCTTTTTAAATAAGTGTACTTTTGCAATTTCTTTAATATCTTTCGGTAATTTATTGTACAGACGAGTGAGAAAGACCTCATTCTGTCTGCGTGGCTGTAAGGAGGTAATGACTTTCCTAGGCGTACCTTGCTGTCTGTTATTTCCAACCACTCTTCTCCCCATTTACACTTTAGTGTGACGACTGAAAGGAATAACTGCAGTACGAGCTGCCTGAGAGAAAGTGTTTTTTTTTTTTCGAAAAAGTGGTTTAGTATGTTTCTAGTATCTCATTCAGCCTCCATTTCCATTCCATTATCGTCACTGAGTGTCTGGACAAATGGCTTTGATCCATTTAACCATATCTTGTTTGTGGTTTCTTCGATTCCGATTGATGTGGTTGGTCTCGCAGTGCATCGAAATACTACTTCTGACTCCTGGTGAAGCTATAAAATGTCTTCTCCTTCATTCATATACCTCTTTCCAACCTACCTTCTGGAATAGTGAGGTCGTGGAGTGAAGGAAGTAGCACACTCAACTGATTATCGCGAAGCGCCTCCTTACCTACTACATCCGTCATGTCGGTTCCCATAATACCACCATGGCCTGGCACGCAGCAGAAAGACACCTGCCCCTGTACTCCAGTACCGAAGCGAAAGCAACGTAACATCAAATCAACTACTGCATGTATTTGGACGAAACGGGCAATTTTACATGCAGATGTTGACTATAGGTGGAGACAAGGCTCCTGGAGTCACACTGAATGCTGTTGTGTAATACTGCTGATATTCATATGCTTCAAAACCGTATACTCAAATTCTATAATGCGAATAATTCTTTCGAGAGAATCTTGGTTAGAAGGGCGTTATTTCTCGTACGTTTCTATCTATGACAATACACTTCATTCAATTCGCAGGATGCCTCTTTCGCAACTTTTCTCTGTGCGTTCTAACGACTATCCGTGTTGTATCCAACATCAAATGGATGTCTGCAAGTCCTGGTAGAGAGTAATTCTGCACCTTCGGGAACCAACTGTAAACAGTAGCAAACTGCACCTGATGCGACAGAGACGATTTTCTGTTGTTTTTCATGGCAGCACCGACAACTTAAAAATGGCAGGCATCAATGATTGCGAAACATTAGAATTTCGTGAACACATGAATTCCACTCATCATGAAGCCTTTGGCTTCTCACGTAAAGACAGTTTGAGATTCACTAGTGTCTGCTTGGTTTGGGCCACAAAAATTTGGAAAAACGCAATATATGAGGAACCACCAGGCAATTTATTATATTTACCGGAGCACCCATCACAAATGATAACGTTGGTAGTGTGAAATTCGACTGTGGGTTCAGTTAGGGTATACGACAACAGATGTAATTTCATTAACTGCAATTGTATGATTACGGCCTTTCGCTGTATAAGTGAGCGAGAAACAAACATTGAAATTTGCGTCAATGCTAAATGCCTTGGCTTTCGAAGAGTACTGTCTATAGAATCCCAGGATATCTTAAAGACAATGGTTTAGGTTATGTCATACAGTTCGGAATCGCCCATATCTTGAGTAAAATACTGTAAAATCACTTAATCCACCACATCTAGTACTCGGTCAGGTGGTAGTAACTTGAGGTAGACTTGACTACACTCAAGAATATAATCTCTTTTGTGAAAAACGAGGATGATGATAATAATTTCAATAGAACTCAAACTAAGTGCAACGAAATCCTTTAGTCGACTGAGACGATAGCTGGACACTTGTTGAACCAAATTACAGATGTTACGTTCCGTAATAAACCCCACAGTTCAAAAAGTAACTTGTCATATTCTGTACACGTCGTTCGATTAGTAGTTTTCTATGAAGTAATAATAGGCTAAACAGCAATATTGTAGTCCACTGGGCTCGGCGTTAAATACCAGATAACTGCGTATTTGACATTAGGCCGGTGACCGGTTATCAGAGGTTGAGAGAAGACAACTAGATTCGTCATAAGGGCGAAAAGACATGCATGAATCACGTGATATACGTTTTACGATGGAAAGCCAAAAGCGGCTTCGAGGCAGTACACATTTACAGAACCTTGGTTCTTTTGTTTACTATGGGCTGTAGAAAGAATTTCAAATGTCTATTTCAGTTTGCAGAAGGTTCAAATTTGGACGTGTGTGAAGTAAGGTGTGCTTAATTAAAAGAAGGAAAAATACCGCAGCATCACTGCTACTGTGACTTCCGAGAAGGCAATACTGCGACGTAACCACATAATATTTCTCTTTTCCTTCATATTTTGTAATCGTCCTCTTTTCTCCATTGCGATATGAATATAGCAAGCATGTTGCTTGCCAGAACACTGCGTAGTCGCCACAGAGCTTCCTACATAAGTTGTGAATTTGTTGCCAGAGACGGATGACTCACACAAAAAGAAAGGAAAAGCAGCGATTTGGACCTCATTAAGTACATAAATAATTAGATCGGTCTTCTTTTGATGTACTGTAGACTCCACGCTTAAGTGCAGTAGTAAAAATGGTTCAAATGGCACTAAGAACTATGGGACTTAACATCTGAGGTTATCAGTCGTCTAGACTTAGAACTACTTAAACCTAACTAACCTAAGGTCATCACACACATCCATGCCCGAGGCAGGATTAGAACTTGCGACCGTAGCAGCAACGCGGTTCTGGACTAAAGCGCCTAAAACCGCCGTGACACAATATAATAGGAAATTCTTTTCTGTTTGTAGTGCCCTCATTGATGCCCTACTCTGAACTCTGTGACTGCAGAATCGGATAATTGCCTTACAAGAAGTCTCACCCAAATATAAGGGGCTATTAATTATTCCGCGATCTTCTCAGGGTCATTATAAGACTTGGATAATTATTACGTTGTTACGAAAAGCTGTGCGGCTCACAAATCTCTTGTAACACGCGACGTCTCCGCTCGGGAAAAAATTATGGAAATGCGTTTTATCAGATTATGAAAGCAATTAATTTTTTCCAAGAGATTTTTTTGCATTCATAAATGAAATTTATTATTCTGTGTGAGTCAATGTAAATGTGAGGCAGAATTTTCGATCTATAGTGTAATGATACCACTCAGGCTTGTTCAATTACAAATCAAGAAAAATAAATATTAAGGATGAAACAAACAGATGATTCTCTTAAGGTTCTAGAAGGTAGAATAGACACGAACATCTGAATGAGTGACGAGACATGCTAGAGCCGTATCAGGAATCAAAAGCAGCATTTCGTCCAAATGTGTGCCGAACCACAATAAGCGGCGTCGACAACACTGCAAACAAGTTTTGCTAAAATCAGTAAACAGATCAAAGGCATCTGTCCAGACAATTATTGACCATAATGACATCGAAACGGAGGTTGACACAATGAATACAAACATACATAACCAATGGAAAAATGCTCCTATTGGAGAACAAAAGAGGGCGAATATGCTTCTGTTTAACTGACTCTGATTAAAAAGCTGGGCACCGGCTACGTCATCCTATCTCGCTCAGCCCGTTTCAAAACTTACCAAGAAATTTTATTATACGAAAATATTTGCGCTCTTTTTAACTTGTAACTCACCTCTCGCTCCCACACGCTCCCCTGTCTCCAACTCGCTCACACCCACTAGTCCATCGGTGTAAGTCTCTCAAGCGCATATACTCCCAATTGCCCATTCTCAGTCACTCATTCGACTTAAATTCTGCCCAATTGGGTCATCAGCTCGTCAAAAACCGGAGCTCGTTGGATTTCCCTGCCCAAATTGCTCCAAAAGTTTTCAGTTTGATGGCCACGGTAGTGTTTGGCAAGCACGAATGCAAGCAGTATAAACTCTCGCCCTCTGTGTACAGGCATCATGTTGCTGAAATGTAAGTCCAGCATCGCTTTCCCTGAAGAGCAACAAAATGAGGCGTAGAATTTCATTTACATACCACTGTGTGGCAAGGGTGACGCGGATGAGAACCAAAGGGGTACTGTTATGAAAAGAGAACATCACTCCTGGCTGCTGGGCGATATGTCTGGTGACAGTCAGGCGGGTACCCCATCATCTTACGTGGTGTCTCCACGAATATTTCCTTGCTGGAATCTCATAGACTGGAACAGAACTGTCTTAATTGATGAGATTCGCTTCGAAATGAGCGCCTATCACCAATGAAGATCTGTCTAGAGAATCCCTAGCCCGAGAACAAGGAGTCTATGGTGCCATTCCTTTTCATAGCAGGACCTCTTTGGTTGTCATCCGCGGTGCCGTTACGGGACAGCAGTACGTCGACGATATTCTACGCCGCGTTTTGTTCCCCTTCATGCCAAGCCATCGTGCGATTACATTTCAGCAAGATAATGCCCTTACGCACATAGTGAGACTTTTTCTTGCACCTCTCCGTGCTTGCCAAACTTCCACCTCGGCCAGCATGGTTACCGGATCTTTCCCCAGTTGAGAACGTTTGTAGTATTATCTGGAGGGCCCTCCAACCATCTCGGGATTTTGATTACCTAACGCGCCAAATGGACGAAATTAGACACGATACACCTCAGGAGGGCAACCAATAACTATATGAATCAGCGCCAGGCCACCACAGGTGCACCAACGTGTTACTGACTTGCTCATTTTGTGAAGCTCTTTCTCTTAAAGAAATCGTTCATTTCTTTCAGGATTTGTAATCATTTATTTGCCTGTACATAACATCTACCGATTTCCCTTCCTTCGAGTAATTCATTCGTGGCGTATTTTAGAAGCGATTCAAGAATTTCTGTTTTGATCAACCTACCGCCTTTCACGCGGAGCGGATAACTGAATGATAGACAACACACATTCTCAGGGACAAAACTAGTCCTTAAACGACGCCTGGTTTCACCAGAAGGCGTCAGATGAGGTTTTGCCTCTAACAAAAGTTGTTCCCCATGACTGATCTGTCACTCCCCAGCTTATCCCCAGAGGTTTGTCCCGAAGAGTTTGTACGCCCTGTATTGTTACGTATGTAGCGCTGTGCACTTGGAAAGCGCTACGTCTTGCGCGTAACAGTCCTAGAAAAATATCGAGCCAATTGACTTAGGACACGTTGTTGACTCGTAACAATAAGAGCGGACTACTGCTTGTTTGTTAATCGATGAGATGATGGCCCCCTACTTGCTATTGTGGTGTAGCTGCGTGCTGGGCTTTCACTTTCACCGCAAGACTCTGGGCTGCGAGACTGTGGGCGTCGACGTAGGCCAGTGACGCGCGGTCGCTAGGCAGTTAGCGCGCTACCCATCCACGTCCGGCGCGATTGGCAATTTTTCCCTCCAGTGAGCGCGGCTGGCGCTGCCGCATGAGCGCGCGCCAAAAAGCCAGCTCGCTGGCCCCGATGAGGCGTCGACGCTGGCCGCTAATGGCTAACACTCCTGGCCAGGCCTCTAGTCTGGCCTTACTCAAGAGGCAGCTGCCACACACTGGTTACGCCACTACTAAGAGCGGTCAGGCGCAACGAGTAAATCACTGAAAATACATAACAATAAGGCCTTACCAGATGATTTTGTGATACTCTCTGAAGACTGAAGAGGAGCGACCATCCAGATCAACCACCTACAAGGAGCCGCCAGCAGAATGGGATGACAATCTTGATAGAAAAGCTCAGATTCATTATGAATGACAAAACTGACCCAAGTTCCTTGGAAGGAATTCAAGTACCTTGGTGAGATCGTGCAAGACAATTCGCCTCAAGGTCTGGGCGCTTCGTACAAAGTTATTACGTACAGTGTGAGTCCGTGATGACGTTACAGACTTTCAGGAATGATAGAGAAGGGTAAACGTACCAACCTGGTGTAGGGGACCCTGTCCTGCAAACGACCGGGTCGAAAGTTCAAGCGAAAATCGTTTTGATACCTCTGCCAGTGAATATCTTCTACTGCAAGCTCTTTGCTTGCCATATTTTGGGAGGTGTAGTATGGGCCAAAATAAGAAAAAATGTCGAGTAATCATGGGTTGTAAAGTGACTAAATGGTTCAAATGG
Source organism: Schistocerca piceifrons (assembly GCF_021461385.2). Lineage (NCBI taxonomy): Eukaryota > Metazoa > Arthropoda > Insecta > Orthoptera > Acrididae > Schistocerca > Schistocerca piceifrons. The sequence continues at coordinate 216,788,101 of NC_060143.1, read as the reverse complement.
ATCTGAGCACTATGGGACTTAATATCTGTGGTCATCCGTCCCCTAGAACTTAGAACTTCTTAAACCAAACTAACCTAAGAACATCACACACAGCCGGCCGCGGTGGTCTAGCGGTTCTAGGCGCTCAGTCCGGAACCGCGAGACTGCTACGGTCGCAGGTTCGAATCCTGACTCGGTCATGGATGTGTGTGATGTCCTTAGGTTAGTTAGGATTAAGTAGTTCTAAGTTCTAGGGGACTGATGACCACAGATGTTAAGTCCCATAGTGCTCAGAGCCATTTGAACCATTTGAACATCACACTCATCCATGTCCGAGGCAGGATTCGAACCTGCGACCGTAGCAGTCGCGCCTAGAACCGCACGGCCACACCGGCCGGCCATGTAAAGTGACTACCGTAAGGGCCTATGAGCAGTTCTTCATCTTTTTTACTGTGAAACACATTTCTTCTATTGAGGAAGTGCCCTTCGTTCTTAACGCATGCAATTAGGAGCCAACATTTACTGAACTATTTTTTTCTTGTTCTTGTCCACGCTATTTCCTCCCAAAATATGGACAGCAAAGACCTTGCAGCAGAAGAGGTCCACTGTCAGACGTATCAGAACAATTTTCGCTTGTAACTTTTTGCTTGGTCGTTTTCGTACCTCAAATTGATAAACTCACCCTGCTCAATCACCGCGGGTACCGGGCGCGGTTGGGCCACCCTCTCCCCAACGGGAGTGGCGGGTTCAGCGGCGTTCGGGGCGCACGAGGCGGAGGGTAAATGTGGAAGCTGGCCGTGTGGCATCGCCCGCTCTGCCTGTGAGTGGACATGTGGTTGCTCCTTCAGCAAGGTCCGAGCAGGCACACGGGGGGAGGGGTTTATTAGTTATTGGGAGCTCCAACGTTAGGCGGGTGATGGAGCCCCTTAGGGAAATAGCGGAAAGGTCGGGGAAGAAGGCCAGTGTTCACTCTGTCTGCTTGCCGGGGGGTTTCATCCGAGATGTGGAGGAGGCCCTACCGGCGGCGATAGAGAGCACTGGGTGCACCCGACTGCAAATTGTTGCTCACGTCGGCACCAACGACTCCTGCCGTCTGGGTTCAGAGGTCATCCTCAGTTCGTACAGGCGGTTGGCAGAATTGGCGAAGGCGGAGAGCCTCGCTCGCGGGGTGGAATCAGAGCTAACTATTTGTAGTATCGTTCCCAGAACCGATCGCGGTCCTCTGGTTTGGAGCCGAGTGGAAGGCTTAAACCAGAGGCTCAGACGATTCTGCGGAGATCTGGGGTGCAAATTTCTCGACCTCCGCTATCGGGTGGAGAAATGTAGGGTCCCCCTGAATAGGTCAGGCGTGCACTACACGCAGGAAGCGGCTACAATGGTAGCGGAGTACGTGTGGAGTGCACATGGGGGTTTTTTAGGTTAGAGAATTCCCTCCCTAGGCCCGACAAGACGCCTCCAGAGACGCGGCAACGTAGGAGTAGGCAAAATGCAACAGGGAATAACAATATTAATGTGCTAATAGTAAACTGCAGGAGCGTCTATAGAAAGGTCCCAGAACTGCTCTCATTTCGGCCGTAAATAGAAATATTAAAAAAGGTAGGAAGATTTTTCTGTTTAGCAAAAGTGACAAAAAGCAGATTACAGAGTACCTGACGGCTCAACACAAAAGATTTGTCTCAAGTACAGATAGTGTTGAGGATCAGTGGACAAAGTTCAAAACCATCGTACAATATGCGTTAGATGAGTACGTGCCAAGCAAGATCGTCAGAGATGTAAAAGAGCCACCGTGGTATAACAACCGAGTTAGAAAACTGCTGCGGAAGCAAAGGGAACTTCACGGCAAACATAAACATAGCCAAAGCCTTGCAGACAAACAAAAATTACGCGAAGCGAAATGTAGTGTGAGGAGAGCTATGCGAGAGGCGTTCAATGAATTCGAAAGTAAAGTTCTATGTACTGACTAGGTAGAAAATCCTAAGAAATTTTGGTCTTATGTCAAAGCGGTAGGTGGATCAAAACAAAATGTCCAGACAATCTGTGACCAAAATGGTACTGAAACAGAGGATGACAGACTAAAGGCCGAAATACTAAATGTCTTTTTCCAAAGCTGTTTCACAGAGGAAGACTGCACGGTAGTTCCTTCTCTAGACTGACGCACAGATGACAAAATGGTAGATATCGAAATAGACGACAGAGGGATAGAGAAACAATTAAAATCACTCAAAAGAGGAAAGGCCGCTGGACCTGATGGGATACCAGTTCGATTTTACACAGAGTACGCGAAGGAACTTGCCCCCCTTCTTGCAGTGGTGTACCGTAGGTCTCTAGAAGAGCGTAGCGTTCCAAATGATTGGAAAAGGGCACATGACATCCCCGTTTTCAAGAAGGGACGTCGAACAGATGTGCAGAACTATAGACCTATATCTCTAACGTCGTCAGTTGTAGAATTTTGGAACACGTGTTATGTTCGAGTATAATGACTTTTCTGGAGACTAGAAATCTACTCTGTAGGAATCAGCATGGGTTTCGAAAAAGACGGTCGTGTGAAACCCAGCTCGCGCTATTCGTCCACGAGACTCAGAAGGCCATAGACACGGGTTCACAGGTAGATGCCGTATTTCTTGACTTCCGCAAGGCGTTCGATACAGTTCCCCACAGTCGTTTAATGAACAAAGTAAGAGCATATGGACTATCAGACCAATTATGTGATTGGATTGAGGAGTTCCTAGATAACATAACGCAGCATGTCATTCTCAATGGAGACAAGTCTTCCGAAGTAAGAGTGATTTCAGGTGTGCCGCAGGGGAGTGTCATTGAACCGTTGCTATTCACAATATACATAAATGACCTGGTGGATGACATCGGAAGTTCACTGAGGCTTTTTGCAGATGATGCTGTGGTGTATCGATAGGTTGTAACAATGGAAAATTGTACTGAAATGCAGGAGGATCTGCAGCGAATTGACGCATGGTGCAGGGAATGGCAATTTAATCTCAATGTAGACAAGTCTAATGTGCTGCAAATACATAGAAAGATAGATCCCTTATCATTTAGCTACAAAATAGAAAGTCAGCAACTGGAAGCAGTTAATTCCATAAATTATCTGGGAGTACGCATTAGGAGTGATTTAAAATGTAATGATCATATAAAGTTGATCGTCGGTAAAGCAGATGCCAGACTGAGATTCATTGGAAGAATCCTAAGGAAATGCAATCTGAAAACAAGGAAGTAGGTTACAGTACGCTTGTTCACCCACTGCTTGAATACTGCTCAGCAGTGTGGGATCCGTACCAGATAGGGTTGATAGAAGAGATAGAGAACATCCAACGGAGAGCAGCGCGCTTCGTTACAGGATCATTTAGTAATCGCGAAAGCTTTACGGAGATGATAGATAAACTCCAGTGGAAGACTCTGCAGGAGGGACGCTCAGTTGCTCGGTACGGGCTTTTGTTAAAGTTTCGAGAACATACCTTCACCGAAGAGTCAAGCAGTATATTGCTCCCTCCTACGTATATCTCGCGAAGAGACCATGAGCATAAAATCAGAGAGATTAGAGCCCATACAGAAGCATACCGACAATCCTTCTTTCCACGAACAATACGAGACTGGAATAGAAGGGATAAGCGATAGAGGTACTCAGGGTACCCTCTGCCACACACCGTGAGGTGGCTTGCGGAGTATGGATGCAGATGTAGATGTAGAAAGTATGTAACATCATCACGGAGTCACCCTGTTTGCAGACAGTTCGTCTACAGGTTTTGACGAGTCGGTTTGCGAGTATCGAAATATGTGACATAAACGGCCGTATCTTATGATTACATTGACTTAGAAGCTTAAATATTTCACTTTTCCAAGGGTCCGTAGAAATCAGTATTTGATATAAATTTCAACTTAATACCTCTAGAGAAATAGGGGTCTTAATAGACATACAAGTATACGGAAAACAAAGTGATTGTATAGAGATTCAGTTTCTATCGATAGAGGTACTGAACCCGAAGAATGGACTAGAAAGTCGAGATTGATGAATGTATTTCAAAAATGGAGAGAACATATGGGCTTACTAAAAAATTTTTGCAATAAAATCTATATCTCCTGGAATGTCGAACTAAGACAGTAATATTGTGGTAAAAACGGAATGCCTCAGAGAATGTCTCTCTATGAACTACAAGTTAGAGAAGCTGGAGATCGGGGAATTTTACGAAAAATCGTGAGTTCTATCGAGATTAAGGCCGGCTGGAATCTTCGTAGCACCATAGACGTCTATCAGAATGTAAGAGGGTCTGTGAGATCATTAGGAAAGGGAGACTGGTGCTTCTTGGACATCTATACAGTATAGGCAAAAGTAGAAGAGCTGGAGAAACATTTAATCACCTCTGGAACAAAACCACCACCTCCATGTAGATTATGAGAGCTTGGAAAGCTGTAGGAGGTCCAGTATCGAGGAAGTCCTCATTCTAGAAAGGTACATGTCTCGAAACAGAAAGCAAATTTTGGAAGAGTTTCAAATCGAAAGACGGACTACAAAGAAGTAAATGATATGGACGGAAGAACAAAAGCAATAGTATAGCAACCGCATGTAGGAGCTCTGCAAACACAGGAAAGTCCGTACAAACAGGACAAAATGAATTTGTAGCGTGTTGATAAGAGGTCACTTAGTCTATAAAATGTATTGGTATGTTTATTGTATGTCGTTCACTAATAGCGTTCTTCTCTCATGTAAACAGTTATTAAGTCTGTGAATTTCATCCTTGTTGGTTTATATTCTGGGATCACTGAAACGGCTGTTACGACAGGAGGGTCGCAACTTAATTTCATTCCCAGAACGGTGCCTTCGAGAGTAAGCAGTACATATTTTGGTGCCCAGCGTGGAGGCAGCGAAGCACGCCACTTCATCGAAGAGTACTTCTTTCTGGGTACTCATTCACGTAAGGGCCAGTATTCTGTGGAAACATCACGTCGAAATACAACGATGCCGTGGCACTACACGGTAAACACGCCCACGTCTGCACTGTTGTGAACGGGACACAGTCACGGACGTCTAGGGTACTTATCAACTTCTCTGAAGCTCTGACATGTAGGATGTAGCAAAACTGCAGAATTTCTGCAGATTATTTATTATGTAATAATAATATTCAGACTGAACGCGAATAGCCGGAGGAAAGTGCTCTTCATTTCTCGAAATCATTCTCATCCCACCTACGTGTATATGGAACGTGGTCAGTGGAACAACCTGACGAACATCGTGGAAACAGACCGAATGGGTAGTGTATGGCCTCGGGTGTCATCATAGTGGCAGGAAGTACAGTGCGTCGAAACATCGCTGGCGGACGGGTAAGGTTTTTCTACAGGCGCACTGACATCTTTTGAGAGGTGCAATCTGACCGATCTTCTTCACTACAAACATTATTGGGCGTCGGCGGTGACCTGCTGCCTAGATGAGTCTCTTATATGAATAGATTTCCTCCTCGTGAACTAGCCAGAGAGGTTTTTGAAACTTAGTTCCACAGGACACGCCTGGAATGGCCGTGCAGCGCATCAACCACTGTACCTCGGCGGGAAATCTTTCTCAGGAATGGATCCAGCTGCCAATACAGGTCTATAATAGCGTCATGGATAACAAGACTGTCTACCTTAAAGCATGTTTTGGTTCAACAGATATTGTATTTCAGTTGCTTTCTTTCGGTATTTTCGGCCCACAAGTCTTCTACATCTATATTATGTAACACTGCAGCGTGCCAAATGCCTTGTTTTTAAACCATAACTCTTATGTCGTCTTGTTCAGTGATTATGCTCTGACTTCCTGCTTAAGCTTAACTTTTGGATACTTACATAAATTCGTTACTCTTTCTTAAGTTGCACCTTCCTGTGCAGCCGAAGTCGCTAAAATCCATAACTGCTGCGTCGTATAATCATGACGGTGGTGGTTCGTCTCTTGGATGAGGCATTAATATGGACGAAATCTTCGGTGCTGTTGGCAAGGGGGTTAACTTCAATGCTGGCACTAGATGCCAATTCCTATTATTTCCATAGCCATTCATAACCGTTGAATCGAAATGCTATACCGCACAAGTACTGATCACAGACACATGACAGGAGTTCTACAATCGACACCGTGTGATAAGAAAGAAAAGAGGGCGTTAGTAGTTAGTTTTCAGTCTGTCCCACAATCAATCATGCAAAATCCTGTTAATATGATGAGAACACACACACACACACACACACACATGTGACCACTATTCATCCTTGTGCACATACGCTCGTAGTTGTGACCTATTAATCGAAATGATTTTTACAATAACGTACTGCCTATTCAAAAATGGTGAACAGTGGCTAGTAGTGATTAAGTGGTCAATTATATCAACCAAAACTTGTCTAGCGTCACATACTGAAGCTCTGACGAGGCACAGCGTTCAATACTTTGCTACATACTTTGAAAAAATGGCAGACTTTGTTATTCAGACAGCTTGCTGAAGTCATATGTCTAGAGAGGTAAACCTTCCTCTAAGGTCGTTTGCACTTTCTCGCTAGATTATCGTACATCACAGCACAAGTCATTCGACTTGATGCTACGAAACAAACCTTGCTTTATAAATTCGTATTTGATACATTTTTAGTTCTATTCAACTGTTTCGTAAGGCTGACGTTACTTCTTTCGGTCAGTAATAACAATGACACTTCTGCTACTACTAATTACTGCTGCTATTACCATTACTTCTATACAGCATTGGTAGTAACATTAGCGGAAATGATTGTACTTTTCATATATAACTCCTAGGTGAATTTCTCAATGATGATGCGACATCAAACTACAGCAGTAGCTCCTGAACTGTGAAGCGTGCCTAATGGACCAGCACACTGCCGCACAATCAGAGCGCTTTATTTGCTAAGCGCTGAAGGAAACAAATTGGAAGCCACTTACGCTGCAAAAACAGATTAACGACGACGCCTGATGAACAAACGTGGTGATTGGTAGAAAACAAAGGGCCGCCTATTCATGCTTGCCAATGTGAACCGACCTAGACAGGAAAATTCCATTTATCCCGGCACACATACACGATCACCACTGACCTGCATAGTGCCTTTTTGAAACACAAAAGCGACTGTTAAATATGCTCTGCACCAAAGCCGAATTCAGGAGCCCCCTTAAGTGATTAAACCACATATTATGTCTCACACTGCACGTTCGACAGTGAAACCGAAATATCAGAAACGCAGTGTGGAATTCAAAGATGAATTCAGCACAGTGACATCGGAACAATTAGCAGTACTCGTAGTAGCTCCGAATACCCAAATCTAAAGGGGCAATTAATTTCATGGCATGAACATCGGTGAAACAATTTGAAGCTGGTGTATAACATCAGCGGAGAAAAAGGACAACAAATATTACTCGTAAAAGTCTGGCGAAAATTAATAAACATTTAGAAGAAATACTGAATTTAGTTAATAGTACAGCAATCAGGATGGGTGTTGTAAATAGTGTTAAGGCGAATTTTCTTTGGGATTTATATCAAAATTTGAGACAACACAGCATAAATAATGAAAGCAGTCTGCTGTGCACGAAGTAATTTAGATGGCCAATACAAATTGTACGTTAAAGATGTTTCTGCGACGAACACATTTTAGTGGTATGAAGAACTGCTGGGGAACTGAAGTACAATTTTCTGAAACTGATTTTGAAATACAGTATTTTACTAGACTAAAAAAAAAACAGAAAACGAGAATAAGAGGAACAGCGAACTCACGTTATTACAATATATTAAAAATTAACTTGAAAAATGAAGTACCGAATCAGAGGTTATAACGAATGAAACAAAAGTTTCTGTTAGCAGTTACAATTGATTTATTTCCACGAAACATTTCACAGGCATAAATCTCCATCATCAGGTGGATTTATATAGATTAATACTGCATGAATATGTCTTGTTACTACTTTGAGGGAACCTCTCGAGCCGTCTAGTAGCTAATTCGGTCACATATTTTTTTCTCATATTTACAGAGCTTAATAGTTCAGACATATTTATGTAATCAGACTAGCATGTTACAAACGTTACGTGTAAGGAACGTATGAAACACTTATATTGTCAATAGAGGCAAATTTTACACGTAAAACAGCTAGTTCTTTGTTATGTTGTATTCATAAAGTGTGTGTGTACATGCCTGTATGTAAATTTAACAGTGTAGGTTACAGTTAAAAACACAGATGATATTGTTCCAAATGTTGTCATTTTAGTCATTTAGAATGGACTCAGGGTTTTTTTATTTGGAGTTCCTGTATTTAAAGTGTTTGAGAGATGTGTGGTTTTTTGCCTGTTAACATCGTGCTTAGTTTCATGTAGGTGGATGGCTACAGCTAATGTGTTTTGTTTTTCGTTTCTTAGTGTTGCTACATGTTTCTTGAATCTGATCTCATAGTCCGCATTTTCTGTACACCTATATGGTGTGGGTTTCTTGTATTGCTGCTACGAGGAAACTTCTGCTGCATCTTTTCTTATCAGTAGTGAAACAAAGCTTTGCGTTTAAGGACGTTGATAGTCTAATATCAAATATTACCTCGGAATAGGATCATGTGGAAGATCTTATTTGCAGGGTGTATTTTGTGCTGTGACAATTTCGCTGTTGTAGATTGTCCCAGTGTGTCCATTGTGTAGCTGCTGCAGACATTTTCAACGGCTGTTTTATTGTTTTATTATTCCCATTCCTATTGTTTTAATATTTCATTTCTTGCTTGAATTTAAATTCAGAAAGTGGCAGTTCGATTCCTGTGTTGACCATGTACCAGAACGCTGGCACTGTAGAATTACGAGAGGTGCTATGAATGGCAGGTGTCTTGTGGCAGGTTTCTAATGAATATCAAATTGATGTATACTTCTCATAATTCTAGTGGTCTGGTCTAGAATGTTTATGCTGTCTTCTACTCGAAGCTCAACCATGAACTTCTTACTTTCTTGGATGCCGTTTGGTTTAACTCACCGATACCTTGTTTCGTGCCACAGATGAAAATGATAGTATCAGCTACGCATCTGTAGTGGGAAATGATTGTTTTTCCAGTTGTTTATATATATTTCAACTAGTGATCGAGAAACGTTGGTTTCCACTGCAAGACTCTGTTTTCTTGTAGAGTTTATTCTTTAATTGTTTTATGAATTTGCCAATTCTTTTAGGTCAATTAGTTTCGTACAATGTGTAGGAGAGAGCTTTTGTGTTTTTATAGGTTGTCGTTAATAATCCTTAATCTAGGATCAATTGGTACCAAAGAATACGGGTTTTGTACGTCAAATGAGGCGAGTGTCGATCCAACAGAAATTTTAATATCTTTGACACATTGTGTAAACTATGCTTTATTTATGAGTTTCCTATTTTTACTGAATATGCATGACTGTTTAAGAATTTTTGAAAGCTTTTTGATGCGTTCTAGATGTGGTTAAAGTTCATAAAAGTAGTCTCGGCAGCTATTGAGTGACATAGCTCCAAATAAATTGTTGGGAAATGTTACTGACACCCATGGTACATAAAACAGGTCATAATACTGTTGCAGAAGTGACGGAAAAACCATTACAATTATAAAAGAACGTAATACCCTCAAGTTTGCCGAAGTTTTTCAGAAGCTCAAAATATAGAGCGAACCACAGTGCGAGATGCATTCAGTGCTTTCCACAACGAAACTGTCTCTTGAAATCTGGCAGAAAATCCGAAGAGATTCGGATCGTATGTAAAGTAGATAAACGGAAAGACACAGTCAATACTTTATCAGCGCGATAACAATGGTGATGTCGATGATGACAGTGCCACTAAAGCAGACTTACTGAATACGGTTTCCCCGTATTCCTTTAATACAGAAGACGAAATAAATATTCCAGACTTTCAAGCAAATACAACTGCCACCGCGAGTAACTTAAAAGTAGAAATCCTAGGTGTAACGTCTTAAAAATGGTTCAAATGGCTCTGAGCTCTATGGGACTTAACTTCTGAGGTCATCAGTCAACTATAACTTAGAACTAATTGAACCTAACTAACCTAAGGACATCACACACATCCATGCCAGAAGCAGGATTCGAACCTGCGACAGTAGCGGTCGCCCTGTTCCAGACTGTAGCGTAACATCTTAAATCACACAAGAAAATTAAGGCCTTCCTCTAAGAATATGGTGATATAATAGCTCCATATTTATCAATCAAATACAACCGAGCGCTCCATGAAAGATATTTACCTTAAGATTGGAAAGTTGCACAAGTCAAACCAGTATCCAAGAAGGGATATAGAAGCAGTCCGTAAAAGTACAGACGCCAGTCGCTAACGTCGATTTGCAGTAGGATTTTAGAAGATATACTATGCTCGAATATTATGAGTTTTCTGGAAGAAAAATATTTTTTGGAAAACAGCCAACACGAATTCATAAAATACGTACTAGAACTCAGGTAGACAGAGAAAGTTATGTTGAAGAAAGAAACTAAGTCAAACAGATAATTTCAGCATCCAAGAAGAAATCTTGGGAAGACTTTGGAAACAGGTTGGAGACATTGGGTCAAGCTGCTGGAAAACCATTCTGGAGTGTAATTAGCGGTCTTCGAAAGAGAGGTAAGAAGGAAATGACAAGTATTTTGGACAGGTCAGGAAAACTGCTGGTGAATCCTGTGGATGCCTTGGGCAGATGGAGGGAATATTTTGAAGAGTTGCTCAATGTAGGTGAAAATACGATCAGTAATGTTTCAGATTTCGAGGTAGAATGGGATAGGAATGATGGTGGAAATAGGATCACGTTTGAGGAAGTGGAGAAAATGGTCAACAGATTGCAGTGCAATAAAGCAGCTGGGGTGGATGAAATTAAGTCGGAACTCATCAAGTACAGTGGAATGTCAGGTCTTAAATGGCTACACAGGATAATTGAAATGGCCTGGGAGTCGGGACAGGTTCCATCAGACTGGACAAAAGCAGTAATCACACCAATCTTTAAACATGGAAACAGAAAAGATTGTAACAACTACAGAGGTATCTCTTTAATCAGCGTTGTGGGTAAAATCTTCTCAGGTATTGTTGAAAGGAAAGTGCGAGTATTAGTTGAGGAGCAATTGGATGAAAATCAGTGTGGGTTTAGGCCTCTTAGAGGTTGTCAGGACCAGACCTTTAGCTTACGACAAATAATGGAGAAGTGTTATGAGTGGAACAGCGAATTGTATCTATGCTTTATAGATCTAGAAAAAACATATGACCGGGTTCCTAGGAGGAAGTTATTGTCTGTTCTACGAGATTATGGAATAGGAGGCAAACTTTTGCAAGCAATTACAGGTCTTTACATGGATAGTCAGGCAGCAGTTAGAGTTGACGGTAAACTGAGTTCATGGTTCAGAGTAGTTTCAGGGGTAAGACAAGGCTGCAACCTGTCTCCACTGTTGTTCATATTATTTATGGATCATATGTTGAAAACAATAGACTGGCTGGGTGAGATTAAGATATGTGAACACAAAATAAGCAGTCTTGCATATGCGGATGACTTAGTTGTGATGGCAGATTCGATTGAAAGTTTGCAGAGTAATATTTCAGAACTAGATCAGAAATGTAAGGACTATGGTATGAAGATTAGCATCTCCAAAACGAAAGTAATGTCAGTGGGAAAGAAATATAAACGGATTGAGTGCCAAATAGGAGGAACAAAGTTAGAACAAGTGGACGGTTTCAAGTACTTAGGATGCATATTCTCACAGGATGGTAACATAGTGAAAGAACTGGAAGCGAGGTGTAGCAAGGCTAATGCAGTGAGCGCTCAGCTACGATCTACTCTCTTCTGCAAGAAGGAAGTCAGTACCAAGACTAAGTTATCTGTGCACCGTTCAAACTTTCGACCAACTTTGTTGTATGGGAGCGAAAGCTGGGTGGATTCAGGTTACCTTATCAATAAGGTTGAGGTTACGGATATGAAAGTAGCTAGGATGATTGCAGGTACTAGTAGATGGGAACAATGGCAGGAGGGTGTCCACAATGAGGAAATCAAAGAAAAACTGGGAATGAACTCTATAGATGTAGCAGTCAGGGCGAACAGGCTTAGATGGTGGGGTCATGTTACACGCATGGGAGAAGCAAGGTTACCCAAGAGACTCATGGGTTCAGCAGTAGAGGGTAGGAGGAGTCGGGGCAGACCAAGGAGAAGGTACCTGGATTCGGTTAAGAATGATTTTGAAGTAATAGGTTTAACATCAGAAGAGGCACCAATGTTAGCACTGAATAGGGGATCATGGAGGAATTTTATAAGGGGGGCTATGCTCCGGACTGAACGCTGAAAGGCATAATCAGTCTTAAATGATGATGATGATGATGATGATGATGAGCCAACACGAATTCAGAAAATACCGTTCTTGTGAAACACGACTAGCTCCTTATTCTTACGAAGTAATTAATGTTACTGGCAGGGGGTGTGAAGTTGATTCCGTATTTGTACCTCACGAGCGGCTTCCATTCGAACTGCGTAACTATGAACTATCATCTCAGATGTGCGACTGGATTTGTGATCTCTTGTCAGAAATATCACAGTTCGTAGTAACTGACGGAAAATCACCCAGTAGAGCAGAGGTAGTACCTGGTGTTCCCCAAGGAAGTGTTACAAGCTCTCTGTTGTAGCTGATATATGTAAACGATTTAGGAGACAATCAGAGTAGCACTCTTAGATTGTTGACAGATGTTACTGTCATTCACCCTCTTAAAAAGTCATCAGATGATAAAATAATTGCAAAACGATGTAGACAAGATATGTGTATGGTGCGAAAAGTGGCAATTGACTCCAAATAATGAAACGTGTGAAGTCATCTACACGAGTGACAAAAGGAATGCGCTAAGTAACTGTTAAACAGTAAATTACACATATCTAAAGGATGTAAACTCAACCGAAGACTTATGGATTAAAAGTATGAATAACTTAACCTGGAGCGATTAAAAAGATAATGTTGCGCGTACAGCAAAGGAGAGATTACCATTATGGGCAGAAAACTGAGAAAATGCCACAGGTCCCCTAAAGAGACTGGCTACACTACGCTTGTATGTCCCCTTCTGGAGTACTGCTGTGCCCTGTGGGATTCGCATCAGATAGGATCGTTAGAAGACATTGAAAAAGTTCAAAGATGAGCAGCTCGTATTGTACTGCCGTGAAGTAGGGAACACAGGGCCACGGATATGATACGTGAACCCGGTTGGCTGTCATTAAAACAAAGCAGATTTTTGTTGCTGCAGGATCTTTACATTAAATTTCAATCACCAACTTTCTCCTCACAGTGAGAAAATATTTTGTTGGGGGGCCAAGTAAAAAGCAAGGAAAGATCATCGTAATAAAATAAGGGAAATCAGAGTTTCAAGAGATTTAAGCGTTCGTTTTTCCCACGCGCTGTTCGAGAGTGAAATGGTAGAGAAATAGCTTGAAATTGCATGAAAGAATCCTCTGCGGGGCGCTTAATTGTGAAACGCAGAGAAGCCATGTTGATGTTGATGTAGATGGTGTAGGACTCTTGTCAGGGATCAGTACAGGTCTGAAAGAGATCAAATTTTTGTGGTTTTTGATTGTGACCTGATACAGGAATCCTGGGAACTATTGTCGCAGTGTGCCTTGCTCCTTGAAAGGTGAATAGGAAGTAAACGTTACATGAAATGAATCTAATCTCCCTGTGGATTCCGAAGTTGGGAACTTAATAATTTCTGTTACTAATCGTAGGAATAACGACTTTTGCTGCTAGTGGACTTTGAAAGAAGTCAGTGTTAATAGCTGAAAATCTGTGCCGGACCAAGACTCAAAGCTGTACTTTTCTGTTTCTCGCAAACAGTCGCCTTACCGCCTCGGCCATCCGGACACGTTCCTGCCCGGCCCAAATTCTCAGCTTATCCCCACACTACTGACGTAGTGACCCTGCTCATGCGCATACCCACTAGGCACTAATGTCGTTATTCCTTTGCGCAATTGTTATACATGTTTGCACGGTTTTGTCGCTGGTCTGGAAGAAGTCTAAATTTTTCAGTTACTATGATATTTTATTTATGATTATAGCTGTATTGTCTTTGTCATGTTTTACAATTAATGTATTGTTTGCATCGAATTCAGTAGTAATACTATGTGTGAAGACATATTCTCCTTTCTTGTGTGCTAGAAGAGGTTTTACGAGCCTCTCTTTCGTCGATTTTGTTGCAGGCTGCTTTTCGGTCTTTTTGCTTGTCAATTGCGGTGGTTTAAATCTGTCTGACACTGGTGATGAACTTTTCTTGGTTCTGTTGATCCAGTGGAGCAATGCTGTTGCGTTTTAATGCTCTGCTATGTAGTGCCTCTTCTTCTGCACCGAATATTACAGTGGTGCTGTTGTGGAAGGGAGAAAGAGGGTGTGTTTCTTTCTGTTGTTTTCATTCCATTTGGAGATAATTGCTGTTTGATAAGATTAGCTAGCTTTTCCCAATATGTGGTTTTGTACTTTTTCACAAGAGATTAGTTGTACTTTCTGACTTTTCTATTTATGTATCACATTGCCACCTACTGCAACATTTAAGCAGCAGTTATGATTGTCTGAGGTTTTGATGACCAACCAATTCGCGTTATTGTTTGCTTGAACCAGTATGTTTATTTTAACATTCTTCTCTCTTCTAAGTGTTCATAATTAATATGCTGTGCATACACCCGTCGTCTAAGATTTCAAAGCCTTGCTGACGAGGCTTCGTGTGTAGATTACTGCTTCGAGCGGGCGGCAGGCAGCAAGTGGCTCAAATGAAGTGTTCATGCAGCCCCAGATTCTTAGACATATTTCATAATAACATGTTTCTAGCAACCAACTTCAGAATCCAAAGCGTCAACTAACGTTCAGAGCTGTGAGAAACAAAAGTACTTAAACAAACAGTAAGATTTTAAGAGGTGCTTCGTTTTCATCGGTGTTTGGTGAATTCGGCCGTGAGCTTAGTTTAGCTCTTACCTCAGGGGCCCAGTGGTAAATAGCGGGTTTAATAGATGTCAGAGTGGGGATATTTTATTGTTTCTCTTCCAATACTGACAATTAATGAGTGTGTGCGTCTCTCACAGATCAGTCCCTATGGCATAAATTTCAGACGGCAGTGCCGGCCGAAGTGGCCGCGCGGTTCTGGCGCTGCAGTCTGGAACCGCGAGACCGCTACGGTCGCAGGTTCGAATCCTGCCTCGGGCATGGATGTTTGTGATGTCCTTAGGTTAGTTAGGTTTAACTAGTTCTAAGTTCTAGGGGACTAATGACCTCAGCAGTTGAGTCCCATAGTGCTCAGAGCCATTTGAACCATTTTTTTTTTCAGACGGCAGTAACATGGATTACTGAATGCGCGTTATAGAGACGGTCGTCTTTAAATGTGGTATTCTGTAAGTAGGCTGCTTAGGTTTTTATGTTGGTAACGCCACGTAGTACTTCGTATGAAAATCACTGGCTGCGCTGTGTGCAGTCTGTGGCTGGTTGGACTCATTGTTGGAATGTTCGATAATGCAGTGTTGGACAGCTGAATGTGAACGGCGCGTAGCGTTGGGCAGTTGGAGGTGAGCCGCCAGCGATGGTGGATGTGGGGAGAGAGATGCCAAAGTTTTGAGAGGTTACTATGAGCGGACGATCTGGACGTGTGTCCGTCAGAAAAAGGAAATTTGTAAGACTGGATATATAATATGACTTTTGAACACTATTAAGGTAAATACATTGTTTGTTCTCCATCAAAATCTTGCATTTGTTAAGTATGCCTATCATTAGTTAATGCCCTCAACAGTTAGAAACTTTTATTTACCTGGAGTATTGGCGCCCGCTGTATTGCAGTAGCTCGTGTAACGAAGATTTTTGTGAGGTAAGTGATTCATGAAAGGTATAGGTTATTTTTAGTCAGGGCCATTCTTTTGTTGGGCTTATTGACAGTCAGATTGCGTTGCGCTAAAAATATTGTATGTCAGTTTAGTAATGATCAGAATAAGTAAAGAGAGAACTGTCTCAGTACGTTCAGTTTTACTCAGCTGTTTCTGTATCAAATAACGTAGAAGTTTACCAGCACAGTCGTTCTTTACATACAAAGGGGAATTTTCAATATGTTTATAGTAAATAATATGAAATCAAATTTAGGCTGTTGTAATACAACTTAAAGATTAGAAGCGTAATGACATTAGAAAAGTTAGTACATATTTGTGACCGTGTCTGGTGTCTCATATTGCAACTACTGTTATTAATTAATGTAACGTATTAATTTATCTAGGTTATCACTTAGTAATCAGACCGGTGTGGGAAGGTGTGGTGAAGTACGAAGGATTGGAAAACTGGCCATTGCCAACTTTTGCCCTCAATAGCGCTGCTCCCTGCCGAGAAATTGTCACATTAGTTCTAATATATGATACGCCACCGTTGTTGTCAGTGAAAGGAAGCTTATTCGGTCACTTTTTAGTAAAACTTTCTTGGTTTTGAGTCGTCTGATGCAAGCTAGGTCATTTACATTTTCTTGTAACTTTAGTTTTATGGAGTTGAATAATTTTTTTGCAGTATCAATCTTTAAACAACGTCTTTTGGTCTACAGATGTAATTCCCAGCTGTTTATTTCTGCTCGATAGCTTCTCCGGTATACCGACATGGCGTCTGATATGGAAAAGTGGCCACACCATTCGTCAGGAAAAGCGGCCAAAGTGTTTACCCCAATACGAGTCAGTTACTTCCGCAAACACACATAATACAACAGACAAAACTGACTTTGTACACTTGTATATACAAAGCTATCATCCGCCGTTCTATCCATTTGTGACAATTTTCAACTAAGCAAGTTATATTATTTAAAACTGTCTCTGTTTCGTTATATTCGGCTAAAACAAAATCCTGATTGAATGTTGACTGCTGCAGATGCAGTGGTATTGTATCAGATACCAGTCCATCAAAATGCGTACAAAATCTGCCTGGAAATCAGAAGAAAGACAATGAATCATTTTGCGATGGCACTGACCACATTACCAACAAAGGTACGGAAAGCTGGTGACTATTTAAGCCTTCATAAAAATGTACGTAGTTCCTGTATATTATTTTCTTCTCAATTTAAAAATATTTCGTGTGATACCTTATAACATGGAGATTCAAACTGTATAAGTGGTAAGCTTCTGTCAATAACGATGATTTGGTGAAAACTGAAGTTCTCTTTGAGTGGCCACTTAAATCCTCCGCTTCCCCTGTCCTTCCTATGCGGTCCGAAGTCTCGCCCTACAGCGTCATTATTAGCTTTTAAGCAAACACGCTTGACGACCACTGCTCTATGGGATGAAATCATGAGTCAGTGGTTTCGGCTAGGTATGCAATACGTGAAAAAACTTCTGCTCTCTCTTCCTCACCAAACTGAGTCCATTGTAAAAGCTATAGTCAGTGTTACATGGCATTAGCATGATTCCGCCTGCAGGTGAGTAATCTTTTGTCTGGTGAGGTAATGCTCAACTAGCATGGATGCTCATCAGTATAGATGTCAATCGGTGGAAAAGACTAGACGAGATCTGTGTTCAGGAGTTGCTGTCTAATAGTTGTGTCCGCTGCTGGTCGTGATGATCTGCTTTATATGAGTTTCTAACCTAATTTCTTTAAAAAATTGTGTAATATAATTACCAAATTATAATGGAAACCTTTTCCTTTCTCCTATCATAAAATTACTGCTTACTCCGCCTCCCTCCTCTTCTACACCACAACGCCCAGTGATAAATACCATAAAGATACAAACTACTAAATCAAACACCTAAGAAACTAAAATGAGTGAAGCATATTACTAGTATCCTAAGTGGAATACCTGTTAATGTCACAGCACTGACCCATAAAATAGTTTTTCATCTTGATATGACACCCGGGTGCCGTGTGTACATATCTCTTGACAATTTTTGCTCATGGCCGACAAATGATCACCCACCTGTTAATCATACATGTTACACTCTACTTCTGCGATTCGGGGAGAGGCAGTTCCCGGGAATCGAATCCACACAGCAGATTAACGGCAAGGGCTGGTGAGTTGGGCAGCCTGGATGTGGTTTTAGGCGGTTTTCCACATCTGACTCAGTTAAGCGATTTGCAAAATTATGGAAAATGTAATAGAAAGAAACACCTGCAGCCGTCGTTCTGATGTTACTTTAGTATACTGCAACCAGCGTCTGTGACTCAATACATTATCTTCAGGCCTGAACTGACTGGTTATTAGGTCACCGAAGTCCTGCAGACTATAAATAGCAAGGATCGACACAGAAAAAAGTTTGAAAACTTCTCAATTCCACATCGTACATCACCAGCTGCTGACAGATGGGGTACACAGCTTCTGTCCGGAGCCGGGGTGTTACATGGTCCGCCCACCACCTGACTTTGATTTGCGGGTGGGCCAACTGTTACCTCTCATTTTTGTAATTCTTTTTTACTAGCGCCCCTTTTGTCAATTTATATATGTGCGATTTTTTTCCATATTTAACATTAACTACTTGTCGAATGACAATTAGAGTCAATTCTGAACCTCACTATGACAAACATTCTGTCAAACAACAAAGCATTTGCGAAATCAGTGGTGTCTCATGTTTCAAATTAAATTGTGTAAACATTTTTTCTGTAATAAAAAAAGGAACATCAACGCAACTACATTTGTTAAATAAGATGAATATTTGTGAAACAAATAATGCGAACTAATAAAGTACATTTTTCTTCATGCGGTCGTTGTGTAGTTACTATGAGCGATTTGCGGTCCACGGTTCTTATTTAAGAGGATCGATATGTCTGTGTGAAAAACCTACCTCTGGGGAACGATTTTATGTGCCAAAGCGCTGCAATTCTCTCTCTCTCTCTCTCTCTGTCATAGGGACCAGCTGACCATAAAAAGTTGTGCAGAATTTTATTACTAGCTCTACCACTAACACTGGAAGATCCATATTATCATGCCACCCCATAAAGCCACAGGCTAAGGTGAAGACATAAACAGACGTGTTTTATAAATGCTGTTCAGAGCAATACATGGCTGTGTGCAAATTTTTGTCGGAATTCATGTACATACCAGAGTTAAGTCTTATCAGTTATCTGAATACATCCACTCGTGCGGCAAACGTTACAAACAACCTGTTAGGGAGTTTTACTTTAGCAGAGTGCTGTAAAAACTGTCTGACTTTATACGACTGGTCAGTAATATTACGCAGTACGTCCTCGTACTATAAAACTAAGTAAACTGAGTAACGCTCGGTTGCTGAAGGAGTTATCTGCTTCGCCAATGTTGGATCTATACCTTGCAGATAGACAGGAAACCTGGGCATCGCTGCAAGCACAGTCCCCACGCTTCCCCTGGAATGATGAAATATATAAGAACCGCAACATAAAAATACCTTATTCAACAGGATCGATACGTCTGTGTGAAAAAGCTGCCTCTGGTGAACGATTTTATGTGCCAAAGCGCTGCAATTCTCTCTCTCTCATAGCGACCCGCTGACCATAAAAAGTTGTGCAGAATTTTATTACTTTGCGGATATATCTTACTTCATTCACAGTAAAGCCGAGCACGAACGCCTTTCGCAGCTGTAAAACTGCGCTCAACGCCCGACAGGCGCACGGCTTCGGTTCAGGTCGAAAGGTGAAGTTTGTCCTTCGACTCTCACTGCTGTCTGGGCATAAAGCTGCTGAAAAACAGTGTTTAGTGCCGTAAAATTATAGACAAATTTGTTCAACCTAACTGAAGCTAGATGTAGAGTTGTCGCTTTCTTCAGTCTTTTTATTCTTGAAGTTTCTTTAACAACTTGGTTTAAGTCACGCAGGTTGCCATCTCAGAGTCCCCTAGTGTTTAGGTGGGGTGCCACCTTTTAGCTTAAGCACACGCTATTTTTGTTAGCATTCCATATTAAACGCGAAACCCATATGCCTTAGGCCTTAGGCCAGTTTCAACTGGCCAAGTGCTGTCTGCTGGGCAGTACGTGGAGCGATCTACGGTCGTGGGGCATCTGATAGCGAGTCGCCAATCCATCCAGCCGTTAGTGTCAATACATGAATCCTGATAATGCCACTTTTGCATTATTCAAAATGCTCCTCATTGTACCTCATAATGCTGAGCCTACCCCGTTTCAGATCTGTCTAGCCCAGAAAAAATCTGAGCAGCTACCGGGAATCGAATCAAAGCCAGAGCCGTTAACCATTCGAATACGGAGGCGATCATTCCATAACTGATTGCTATTTATTTGTTTACAGCACAGCTAGCATACCACCACTAGTCACATAACGCCCTTGGTCAAAGCTACACTCATGCTCATAAATCAAGGATAATTGCAGAATATGGTGCCACACAACGCGCACCACGTAAAACTAGCGCATAGGCAACACACACGACACAGATCTGTAAGTCCACAGTATTGATGATAAGTTGAGGAAACCCTCCGAAACACATGTGCTACAGAACGACACTGTTTCCTGCGCATGTACCCTGACATCAATATGGGATATGATCACCATGCACACCTACAAAGGCCGCACAACGGGTTGGCATACTCTGGATCAGGTGGTCGAGCAGCTGCTGGAGTATAGTCTCCCATTCTTGCACCACTGCCTGTCGGAGCTCGTGAAATGTCGTAGGGGTTTGAAGACGTGCAACGATACGTCGACCGAGAGCATCCCAGACGTGGTCGATGGGGTTTAGGTCTGGACGACAGGCAGACCACTCCATTCGCCTGATATCTTCTGTTTCAAGGTACTCCTCCACGGTGGCAGCTCGGTGGGGCCGCGCGTTATCATCAATCAGGAGGAAGGTGGGACCTACTGCACCCCTGAAAAGGCGGACATACTGGTGCAAAATGACGTCCCAATACACCTGACCTGTTACAGGTCCTCTGTCAAAGACATGCAGGGGTGTACGTGCACCAATCATAATCCCACCCCACACCATCAAACCACGACCTCCAGGTCCCTTTCAAGGACTTTAAGGGGTTGGTATCTGGTTCCTGGTTCACGCCAGATGAAAACCAGGAAAAATCACTGCTCAGACTATACCCCGACTCGTCCGTGAACATAACCTGGGACCACTGTTCCAATGACCATGTATTGTGTTCTTGACACCAGGCTATACGGGCTCTCCTGTGACCAGGGATCAGTGGAATGCACCTTGCAGGTCTCCGGGTGAATAAACCATGTCTGTTCAGTCGTCTGTAGACTGTGTGTCGGGAGACAACTGTTCCAGTGGCTGTGGTAAGGTCCCGAGCAAGACTACGTGCAGTACTCCGTGGCCTTCTGCGGGCACTGATGGTGAGATATCGGTCTTCTTGTGGTAATGTACACACTAGACGTCCCGTACTGTAGCGCCTGGATACGTTTCCTGTCTGCTAGAATCGTTGCCATAATCTTGATATCACACTTTGTGGCACACGGAGGGCCCACGCTACGACCTGCTGTGTTTGACGAGCCTCTAGTCGCCCTAGTATTCTACCCCTCATAACGTCATCGATATGTGTTCTTCGAGCCATTTTCAACACACATTCACGATTAGCACGTCTGAAAACATCTGCACACTTACTCGCTGCACCGTACTCTGACATGCACCAACACACCTCTGCGTATGTGGACTGCTGCCAGCGCCATCGTGCGACGACAACAGGTCAAATGAACCGCATGGTCATACCCCGAGGTGATTTAAACCCGCAAACCGCCCATCAGAGCGTTGTTTCACCATGTACCAGCATTATCGTTAATTTATGAGCATGAGTCTACTTTTCTAATCAGTACTGTGTTATCGTCCTATTACATCTACCGGTTAGCACACCTCAGATAATAAAGCAGTACTACTGTCGACAGTGTTATGACGTAGTCAGTCGTCGCCCTTACGCATCGCTGGTTGCCTATTCTGGCGACCCTTAGAATCATAATAAAAGTGTCAGGGATTTCAAAGGCAACGTATTTAATTTTCTTTCTGTAGATATTATACTGATCGAGAAATCTAGTGCAATATGAAACAAATTCGCAGTGTTCTGCAGGCAGAGATATAATTACATTCTTTGTCGCGGTAGAGGCGTGGGGGTGAGAAGGGCTCAGCGGAGGGACAGTCGCGCGTTTTCCATCACTACAATCAGTTGTCGGAGTACGCCAGCAAGTACGGACTTGATCATTGTCTTCGTGCTTCGATCTGAGCGAGAATAAAATGGACAGGTTTTCTGAAGATACTTTTAATATCTTTCTTGGATCTTCTTCATTTAGTTAGCGATCGGTTCCTGAAAACAGTTTTCCAGTTTTGCATTTATTTATCGTTAACAAGGTGTATTTATTGTAAAACAATCTACATTATGCTCAATTGAGAATGAATGTTAAACAAGGAATTACGTAATTTTAATAAAAAAATGAATATAATTTTCCATAGGTCTATGTTTTTGTATTACAGAACCCTTAGTTTTGTGACATGTAACAGGATGGTTATTTCATTTACTTTCGTTTAGTTTCAAAAGCCGAGCGTCCACTCGTGCACCCTTGATGACTGCACGACACAAAGCTTCACGTCTCGCCTGTGCCCATCGACACTAACATTAGGCCGGCCGGTGTGACCGAGCGGTTCTAGGCACTTCAGTCTGGAACCGCGTGACCGCTACGGTCACAGGTTCGAATCCTCCCTCGCGTAAGGATGTGTCTGATGTCCTTAGATTAGTTAGGTTTAAGTAGTTCTAAGTTCGAGGGACTGATGACCTCAGATGTTAAGTCCCACAGTGCTCAGATCCATTTGATTTGAACTAACATTGAATTGTTGATGACTGGAAACATATTGCCTGGTCGGACGAGTATCGTTGCAAATTGTATCGAACGGATAGACGTATACAGGTATGAAGACAACCTCATGAATCCATGGACTCTGCATGTCAGCAGTGGACTGTTCATGCAGGTGAAGGCTCTGTAATTGTGTGGGGCGTGTGCAGTTGGAGTGACATGGGACCCCTGACACATCTAGATACAACTCTGACAGGTGACACGTACGAAAGCCTACTGTCTGATCACCTGCATCCGTTCATGTCCATTGTGCATTCCGACGTACTTGGGCAATTCCAGCAAGACAATGCGAGACCCAACACGTCCAGAATTGCTACAGAGTGGCTCCAGGAAAACTCTTCTGAGTTTAAACACTTCCGCTGGCCACCAAACTCCTTAGACACTATTACTGAGCATATCTGGGGCGCCTTTCAACGTGCTGTTCAGAAGTGGTCTCTACCCCCTCGTACTCCTACGAATTTATGGACAGCCCCGCAGGATTCATGGCTTCCCTTCCATCCTGTACTACTTCAGAAATTAGTCGAGTCTGTGCCACGTCGTGTTGCGGCACTTCTGCGTGCTCGAGGGTGCCCTACATGATATTAGTCATATGTACCAGTTTCTTTGGCTCCTCAGTGTATTACGTACCATGACACGAGAGTCTTTGGTAACACAGCAATCTTCTAATTCTTATTCTGCGTACGAGTATCTCACGGTCGGCACGGTCAACTGGACTTGTGAGTATTAGTGATACAGGGTGGTCAGATGCCTCTCTTGCCGCCACCCCCTCTCCTAAATCCCACTCTCGCACCCCCCTCCCCCCCCCTCCCACCTGTTAGGCCGGCATGTACGCTAATGTCTCCGTCTAGTATTATCCCACCTTAAAACGCAAGAATGATTGAAATGTTTGCGTCTCGTGTAACTAAGATCGGCATTGGGCATCAGCCCCGTATTCACCTAGTCGTACGTAGAAAGCCGCCTAAACATCAGATCCTGACTTGCCGGCACACCAGCACTCGTCATTACTCGACCGGACGGATTCGACGCAGGGCCGGCACACCTCCCGGAATCTCGGAAGCAGCGTGCTAACATGCACGACTTTCCGCATTTATTTTGGTGATACAAGTGTCTACGCCGGCCGCTGTGGCCGGAACCGCGGTGCTGCTACGGTCGCAGGTTCGAATCCTGCCTCGGGCATGAGTGTGTGTGATGTCCTTAGGTTAGTTAGGTTTAAGTAGTTCTAAGTCCAGGGGACTGATGACATCAGATGTTAAGTCCCATAGTGCTTGGAGCCATTTGAACCATTTTGAACACCTGTCTACGACACGATAAGGAATGAGGAACTGTTGCACAAGTTGATCTTGTAGACTCCCAAAACATCGGCTTCCGAACTGTAGGATACATGTTGAGAGACAACCAGGAAGAGGCCCTTCATCATGACAACGAGACACTTGATGTCAGGAAAAACAACTACAACGAGATTCCGGAAGCAGTAAGGAGGTGAGTCTCAAGAAGGACCATGAAAGATATTTCTGCTACCCCGACAGTCATCTTCAAACCTCTGTACCTTGGTTGGCACAGCTGCACAGCCCCTATGAATCCCGAGCAAGGTCTCAGCGCGCCAGGTCGTAAGAATAAAGACAAGATGAAGAAATAATGTGTTGTGTCCAATACGAAGTGCATTAGTATAGCGTAGTGTAGTGGAACGCCGTGTATTCCAGCGTAGTACAGTGAAGTGCACTCTAGGATTGTAAATAACAAAATCAGTAACGTCACGATGGGGTTTAGTACAGCAGAGCAGTAGCATATTCCTTCTACACTTCGGATGAACATAATTCTGTGTACCAGATAGTCACAGTGTAATACAGTATAACCTTCCTAATGTGGCCTCGAAGTGTGTAAAACTAAATTATGGCATCAACTAAATGCAAACATGTGACGCTGTCTTCAGTGGAGAAAGAAACTATTTGTAAGGTCAGATAAAGGCGTGTCTGTTCAGAATAATTCAAGCGAGGTATGGCTGGGCCGGCATAACAACTGTTACAGCCTGGAGAAAGGTTAGGAAAACTCTTTAAGTCACACAATAACGACTGATGACGAGAAAGAATTGAAATTGTGCAAGACTTTGAAGAATCCTAAAAATGAAACTCTAAACAATGTGGTTTGTGGGTGTAGTTTCAGTAGGAGAGAAGAAAAAGAACTGCGCTATCTCGACCAATAATCAAAGAAGAGGCATGGATTTTTATGAAAAATTATCGGGAGACACTGAAAATGAAAAGTTTACTGCGAGTGAAAGCTGGCTATATTGGTGGAAAAACGACATAGCATTCGAAATGTAATTAATTCCAGCGACAAGCTGTCTGCTGGCGAAACAGCTGCCAATGAATTTGTTCCGAAATTTGTAAACTGAGGTAAAGAGCTTAAGCTGTTTGGTGATCAAATGTGTAACATTCATGAGTCTGACGTAAACTACAAAATTTTCCCGACAAGAACATTTGTTGCACAAAATGAGTCAATTGTGCGTCAATGCAGTGCCGTAATAAGTTTAGTACAGTTGTTAAACTTTCACTCGCAGTAACGGTATGTTACTGTACGATACAGACATATTTACAGTACAGGCACTGACGTACATTACGCTTTAGTGAAAGACTTTTTAGTGCGTCGACTTTTTCTTTTCGTTTTGTTGCTGTTTAAACACTGAGCAATATTTCTGACAGTATTTTCAGTTGAAAACTAAAGCTGCACCATACTCTATTGTTACGTTACGGATCAATGAATGTGTTCCTCTGATAATCCTGTCTGTTTTGCATTCCGACCATGCTCTCGGCCTCGTAGTGAGGTGTGGGGCTGGGGTGGGGGGGGGGGGGGGGGGGGAGTGGAAGCGAGGTTCTACTGTACCGATATGTAGAGCTATACTAATACATTTGAAATGTTATGTTTATACATGACCTACTATGTACTGCATTAATATACATCAATTCGTATGTAACATTTCGTCTGTCTAGATTACAGACTAGAAGAAAGAAATAAGTAAATCAATAATATGCGTAGTTTTCAAATGTTCAAATATGTGGGAATTCCTAAGGGACCAAACTGCTGAGGTCATCGGTCCCTAGACTTACACACTACTTAAATTAACTTATGCTAAAAACAACACACGCACACCCATGTCCGAGGGAGGACTCGAACCTCCGGCAGGAGGGGCAGCGCAAACGGTGACATGGCGCCTCAAACCGCGCGGCCACTCTACGCGGCGCGTAGTCCTCCTAGTCGATAAAAGGCAGTTTAGTATTACGCATTATTGCTACTATACGATCAAGATGCTACAAAATGTGGTGTATCTTGGAAAGACTGTTACCATTGTGTCTGAAATTGAATACATACACAACAGGTAATGAGATGACGATAAGTGGTACTAACAAGAATAACACGTAAGATCTAACACCGATAGTCATAAGTAGAAGTCGTAACAAGCTACACAACCCAGTACGTGACAAAAATTAAAGTGGGGAAGTCTCTCTGAGCGACTCTTTGCCTTCTGCAAGCTTTTCCACGGCATACCATTCCGTCGCTTACGTCTCCTGTATTTCAGACGTATATCGCTATATTGTTGACGACTGTCACGAGTGTACGCAGATTGCAGAGTTGTAGGAATGGGAAATTTAAGCCGTGTAACGTATTCCAGTTCTCTCAAGTATCACCCTCGGCGCAATCGAGAGTAATGTTGCCATCCGACGTACAATTAGCCATTACCGGTGTCATATAACCCGTCGCCAAGAAATGCTGCGGAGACCTTTAGAATTCGCCCAAAAGCACATTGTCACATAGACCAGCCACATGGAATTTAGGTCACCAACGCTACTCCCCCCTTCGGTCATATACAGGCGATGTAAGAGCCACATTATTCGAAATTCACATCACAAAACGTGCACGGTACACAAAATTCCTGTTACACATGGTTCATATTACATAATATCCGTACACTTAAAATTCGTATCATTTCGACGGACACTCATATCATACAAAATTCAAATCACTTCGACAGAAATCGGGCTAATGATTCTTGGAACATCTAACACACTTTGTAGATGAAGACCTTTGTATTATGCATTTGAATTCTGTTCTACATCAGTATATACAAGTATATTTCACAAACCACTGTACAGTGCGTGGTACATCGTATAAAAATTATCGGTTTTCTTTTCCGTTCCATTAACTTATTTTATCATGATCCGATGTTAAAACAAACCAGGGATGTTCCCAAAAACAATTGTTACATTTGTTAATTTGTAACATAGGGAACTGTAACTTACAATGAATCCTTCAGTTTCTCCACCTTTTAACATGATTCCACGCGGCAAATTATTACGTAACGTCGGTGCCTCTTACCCTACACAATAGATGTAGCGCCTGTGAGATGCTCGTTAGAGTAAATTATACTCAGGTAGCAATGTAATATAACAAGTGAGCAAGAAGTACCATGCTCTAGAGAATCTTAGTTTAGAACAGAATCTCATCTAAAGGTGGTAAAAGGTAACACCTCATGGAATAAAATTAATTTATTCTTAACACAGTGATCCGATGTAAAGGCTGAATTATTACAACCAAGAACAGAGTCAAGTGTTTCTGTATTTCAACGAAAATTTGTGTACAGTCACATTCAGTTT
The DNA here is from genome assembly GCF_021461385.2 of Schistocerca piceifrons. Lineage (NCBI taxonomy): Eukaryota > Metazoa > Arthropoda > Insecta > Orthoptera > Acrididae > Schistocerca > Schistocerca piceifrons. Next base: position 216,760,755 of record NC_060143.1, on the reverse strand, counting down.
AAATGACATCATTCCTAAAGGAATTTGATTGTTTGTGAGCATGAATGTGCGTTGCATAAATTTTTCTAAGCCATTTGTGTCTATTTCTTTATCTTTCACTCTGCCTGGTTTTTCTTTAACTCGTTTATCAGAAAGAAACGAACCTGCATTACCAGAATCTCCGGTCTATACATTCTTTACTAGAAGGTCTGGAGAGGAGGAGATTTGAACTCTCGAAGTATTTGTATTTGCAGCGCTAGATGTCCGCTAATTGTAATTCTAACAGCGTACCGCAGCTCGCCGGAATTCGTTTAATTGCCGATGCCCTCTGTTTCGTCACGAACGGCCGTCCACGGCTGGCTCATTAGGCCAAATAAATCTTTGTTTGCACGATAGCATTGTGCAGGCGCTTTCCCGCCGAACGACACGGAATTTTCGACCAATGGCGAGCGACCCTTTGTCTCTCGCGTTACGACCGCGCGAATTAGTCCCGGGAGGCCGCACAAACGCAAGCCGCTGTTTGCAGAAGCGCGCCATCCCATCGCTGTGCGACTGCAACCGCTGCGTTTCGGGTGCTTGACATAACGAGACACTATCGACCACGTTCGGAGCTTCCGCGCTGTACCTCAAAGTCGCGCGGTATGCGTGCTGACTTGCAGTAAGGCGCCAATTTAGTGTCTGTTGCTACTAAAACACGTCTAAGATGTAGTGTGCGTAATCCATAGCCACTGCATTGCAATACGAAATATCTAAAAAGTAAACAGATTGCTGTAATACAAACAGAATAACCCATAGAGGGGATGGAATATAGAAACACCAAAAACACAACTCCTTGACATGCCTAATACGGTATAGAAGCCTATTGTAATTCAAAACAGCTTTCAGTCGTTCTCGAACGGGAAGGGAATCTCATATCTTTCTTCTTGCAAAATAGCGGCGAGTTCAGGAGACGGTGATGAAGGTTCATCGGAGACAAGGTTATCGTCAGGAGTGCATCAGGGTGGTGTGATAGGACCGCTGTTGTTCACTATTTACATAAATGATTTGGCAAACAAGTTGGCAGCAATCTGTGGTCGTTTGCTGATGATGCTGTGGTCTACGGTAAGGTGTCGAAAGTGACTGTAAAAAGATGCAAAGCGATTTAGACAAAATTTCCAGTTGGTCTGATGACTAGTAGCTACCTCTAAATGTGGAAAAATTTAAGTTCATGCTGATAAGTAAGAAGAGCAAATCTGTAAAGTTCGAATACAGTATTACTAGTGTCTTGCTTGACACAGTCACGTCGTTTAAATATCTGGGCATAACGTTGCAAAGCGGTATGAAATGGAACAAACGTGTGAGTACTGTGGTGGGGGAAGTGAGTGGTCGACTTCGGTTTCTTGGGAGACTTTTAGGAAAGAGTAATTCACGTTTAAAGAAGACCGCATATAGGACGCTAGTGCGACCAATTCTTGAGTATGAAACTTACTGGCAGATAAAAACTGTGTGCATGGACCGAGACTCGAACTTGGGACTTTTGCCTTTCGCGGACAAGTGCGTGGAAGTTTCATATCAGCACACACTTTGCTGCAGAGTGAAAATCTCATTCTGGAAACATCCCCCAGCCTGTGGCTAAGCCATGTCTCCGCAATATCGATTCTTTCAGGAGTACTAGTTCTACAAGGTTCCAGGAGAGCTTCTGTAAAGTTTGGAAGGTAGGAGACGAGGTACTGGCAGAAGTAAAGCTGTGAGGACGGGGCGTGAGTCGTGCATGGGCAGCTCATTTGGTAAGGAAGTTTCATATCAGCGCTCACTCCGCTGCAGAGTGAAAATCTCGTTCTGGAATTCTTTAGTATGCTCGATTGTTGGAGATCTGTACCAGGTCGGATTGAAGGAAGACATCGAAGCAATTCAGAGACAGGCTGCTAGATTTGTTACCGGTAGGTTCGAACAACTCGTAAGAGTTACGGAGATGTTTTGAGAACTCAAATGGGAATCCTAGGAGGGAAGAAGACGTTCTTCCCAAAAACACGATTGAGTAAATTTCGAGAAACTGCATTTGAAGCTGAATGCCGAACGATCCTGCTGCAGCCAACATACACTGCGCGCAAAGATCACGAAGATACGAGAAATTAGGGCTCATAAGGAGGCATATAGAGTGTCGTTTTTCATTCGCTGTATTTGCGAGTGGAACAGGAGAGGAAGTGAATAGTACTGGTACGTGGTTCTCTCTGTCACGCTCCGTACTGTAGCTTCCTGTGTATGTACGTAGATGTAAATGTCAATGTAGAGGTGGACGTCTATCACGTATCGTCCTCTCTGACGTAAAACACAAAGCGCAATAATACTGAGCTCTGGTGACAAGGAAGATGCGATAATTCCAATCCCAAAAAACAGTCCTGGATGATGCGAGCCGTGTGAACAGGGGCCTTATCGCTTGGAACACAGCATTAGCACTGACGAACAAACATTATATCTTGGATTGAACGTTATCAACCAAAAGGGTCACATAATCCTTGGTAGTAATGTCATCTTATTCGCAGAATTTTAGGAAAGAGTGGATTACCACGATACGGCTGCCCAAATCATAACCGGACTCCCTCCTTGGGAGCAATCAGTCTGCATCGTAGGCATAAGATGATATACGTCAAACATAAACACGGCTGAAAGTTGAAAACAGCATGAAACAAGACTCATTCCATCAAATGACTTCCTTCCACTAACGCATTATCCAGGTTTGTGGCTCCGGCGCCAAGTTCCCCTGTCGGCATTTGCTTCGCTGATGTATGGTTTTGGATTTCCAGTTCGCCCTGCTGTTCCTTGCTAATGGTGCTCACTTCGTGTGATTTCGGTGCCGACAGGGTTCGCGAATGCGACATTCAGCTATTCAGTGACTTTCTGCAGCTATCTTCCTCTTACTCTCCGTCAAAATCGTCTTCAATGACCTGCTGGCCGACCACTCAACACACACTTCCGTCCGCGTTGTAACTTAGCCGATGATGTTTTCTGCCCTTTCTCTGTACGCGGTATGAATCTTCCGTATAGTGCCTCTTGAAACATCAGACATCTCGGCTACCTTGGTTACGGAAGCGACCACCATACGAACACCAACAATTTTCTCGCGTTCAAATTGACCTAGCTCCGACATAATGCACTCACATGTGCATAGAATACTGTCCCAGCCATGACGGCCACTTGCAACGTATTGAGAGAGCGCACAGGTGTGGTTGGTGGTCAGATACAATAAAGCCACTTGCTGGCTTGGCTAGCTTCTACATCTATGTTCAACCACGCATTTCTCGCTTGGTTTCTTTATTTTTATATATTTGTATTTCTGTATATGTAAATGATTTAGTGCGAACGCGGAAGTATGTCGTTACATCCGAAGCTTTTCTCTTCACTGTACCGAAATCAGCGCCACATAATGTACAGAAATGAGGAAATATCTGCTAATGCCGAACACAATCCTAAGAATAACCACAGAATCTCATCTGAGTACCGAGCGAGATGGCGCAGTAGTTAGCGCACTGGATTCGCATTCGCGAGGACGACGGTTCGAGTCAGAGCTCGACCTTCCAGATTTAGACTTTCCGTGATTTCCCTTAAGGCGAATGCCGCGATTATTCCCTGGACAGGTCATGGCCGATTTCCTCCCCATCCTTCCGAGCTTGTGTTCCATCTCTAATGACCTCGATGTCTACAGGAAGTCTAAAGTGTAATCCTATTTCCTTCTTTCGCTTGAGCAGACAAGGATTCTAGCATTTGCTAAACTCCAGGACCCAGTAATCAAAGGAGAGGGAGTGAGGGTTGGCTATGGGTGTAGTGGAAGCTTATTGCAATAGCCTGGTGACAATACTATAGGGGACCTCACTCGTATGGGTTAACAGTGAGACAGGGACTGGCAGTTCTGCGAAGCGTAGCGCTCGGGTGTGTGGCGAGAAGCTCGGGGACACGTTATTATTCGCTTGACGCTCGACGTTCAGGAATGCCATGTGGAAGAATCTGCGTGTAAATGGTGACACCCATTGTGCAAGTACGTGCCACTGCTTGATGTGTGTAGTTTCTTCAGTGTGAAAAATCTAGTATGGAATTTGCGCGGTGAGTGCGTTAGTTGCAGCCGTGCTCGGCTTGAAAACGAATGTAGTAAGTATTATTATTGATACCACAGGGTGCCGTATTGCATCTGTTAACATGAAAATAAATCAAAGCAGATGTAGTTCTAGAGTAAGGAGTATATATATCTTCGCAACCGTACTCATTTGATTGAAGAGCTGCAAGACAGTTACGCAGATGATTGTTGATACTATTTACGGATGGAAAGTGAATCATTTGATCTATTATTGGTTACTCTCAAGTATTACCGCCATTGACTGCACCATCAACTGTATCGTCACATGCTTCATAGCTCTGTTGCACAGTGATGCCATTGAAAAAAGAAACTACACTACTGGCCATTAAAATTGCTACACCACGAAGATGACGTGCTATAGACACGAAATTTAACCGACAGGAAGAAGATGCTGTGATATGCAAATGATTAACTTTTCAGAGCATTCACACAAGGTTGGCGCCGGTGGCGACACCTACAACGTGCTGACATAAAGTTTCCAACCGATTTCTCATACACAAACAGCAGTTGACCGGAGTTGCCTGGTGAAACGCTGTTGTGATGCCTCGTGTAAGGAGGAGAATTGCGTACCATCACGTTTCCGACTTTGACAAAGGCCGGATTGTAGCCTATCGCGATTGCGGTTTATCGTATCGTGACATTGCTGCTCGCGTTGGTCGAGATCCAATGGCTATTAGCAGAATATGGAATCGGTGGGTTCAGGAGGGTAATACGGAACGCCGTGCTGGATCCCAACGGCCACGTATCGCTAGCAGTCGAGATGACAGGCATCTTAACCGCATGGCTGTAACGGATCGTGCAGCCACGTCTCGAACCCTGAGTCAACAGATGGGGACGTTTGCAAGACAACAGCCATCTGCACGAACAGTTAGACGACGTTTGCAGCAGCGTGGACTATCAGCTTGGAGACCATGGCTGCGGTTACCCTTGACGCTGCATCACAGACAAGAGCGCCTGCGTTGGTGTACTCAACGACGAACCTGGGTGAACAAATGTGGACGCTACATTTCAGATGTGTTACGACCCGTGGCTCTACCCTTCATTCGATCCCTGCGAAACCCTACATTTTAGTAGGATAATGCACGACCGCATGTTGCAGGTCCTGTACGGGCCTTTCTGGATACAGAAAATGTTCCACGCTGCCCTGGACAGCACATTCTCCAGATCTCTCACCAACTGAAAACGTCTGGTCAATGGTGGCCGAGCAACTGGGCTGCATGGGCAGCTGTACCTGTACACGCCATCCAAGCTCTGTTTGACCCAATGCCCAGGCGTATCAAGGCCGTTATTACGGCCAGAGGTGGTTGTTTTGGGTACTGATTTCTCAGGATCTGTGCACCCAAACTTCGTTAAAATGTAATCACACGCCAGTTCTAGTATAATATATATGTCTAATGAATACCCGTTCATCATCTGCATTTCTTCTTGGTGTAGCAATTTTAATGGCCAGTAGTGTATATGGTTCCAGAGACCCCATTTTCGGGGTTATACCAAGTGGGCTAATACGTGAATGGGAATTTGGACTGAGGAGAGAGCCGTGCTGGAGTAGTCCGTGCAGTTTTGCAAAGCCACTGTGCTATGGTGGCGTAGTGCTTAGCGCATGTGCCTAGTGAACAGTAGCCTCGAATTCTAATCCCGGCCTTTTTACAAATTTTCATTCGTCGCTTCAGTATGCACATACACATAATAAATGCCACTAGTGGTGAAAGTTGTATGTACGTGCATGACAGCTGAGCTAGTCACATAGCTGTTTTGTTTGTAAGTGGAACGTTCTTTTGCTGCCTATAACTTTGAAGAGCCGACTAACTGTAGGTTTGTCCATATAGGTTATCTGTACTGACCAGTCAGTTAAAGAGCTAAATTTTACTAACATTTTCTTCAACTAGCGGAAGCGAAAAAATGTTATTTGTGTGGATTAAATAAGTAACCTTATGACAGTACACAGATGTGCAGAAACAAGTGTGAGAATTGAAATTATAGAAAACAAGCCTCAGTGCTGAAATTAGTGGCATTCGTGAATGTTTTATTAAAAAAATACCATTTTACTTCCAGTTACAAATTTGTCTCCAACTGTAGCATACAATTGCTCAGAATGTGAGACGATTTTGTTTTCTCTCATACCACCAAATGTGTGAGTAAGTGTCTAACAGATTGAATAACTACCTACCTTCGAACTTTTTTTCCATGAACTGAATTGATATGTAAGTAAGTGTGTAACAATTTTGTTTAAAGACCTTACTTCATTCAGATACGTTTATGAAACGTCCCCTTAGAAAAATTATACATGACAGTGTTTAAACTGACACACAATATTTTTAGCGCAACGGAATCTGACTTTCAGTAATCCCTACAGAAGAAGAACGGCCCTGACTAACATTAACCTATACCTTTCACAAATCACTTACCTCACAAAAATCTTCGTTACTCGAACTACTGCAATACAGCGAGCGCCACTACTGCCAGCTAAATAAAAGATTCAAACTACTGAAGGCACTAACTACTGATAGGCACAGTTAGCAAATGAAAGATTTTGATAGAGAACAAACAATGTATTTACCTTACTATTGTTCAAAAGTCATAATATATATAGCAGTTCATAACATCCATTCTTACGAATGTACTGTTTCTGACGGACACACGTCCAGATCATCCGCTCTCAAAAATCCGCCATCTCTCTTCCCCACATCCACCACTGCTGGCGGCTCACCTCCAACTGCGCAACGCTACGCGCTGTTAACATCCAGCTGCCCAGCACTACAATGGCAGACAACAATGCAAACTAGCCACAGACTGCACACAGCACAGCCAGTGATTTTCATACAGAGCGCTACGTGGCGTTACCAATAAGAAAACCTAAACAGCCTACTTACAAGTTACTTTATTATTTTTATTTTGTTTCACTGAGTAAAGGCGCATTATTATTTAGATTTTAAGGTGATTTGCGAAATAAATGTCGTCACAAAGGAAAACTTTGTGACAAATGATTTTCTGCGTATGGATAAAACAAAGCTCGTAAAACTGATCAAATTTGTGACAAGGGAACATTAGGTCAGCTCAGCTTTGTGACAGATTAACTTACCTCCACTTTACCTGTCTTCAACTTCGTGCCAGACTCCGACTGTTGTCCTGAGCTCGGCGGGGTTGAGGGGTGGGGAACTTTGTCATAATTAACGTTCCATTTTCAAGATAGCTCACTTCACATAAAATTGTATTGCTATCAAAATTAAAGAAAAAATGGCAAAATCCCGTGTATGCGGAAATGAAATGTCTCAGTACGTAATGTCTCAGTATATATTTTTATTAGGGGACGTTACAAAAATTGCTGCAAGTGTCAGAAAGTTGTCCACTGTTATAGTAACATTTTCATTATCTTCACAGTCAGCAAGAACTTTTATGAAAGTTTGACACAATGCCAAGTGGACATAAATTTACAAGAACGTAGTCATTTTTCTAATATTTTTATTACACTGTATTTCCGCAGTCTTCTTAACGATTTTGAGTTTCGTTCATGTTCCGAACATCTTCAGATCCGTTGCAGTTGCATAGCAACGCGTCAGTTTTGTGATCTGTGCGCAGTCTCCGTACTCTGCCAGCACAAACTATCCATTAGAGATTAGAGCAACCTGCGCTTTGGAGCTCATCATCCACATTAAATAAAAGAAAATCGCTATACCACAAACTTATAAGTTTCGTCGACAGCCCTGTCTCTACGCTTACAGTCACATATTTTCTTCAACTCTTTTCAAAATGGATCCCATATGCTTAGCTTCTATTTCCGCAACGAAGCGCTGGTTGGCTTTGATGAAAAATAGTTTGCAAAACGCAGGCAACTTATCAATGGTCTCTCAGTCTTCAAATAATGTTTGGATCACACTTTCGACAAATACTCTTGCTCTTTGTACAATTTTATACAAGCACTGATCCACTAAATGGCAGATAACCTACTCGACGACACCACAGGCGATGCGTTTCCGCATTCCTGTACGTCTGTCTATATGCTCTGGCGTGCAAGTACAGGTCGCATCGGATCGGCGTCTGAACAGTACAACAGCTTGCTTTATGAGGCTGCTTCACACAGACTTCACTTGTTCGCGAAACTGTGTGGCTCGCCCTGAATCGTGCTGTTACGTAGGAATGTCTGTGTGAGGGTCTTTATTCGCGCACATTATGATGACGTCTCGTTCTAACGTCGAAACATTTTCCGCGTTTGCCACAAAGATACTGTAATGTTCGCTTGAGATTTTGTCATTACTATTGAATTACTCATCGCTTTGTGAGCACCGTATGCAAAACATATTTCTATTGTCCTATCAACTGCCCTCTTGACAGTATTACGGCGTACTATTTTGTCGAAGACCGTGACTATGTAAAACAGAAGTTAATTTTTACTAAAGAGTTAAAAACGAAAAGCTATCAGCCGCTCTTAATAATGCTCGTTATTAAGAACAAATAGCTCCGTTCCGTTATCGAACAGACACATTCATCCTCAGACGACTATTGAGTTTTAAAATTTCATTTGGCTTGTTGTGTACCACCATGTTGGCTGTTTTTCAATATACCGAAAATTCTCTCGGGTTGACGTACCCACCCAAAAAAAGGAAAAAGGTCAATTAAGTATAATTAACTAAACAAATACTGTTTTTTTGCCTTGTTTCACAATTTTATTATTAATGTTACTGCGCAACTTAGGTTTCGGGTTATAAGCCCATTTTCAAGTATATTACTGATTCCCAAAGATGATAATGCACAGATAAACATGATGACGAGGCAAAGATAATCACCTCAACTTCTTAAGTTATCGATCCATCGCTTAATGTACAATTACGTCAATGACCATTTTTAACAAATTACATGCATTATTACACAATCCAGCGATTACACTAAAATGACAGGACTAAAATTATGCATCAGCTAAGAACTGTTTAACTACAATGGATTGGGGCCCTAAGTTTTGCTTCTATCCTGTGTTTCTGATATCATCAAAAACAGGTGAATAATTGAATTGGGTTTGTTCGTTTAATAATAGGTGTGGGGATATACACATCTGTCTTTTAATTTCTAAAATTTCTAATTGGTTGAGTTTTGCCCCCTTTTACTCTGTGTGTACATATATTATGTATTTATGGTTATTTTTCAGGCAATGTTCTGCAATGGCTGAAACAGGCTTCTTCAGTCACCGGATTCTGTGGTGTTCTTTAAGCGTGATACAGATTTACATTCCCGTCAGTCAAGGGAAGCAAGACTGACACTCATGGCACATGATTTTATAAATCCCACTTTTTGTGATGGCTGGTTGTTTTTCTTTTGCATTGAACAAGCAACTGCCAATTGTCTGAGGAACATAGAAAAACACAGAGAAACGCTTTGCCTTCAAGGTGTTACTGATACTATTCTATGTTTTCCCTATAAAAGGTAATGTGCACCATTTCTTTTCCCGTTTGTCTGTGTTTTTTATTGGGGACATTAGTGACCTGACTTGGTTCTTCATCTTTTTACCTAAGACTTCATCAGTGATGCTGGTGTTAAATTCTTTATTTGTGGCTATCGTTTTTATTGTGTTAAGTTCCTCGTCAGTGTCTTCTTGGGACGTAGGGATAGTACATTAAGCTATGGATCGATACCTTAAGAAGTTGAGATGATTATCTTGGCCTTGTCATCATGTTTATCTGTGCATTATCGTATTTGGGAATCAGTAATGTACTTGAAAATGGGTTTAGAACCCGGAACCTAAGTTGCGCAATGACTTTAATAATAAAATTGTGAAACAAGGCAAAAACAGTGTATGTTTAGTTAATTTACAATGTTTCACTAAGAACCCAATGTTGGTCCAATTAAAATAAATATAAGTATATCTAATAGAGGTATGAAACCAAGAAAAGAATTGTTTTTGAAGAAGTTGGTATTCCGAGAGGTAACGAGCAAGATTCAACATTTTTCGGGACTTCTAAGATGACACGGTGTCGTCTTTGTAAATCACACTACCTGATGAAAAATATCCGGACCCACTATATAATGCGGAATTGACAACATTGGTAAACTTTTCACCCATCAGTTGTCACACAGTGAAGCAAAAATTTAATCGCATTACGAGCTTCCTAATACTAACACAAGCTGCCTTTTCTGTGATTTCTATCTTGGTAGTGCATGACAAACTGAAAATTTCAGAATAGACAGTTTCCCATCAATGAAATGTCAGAACGTTAGTTTTGGGGCTATCTATCACGTATTAACAGATAACTTTTAATGAATAAAAAATAGAAAAACACACACACAAAAATTTCATCCAACTGCACTTTTTTTTTCAAGTTAAATCGTCAATTTGTTTTCGAAATTATTTTTGGCGTTCGGGAACCACTTCATTTGCCAATAGGCTTTTTATATGTAAACTTGAAATGTGATGATGATTATGTCTGCACAGTTTGAGTTCGTAATATAGTTTGCATAGATTCCGAGTAACCGCATCACAGTAGAACATACTGGTTTTCGTCTGTGGAACAACTCTGAGGCAGGCCAGAGCAGTGTGTCAGTGTTATAATTGGTTCTCTTCCTGACACATTTCCAGTTCATTAAATGTCGGTAGCAAGTGGAGCAATGCCGTAGCATATCCACTAGACCACGTCTAATGCTTCTGTCAGGGTCGTTTTTACCAGTTCAGTACAGCTTTTCCCCAGGCTGTGGATAAACCATATCTCCACTATATCCTTTCTTCCAGGGGTGTTAGTTCTCCAAGGTTCGCAGAAGAGCTTCTGTGAAGTTTGGAAGGTAGGAGACGGAATACTAGCAGAACTAAAGCTGTGAGGACGGGGCTTGAGTCGAGCTTGGGTAGCATAAAAAGCTTTTCATGCTACAGAATAATGCTAAATATCTGATGGGTAGATAGAATAACTAACTAGAAGGTACTGAATCCAACTGAGAGAAAAAGAAATTTGTGGCACAACTGGACTGAAGCAAATGTTTGGTTGAAACGACACACCCTGATACATTAAGAACTCGCCTGTTAGGCAATTGAGGGATGTGAGTTGGTAAAGATCTCCAAATGGAGACCAGGGCTTGAATACAATAGGCAGGTTCAAAACGTTGTAGATTGCGGAGTTGTGCAAAGAAGAAGGGATCTGTACAGGATAGACTAGCGAGTAGATTCGTATCAAACCACTCTCAAGGTTGCAGATCAGAACAGCACAACTGTATAATTATTTCTATGTTAAATGAATTCAGTATACTAATGAACATATCCGTGCATATCATAATAAAAAAAGTTGCATCCGCTTTATCTGCTTTGCCTAAAATGGAATTAAAAGCTTACGCCGCTATGTCAACTTGCGAATAGCAAACTGACAAAAATGAAATTTAAAAAAGAAAAAACGATTGTGAGACAGGGCATGTACAGAAAAAAACCTTAGCGTCCGTACTAGTTTAGAACGAAATGTAGAGCCATGATGGGTATGTGCTCTACAGAGCTAAAACCTTCTCACCGCGAGACCCATACAGTCATATGATAAAACAACGCCGAGCTCTGCTTTCCGCACTGCGAGCGACCAAATGGACGGGACGTCCAGTCGGAGTAACACTCTTTCTCCGCGCTTGTTTTAGCGCTGGTGACAGCCAATAGCCAGAACGAAGTCCGTGTCCCATGCATTCGGTTTCAATCGACCTCCGTGTGGCAGAGACAGAAAGCACGGGCTTTTTCCTGTCCCGGCCCACATCTCTAAAGCTAACAGCGTGACGGAATTCTACGCAACACCACCCTCCCTCTGGTCTTCGTGTCAGCGTGATTTCGCGAGAAATATGACGGAAAAGTAATATTTCACTTGAATAGTCTCAGAGTTGCCTTCGCAGTGTGACATCCAAACTTGGTGCAGATTTTAATACAAACAACTCAAAAATAGTTCTGCGAACGTCTGTTGTATTAGGTTCAAGAGGAGAAAGGAATGAAAGAACAAGTCTTATTTTCTGTTAAATAGAAATGAACAATAACCGAAATAAAAAGGCAGCCTGATCGGCAGTGCACATCTTTGCGTAACCGAGAAATCGAAATCTGCCACTTGCTAACATTCATTAATCTATTCCTTCTCCCGCACGTTGTAACATGGTTCGATTCCCTCCGCGTGCCGTTTACAACATGGTCGAAACTCAGCGACCCAGCCTGTCCCAGTATACAAGGCTGCCCTCATGAGGTGCTCCAGTGTTTTAGGGCGGTTCACCGACTGGTCCCATGCATGCTCCATTAGGTTCATGGAAGCGGCTACGGTAATGCATTCCATCGACTAATTCCTACCTCCTTGGGGATGGTGAGCATGCTCTACTCGAGCATTGTCATACTGAATGTTTGGGCTGGCGGTTGTGCCTTTTTTCCATCGTGTAGCTCGAGCTACAATCCACCAACGGTCCACAGGAACTTGGATGCATCTAGATATTGTCATCGAACCAAGAACATGTCACACAGGAGGGGCCCTGGCTAAATTCTCTAATAAACTCTTAACTATACTGGTTAAGAAACTCTGAAATATTTGAATTATATAACTCTTTAAACTCAGATTCCAATGATATTGTAACTACAGTGATGCTAAAAATTGCAACGGGTAACACTCATTTCACAAGACTTCCTGAAAACGTGATGTAATTTCGACGACACGCTCTATATCAACAGTCGATGTGGCAGCACCGTATTCGTTATGGTACACAGTTGTTTTCTGTCAAACTTGCAGTATGCCGTTTCGAGACAAGTTTTTCTGGTGCAATTAAAATGTATCACAAACACATCACTAATATCATTAAATGTCAGTTAATAACGCATCAACGGCATAAACCTTCAAGAAGTAGTATCATAATCGGGACATGAGACAAAAATCACATGTGCACTTGTGCACTGAGTGTTACACAGTTGCAATTTCGAGAGAGATTACAGCTCTTTTTAGTATAGAGAAATTGTCACCTTCCCATAGATATTTTATCACGCAAAACTAATACAACTGGTCAGTCATGACTTAAAATCAGCAAAGACAGCGATTAACACACTTCAGCAGAGTTCAATTACCAACCACAAGTCGATAAACACTTTAAGTCAGAGGAAATATATAGCTCTTTTTTTTACAGATGTTGCCCCCAGATTTTCCATAGGTACCGTTAATTATGGTTAAATCCATTTCAAAATAGTATCAAGTAATTCTGGGCTACCGCGTACATACATTACAATTCAAGACTTCGCTCAAGACTGTTAATACGACGTTATATTCGCGTAGCATTTTTTCAGCCATCGCAAGCGTGTGGTTCTTCACGGCCGTCGATACCGCAGAGATTGCTGTTAATGACTGGCTATTCAGTCCACCAGCCACAGTACGGGCAGCGTAGCCCAAGCCATCACAACAGTCCGAAACAGTTTCGATGAGTTAAACACACAGAAAATCACCCACACTGATAATTCCTCAACGTTTCGGCAGCTGCGTCATTAAAAACTCTGTGAACCAGATCGAGTACTCAAATATAGCCAAAGACAAGGAAAAAATGACACAACACAAAGGAGATACGAAAATTGATGACAAATTCATTTTCATACAGGCATTGAGATAAAACGCAATATTGTAAACTTTGGCGAGCGATGGATCAATATGTGTAGTTGCAATGTAATTTCACCTCGCAGCTGGCAAGGATGGTAAACACGGGACATGTCGATACCAGGGCACAAAGTCTTTGCAAATTTCGTTCGGCGTATTCAGTTGGACAGTAACTACGCCTCGCAGACGGACGCGTGAACAACTTAGGCAGATATCAACATTCGACAGAGGATGTGTAGTTGGGCTCAAAGTAGCCGGTTGGACTAATCGGTGATTCGCTCGATATTTCAATAGGAGGGATAACATTATTCGACAATGTTGACCGGAATGGGTGGACCATTTCTGAACACAATGTCAAGAAGGAAGCGGTCAAGTTTGAGAGACTACTGAACAGCAGCACGTAGGAATCATCAGTGGGCCACTGAGACAACCGGATTCATCATGTTCATCGACTAGATGTGCAAATGAACCTTCAGGAAGCTCAAGGACTATTAATAGGCGACAGACACAAAGGGGGCTGAGTTCACGGTGCCCCTTGCGCTGTTTGCTGTTGACCTCCGTGCACCTACAAGCCCTTCCCGTTGTCTCGGACGCACTTGGCCTGGATTCTTATTGACAGGAAGAAAATTGTCCTTCGATCTGAGCCCAAAGCGAAGAGGTGTCTGAAGACACCCAGGACACTGTTGGATACCCACCCGAATACCGTCTGCCATACGGCCCGACAAGCAGGTGTGATGGTCTGGGTTGCTATTTCATTCCATACATGGACTCCTTTAGTTGTAATTCACGGCACGCTTACAGTAAAGCGGTACGTCGACGATATTTTAAGCCTAATTTGGTTGCCCATCATCGCAATCAATCCTGCACTTACAATTAAGCAAGGTAATGCCCAGCCGCACGCAACGGCAGTTTCTTCTACTTGTCTTCATGCTTGCCAAAGCCTACCTGGCCAGCAACATCATCGGATCTCTCCTCAGTTGGAGACATTTGGAGCATTATGGGCAGAATCCTTGAACCAGCTCGTGAGTTTGACGATCTAACTCTGAAATTGGACAGACTTTGTCACTATATACGTCTGGAGGACACCCAAAAACTCCAGCAGTCAGTGCGAAGCCGAATAACTGCTTGCAGAAGGGCCAGACGTTGACCAACGCGTTACTGACTTTCCTCAATTTGTGAAGGTCATGCTCTAGAATAAATCTGCTAATCTTTTCTGAAATTACAATCATTTATTTTCCTGCACTTGTACGCGATCCCTGTCGATCTGTCCCATTGGGATACTTCCTTCTTCGTGCGTCGTTTTCTTTGTTTTCTTTGTCTTACAGTGTATTAAAAATAAATCATGACTGTCGCTACAGGCGAACCTTCATATGGTCTAGTGGCGAAGTGCATGCCTGGAAACAGAGAGGTCGCGAGATGGTATCCCGGTCGGACCACGGAAATTTTTAGTCTGCTTTTAATGCAGTCTTCACCGCTCAGTGATGTGAAGAGTTGTTGGGAATGAAAGGTGATTTGTCCTGGCCGTTAAACTGTAGGTCAACTTTCCCTAGCCTGACAACTGAGGTAGATTACAGACACCCAAGTCGCCGAAGGGATGTCCAGTTGGAAGATTTGCACCCTGTCATTCAGCCATACGAAATTATTTTTACTGTCATCAACTTGTAAGATGAACTCTTCGTCGAAATTTTGACTGTAGGGTGAGCAATAGATTGAAGAATCCTCTTCCGATGCTGTACAGCTATCGAATTTTCAATAATAGGCTGTTCCACTGGCAGGCACGCAATCTGAAATAGATACAGGGACGAGAGGTGTTTCATATACGTATGTCACAACAGAGAAAACATGACAGAGCCATTTCTCTCTTGAACCTGTGTGACTTCATGCCTGAGTTTTACACTGATATCTTTCCACCACGACTCTCTTCTACGAAGACTACCAGACGTCAAATTCTGTATTATAAGTTAAGAGAACCCGACGCCACTGAAACAGGTTGCGTTCCAAGTGTATCCTTGTCTACGTTGTTTACGCACAATGGTGTTGGGTCGTTCGTAGTATTGTTCTTAATAGACGATGGGAAGCCAAATTGATGTTTTGTGACTGCGAGTCGCATCCCCTACTAGGTGGTCGTCCCTCTAACAACATGAGATAACCGGGACAGCGTACTAGCCAGGCTGACCGAGTCAGCCAGCAAAGTCTAGCGGTCTACAACAGAGGTCGTTGACAGAGCGGGAACTATGTCTCACGTCACGCATCATGTGTAAAAATAGAGTGGAGCTTAGTATCACTTCACACTGTGGTACACACCGCGGTCCATAACTTAACGGAGAGAGTTCCTGCAGAGTTGTAGAAAGACCCAGTGGGAATTTCAGTAGCAGTCGCAGTTACGGTTCATCGCAGCTGACCTTTCCGAAGAAGGATCCGCTGACCATCGAGATCACACGACACAACCACGGCTGTGTCTCGGAGCGGAACTCATACAGTTGAGGACTATTCTACAACAACATCCTGAAGTTTGTGTCTGTGCTGTTGAATAAATGCGTCTTTTGGAAATAGAATTTGTAGTCATTTCAGTAGTTGTGCTTAATAGGTATGCATGTCGGACACTGTTGGCTTGGAGTAGCACCCCTGTTCACACTGACATAACAGCAACACCTCGGCCTTTGTTGTCAACGCAAAAGTGAAGTTACAACAACAATTAAGTTGTACTGTATGTATACGTGTCGATACAGCCCTCTCAGATGCCTTGAAAATGGCAGTTTCATTGCTTCTCATCTGGAATACATACGAGCCATAAATGTTAGCACCTGTGATCAGCTGATATTTTCGACAGCAGGTGACCACTACGATGCATATCTCCAATGCTTGGAGTCTCACTATAGCAATGGAAATTGTTAATGGGTTGATGTGATGTACGCCAGTTCGGCGGTAAACTTCCGGTGTTGGCAAGCCTTCGTCGTAAAGTGACACAGTGCTCGCAGTCAGAGAATGAACCGAAGACAGAATCCCCATTCGCCTGTTCGCAATTCTAAACACAGTGCGCTCTTCCGAATAGCACTAAGAAGGCAGACTTAATTTTATCTCCATTGCATAGGCGGCTGTACGAAGTGCTTTCGTGTGGTCAAAAAATAATAAGGGGAATGAGGAATCTGGAAAAAAAATTACAGGTCGTAACGGTAGTGCTTGTTTTGTTCACATAAGTTCTATGATGCAGTACAAGGACTATCAGGTGTACAGAATCGTGATATTTTGTTTAGCAAATAAGTTACCAATTCATATATTTAAAAAATCCATAGGGGTTCTTGTATATTCTCGAGACGAAAGTCAGACAAAGACAAGATTTTAACGCAACTCCTCTCAAATTACACTTTTTTAATTTTACCTCTCAGGTGATCAGCGCCAAAAAGATTCCGTTGTATAATGGATGACGCCATGACTTCTAGAATGCCTCTATGTGGAATTACCGGCGGTTAGGAGCAGTCATCCGATGGTAAACTAACAAATCTGTTTCGTCAGATTCGCTTATTAAAGTGGCACAGAATTCGTTTTTTTCATTTGGTACGGTATAAAACGTAATACCGACGACGAGGCTATCCTGTATTCTTGCTCAGACTCACCGTTTAAATAGGACATCTTAGCTCAAGCTCATTCTTTCCAGTCCTACGAAGCGGGCACACACTTGAGTTCGCGTCGTGTGCTTAGTGATGATCACAGTGGACCTCGTGGTGGACACCATGTCTGCAAACGCCTTGTATTGATGTTGGGCAACTCACTGACACGGAGGACTCAGAAGAACCATTGGTACATTTCATAAATTTTACCGCTCTCTAGGCGTAAATTACCTTCATGATTTACGCGATTGGAAGATGCACCAACGGCCTATTGTTTGCACCAAAAAAGCGAGATTTCAGCACCTACTGGCTATGTAACACGCCTTATGATTTTACGGTCGCTTTTCATTTCCTGTATTCCTACTCCCCCCCCCCCCCCAAACTCCTCTAAAGCGCCTTCATTCATTATGTACCGTATTTTTAATTTAGTGTGTAGTTAGTGAAACTCGATAACCAGAGTAGGTTGCGCGGTCGTTTGACGATTTCGTCAACTGGTCATTGACTCAGTACGGTTTTCATTTGTGCCAGAGTGAGTATGTTTTAGGTTACCACTCGATACTGTCCAACAGTGAAGTACTGGATACTAAATTCAACATTTTTGACATTCGTTATTTACTATTGTTTGCGAGTACAAATATTCCGCTGAAATTAAAAATATAATGTTTTCGTTGTTATAGCTCGAGTAATGTGATGTAAAATTAATATAGCGAATTTCAAGATGCAATGTCCGCCCCCGATAGCTGAGTGGTCAGCGCGACGTAATGTCAATCCTATGGGCCCGGGTTCGTTTCCCGGCTGGGTCAGAGATTTTCTCCGCTCAGGGACTTGGTGTTGTGTTGTCCTAAACATAATCATTTCATCCCCATCGACGCGCAAGTCGCCGAAGTGGCGTCAAATCCAAAGACTAGTCACACGACATGATGCAATAAGAAACTACCGAAACAAAATTTTACTATTCCTACGAGGAATTTTGTAATTAGTACGAAATTTAATATCACTGTAATAAATTGTTCAAAAAAGGAATATTTGCAAGCACTGGTAAAAATACTAACTTTTTACCAAGAGTTTGGTTCTGTCAAATATATTTCGTCCTTTAGCATAACGTAATGTCATACTCAGATTTTTACAGTATGATCACTTTTAATTATAAGTCTAAATAACTATGAATTTAAATAATATTATCAAATATTTTCATTGCTATAAATATATAAATAATACCCCGGCACTCATCGTTATAATTCATCTCTGCTAGTTCTGCTTAGTTCACGTTTTGAGTTCTTTGCAGTTCTGTTCCGTGTGTGTTTCAATTCTTTCTGTATTGAAGAAACGTTGCCTAATTATACAGAAATGTTACGAAGGTGAGTCAATAAATACATATGTCGCAAACTGCGATAGACACATCAGAGCCGCGTGTAACAGTAACAAATATATTTTCCCTTTCAAAATATTCCTCTTGTGAACTTAAATACTTGTTCCAGAGTTCGACAAAGCTGCGTAATTCTCATTTTACTAGTGACTTCTGAGGATATACCAGATTTATTTCGTTTCTTAAATTGATGCAATCCACAAGACGATGTGCCCTGGGGGGTTGCGAAGTTCCGTCAGGCGGGGAAACAATGTGGCATCACTGTATAAGCGGCCAGGACTCTCCTTGTCTGTGACTTTTTCTTGTTCTTTGCCTTATTCTTGTACCCAGTCGAACACAAATTACCACGAAATACAGGGTGATTCTAAAGGCACTATACATTTCAGTGATATAGTAAGTCACTGTACATTTCAATGATATAGTAACGGAATATTTATTTCTTGCAGTTACTACGACAGGATGCTAACCAAAGAAGAACGAATCGCTGTTGTTTCTGCGCATCTTCGTGGAATGACGTATGAACAGGTGCGGAAAGACTTTGCCCGTCGATTCTGGATAACAGGCCCCACCAGTCTTGCTATCAAGACTCTAGCCAATAAATTCCAGCGTACTGGTAGTGCTGCAGATGAAGAACGTCCAGGGAGGCCGGCCATAGTTCCAAACACCGTGCAAAGTGTGCAGGATGCGATCACACTTAGCCCTTCCGCATCTACCAGGAGACTTAGTAGGGAGCTTGGTATTCCACAAACCATTGTATGGAGAGTTCTTCATTACAAGTTGCACAAACGTGCGTATCATACCCAGGTCGTACATAAACATGAAGCGGAGGACTACGCAGCCAGACAAGCTATGTGTCATGACCTGCTACAAGCTGTGGAAAATAATAATTTGATGCAAAATGTCTTGTTCAGTGATGAAGCTATATTTCATACCTGTGGACATGTGAACAGACACAGCTGCAGGATCTGGGCAGACGAACAACGAAGTGTGCTGCAGGAGTGGCAACGGAAAACAGCAAAAGTGAACGTGTGGTTAGGGATAACGAGGTCAACAGTGTACGGGCCCTTCTTCTTCACAGAATAAACCGTTACTGGAACCACATACCTAGATATGTTGGAACAGTTTTTGGAGCCCCAGTTGATACCTGATGAGATTGTGGATACTGTTGTTTATCAACGGGATGGTGCACCACCCCATTTTGCCCTCGTTATTCGTGATTATTTGAATCAAGCATTTCGCGGCAGATGGATTGGTCGTGCCTTTCCACGGATGTGGGCAACCCGCTCTCCTGACCTGACGCCCTTAGACTTTTTTACATGGGGGTTTACCAAGTCTAAGGTATACCAGGTGAAGATCCACAGCACTGAACACTTAACACAGCGGATTCGAGCCGCAGCTACTGAGATTACACCAGATATGCTTGGGCAGGTATCTCGATCTACAGTGGAGCGCTGGGTGGTGTGCCTAGACATGCAAGGTGGTCACATTGAAATGTACTGAAATTATGTCCTATTGTAACATAAGTTGCAGTATGATATTTTCACTCTGCAGTGGAGTGTGCTCCGATATGAAACTTCCTGGCAGAGTAAAACTATGTGCCAAGCCGAGACTCGAACTCGGGACCTTTGCCTTTCGCGGGCAAGTGCTCTACCATCTGAGCTACCCAAGCACGACTCACGCCCCGTTCTCGCAGCTTTACTTCTGCCAGTACCTCGTCTCCTACCTTCCAAACTTTACAGAAGCTCTCCTGCGGACCTGGCAGGACTAGCACTCCTGAAAGAAAGGATACTGCGGAGACATGGCTTAGCCACAGCCTGGGAGATGTTTCCAGAATGAGATTTTCACTCTGCAGCGGAGTGTGCGCCGATGTGAAAGTGCAGAGTGAAAATCTCCCTGCTGCGATCTGAGTCCCCTTTGCCAGGACCCTCTTCCTCCATGCATCAGAAAACTTCTCCCTTCAATGTAATCATTTCCGCCCCAGCAAAAACAATATCCCAAGGGACGTCAGAAGAGGTAGGAACAGAAGGAAAGCATTTGACCTCAGACACAAATTACAAAGCGGCGAGTGCTAAATACAGACTAAAAACGAAGAAAGAAAGCAAAGGTAACGCAAGCAAGTAAATTCATCGTCAATTGAGTGAGTCGGATGATAACTTACAGTCAGTTGGAATTGAAGACGATCGTGAGAAAACTCCTTGTTGCTTTTGGCTTCTAAAATATTATTCGTCAGAATCGGTCAGGACAGGAGACTGGATACAGTGCCAGCAATGAGCTGCATTGTTTGTCGAAGTGTGTGTAGTTGCAAACGGACGAAAAATGTTTACTTGTGGTAAATGCTTGTGAATTGTACTCTGAAATATACTGGGTGGAACAGCCCCGTGACTGAGCGGAATAGACCTTCCATTTTGGTGTATTGTGATTTCTGCCTTCTTCAGATGTTTCTTTAATATTTTGTTCTTGTAAACAAATTTCCACCTTCTATGTATTGGAACGTATTCACAATTAAATTGTCATACAGTATCACATTGACTGATTTTCTTAACACGTTTCTTGTCATATTACATACGGCTTGCAGTTGAAACGAGTGGAATAGCCTCGCTGCACCCTACGGACTCGGTCTCAACGAGAACGAAGGGCAACCTCGCAACTGACACAATTTTCCGTCTTACGTGCGAGTTCTGAGGAAACACTACAGCTCTGTTAATCTGACGTAATCCGTAATGTAAAGCGTAATATCTGATGAAAAGAAACAAATATTTACAGCGAGATTAAATATGTTCGGATAGCTGTGCCTTTACAAACACTGGCACATTTTTCTACTGACTGCGCGCAGCGCGGTTCTGCCCTATTTCACACCTACCCTCCGACCGCCCTTCCGCTCTGCAAAAATTTCCTCTTCCGTTACCACACAATATTACCTTACTTGGAGCTCATACAGCTTTTGCGTATATTGCGCCCCAGGATCAGCCAGCACAGTACAAACTGGCTACAATTTATTTCACGATGTTGTCATACAAAGGCGACACTTTTTCATTTAATAAGCAGACGGATTGTGTCACAGCCAAAGACTTGCAACTGGAAGTTTATTTTGATGGGCGACGCGCTATAATAAAGAAAATTTTTCACATTTCATGTTTTTCTGTTGCAGCTGTCTCGGATCAACCGCGTTCAGTCAATCAGCGGACGCGATTGCTGCGGAATAAAAATAGTGATGATGTATAAGTAGAAGATGTCTTCTACAAATATTCTGCTACTATGTTATTGTTTCAATATTTGTTTACAATACCCCTCTGGTACCACCGTGAGCAATATTTAATTGTAATTATTTTTATTATTATCATTATTGCTACCACCAATATTTGCTGCCCTGCTCATAAATGAAACGACAATGGTTTCACTTTCCAAACAATTACAGAGCACGTATTCATTGCTTTCGCACATCAGAGCACAGAGCGACAGGTTTGCAAACAGGGTGGTGCGAGGGTTACTGATCAGATCGAAGAATTGAAATATTGAGTTTGTGTGCCAACCCGTGTATGATTCTTCTGGTGATTTATTTAACCTGCCTCATCAAATAATAGGCTCATGATCTCTGCCCCAGGAACACAACACGAAAATTCAGAGCACGTGTTAGGGTTAACGACAATGTGGAAACATGAATATCATCCAGCCATGCGGCTCAGCTTCCTGCGAATTCCCGTTGTCTGTCTGTCCTTTGCTTGTTCACTTCTGAGATGTTCCTGTTCTGGTGGAGGCGCTGGTTTTGCAGAGGCAGCTCGATTTCCGTAACGCTGGTCGAGAGAGGGCGCGATCGGCAGTATGGCGGACGGAGTGAAGAATGCAAGGCAGTCGGGTGGAAAGGGTCCGGCAGGACGGAAGTGGCATGGCAGCGGGAGTTAGCACGCGGCCGCCAGAATGTACGGGACGAGGCCCTACCACTTTCCGGTACAAGGGGACCACAGGTTTTCGTTCGCTTGAAGGGGATCATCGTTCTCCCTGATCGTTTCTCAACTACTTAGTGACCTTCTTTAACTTATGGTATTTGCTGGAGTGACTGTAGTTCTGTGATCCCGGAGACGAAATTTGATGCTAGTTGCAGAACTCTTACGGCTCAGCTGAATTCCCAAAAGAATGACCCCGAATAGTGTCGCCTTGGTGGTAGTTGTTTCATATTAATTCAGTTAATCCGAACGCCCACCCGGTGTTCTATTCTAGATAGTTCTTGTCATCTTCGAAGTAATGGGTGTGTATCCTTAAACTCCATCCCTGATCTCCGGAACTGACCTAAATTGGGCGGCTGTCTGGTTTAACCTTTGCGTCCGTCGCCCACCTCTTGAATTGTTCTGGGTTTCCGTAGCGTCTCTCTTGTGTTTTGGTTTGATATGGCCATGTGGGGGTTGGAAACCTTCTTTTCTGCCAGTTGCCGTTTGAGGCCCTGGTAGCTCGGTGCTTCCTTATTGAATGTGGTTTCACAAAGGCACTGTGCCCTTTCGCACCGGACTTACATTTCCCTCCCATGTGTATTTATTAAGAACAGTTCTGGACAAGTGGTATGGAACCGACAAGCTAACACGCACCTTAGTGTGTTCTAGTTTTCTGGGTTGAGGAGCACGTCTTGCAGAAGACAACGCCGGTCTGACGGGTGAAAAGGACGGCCGGACCAGCGATAACCGAGGGACGACGGCTCTGCAAATGGTTCGCCAAATCAGGTGTTACCTAAAGCAATTTATACACGTCTGCAGAATTGTCTCTCAGATGGTTAATACTTTAAGAATTTTCCTGTTGTTTGTCTAACTGAAAGAAATTGCAAGATATTATTAGCTATGGTGGAATCACTGAGAGTTTAATACTTTAAGGGAATTATACATAATTAGAAGCTTCCCCTGAAAGCAGAGTTTGGAGGTGTCTCTCAAGGATGTTTTTCAAATGGTTAATACATTAAGAATTTATGTGTTGTTTGTTTAATTGAACAGATTGTATGACTTTATTAAATACTGTGGGATCACTCAGATTTTAATACTTTAAAGTAGTTATAAGTAATTAGTGGCTTGCCTTGGTAGCCAGCTCGCAGTGTCAGTTAAAGGGTTGTTTTTCTTAATTTGATTAATACCTCTTTTTAAAAACATTTCTGCTGCTTGTTTATTGCTAAACATACTGGAGTCATTGGAAGTTCTAAAGGATTTTGAAAACACATTTTGAGGAATCTCGTATATTGTTTTTTTTTTTTTTCTTAAGTGGTTAACACTTCTTTTAAGAACTGGGCAACTGTAAAACTTTCTCAAGCACTTGAGTAGGCCTTTAGTTTATGCTACGAGTGTTTTATTCAATTCTTTAAACCTTGTGACTATATTTCTTAAAACACCGCAAACGTTCTCTCATTGAAAAATTTTGCGTCTGCTCAAATAAAGTGAATAAACTAAAGGGTGAAAGGTGTTTCCCCAGAACCTTGCCTATCCGTTCCACGTTCTCTCGGCCTTGTTTCTAAAACCATTACTGCAAAAAATAATCAGAAAAAGTATTAAAAAATTATTTAAAAATCTAAGTAGTTTATACATTATTTTTACAGATATGTAATTTCTTATGCAGGTAAGACGGCAAGTACCCAGCAAAAAGTACAGTAGTAATGTGACTTTGTTATAACTTAGTAGTATCTATCTATCGAGGAGATAATATGAAAGAGTTACCAGTGGAGTATTACGTTCGTACACTTAATACAGAATTGCAACATTGTATATTAAACAAAGACCAGATAATAAGCTATGTTAGAAAGATCAGGGAACTTCACTCCTTATTAATGGAATTATTTATAAGAAATGAAAAAATTTAAGGTAAATTAAAATTAACGTATTTGTATTTTTTCGGGTGTCCAACGTGGGGCAATCGTTAACGGAACACGATATTTCGGCAGCGTACCTTGCCACCATCTTCAGGAGATACCTGTAGAACGAGCTTCTTTTCTATATCGCGCCTCCTTTGTACTCTTATCGCTCCCCATCCCTTTCCCCACCACCCCGTCGTACACGGCGTCTTCTGGAGTGGTGCAGGGACGCGATTGTTGAAAGCTGAGGCCGAACTCCACTCCCTCAGGGCTTCTGCCGCCCTCCGTCGGGCACGGAACTCTCTCTCGACCGCCGTCGTGAGCTCTCTTGGCCGAACGCTGAATCCTGCGCTTTATTGGGGGTGAAGCCAGTGTCACTACTGATCAGGCGCTCGGCCACTCGTGCCTCACGAGCCTCCTATAGAACACCGAAGTCTATCTCAGCACTGCCGCTCCTTCGTATTTCAGTGAGTCCCCTGTAGCTATGCAATGTTCTGCGTCCGCAGATTTGGTTGGTTTCTTAGGTTCAGTGTACAACATGTGTTCCTGGCATCTTTCCTCGACTGTCATCACAGTCTGGCCGATGTATGTCTAACCGTATCTGCATAGAATAAGTTAAGCATTCGCTTTACGGAACCCCAAGTCATCTTTCACTTACCTAGTAGTGCATGCGTTTTGGAGACGGATGGGGAACGTATTTAATGTTATATAGAGCTAAGATTTTCCTGATTTAGTTCGATATTTTGTTGGCGTAAGTCCGATACGGCACTGTCTAATCCTTCCCAACGTATTCTGTTTGAGCTTCCTTGGTAGGCTTGGTCAGATATTGCGCGGGCCATGTGGACCACTGTACAGGGTAGATATGATTGAACTTTCACTGCTTGAGAGGTTCCCCATGAAAAACGACTGACCGTAGGATAATGAAACTTCGTGGAATTTTTTGTAAGGACATGCGAAAGAGAAGCAACGAATAAACCAATGGAATAAACAGGAAATTTTACTAAAAACATGCGGAGGAGAGATAACGAGTAAACTATTGAAAGAAACACCTTTAAAATTCCTCCTAATAGGGTCATGTCTGTTAATTGCGTACCATGCTTGCCTCCCACGTTACAGAAGTTGCTCAATGTGACGATCATATACAGCGAAGACAACCTGGAAGAGCACTAGAGGTATGCTATCACTATGGTCCCAAGCACTTTTTTAACGGTGGGCCATGGAAGGTTCAGCTTGAGCACTACCTGAAGACCGCATATTGCGTCTAGCATTCTCAGCCATGGCAACAGTAATTTCTTCGACAATTTTTGGCGCAGCTGCCCTCCCAGGAGCAATTCCCAAATTGACAGTTAATTCTAACTACCGAATCACGTTCTTCAAAATCGGAGAAGAAAAAGAAACTCTCATTATTCTTCTAATGTGTCGATACTCGTGAAGAAAAGCAGCACTGTTTTCGTTGTTTTGGTAAAACCGCTATGTGAGTAAAGTCATTCTCCTCTTGTTCACAACCATGCTATGTGCAGCTGTAATAATTACTGAAGCTTGTGTTTAAACTATACGTCGCCGTTCCAATACTGGCGGCTAACAACACGAAGTGACACTATATTAACAACGCATATCCTGCAGCACTTAGTCTGGACACCATTCCTGTATATTTAGGTACCCATAAGGCAAATAGTCTTCCGCCTACACTGGCTCAAGTAACCACCCTGCACTTACAACAGCCTCACGCTGTGAGGCATGATAACAGCTGGAGGCAAGGAGAAGCAAATCAGTGTTGATGACTTCTCTGTACATACTCTGCCCCACAATATCAATATAGTTGATCTCCTCATCGCCGGCCGCAGTGGCCGAGCGGTTCTAGGCGCTTCAGTCTGGAACCGCGCGACAGCTATGGTCGCAGGTTCGAATCCTGCCTCGGGCATGGATGTGTGTGATGTCCTTAGGTCAGTTAGGTTTAAGTAGTTCTAAGTTCTAGGGGACTGATGACCATAGATGTTAAGTCCCATAGTGCTCAGAGCCATTTGAACCATTTTGAATACCATCAACCAGATCGTTTACGCAAATCGTAGAAAGCAGCGGACCTATTACGCTGCCCTGGGGCACACCTGAAGTTACACTGGTTTCTGTTGAAGTCACCCCATTCAGGACGACAAACTGCTCTCTGTTTGTTAGGAAACTTTCCATCCAACCGCATATGTCATCGGACAGACCGTAAGCGCGCACTGCGTAGTGCTAGATGTGCAAGTTTTATAATGTCATTCACCACCCTCTCTCTAGAGCGTCATCTCGTTCATTGCTTACGATTTGGAAACCAGCGAAGAGCTTCGTAGCTCATCTGTCATCCAGTCCCCTGACTACGTGTCCTACCCATTTCCAACTCGTTTCGATATTCATCCACTGTTGACAATTCCTTGATCTGTTTCTTTACTTCCATATCAATTCTAAAAATTCGCAAATGCATCTGTCCTTCGAGCTCTGGCCAATGCTCAGTTTTCATCTCCTTTTCGAATTAAAAGTACATATGCAACTTCCGTAACTCACGACGGATTGATGTTCAAATGGTTTAAATGGCTCTGAGCAATATGGGACTTAAGATCTGAGGTAATCAGTCCCATAGATCTTAGAACTACTTAAACCTAACTAACCTAAGGACATCACACACATCCATGTCCGAGGCAGGATTCGAATCTGCGACCGTAGCAGTCGCTAGGTTCCGGACTGAAGCGCCCAGAACCGCTCGGCTACCGCCGCCAGCACGGATTGAGGACTTTCTGGTATAAACACATTGTAATCGTCGTTTTGAAAACCGTATTCAGTGACAAAACTACCTCTAGGAGTTTTTAATCATCTGTTTATTCCTTTTGCTCCTCATTCAGGGGTTATTTTCAGCTGCCGTAAAATATAAAATTCGTCAACTTTACCATTTACTTTTAGTACACTCTTTGCTGTGTTCGATCTACATACGATATTTTTGTTGTATTATCAGCAGTTACGCATCTGTTCTAATCTCTGCAAGCCACCCCCTGTATTTATTGCTCTTATAGATGACTATTACTTGCCATAGTGGGGCTGGTTGGAAAATAAGACATGACACAGTCTTAAGTATCCAGTTTTAGAAGGCGAACTTGCTCGTAAGGTACGTGTGAAAATAACTAAAGTTCGGACTTTGAGGTTACATATCATCCCCTGTCTATTCCCCACACTGTACTGTAATTAATCCCCTTCCATTATTTTATAATAATAATGAAGAGACGGTAATATTTGAACACTTTTGGACGGCACAGTTAATTTAGCCCACTTTAAATTCATATAACACGTCCCTATTTATTCTAATTGCACTCTCTCTACAGTTACAGTGACTCGTTTATCTCGAGCTTGTATTATTTTATCATTGCCGATTAATTACTGTGCTATCGTCATTTCATTACGTAACAATTCCCCCGATACGATATTTAAATTTATGCTCGCAAAAATTCGCGCTTTGTTCGCACACATACGTGTCCTATTCGCTTTTTAACTGTTTCAATATCCTTCCCACAAAATATTTCACTTTTATACATTCGGGATTTGCTCTGCAACCATGCTACGGCTCTGTTAACTACAATCCGCAATATCACAAAACTAACTCACTTTTTGACGTGCGGGTTATGGAGGACGATCTCCTGCCACATACCCTGCAAGTTTTCTCAGGCTTGACTGGCTCATTCCTTCGCGCCAAACGATCTCCAGGCACCAGTCTTTATCTTCTAGAACTACGGGGCATCCCAGTCAGATACGCCACTGCGCTGTATTAAAGATGCTTAAGGATACATTCCATTCTTCAAGTACCCTTACATTGTACCTCCTAAATTACTTTTTGTCGTGACTTCGTCTCTCTTCATTGCGTGTAAACATAGCTGATAAAAAGTATATCACTGCCCAAGAGACATCACGCTTTGATAATGGCCTCAATATAGCTATTCCTTCTTGTATACCTACGCCGTATCCAGCTAAAACCAGCCATCAACGGTAAAATCGAGCAGAACTACCAAACTATGAGTATGCGGATCGCTACTTTTCACCCTTTGCTGAAAACAGACGCATACATTTTATATTGGATTAAGTTCGGCAGATACTGACGGCTAGTCGAGGAGCGATCGCCTGCGTGAGTGTTCGTAAAACTAAGAACACATACATGCAGCTCTGTCAAAACGGCTTCTGTCGTCTAGAAAGAAGAATGTGCCCAGAACAAACTCATTACGAATGTGTAGAAGAAATGGCAACATGTAGTAACCGCGAATGTTACAATAATCATCCTGGTTCATGTTCACGTAACCTGAATGAGGGTGCGTAAGTTGGCTCTGAGCACTATGGGACTTACCTTCTGAGGCCATCAGTCCCCTAGAACTTAGAAATACTTAAACCTAACCAACCTAAGAACATCGCACACATCCTTGCCTGAGGTAGGATTCGAACCTTCGACCGTAGCAGCCGCGCGGTTCCAGACTGTAGCGCCTAGAACCGCTCGGCCACCACGGCCGGCCGGTGCGTAAGTCATCGTACGAGGCACACACCCACAACACGACAAAGGTTCGTCCTGAAAGGCGGCCTTCAGCCACTGCGGGTTTAACTCATTTATCGTTGGCACACGAGGCATAACTGCGATCCTTCGGGAGACACTTCAACGCCTTCATTCAGATTCTGTCCAGTTTCTGTTTTTATTGGGCCTCTGAAGATGAATAGTTTTGTGTGCCGTTGTGAGCAATGACAATTCACGCGATATCCGATTCCAGATGTCTAGCACGCGAAGTTCACTCTTCAATGTTCCACCGAAAAGTGAGAAGGACCTGCATTCAGTGACAGTAGCAACTGCAGTCGTGTTGGAAGCAAACTGTAAGAGACAAGGTGTCAGACTCACTTCCAGTTCCCGTGGGTTGGGATCTTTTTACGACCACTGCTCTTACGCCAGAGTACATGGCTGCGAGTGGTAAACCATTCCTTTCAGTCAAGGCAAAAAATGTCTTACTCAAGAAACAGGCGTAGGGGAGCATATGCATGAATCTACCACGCCTTTATAGGCAAGATCGTAGTGGAAGTGGAATCCCGTTACCTTTCTCCGACGTGTTATGAAGGGCCACTGGACTCACATCCGGAAGGACAACGATTCAAACCCAAGTCCAGCCATCCTGATTTAGGTTTTCCGTGATTTGCCCCTAATCCAATGGGATTTATGACTTTGCGGTTTGGTCCTCTCCCCCAAATCAACCAACCAACTAACCTGGATGAGTTTGATGGGAGTGTGTGTTGTGTAGTGATGGAACCGTGTTGTTCTGGATGACGTTGAAGGAGAGGGCGAAAATGACTGCCCATCCGACGGACGGATCATCATCACCAATGTCACACGCCCTTACTTCGTGAGACACTGCGGAAAGTTTTGGAATTTACTCAGGACACTGGCGCAAAGACAGCTGACTGGGAACTTCTTATCGTCACCTCTCCTCCTCTTGCCGACGAAATAAAGGCAGTGAAAAGCTTCCAGCACCAGACTTCCGACCGGCCTACCACAAAGTAGAGCACCACCGAACAGGAATGCCTTAGCGATATCGGCTACGGAAGCATGCAGTCCTTGTAGACGAGTTGGACAGCCTCCGTTGATACGCCAACAAATCGGGCAATTTCATTACCGGTGTAGTCAAGGCATGTACGAACACGATAGCTCCACTCTACCATCCTATTTGGTCTCCACGTCGTATGTTTTACTGTGCTGATTCCATACAAACGACTGGCACAAACACACTGCCAACGTCAGCCGTGGAGCGTGCCATGACCAGCTGGTACCAGTCCTACACACATCTACAGCAAACCAATGCTGTCAGGGGTCTCTATTAAGGGATCGACTGATAAACTGTCAGAGTTGACTGAAAATTTTGTATCACAAAAGTAAGCTGATATGTCGTGGAGTATATCTGGTGAACTAGACGAGATATTAGCAATGGTCGTATACTTTTTTGCAGTTTAAAGTCGTAAATTCATACATACCCTGTATGTTCTACGAAAAGTCATGAACACTTCCCTCTAGAGCAGTCGTCCCCAGTTCTCCTGAGACATTACCTCTCAGTGCAGTCAGAAAATAGCTAGTACAACCACTTCTCTGCTCACCTCATCAATACCAGCACTTAGCTAAACAGTGTTTTTTTGAACACTTTTTAAAAAACGTGCTTCCACTTCAACACTCTTATTCCCTAATGACACTTGCTTTACACATATCAGGCAACTACATTTAAAATCAGCTCAGTTAAAATGTTTGCAATCTATTTACTGTTTGTAAATCGCTTGACTGCTGGACTGCTTACTTCTGAAACTGAATAACATCAGGCTGCCAATGCTTTGGGTCTGAGCACTGTCACTCTTCTTCTTTCCTTGTGCCCTTGTCCCTCAAGGGCTTAGGGTCAGGATGCTTATTAATGGATCTGCCATGTTCAGTTTAAGGGGTGGCCGGATGACCTTCCTGTCGCCAACCCGATACCTCCCAGGACGGCGTGTGTGGACCCCCAACAACTGTCTGCGTGCAGTGTTATTCACGTGAAAGTGAGCGAAGGTTTATTAAATGTTCGCTATTATTGTAGCTGCGGCGACATTCATCTACATCTACGTCTACATTTATACTCCGCAAACCACCCATAGGTGTGTGGCGGAGGGTACTTTACGTGCCACTGCCCTTACCTCCCTTTCTTGTTCCAGTCGCGTACGGTTCGCAGGAAGAACGACTGCCAGAAAGCCTCCGTGCGCGCTCGAATCTCTCTAATTTTACATTCTTGGTCTCCTCTGGAGGTATAAGTAGGGGAAAGCAATATATTCGATACCTCATCCAGAAACGCACCCTCTCGAAACCTGGACAGCAAGCTACACCGCGATGCAGAGCGCCTCTCTTGCAGAGTCTGCCACTTGAGTTTGCTAAACATCTCCGTAACGCTATCACGCTTATCAAATAACCCTGTGACGAAACGCGCCGCTCTTCTTTGGATCTTCTCTATCTCCTCTGTCAACCCGACCTGGTACGGATCCACACTGATGAGCAATACTCAAGTATAGGTCGAACGAGTGTTTTGTAAGCCACCTCCTTTGTTGATGGACTACATTTTCTAAGGACTCTCCCAATGATTCTCAACCTGGCACCCGTCTTACCAACAATTAATTTAATATGATCATTCCACTTCAAATCGTTCCGTACGCATACTCCCAGATATTTTACAGAAGTAACTACTACCAGTGTTTGTTCCGCTATCGTATAATCATACAATAAAGGATCCTTCTTTCTATGTATTCGCAATACATTACAAATGTCTATGTTAAGGGTCAGTTGACACTCCCTGCACGAAGTGTCTATCCGCTGCAGATATTCCTGCATTTCGCTGCAATTTTCTAATGCTGCAACTTCGCTGTATACTACAGCATCATCCGCGAAACGCCGCATGGAACTTCCGACACTATCTACTAGGTCATTTATATATATTGTGAAAAGCAATGGCCCCATAACACTCCCCTGTGGCACGCCAGTGGTTACTTTAACGTCTGTAGACGTCTCTCCATTGAGAACAACATGCTGTGTTTGGGTATTAGCCGGGTAGTTTGCGGATTCGATCCGTTACCGGGGCAGCTCCCCGTACCGAATCGGCGCTTTAATACACACGGGTCTCCGGGCATGCTCTTTGACCACTGTCACTAGTAATAATAATAATAATAATAATAATAATAATACTGCGTACGCCATACAGCAGCCAGAATATACACTGATGGAAAAAACCACGGCAGCAGGGAGTTTAGCGACAAAAACGTAAGTTGGCGGCCGTGCTTCAACATCTGAAAGATGTCTTTTCAGATTTCAGCCTGCCGCATAAGAGTGACGCTAGTAGTGGCACTAAGAGGATGCAAATCAGCTTTGCTTTAAATATACTCTGTACGGTCCTGAGCGTTACTTACCTTTAAGAGTGCACATGGTGAGTTGATGTCAGTCAATAACTCCTTTAAAGCGACAAAGACGCCATTGTCAACACCTTATTGATTTTGAAGCAGTTCATGTAATAGGGCTACAAGAAGCTGGATGTTCCCTCCGCAATACTACAGAAAGACTTGGCAGGAGCATGGTCACTGTGGATGAATCATGGTAGCGGTGGTCGCAAGAAGACCGGGTACCGGACGGCCAAGCCGGTCGCTGTAGTAGAGCGGTTCTAGGCGCTTCAGTCCGTAACCACGCCGCTGCTAAGGACGCAGGTTCGTATCCTGCCTCGGACACGTATGTGTGTGATATCCTTAGGTTAGTTAGGTTTAAGTAGCTCTAAGTTCTAGGGGACTGATGACTTCAGATGTTAAGTCCCATAGTGCTCAGAGCCATTTGAACTGGACGGCCACACGGCACTACCTAGACGGACGACCATCGTGTTCGGCATATAGCTCCGGCGGATCATACTGCATCTGCAGCAGCATTAGGAGCAGCAGGTCTCACCACAATGACGCAAAGAAGTGTTACAAATCAGTCCGAGCCAGACAACCTGCAGCGTGCATTCTACTGACCCCGGACCACCGCCATTTGGGACTTCCGCGGTGTCAAGTGAGAGCTCAGTGGAAGGTAGGGTGTAGATCTTGTGTTTTGTGATGAGTTGGTTCTGACTCGGTGCCAGTGACGGCCGTGTGCTGGTTAGAGGGAGGCCAGTTGAGGGCCTGCAACCAACCTGGTTGCGTCCTAGAAACACTGCATCTGCATCTAAGAGATATGGTCTGTGGTGCGATTTCGCGAGCAGGACCACTCTCGTGGTTGTCACCGACACCCTGACTACAAATCTGTACATCAAACTGGTGATTCGACCTGCTGTGCTGCAGTCATGAACAGCGTTCCAGTGGGTGTTTACGAACAAGACAACGCTCGCCCACATACCGCATTTGTGACCCAACATGCTCGACGGAGTGTCGAAATGTTGCGTTGGCCTGCTCGATCACTATGTATGTTTCCAATCGAGCACATATAGGACAGAATCGGTCAACAATTCCAAGGTCATTCACAAACAGCATCAGAAATAGCATCAACGGTTCCTGTAATGCAAATGAGATTTTCACTCTGCAGTGGAGTATGCGCTGATATGAAACATCCTGGCAGATTAAAACTGTGGGCCGGATCGAGACCCGAACTCGGGACCTTGGCCTTTCGCGGGCAAGTGGTATAGCACTTGCCACGAAAGGCAGAGGTCCCGAGTTCCAGTCTCGGTCCAGCCCACAGTTTTGATCTGCCATGAAGTCTCTGTCCCTGTATTGTCCGACCAAGAGTAGCAGGTATGGAATTCTATACCACAAACTGGAATCCGACACCTGTACAACACGATGCATGCACGTTTGCATGCTTGCATTCAACGGTTTGGCGGTTAGACCGGTCATTAATGTAACAGTATTTCACATTTGCAATGGCTTATTCCCGCTTACATTGACCCGTGATCTTGAAATGTTGATCACTTAGATATGTTACCTAGACAAATGCATTTCCGAAATTTCAGTACTCCACATTAATTATCTTTTGGTGTTGCTATTTTTTTCCGTCAGGGTGGTGGTGGTGGTGGTGGTGGTGGTTAGTGTTTAACGTCCCGTCGACAACGAGGTCATTAGAGACGGAGCGCAAGCTCGGCTTAGGAAAGGATTCGGAAGGAAATCGGCCGTGCCCTTTCAAAGGAACCATCCCGGCATTTGCCTGAAACGATTTAGGGAAATCACGGAAAACCTAAATCAGGATGGCTGGAGACGGGATTGAACCGTCGTCCTCCCGAATGCGAGTCGAGTGTGCTAACCACTGCGCCACCTCGCTCCGTCTCCGTCAGGGTAGCTACTGTTGTGTCGTGCTGTCAATCAGTTCTAATAACAATAAAAATAATAATAACAATACTACAGCAAATTAGTATCAATAATGTAGTTACTGTTGTATCGTCCTGTGAATCAGTTCGTTTATTTGTTACGATGTGAGTAACGAAACAAATTCTCATCCACTTCGGGAACTATCTTTAACTTGGATAAGGCATTTTCAGGAAATTTTTGAGCATATGTGTTTCAGTACTATAGTCATAGATGCATAGTACAAAGTCTGTCTTCTGTGGGCAGACTATGTGAGGAAGGATGCTGTTCATACATTCGTTTCTCAAGCAGTAATCTCCACCACACTGAGTCACACGTCAATGCTAGTCATCATCATCATCATCATCATCATTTATCATCAATGTCATTTAAGACTGATTATGCCTTTCAGCGTTCAGTCTGGAGCATAGTCCGCCTTATACAGTTCCTCCATGATCCCCTATTCAGTGCTAATATTGGTGCCTCTTCTGATGTTAAACCTATTAATTCAAAATCATTGCTAGTATTTTTTTAAAAATGTAATTATTCGTAACTTGTGTAATCAATATTACACACTTACAAAATAGTGAAGTAATTACTTTTTCAAAAGTAATTTAGTTACCTGAGCGAAGTACAATCGATACCTTCTTTTTAATATATCACAGAAAATTTCATTTTGCTCTCAAGGGATAACTAGTCCCAGATGGGAACCATTGCTCTAGAGAGAACTTCGTGAGTTCTAACTGACAAAAACCACGCTTCATTGACTAGTACTGACAATCCAAAGCAGATGATCGAGTTAACCAGTCTCCAGTATTTCGGACTCGTATTTCTTCAAAGGAGATGGTACATGAAATTATCTGATGTACACAAACATTAACAGCAATAAAGCTACAAGTTCAATATGAATTTTTACTGTGCACCAGAGTGTTCGCTTAGAGAGTGGGAGAGAGTTGCTGGTGAAACGAGGGTGCGATGGCGAGTCGTGAGTCGTGCCTAGATCGCTCAATCGCTAGAGCAACTGCCCTCTAAAGGCAAAGGTTCCTGGTTCGAGTCTCGATAGTCCACCCAGTTTTAAACCATCAGGAAGTTTCAAGTTTCTGGTTACATTTTACTGCGAAGAAGAATGTAAGGACTTCCACAAATCTTATCCCAAAGGAAATAAGAGCGTTAATCGCCTCTGCTATTGTCACCAACTTCGTAAGAACAGAAATCACCTTCAAATTAAGTGAAAACCATACTATACAATCGATAATGAAGTATTCTCGGTTTATGAGCCGAGTCGATGAGTCTTGATTACCCCAGAAGACTTCATCATCGAGATTCACCGAGAAAGTCTAAGATTGGCATACTATAAAATCATTAACAAGCTACACAAGGTATCTACACAGCTTTCGTAAGTACATCTGATTAAGCCTTCACTGCAGAGACCGAAACAGCAGCTTCGTAAAAAATAGAGAACCGTATTTAAATGATGAGTCGCCGTTAGTAACTAGTGAATATAAAAAGAAATAGAAACATTAATTAATCACGGATAGTTTCAGTTTCCAAACTAGTTCTTCTTATGGTACTTGCAGTAGTCTCTACACAGTTCCTGTTTCTGACAGCAAAGGGACCCAGAGACATTTGTCATGAGCGCTCAAAACTCTTTCGTCATTGACTGCCACGAGGGTCACTGCCCTTTCCACCCGCCGCCCTTTTCCCTTAGCTCAGATCTTGTCTTCGCTGTTGGAGAGTGAGGCACGTGGTCGCGTTGCAGACAGAGTCCGTCAAGTTTATTTATTAAGTACGGACAGCACACGAGACAGGAACGTAACAAAATCGCGAGTATTCAGCAAAGATTAACATTTTATGAGTATTTTATTCCCAGTGATGCCAAATATACCAAGAGTTTGAAGAGTTGTGAGTTACTACGGACAAATCGAATTCTGTTGGACTCAATCAAGATTATTGCAAAGCAGCGTGCCGTTAAAGGCAATAATCTGATTTTAGAGCAAGCTAAGGTCCCTTACCTTGAATCTTAGGACAGTGAGTAATTCATTTAAGATATCGACTTCATGCATGTCGGTGTGAGAGAAGAAGTGGACTCACTGGTTCCTCATAGGTATGCCTCGCGAGAAGACCTTGAAGACGAAATTAAAAGTATTCGAGCTCACACTGGGGCTTCCCAACAATCGTTCTTCCCGCAGATCATTTGCGGCTGGAACTGAAAAATGGGGGAACTGACAGTGGTCCATAAAGTACCCTCCGCCACACACCATCAAGAGGCTTACGGAATATAAATGTGGATACGTGTCACTGATAATGAACTAAACCACACAAAACGGTTTGAATGTGGCTTCTGAAAAAGAATGCGTGTGACTGACTGATTGCAACTATTAACCAGAATTTTGAAAATGAGTTCAGAAGGAAAACGAATTTTGACACGGACATCGCCTTGTTTCCAATTTTCCCCTTGCTAATAGTATATAACTTTGATCGAAAATTAACTGTGATAGTATCTGTTAGGAGACAGGGTCAATGTTAGCAACAAATGCGATCTGCAGATATTAGGCTGCTACTCATCTGTTTGTCTCATGCCTAAATTATCGTGAATTACACTGGTAATTGTAGCTGTGTTCGTCTAACAATGGAGTGTTCGACTCTGACCCAGGACGTCTCACCTGCAATCTTGGATACGTAAAGGGAATTTTCTTCGTTTCACTCATCCACGACGGACCCACGTCCACTCAACCTGCTAGCAAGCTGAGTTGGCTAGTAACATGTTCCGTTGATCACCTGAACGATACTCTTAACGAAATGATGAGGAACGAATCAGTTTACTGGATATGCATGACTAGTTTTACACTCCTGGAAATGGAAAAAAGAACACATTGACACCGGTGTGTCAGACCCACCATACTTGCTCCGGACACTGCGAGAGGGCTGTACAAGCAATGATCACACGCACGGCACAGCGGACACACCAGGAACCGTGGTGTTGGCCGTCGAATGGCGCTAGCTGCGCAGCATTTGTGCACTGCCGCCGTCACTGTCAGCCAGTTTGCCGTGGCATACGGAGCTCCATCGCAGTCTTTAACACTGGTAGCATGCCGCGATAGCGTGGACGTGAACCGTATGTGCAGTTGACAGACTTTGAGCGAGGGCGTATAGTGGGCATGCGGGAGGCCGGGTGGACGTACCGCCGAATTGCTCAACACGTGGGGCGTGAGGTCTCCACAGTACATCGATGTTGTCGCCAGTGGTCGGCGAAAGGTGCACGTGCCCGTCGACCTGGGACCGGACCGCAGCGACGCACGGATGCACGCCAAGACCGTAGGATCCTACGCAGTGCCGTAGGGGACCGCACCGCCACTTCCCAGCAAATTAGGGACACTGTTGCTCCTGGGGTATCGGCGAGGACCATTCGCAACCGTCTCCATGAAGCTGGGCTACGGTCCCGCACACCGTTAGGCCGTCTTCCGCTCACGCGCCAACATCGTGCAGCCCGCCTCCAGTGGTGTCGCGACAGGCGTGAATGGAGGGACGAATGGAGACGTGTCGTCTTCAGCGATGAGAGTCGCTTCTGCCTTGGTGCCAATGATGGTCGTATGCGTGTTTGGCGCCGTGCAGGTGAGCGCCACAATCAGGACTGCATACGACCGAGGCACACAGGGCCAACACCCGGCATCATGGTGTGGGGAGCGATCTCCTACAATGGCCGTACACCACTGGAGATCGTCGAGGGGACACTGAATAGTGCACAGTACATCCAAACCGTCATCGAACCCATCGTTCTACCATTCCTAGACCGGCAAGGAAACTTGCTGTTTCAACAGGACAATGCACGTCCGCATGTATCCCGTGCCACCCAACGTGCTCTAGAAGGTGTAAGTCAACTACCCTGGCCAGCAAGATCTCCGGATCTGTCCCCCATTGAGCATGTTTGGGACTGGATGAAGCGTCGTCTCACGCGGTCTGCACGTCCAGCACGAACGCTGGTCCAACTGAGGCGCCAGGTGGAAATGGCATGGCAAGCCGTTCCACAGGACTACATCCAGCATCTCTACGATCGTCTCCATGGGAGCATAGAAGCCTGCATTGCTGCGAAAGGTGGATATACACTGTACTAGTGCCGACATTGTGCATGCTCTGTTGCCTGTGTCTATGTGCCCGTGGTTCTGTCAGTGTGATCATGTGATGTATCTGACCCCAGGAATGTGTCAATAAAGTTTCCCCTTCCTGGGACGATGAATTCACGGTGTTCTTATTTCAATTTCCAGGAGTGTATTAAATTTTTATAGGTTACCAGTTAACAAATAAAAATTCCTCCATGGAAATGAAGGTGTTGTACAGGACAAAGGACTTCGTTGCCTATCAGGCATTTCATATTATTGAGTAAATAATTAACTATTTTCGTTGTTTCATATCGAACTCCTTTCTGTGCCACTGGCAGATTTAATACTGAGTAACGAAAGACATTTACTCCTCTAGTGCTGTTGTGATGAACAGGCCTATTCCTCTTAAATTGTGGTGGATTATTAATGACGGATTTCATTCGCGAATTGTGAGGTGCAGGTAAAATATCTAATTCCTTGATGATGACGATCACACTAGGACACCACATATTATCGTCATTTTTTTCCGTCGTTCCTTAGTTGCTTCAAAATTCGTGGACGTATGTTCCATCTATGCAATTGATAGAAGCCAGTTTCTTTATTGCCATAAGCGTTTCTCTTCTTTTATTGATGAAGCATCTTCAGCGGCGATTCCTAGTGTTGTTAGCCCATTTGTGTGGTCCTGTACCTGTGTTCATTAGTCTCCATGCACCAGTTGGCCGATTTCCGGCGTTCTTTCGCTCACATTTGGTTCAACACATGGCATACATCACTTGCACTTTGTAAACTGTGTGTGGCAATAAACAAACTGCATTCAGTTAGTTGCATAAGCGGAACATATCTCCACGAACCACATACTATTTTTACTTCTCGCTTTTGGCAACCAGTATTTTCTTTCTCAGTGGTGAGTAACCCAGAAAATTATTCCATGTGACATTACTGCAAGGAAATACGGAAAATATGTAATCAAGTTGATTTTTTTGTTTCCAATACTATCAACTGTACGATGAGCACAAGTAGTTGATCTTAACTTTTGAAGAGCTTCCAGCTCAAGTTTTCGTCACAATGAACATCCAAAAATTTGGAGCATTCTATCCTGCTTACTAACTCCTGTTCATGTGCTACTTCAGTTGTTGCAATGACTATCTGCTGCACAGAACTGTATATCGTGTGTTTTCTAAACATTTAGGGTTAGCGGATTTTGAAAGAACCGCTTAATAATTCTTTCTAAACCATCATTAACAATCTCTTCTGTTGCTTCCTCTCTAATGGGATTTATTATAACAGTAGTATCGTCTACAAAAAGTAGCAATTCTGCTTGTTGAATATTAAGTGGAAGTTCATTCACATATATAAGGAATAGGAGAGCACAAAAAGCTTAACCTTGTGGGACACCCTTTGTGATTTCTGCCCAGTCACTAAAATTTTATACGTTTCCCATGTAGTCTGCATTGCTCAACACGACTTTCTGCATTCTGTTTGTTAAGTATGATTAAAAACAGTATTGTGTAAGATTACAAGTTTCATAAAAATTAAATTTTTCTAGGATGGTACCAGTGATCTCTCCCGGTGGTAAAACCGCCGCAGGGTTATGGGCACGCATTCTTCCACCCTTTAGAGCCGGAGCGAAGGAAAGGCTGCACTCTAGACGTAGTTGGGGCCGAAGCCCGTTCAGACTTTATTATAATAATAGATGCTGGTAGTGAGCTTGCAGCACCACTAAACTCCGAGCAGAAGAATATTCTGAAAAAGTAGAGCATTGTGCGAATCGACGTGGCAGCACGGAGATTGCACCGCGCCGTCTGTCTCTGTCCGCCCGCGGCTGCTTCTATCTGGAATGTCTCATCGGGCCCGGGCGGACGTGCCGAGCATCAGTCTCGCCGGCTCCGGTGAAACTGCACTATCCTGAACAGAGAGACGGAGGGAGACGTTTCTGGGCGACCATTAGGGCGGTGGGCCGCCCTTCCCCTTAGTCCGGCCGCTGCCGCCGCTAAGGGCGCCAGCTGGCTGAGGCGCCCTTACTGCCCCTCGTAAATGAGGCCATAAAGCGCTCTGCGCATGCGCAGACGAGATGGCGCGGAGCAGCAAGTGGTTGGTGGACGGCGCTCCGCCGCGACGGCTGCTTATCGCTCCATTAATAAAACACGGGCGCCGCTAGTCTTAGCGGCCCTGTAGGCGAACACACACCATTACTGAATAGGTCAGGGTTTTCTCGCTGTTTCCTCTCTCAATTCTCCGCTTTAAGGAGCAGCTGCTATCCTCCGAAATCCGAATATCGCGCTCTCCATCCGCAATACCGATTAGGTGCTATTGCCATTTCCATTCTATCGATCACACACACACACACACACACACACACACACACACACACACACACACAGAGAGAGAGAGAGAGAGAGAGAGAGAGAGAGATAGAGAGTCGTGTTGAGGAATACAGACAACATTATAAACGGCAAAAAATTAGTGACTGGGGAGAAATCACAAAGGGTGTCCCACAAGGTTCAGTTTTATGTCCTCTTGTATTCCTTATATATGTGAATGAACTTCCACTTAACATTCAACAAAGACGCACACACACACACACACACACACACACACACACACACACACACACACATCATTTCTGAAGAAGAAACACCGACGACAACAAACAGATGGCAAACAGTCATCTACAAAACAGTTCACAGAATAGGTAACACACTGAAAAAAATTCCGATAAGTGTAAGAATGGACCTGCACACCGAGGGTTTCGTCTAAATTTGAGAATGTATATAAGAGTACACTGCGCAACACATTTCAAAACCCCGTAATTACTTCCTGTTGAGACGTATATGTTTGAAACGTGGCTCAAAGGTGCCTGTAATGGTGCAAAGGCGTGGCGCTCTGCGATGTCATCCTCGGGATCAGGGACGCTTCAAAGAGGAATGTGTTGACACATTCGAAGAAAAGGCCACTGGTCAGATGTTCGTGTGATGTCGATTGTGGGTTAATGATGTCGTATTGGCACCAAATTTCACCACAGTTCTGCCCAACGCCACAGAGGACATGTCACAAGATTGTAAGGAAGCCGCGACCCATCTTACCTACATTTTGCCCCTTCTTTGGACACCTCCGCGATGGAAGCTAGAAAACCGACATACAGCGTTGAAATCATGCGGTTTTCTTATGTCTGGCGGAGGAAAACGTTTCACACACACCGCCGCTCTGAATTGACACGAAAAGGCTTCGGGGGCTGGCATGTGGCATAAAAGGTGTCAACCAAACCACCTTTCCCCTTGGAGGGTCCATTCCTACAGTTTACTGTCGAAAACGACAGTCTGCAGTGCGATAAGCAGCGTCCTGTTGCTCATCGCACTGCAAACTGTCGTTCTCTTGACATTGTTCAACACCCCCTGGACGGTTCAGTACCACTCTAAAGATACGTGGGGTCTGCAACCCCACTAAATGTGAACCGACGACTTTGGGCTGTAGGGAGACCGCAGTTTCTAGCTCTGGTATACACGGTAGAGCCGCTAGGGACCATTCAAAACCATTCGACGTTACTTGAACGTGATCTGAAGCAGCGGAGTGTGTTTATGCTTTTTCAGCCATCAGGTTTCAGGACCCCCCACCCCCCCCCCCTCTCCCAACGCGCTCGGCAACATCCTCAGTGCCACTCATCCACATTTGTTGAGCACATTAAAATTGACGTAGCTGCACAGATAAAACCAGTGAAGGAGTCCTTGCTGCCTTCTGCTAGGCGTACAAGACTGGAGTGGTGTTAAGTGGTTGCCTATCTACAGGTTCCAAGAACACTCTGGGACAGTGGTTGCCAACAGGTGGTCCGCGGATCTCCAGGGGTCCGCGAGCTATGCCAGAGGGGTCCGTAAGATGCTATTAGAATAAAAAAATATATTAAATATATTTCGTATGATAACAGATTTTTTGTTTTGGCAGCTTCCTGCATGAGCAGAGCTTTAGCGAACGCTGACTTCTGCGTCTAGCGTCTTCCTAGAGCCAACAGACATTAGCACAGACTAGCGCAAAACTAGATTAAGATAGAGGCAAATAGTTCTGCTGTATGTCGTTAGACTGGGCGCGCTGCCTCTTCTCAGCTGACACTTTACACAGAAACTCGCATTTCATATAACAATGGGCCATTGTTAATTTCTTGCCAGTGCTTTCACAGACCGTGTTGTTTACATATTCAGTATTCTGTATTAAAACAGTAGTGTTTGTAAAGCGTTGTTTTTCGCTGAAGCTACAGTTCGCGTAATTAAAAATGGACCGTATAAGGTGTCAGGCAAATCCAACACCTTCCATGAAAACCCTGACATGATAAGCAAATCCAGTAGTATGTCACATAGCTCCGAATAAATCGTGACATTAAATTAACCAAAGTAATACGAGTAACGAGTGAGCAAATGGAATACCACAGACAAACACAAGAATGCCTAAATGCATGTCATACCTTCCCACCGTGAGACAGACGCAGTTCCGTTTCCAGCTAACCACTAGGACCACCCCAGCTGCAAGTTTTAGCGTGAGACTTTTTCGCGTATCTGTTACGTTAGGACCACCCCCCAGCCCATGTTAAAAGCTAGAGCCCTCCAGAAGAACAGTATAGATCTTACGATAACACAAAACGGGCCACACCACCCGCAAGTTTTTAGTGTGAGACTTTTTCGCGTCTCTGTTACGTCAGGACCACCATTCAGCCCATGTTAAAAGATAGAGCCCTCCAGAAGAACAGTATAGATTTTACGATAGCGCTAAAAGGACCACACCAGCTGCAAGTTTTAGCGTGAGACTTTTTCGCGTCTCTGTTACGTTGCAAACTTTAAAAACATTGCCCCACCACGAAAAGTATAACGTTTCTCATTGGATACAGAGAATTTTTGTAGGCGGAGCTTAAGGTTAACATTGAGACCCTGATTGGTCAGATGAAAACACAGCCAGATAGTTTTTTTAAACCAACTTCGGTAAATTGTAGTAAGGAGAAGTTAGGAGAGAGTTGCTTCCGAGACGGAGAGCTGAGCGGAGCCGTGCTGCCCGCCGGCCCCTGACGAACACCGACAAGGTAATGAACGCACGCGATGCCGCATAACAGCGCATTAAGCTTCACTCAGAACTGCAGAAGTCTCATCTGTTACACCCCCTTTTGCGTAATACTAGTGTCGATCGTCAGTTAAAGCTCATGGTGTTCACATTTGCCACTTGAAGTAAAAATCTGAAACGCGATGATTTTTCTGTTATATAGTTATTGAGAAGCCACATCAGCCACTGTAATTTACGACAAGTTAGATAAGTAATTAAAGATAATTGAGGGTCACTGTAGACCATTTTGACAGTTTTCTCTTTTGTGAAACTTAATTTAAACCTAGATTATAAATGTGATATGGCATAGGTCATCCTTCGATCCATTGTAGAACTTGGAAACCCATTCAGGGAATATTCGTTCACATTTTTGTTGAACGCAGTTGGTTTTTACCATCCTGTATTAAAACATCTCCTTTTATCAGTAGTGCAATTTATAAACAATGTTTTGTGAGTAGAATAAAATTTCCAATGGTAAACTTAACTGCTTTTTCGACGTTATTTTACCAGCTAACTAAAAATAGGAAAGCCTTGAACCCCTTCCACTAAATTTAGTTAGTATTAAGATTCTTTTACAGGGAGTGCAGTGGAGCTGACGCTGAAATCATTAAGTATTTGGTTATATAATTGCTAGTCTCACTGAACTCTTCTGAATTCTACATGTCATGTGTGGTCTGTCGTCTCCTTACCAGGAACAGGTCCCTGGTTCAAACTAGTCTATTCCCTAAAAAACACGCTCAGAGCGTCGTTGCGCGAAAGTGGTAGGGAGACTCGATATAGAACAAACAGAAACCACGCAGAATATTAGAACCGTTAGTTAAAATGTGGTTTGTTGACGAGAAAGGCCTACAGATTAATAGTAAGACAAAGATTTTGAGCTATAATCAAAAATTTAACAATAACAATGATGGATAAATTGAAAAAGTTTTAAGCTCAATATTTTTTCAGTAATGAATATCTCAATGTTTTTTCTAAGTACCAAACATAGAAAACATATAAAAAGACTCTTAATTTGGCCCTTTTAGGTACTTGAAACTGTGATATGACAAGGTATCAATCATGCTCGATGAGGGGGCCTCGAGAAAATTTTGTTGGGAACCCCTGCTCTAGAACACAGGATACTTAAAAGTAACAACAGTCATTTTATATTTGGAGAACAAAGGACATGAACCATAGCCGAACAGAAACGGACACCAATCTATGCAACAACCATAAGCAAAAGGCCATAGGGGATGTACGAGAAATAAAGAATGGATTGAATTCATGCATAGCACCCTGCAGTGGAACCCTGATCTCGGCTGTAAAAGAAAAATTCAGAAGACGAAGGCTCTCTCTCTCTCTCTCTCTCTCTCTCTCTCTCTCACACACACACACACACACACACACACACACACACACACAAAGCCTACTCTCATTACAAAATTCGACATTCCCTTCCCAGAATACGTGAAATACGATGATTGCGGAACAGGTAAATATCTGCTAAACAGTGAC
The DNA here is from genome assembly GCF_021461385.2 of Schistocerca piceifrons. Lineage (NCBI taxonomy): Eukaryota > Metazoa > Arthropoda > Insecta > Orthoptera > Acrididae > Schistocerca > Schistocerca piceifrons. The sequence continues at coordinate 216,715,809 of NC_060143.1, read as the reverse complement.
ACAGAGCGTGTCCTGCAGAAGAACGAAAAAGTGGAGTCTGACAAGAAGCAACTATAGTATATTTACATAAAAAACCTCCCCTCCTACTCACCAGTTTACAAAGCTCATTCACAATCAACATATCCCCAAAATATTTTCGAAAACTGTAGCTTAGGAAACGACAGATAAACAATAACATAACAAGCCAGTGTTGTCAGCAGAATGTAGCGTAAGGGGCAGTCAAACGGATAAAGAGACAGTCGGAAAAAAGGAAGTAAACTGTTTATTATTTCAAACGTAACCACCATATTTATTAATACATTTAGACCACTATTAGAAAAGACGGCCAGTACCTTCATAGGAAAATGTTTGCCGTTGCCAGTGGAACCCTGATTGTCCTTAAGCGTGCATCTATTTGTCAGTGCAAATAGACAGCCACCAGTGGGGTGAAATCCGGACTGTACGGAGGATGTGTAACGGCTTCCCAGCGAAACGACTGCAGATTAGTCGAAACAACCTTGGCAGTATGGGGGCCGCTGTAGGGTGATCAAATATGGCCACAGTAAACAGGTTCAAATGGATGTAGGTTGCTGTACTTACGTAGAGCTGAAGGGGCTTGCACAGAATACACTAGCGTGCAGAGATACAGGAACCCACTCTTCGGACTGAAGACCACCACCAGCACAACAAATAAAAACTAATACAAAATAAGGAAACTGTCGAAGCTAATAGAGAAGAGATAAAAAGAGAACAAAATGTGAAAGCTTAAAGATCTAAAAATTTGGGAAATTAAGGTAACAATTACAATTTTTAAATTTTCGAACACTCTCATTTTGCACCTCTATATTTTTTTTTCTTTTACTCGCCTTTCATTTTCTTAGCCAATGTTTCAGCTGCCGGCCGCGGTGGCCGTGCGGTTCTAGGCGATGCAGTCCGGAACCGCGGGACTGCTGCGGTCGCAGGTTCGAATCCTGCCTCGGGCATGGATGTGTGTGATGTCCTTAGGTTAGGTAGGTTTAAGTAGTTCTAAGTTCTAGGGGGACTGATGACCTAAGATGTTGAGTCCCATAGCGTTCAGAGCCATTTTTTTGAATGTTTCAGCTGAAGCGGAAAAATATCTTCTTCATTCAACACTTTTCAGAACACTATAAGTAAGATCTCAATTCTTCTTCGACTATTTAATCCGTGAAGCGGGCTACTGATAGATACCAAGGCGACAAATATCATGGGATACCTCCTAACACAATGTCGGATCTCCTTTTTCCCTGCTTAGTTGGAAACCCTCTGCAGAAATATTGAGCCTTGCTGCCTCGATAGGTGTCTATAAACTGCGAAAGTGTGGCCGTTGCAGGATTTTGTGCTTGAATTGACCTCTCGATTATGTCACATAAATGTTCAATGGGTTTCATGTCGGTCTCAGTGATCAATCATTCGCTCGAATTGTCCAGAATGTTCTTCAAACCTCTCGCGTCATGAATAAAAATCCCTTCGTTGTTTGGGGATATGAGTTCCACGAATGGTGCAATGATCGGTTCATTTGAACCAGAGGACCAAGTCCCCCATGAAGCCACCATCACTGGCACAGCGCCTTGTTGACTACTTGGGTCCATAGCTTTGTGGGGTCTGCCGCCTTACTCGAACCCTATCATCAGTTCTTACCAAATGAAACGTACGCCCCCTGTAGCGGAGTGGTCAGTGCGGTGGAATGTCAATCCCAAGGGCCCGGGTTCGATCCCCGGCTGGGTCGGAGATTTTCTCCACTCAGAGACTGGGTGTTGTGTTGTCCTAATCATCACCATTTCATCCCAACCAAGTGCAGGTCGCTGAAGTGGCGTCAAATCAGAAGACTTGCACCTGGCGTACGGTCTACCCGACGGGAAGACCTCGTCACACGACATTTACATTTTACCAAATGTTCTAAAACATACGTTCGTAGTACATCCCACATTGATTTCTGTGGTTATTTCACGAAGTGTTGTTTGTTTCTTAGCACTGACAACGCTACGCAAACCCTCCTGCTCTCGGTCGGTAAGTGAAGGCCGTTGAACACTGCGTTGTACGTGGCAAGAGGTACTGCCTGAAACTTGGTACTCTCGGCACACTTCCGGTGGATCTCGGAATATGGAATTCCCTAACTATAATCGAAGTCGAATGTCCTATGGGTCTATTTCCAATTACTATTCCGCGTTCATAGTCTTTTATTCCCGTCGTGCAGTCGTAATCACGTCAGATGCCTGTACCTAAGAAACGCCTGAGTACAAACAGCTGCGCCAGTGCACTGCTCTTTTATTCTCTGCCTACTGATATTCTCGCCTTCTTTTTGCACCTCGCTGTATAGTACTGTTTTCTTTTCACTGAGATTTATAAACTTGATTACAAAGGAATCTTAAATTCCTAATTTTTTTGTCTGTTCATCTCTAATGGAAATTATTCTCAAGTCGGTACAGGTTTAAAAAAACGTGTCGACGAAGACATGATTAGAGACAAAGCACATGTTCGTACTGGGGAAGGGTGGAATATGTAGACAGCCGTGTCCTACTCAACGGAACCACCCCAGCTTTTGCCTTATTCGATTTAGGAAAATCACGGCAACCATTAGTTGGGATGTCCTTACACAGGCCTGCACCATCGTCCCGTCGACTGCCGTGCCCTCGAGAGGTGCAGACGAGGGAGGTGGCGCGGTGTTACGACACTGGATTCACATTCTGGAGTAAATCAGTTGAAAACCCTGTCTAATTATCCAAATTCAGGTTTTCTGAGATTCCCGTAAATCATTTAATGCGAATTCTGGGAAGGTTCTTTTGCGAGGTCCTTCCCTATCCTTACACCAATCCTAGTTTGTTCTAAGCCTACAACGATTTCGACGCCGACGGAACGTTAAACTCCAAGCGCCATTTCCTCTTCTGGGAGAACTGAACCCTCTGTCGATTAATAAACAAAGCTAAAAGTGAAAGTGAAAAGGAAAGTGTGGGCGGTTTAAGAAATAAACTATTGGCATATATATTCCTATCTGTTGCTGTGGGTGACAAGTAGGTTAACAGCTTTACGACTGAAACGAGATCCAAGTCGGAACAGTAGCCTGTGACAAAAACGACGAAAGAAGACTCATGACAAGGATTCTTTGGAAGAACGGGGATCTTCATAAAAGTGTCGTTTACTTTCCTCTTTATTTCTGCGACTTTATTTCTCCAACAGTTGGTTTCAATTACCCTCAACACAAATACGAGCAACTTCTTCGATGCCTTCGTTATCAGCTTCTTCAATTTTTATGTAATTAGTAAACACTAGTTTAGAGCCCGGATGGATCAATAAAAAACTTTGGCTGAATTTCAACTGCAGGCTCCGGTGGCCGTGCGGTTCTAGGCACTACAGTCCGAAACCGCACGACTGCTACGGTCGCAGGTTCGAATCCTGCCTCGGGTGATGTCCTTAGGTTAGTTAGGTTTAACTAGTTCTAAGTTCTAGGGGACTGATGACCTCAGATGTTAAGTCCCATAGTGCTCAGAGCCATTTGATTTTAGAACCCGCTTCGTCGCTCGCCTAGACAGTGTGCTTTGCACAGATTCTTTTGTTTCTCTTTCATCGAATTTTTATGTTGTTCACTAATTAAAACATCTTTTATACTTTTCAGGCTAATTAAGGCCGTAGAAGCATGGTCTTTTCCGAATGTATTTCTGGCCAAAAAGCGATTCTGGTAGCTGGAACTGGAGACCTTTGTTAAATTTGTCTTTGGGTTCTTGTGGTGATATTTTCAAATGGTTCAAATGGCCCTAAGCACTATGGGACTTAACATCTGAGGTTATCAGACCCCTAGACTTAGAACTAGTTAAACCTGATTAACCTAAGGACATTACAAATATCCATGCCCGAGGCAGGATTCAAACCTGCGACCGTAGCAGCAGCGCGGTTCCGGACTGAAGCGCCTAGAACCGCTCGGCCACAGTGGCCAGCAGTGATATTTTCATAAAAACTTTTACGCCTTAAAACATGTTCATTTAGATGTGAAATACAAATTCTTATATACGTATTTAGTTTCAAGTATACTTTAATATATGAAGTATTTTATAAAAATTTTTGTCCCCACGTTAGGGATAGAATTACCAAAAAAACACTGGAACACGTATTTTTTTTATTTCCAACAGAGAAGCCAAATACAAATTTTCAAGGATCTACTTTCAAAAATGCTTTCGTAATGAAATATTTTCATAATAACATTTCATTCCCTATTTCAACCCTTATGAGTTGAATTTCCAAGACCAATTATCAACAGATTTTTATATTTGTAACTCAGAAGTGAAATACCAAGTCAAGTCAAATACCTTGATGTAGCTTTAAAAATGCTTTAGCAGATCTTTAACAATGATTTATCTTCAAAAAACTTCATCCACTATTTCACCTGCTAAAGATTAAATTTCCAAAAATATTGAAACACGTATTTATTTATTTCTGACCGACAAACAAATACCAATTTTCATACATATAGCTTCAAATCTGCCTTAATAGCGACATATTTTCAAAAAAATTTCGTCCCCTATTTCATCCCTCAGGGTTGGGATTTCGAAAAATACGTTCTTCCGCGCCACTTTCAGTATAAGATCAACACCCCCTCCAAATTTGAAGTTCCTATCTTTATCAGTTTGGCCTAGGCGATGATGAGTTAACAGTAAGGACTTTTCCTGTTGCATGTATCGTTTCGTCTTATTATTTCTTTTTAGGGCTATATTCTTTCTTGTTTCCGTACAGATGCTATTAACTCTGGTACTTGTAAAGATGTAAATGTTGTAATTCAAGTGCACAAAGAGCTTAAACATTCAGATATCCTATGGATATGGAAAAAAATGCAGAATCAAACTTGGGGTACGAGTGTCGACAGAATATTGGATGTAATCTTTCTAGTGATCCTGTAGAGAGAAAACATGCAATTGCAGTTTGAAGCGGCAGCAGAAGCCAGTTGTAAAGGTGAATGTGTGCGGAAAACAGTGCGGTATATTTCAGCAGATGACATGTGGGAAAATGGAAAACAACACCTGAGTACATTTGAGGTGGAGAGGAGCATTCTGCATGCATTTCCACTATCGCATGTGAGCGAAAGTAGCAACGCGATCAGTCGTGGGCACTTTCCCATTTGACGTAATGGATGCTCTCGTGGTTCCATAATTCAACTTCAGATCGCCGCGTAAGATATCACCGGCACCATTACTCCTGCGAATGGAAAATATCACCGGAACGGGAGTGCACTCTGCTGCAGAGAGAGAGTTCCAGCGCCACGCATACGGGGAAATACTCCACGCGTCTGAGAACCAGAGCCCATATCGTACCGACAGAATGTAATAAAATTTCATAAGAGGTCATGTTGCACTTGTGAACGACAAATCTCCAACCACATTCGATGCGGACGGCTAGAGATGGAACTCCAATGTTAAGTTATTGTTCGACAGCTGAATACAGTATTTTCTAGTGGTAAGGACGCTTGCTTACAATCATTCAATTGTAGTGCATGAAGCACTTGTGATATACCCAACTTTTTACACGGCTGGAAGTAAGTCTCAGTTATTGTAGCCTCTTAACAAATTGCGCCAATTCATCTACTATCTCCGCATATGCCAGGGCATCGAAAACGTTTTATTTGCGGTTTTGCAGTTTTTTCCACGAAAACACTGTTCTTATTTAACGGCCAGTTCATACACACTTCATAACAGGAGGAAAAAGTGGCTGGGTTGGAAGAAGGTGCGAAAATGGACAGTGGCGCTGTTGAAAGAAACAGCTATGTATTTGTCTGAAATGACTTAGAAGTATCAGGGAAAGGTACAGCGAGAATGCCTTCACGAAGGTTTGAACCTCATTTCTAGCGACAATGGATCCAGTTGCAAACAGTGTCCTCCCTTCACGGTTACTACGAAATAACAAACAACTAACAGAAAGCGACAGTTCGAACTAGTTTTGTAATTACTAGGGCCGGCCGCTGTGACTGAGCGGTTCTAGGCGCTTCAGTCTGGAACCGCGCGACCTCTACGGTCGCAGGTTCGAATCCTTCCTCGGGCATGGATGTGTGTGATGTCTCTACGTTAGTTAGGTTTAAGTAGTTCTAAGTTCTAGGGGCCTGATGACCTCAGATGTTAAGTCCCATAATGCTCAGAGCCATTTGAACAGTTTTTAGAAAGTTCCTGGGTCCGGAAGACCCCTGTTATGAATCCAGGTACTAAACTGGGAAGATTAGGGACGTAAAACCCTGTCTTACATGTAACCAGGTCACCATCGTATCTTCGATACCGTGTTTCTGTCTCATCTTTTTGTTTCTGATAGGTAGTCAGTGTTGTCGAACTTTTATTACTATCTTGTGATAAATTTCGACCCAAGAAAAATAGCTCTTCCATCGAGTCCCTCGTAATCTGAGAGAAACATCTGCTATAACGGATAGACGGTAACAGAAGGTTGGAGTTTGACGTGATGTCAATATTGACATTACTAGCCAGATTTCCGCTGGAGTGCCATTTCACAAGAATCGAAGAACGCTCCGTCTGTTACAGTTATATTCTTATATTCAGCGTTGTTTCGGAGTGTTATAAACTGAAGTTTGTTTGAAGAGAAATGTCGCAGGGGAAACAACGAACTCGTTCTGAATTTAAAGTATCGGACGTGTTTTATCTCTATGACCCTATTTGCGAGGAATGATTTCGCCTCCAGACTGAAACGTGCTGGACCCGTCGCTTCGACGAAGCGTGAGAAATAAACTGTTCTGCCAGTGCAACAGCTCTCGGGACCAGTTATCAGATCGTGGGCGCACGTAAACACAGCTGTTAGCACCCGCAGTTACTGCCGCTTTCAGCAATCGTCACAGAAATACCAACCAACCCATAATTCTCGGGAAATTCTATTCCTGCCTAACGCCCATCGTTTTGAGGATTACCACAAAACTTATCTGCCGTTGACGATCTGCAGCTCACGGAAATTTGTCTGTTAAGCCCTCGTGTCAGTCACGGCACACTTCCTTTTTTTATAGGCAACCACTATTTTCTCGAAATAGGAGGCGACGGATAAGAATCTGTTTCAAACTGAAATTGCGGCTCACGAAAGAACGGTGACAGAAGACAAAAACATTGATATTATCTTCTAAACGGGAATAAGTGAAATAAACACAGAAGCCCCACAGATGAAATCGAGAATATGGAAGACTGCTAGAATGGAGATGAAGCTTTACACAACACTCGTCAGATGGTGGAAATGCAGCACGGAGGCTATCCATTAAAAGCAATAAGGAATTTTCTGATTGTCTGAGGCCTGACATGATTTTTAGGTTAAAAATGTCACAAGTGTTCTAAATCCCAATTCGCCTTGTAATTTCAGTTTCATTCCTAACAAACATATCTGAAATATAATTATTCCGACAGATTATTGTCCTTTGCATTTCGATTCGGTTACATGAGAGAAGTATTGTTGTACATGTATTTGCCCACCCGGCTAGCCGCGCAGTCTAACGCGCTGCTTCACGAGCGGGAATATGTGCCGGTCCCCGGCACGAATCCGCCCGGCGGATTAGTGTCGACGTCTAGTGTGCCGGCCAGTCTGTGATGATGATGATGATGATACTGATGATGACTGGTTTGTGGAGCGCTCAACTGCGCGGACTTCGGCGCCCGCACAATGTCCCAATTTTTTCACAGTCCAATCTAGTCACCATCCTGAATCATGATGATGATGAAATGATGAGGGCAACACGAACACCCAGTCCCCAGGGCAGCCAGTCTGTGGATGGTTTTTAAGGCGGTTTTCCATCTATCTCAGCGATAAACATTTGGGGCTACACTCGTCTGGTATGAGGTGTTCTCGGCGGGGGGGGGGGGGGGGGGAGGGGGGGGAAGGATGGATCCACTTCCGGCCGAACCGCACAATAACCCTGGGTTCGGGGTGGGGCTGCGGTGGGGTGGGTGAACTGTTGTGTGCTGTGGCCTGTTGTGGGGTTGTTTGAGCCACTGAGGGCTACGGCTGGACGAAGCCTCTCCGTCGTTTCTAGGTCCCCAGTTTAATACACGATACACAAAGCAGTATTTTCCTTAGATAAAGAAACGTGCATTCGTGAATGTCCGACTAGCTCGCACTGCACTGAGACAGTCGTCTTTTAAAGTAGTGAGCTACTACATTTGTCAGTCGTCCAACCATGTCACGTACGGAAAATCAAATGGTTCGGGGCACTATGGGACTTAACATCTGAGGTCATCAGTCCCTTAGAACTTAGAACTACTTAAACCTAACTAACCTAAGGACATCACACACATCCATGCCCGAGGCAGGATTCAAACCTGCGACAATAGCGGTCGCGCGGTTCCAAACTGAAGCTCCTAGAACTGCTCGGCCATACCAGCTGGCGGTGTATGAAGTACACTATCAAATACTGTACGGTAATTTTCAACACCGTCTGCAAGCTACAGTACATCATTACTCTTCCACTTCAAAGAAGTCAGTTAGCTTTCTTTGACGGATCATACTACGTAGTTCCTTTAGTGCTTATTGTTTTATGCTCATTAGGTGCAACAACTCAGTCGGTTCGGCCATTTTGTCGCTCCATCCCCTTAAACACATTACCTATATTATGCAATATCTCACGTGTACTGGGAACATCATCTAAACTTCCTTCTTCAGCTTCGTTATCATCATTCTCGACTGCTTCGTTACTCTCATTTCCAACAACAACAATAATGTCATTGTCTTCTATACCTCCGAAATCGGTTCTTCGTTGTCATCAGCTATCCAACGGTTGAAGTCTTCAAGGCCAATATTGCACTGCGCAACGTCACATGCAGAATGATTGTCACTGCTGTTGAAATCTGTGTTGCTACAGCTCTCATCTGTTGCATCTTCTTCAATGGAACACTTGGGTCAGCAATTCCTAATAGTGGTTGAGGCGATGATTTGCCACGCCTGGTCTACTGGATATGGAACACTCTTCAGATTTACAGATTTCAAGAACATTTCCATTTCCTCTCGGAATTTACTATTTGATTGAGCAGTTTACGGCGATACTGAATTTTAAAAGCTGGTGATGCTCCGATCAAGAGGCTGAATTAATGCTATCCCATGTTTGGACAGAAACAAAGTTTTTATTTTTCCATCTACTGACTGCAATACATCAGGAGATGGATCAGCTGGGCAGCGTGATCTACGATTAGCAGAGCTTTTTACCGCAACTTAAGTGACTGTAGGTGCTTTCTCACTGACGAAACAAAGCCTTCTTGAAACCAGTTGGTGAAAATGTCATAGATCAGCCAAGAATCCCTTGAATGCTTGTAATGAGCTGTAACGATGCCATTTATACATACTTGTAAAAACAAAGGTTTTTAGTTTTACCTTTCTCGCAACTTAAGTGACTGTAGGTGCTTTCTCACTGACGAAACAAAGTCTTCTTCAAACCAGTTGGTGAAAATGTCACAGGTCACCCAAGAATCCTTTCAATGCTTGTAATGAGCTGCAACGATGACATTTTTACATACTTGAAGCATCTGAGGCTTTTAGTTTTACATGTCCAAATAGGTTTCAGCTTACGGCTGCCCGATTTATTTGAGGCGGAGGGGAGGGTTTTCTGTCATTTCCAAACCCGTCTTATTCACAGATTATTTGTATTAGGTATTTTTTGAGATGATGACTAAAGTAGTATGACAACCAAGTTTTATTTTGTGTAGTTGGCTATTTCGTAACTTGTTCTATCCACTCTCGCTTTCAGTGGCAAAACTCTCGCACACAATAAGTGGCTGACGATGAATCATCGCTAACTCTGTACACAGGATGAAAAATGTGTCTTACATCGATGTGAACTGTTCTAGCCATTCGGAGTCTCCAAAATGTCGATACTTAACAAGATTTCACTAATGACTCTATTACACTTTTCCCTCTCAATGAACATTATCTATGTCGGTATAATAAAACAGTGCAATAAGTATTAACCAGCATGGATAAGACTTTTAAATACATCATCTTGAACAAATTTCTGTTTCTTTTTCCCTTAAGATAACATTAAAGTCACAACGTCATTATATTTCATGTTCATTAATAGTATTACGAAAGTTCAGATAACCTTACTTCATCGCACTGACGCCGTAATCTGGACACTGGTTTACAAATACTCTTGTGTAAAACAACTGACATTTTTTAAACTGGCATGTCATTGGGCTAGTAAAATCAATTTAATCCTGCCATGTAACACCGACAGCTAAAATTGGTTTCCGATATACGATGAACGTCTCTCAAAAATTACAGCGCAAGTAAACGTGGTGACATGTACAGCATCAACGTAGATGAGGTCCGAAGTTTACCACGCGTCCACAATAAAACTGCATGATGAATGCTATGTTATGGTACATTTACCAACAAATGTAAAATTAGAGAAATTCATATAAATCCTTTCTTTTTTGTTTGCATACACACTGTTTGCGAATTACAATCGCATTTACTATGGTCAACTGTGGAACGATGGACGGAGCTTCCTATTTATAACATCTAACCTACGATAGCTGTAAAGAGTGATCGAAAACTTCCCGTTCTAGGGCGTTCCTGCAGCGTATATGAACGTAGTGCGACTCCGATGCATATATAGAAGCATCAATATGTAAGCAAGGGATTAATAAGGCATTCCTGCCTTTCCGAAGTGCATGCGGTCAGTGTGGATGCGTGAACTATGAAGACCTTACTACCGAAAGCGTCCAAACGGGACCAACGTGCTATTATTCTTTACTTTGCTGCCAAAGTACAAACACCGGTGGACATCCACCGGAGAATGAGGTTATGGAATGACGCGCCAAGTTCACGGTAACGCACGTTACCCTTCCGCAAATGTCGTAACGCAGAAGTTACGCCAACTTAAGTGGGACACACTCGAACACCCGCCCTAAAATCACGATCACTCCCCATGGGATTATCACGTCTTCAGTTCCTTAAAAAAGGCTTTGAACGGACTTTTTGACGCTGCAGGACACTGTTTTCAAAGGAGTATTTTCAGCCTCGTGCAAGGGTGAGAAGATTGGGTCAACGCTCACGGCGATATTACTTGATTGCTGTACCGATTCTTGACTGTTCTGTTTTCAAACGACGACTTTTTGACCGCCCTTTGTAGTTAGCAGTCGGTGACAGGTAAGAGTTGGTACTCAGAGATGCTTCGTGTATCGGCGCCTCACTTTATCTGGTAACACATCATTTCACTTTGTAACTACGTTGCTTCTATCTTAGTTTTTAGATGACTACGTTTTGTCAGTGTACACTACTGTATATAGTTAAGAGCATTTGCTCTGAAGATGGTCTTGTAGACTGAAAGTGGTTATCCGAATTCGTTGTGATCCAGACTTGTTAAAACAGTAGTTTATGATCGCTGTGGTTCCTCAACGACATCAAAAACTATCATCTAACGTAATTACTATGGCATAAATACCCAGAGTAATGTATGTCCGACAGAATTTTACACAGATAACACGATATCACCACAGGGTAAACGATGACCATTGTTAAGACTGAACCTCTGTAAGTGTGATTCCAGTAAATAGCCGAGTTTTTCGCAGAGGAACTCTACAGATGAAACTTCCTGGCGGATTGAAACTGTGTACTGGACCGAGACTCGAACTCGGGACCTTTGACTTCAAGTTCAAGTCTAGGTCCGGCACACAGTTTTAATCCGCCAGAAAGTTTCATAGCAGCGCACACTCCGCTGCAGTGAAAATTTCACTCTGGAAACATTCCCCAGGCTGTAGCAAAGCCATGTCTCCGCAATATCCTTCCTTCCAGGAGTGCTAGTTCTGCAAGTTTCGCAGGAGAGCTTCTGTGAAGTTTGGAAGGTAGGAGAAGAGGTATTGCCGGAAGTACAGCATTGAGGACGGGTCGTGAGTCGCGCTTTGGTATGGTAGTTCAGTTGGTTCGCCGGCACGGTAGCTCAGCGTGTTCGGTCGGAGGGTTAGCTGCCCTCTGTAATAAAAAAAAATTAAAAAAAAACTTAGTTAATGAATCAACGGTGAACTTCAACAAGCGTCATAGGACGTCCACCCCGAAACAATACAACGATAAATAACGAACAAAATCAGATCAACAAAACGAAAAAATTTTAAAAAATTTGGTAGAGCACTTGCTCGCGGAAGGCAAATGTCCCAAGTTCGAGTCTCGGTCCGGCACACAGATTTCAATCCGCTACGAAGTTTTATATCAGCGCACAGTACGCTGTAGAGTGAAAATTTCATTCTGGAACTCTACGGATATCAATCACTGAGGTACATATGAAAAAAATACAGTCGAGTCGGAACTGTTCGTTCCACACATTGTCGGTTACTGAAATGACATGCTTGCTAGTGTCAACTGTTATGGGTAAATATCGAAATAAAAATACTTTTCATTACAAATTAACAATATAAAATTAAGCATACGCTCATAAAATATTCCGCACAGATCTCCGACCAGCGTGTTCAAGAACCAGGGCTTGTTCAAAACTAAAAACACATTATTCTCTTCATGGTAACTCCTGCCTAGTAATGGCCTCTCCACTTTAGTGACAAATGCAGTACAAATGCAGTGTAGACAGCTCAATACTAACGAGGTATATACAGTAGTAACTCTTCCAAGCAGCTGTGCCAGTCTCTTTAAAATTCACATACATTCGGATAAAGTTCAAATAAGTGTCCGTCTCGCAAAAGAAATAGAAGACTATAACAAACACACACATCAAATACTTGAACTGTTATTCAAAAACAGGTATAGAATTAAACTGTTAAGAGGTGTAAGCTTAAGAAACCAGCACAGTGGTTGCCTTTGGCTTGTCACTGATTACTTTGAGCCGTTGTATGTACCTTGGGATGCTCCTTAACTGGTACCAGCACGCGGACGGTCACTTTGATTGGCTTCTCTTTGATGATGTCAGCGAATCGGCGTTCCTCGTTGTTGTTTCGGTTGTTTGTGGTAGCGCTGCCATTGGCTGACAGAGGTCGCGCTCCGCTGGTCACCCGTTCTAGTTCTGAAACAAATAAGAGGCACCTCTTCAGACATTCTGCAGCTCAGAGGAAAGTACATACATATACTGAAGAGGGTAGGGAACAAAATCAAAGAGTTATCAGTCTTGGGATGGTGCAACAAAACAGAAAATCATGTTAATACCATTTTATGAAAAAATAATTCCTTAAATCACTTTTTTTATTTTACGAAGACTTGTTTCGACTGAAATAGACCACCATTTGACCTAAAATACTATAGAAGTTGGCAGCAAACAAAGATGATTTAGTTTCTTCCGAAATTATTAAAACATGATTACGGTTATCTCCTGATGACAAAATGCCACCTCTCTGTATTGTAATAAGATTTCTAGCAATTTGTGCATAGGTAGATACAAATAGCCCGACAACAAGCGCGCATCGAAGAGTATCAGTAAAACCATCAACGAATGAATTTAAGGCGAAAGTTTTCCATCCTCTGATATAAAGTCTATGTTTGTGGGTTAGAAAAGAAATATGTTATTGATGTAAATAATATCTTCGTCTAACATTTTCGAACTGTATAGACTGCATCGTCTATTTGAAGCTGTGCACGGAGATGTGAGTAAAGCTGGGAGTCAAAGAGAGCCAATCTTGTGAACATCCAATGATTCGTGTTTCAGATTATCACTTTTTCCATCGATAACACACCTCTGAATTTTCCTTACCGTAGAAAGTTCGTTAAGATTACACAACGCTCAGGACATACCGCTTTATACTTGTCAAGGTAGTTCATGTCTAAATGCTTCTTTCAGTGCAATATTTGTGCGATGGAAACTTGAAAATTGCCTAGCCTGAGACGGCAGCATAGCCTTGCTCAGTCCCATCAGTGCTTGGGTATATCCCCTACATTTTTTGCGCCAGCAATAAACCAGTCAAAGACATAATACTATGCGCCTCTCACTGTAAGCAGAGAACAAGGCGGTCCTCGGTTGGAGCTTGATCGCCCAACACCTGAGTAGTCGCCTCCAAGACGCGGTTCACCGCATTATCTTCTCGACTCTTCAGCAGCACCCAGTTTTCAACAAATACGAAAGCTAAGTCATCACCATCATCATCTTCATCATCATCATCATCCGGCGGAATGTCCTGACCGACTACAGCTCACACACTTTCACTGAAGTCCTTAGCGATTGAGCAGAACTGACCTTTACCCCACAGTCGGTTTGGACTCTCAATTAACATGACGCCAGTGTGACGACGATATCTGCAGCATATGCAGCCTGGCGTTGGTCCGTGACAAGCGCCAGAACTGGTCCTTAGCGCAACACCAACGTTAGCAGTAGAGTTTTAGACCACGTCCCTTATAATACAGTCCAGAATTAGGTCACGTATCTGATACTACAATACTGTTTGCTGCATATCGAATACTAAAATACGAACTATCACGATCAGAGATCGGCATATAATACCTGCACAGGAAGGAATACACATCGTAACTATCTTTGACATTAATAATTATTTATTTTTATGAGGTTCAATTTACATACTAAATGACTAGTAATGAAAATAAGCCCCTGACGAACCACTAATTACAACCAAGATTGCGTCACATACATATCTAAAGAGAATATATTGAGAAGCAATTTAAGTGTGGCTAATATTTGATTTAGTTCGACGATGACCATACCTTGTATAAAAAACGGAAGAACTCGCCAACCTACAAATGAATATAAGTTCGTACACAATCTGATGAAACATTTAGCTTCAAAATATTTATAAAAAATCATTATTTTTCAAGAATTTATAGCTGACTGGAAAACATAGAGCGCCGAGTAAACACAATGCATCTTAGATAATATCAAAATTGTTCTGTTCGGATAAAATCCAAATATTAAATGCATAAACTGAGTCTCAGATCGAAATTCTGAAACAGCTTTAATTCTCACTATTGGCCTACTGATGTTAACATCACATTTGGATTTTTATAACACTGAAAGACATATGAAACGTGGAAAGTCTAGTTCAAAAGACAATCAATTTTAAATTATAGCTTTGGTTTTACGGATATCAACAACCACCGAAATAAAATTCTTTAAATTGTTATAAGCAAAAGCTCTACATTACATTTTATAGTCACTGGTCTTTACGAAGAAGTGGAGGTGCTGTATTAGAACCACCAACACAAGCTTCATATATGAAATAAATTTAAACGATTATTAGTGTCCTTGTTTAAGAAATTAAAATGCGAAAGATATCTTGACTTTGGAGCAAGTGCGACATGTTTTGACACACGGAACGAAAGAGGGAGACTCTGATGAGATGTAAGAGCCAGACTCTCCTTTTGTTGTGGTGTGGCGCAAAGTCAGCACTTAAGATGCTGCTTAGGAAATTTTGAGAAATATGCGGAACAAAAAATTTGAATAATTTATTTATTGGCGACTCCATGGAGAGCTGTGTGCACAACGACCATATATGTTAAATTAAAAGGAAGGTCAGCGTTGGCCGTAATATTGATGGTTTATTGATAGAAAAATCTAGTTTCAATTACAAAGTGTTCTCTTCAGTGCTGTGGTGTACAAAATAAACTCATAGACACTGGTATCAACTTATCAGTAACCAAAACTGAGAAGCGATCGTTTCTCAGTTTTGGTTACTGATAACTTGATACCAGTGTCTATGAGTTTATTTTGTACACCACAGCACTGAAGAGAACACTTTGTGATTGAAACTCGATTTTTCTATCAATAAACCATCAATATTACGGCCAACGCTGACCTTCCCATTAATTTGAATAATTTATGAAGATTATTGAAACCAACCACCGGATTTATATTTATGGTAAGTAAACCCATCATACAAGTTCATGAAAAACTGAGACTGCGAGCCTGGGTATACTAATTACTTAGTTTCAACTTCCGTCAGATCATCAAGAACATAGTTAAGTATGATGAATGTGTTTGTTCTCTTGAACCGAAACGGGAACACACGTCAGGTTTGATGGCACACGCTACTTCCAGTCGAGAATGTGAGCAGTGTTTATAGTCTACAGTACAGTATGAATCTTTCGCTTTTCAGTGGAGAGTGTGTGCTGATGTGGAACTTCATAGAAGGTTCTAACTGTGAGCCCACTGGGACTCGAACTCGAAACCCTTATCGACTGAGATATCCAGGCATGCCTGAGAATCCACCACCCTCAGAGCTGCTGCGATCTAAGTGTCAGTCGCTGTGTTAGGTGAAGGTTTTAGGTCGCCATCTTCAGGATCTGGCCGAACCGTCATTCTTTGAGTATAGGCGGGCAGTGACTCAGTTGGCCTATTCAACGCCCGAAGGCGTTAGCAAAACATCATTGACACAACAAACATTTATTGGTCGAAAATACAAAGTTGTCATCATTCACAGCTTGCAGCGCCAGTGGCGGGCTGAAGTGGGGCTCGACACCCCACGCCGCATCGGTGGCGTTTACTCGACCCTTTCTAGGGAAACGAATGTCACAGTTTTCGAAGTAATTTAGATACCTTTTAGCGCGCTATAAACTCAGGTCCACTGGTAGAGTAGTGGCTAGCGTCGCGGCCTGTCATTACTTTTTTTTTTTTTTTGCGTCCCCTACTTGAAACCTGATTATTGCTCTTATTTTATTTTATTGCTTCTTTTTAATTTATCTAGCCGCGCCCACAGAAAATTACTACACGAACGTTTTTTATTAAGTTAGGGGATACAAGGGCGTTATATTCATTGTTAAATTACAACTGGATTGCACAATAAGCGCCATACTTTTATTACGTAAGTATGGAAATTTCAGGGGTTAGAATCTCTTTAAATTCTCATATTCTTATGTTCCATTGTTATTTCAATTCTTGATTCTCATATTTAATTCTTATGTTTACTCTTCAGGAAGATTTGATGCATTGCCTTGGAGGTCAGAGAACGCAGAAATATTGGAAACACAGAAATTCCGAACACGACGAGTACCGTGCGAGGGCAGGTTTGTTCAAAAAAATGTTCAAATTTGTGTGAAACCTTATGGGACTTAACTGCGAAGGTCACCAGTCCCTAAGCTTACACACTACTTAACCTAAATTATCCTAAGGACAAATACACTCACACATCCATGCCCGAGTGAGGACTCGAACCTCCGCCGGGACCAGCCGTACAGTCCATGACTGCAGCGCCTTGGATCGCTCGGCTAATCCCGCGCGGCTGGCAGGTTTGAAACAGCGACTTTTCTTCGGCAAAGAAGCATCATTAACATTGCTGAAGATTTCATATGCTGGTAATAATTTCGCGGCACACAATGCATAATGGAACACTTTTCCAAAAACTGGTGGTTGCAGCTGATCTACAGGAATCTCACCGTAAACAATTCCGGATAACTTTTCCATTTATTTATTTTTTAATTTATTTACTAGTCATACAATTAGTAGACAAATAATGACAATGTTATTTCAATATGCACTTGAAAACATTCGTGTGGTAATCTTCTACAAGCTTGGATAGAAAAATGGAAAGCAAAAATAAAAATAAAAGTAACCATCGCGTTTCGAACACTAGGCGCAGAAGTGTGAAACTGCAACATTAACCACTGTGCTACCGCTTCGCTTGAACTATTGCCCTTAGAAAGACACGTAAAGGTACCTAGAAAACTCTGGCCGTCGTTTCCTCAGAAATGGACTAAAATCTATTGATAAACCGAGACACATATTCGTTAATTCTCATCTCTCTTACACTGAGCGAAGTTTCTGGGAAATCGAGTTATGGCATATGTCGTGTTCTTGTCATCGTCTAGCGACGTCACGGGTCACTGGCTGCAGCTCGACCCGAACTGTCTGCGTTGCGTCAGACACTACAGGTAAGGGGAGTGGGTAACCAGGACGTTCTCGTTGACATCAAGAACAACGCCGAAGTAAATACCCATTGGCAAGGCACAGAGTCTGCGAAGTCAAGCTGCGACACACTGCACACTGGCCTCCGACAGATGTAAGGGATGCAGCATCAAAGTAATATCTCTAGAAGAGGGGGGTGGGAGGGGGGAAGGGGCAGTGGTCACTGAACGCCCATCCGATCTCGATTGTCGATTGCTCCCTGGACCCGCTGGTTAGACCACCAGGAGACCTGTTGGCCATTGTCGCTCACAGTTCCCCATCAATCTTGACTTCAAAGACAGCACTGCTGCTACCTGTGGCAATGTCAACCTGGTAGGACTTGCTGTTCCATTAGAGACCGAAGAGGATCTTGAAGAGCACAGGACAGACAAATATAGGTCCAGCTTCCAGGATGGACAGCTGCGAACAGCGTACCAGCAGATCGAGCCACTGGATAGCTGTAATATTTGTGTATGAACTGTCCCACGCGCATTGCTAAGGCGAGTCGCCGATGACATCCCGTGGCTTACTTTCCGTGACCAGTCAGCTTTCTGGAGGCTTCAGCTGTAGCTGAAAGGTGCCTCAACTTTCCCTTTCAGAAACAGTGGTGGACGTGTTCTGTAGCACAAGTTCTCTGCTGACTGTTCTTACGTCCAACTTACGCCTTGTTACTCCACTCTGCATAGTCAACACAATGACGACATCCCTCTTCCCCTATGAAGTCATTCTGCTGTCAGTCAGTTCTCACGGTGTGTAGCAATTAACTCTGTGTTGCGGCCGTATTACATCCAACATCAGCGATCCTTCCTTGTTGGTTTTCCGCCTCGCTGTTGCGTACCGACCCGCTTTGGTCGCGTCTTCCGTTACTAGGGGAAGACTTCTTCAAGTTTACTCAGTTGCCAATCCCATCATTTTGGGCCGATTCCGAGCTACGCTTTTGCTAGTACCTATCTCCTACCTTCTAAACCCGCAGTTCTCCTGACTATGCTGTGGGATTAGCACACGTTTTTCAAGGCTGCGTACGGATAGCTTGACACATTTTATTTTCTGTCCATTACTCTGAAGACGAAGAAAAGATTCTAAGACACAGCAAATGAATGCAGCTAAACCCAATCATCGTTCGAAGGCTGTTACTGTCAGAAAATAAGGTTTTGGCGACGGTTGCGTGTCATCGTTTCCTTCAGCTGTCTATGCAGCAGACCGAGTACTGTAACAACAAAACTCATCAAAAATGAACGCAAAATGCATATATTGACAAAAGCAGGTGAAAATTCGCTTGACACATTCGTGAGACACTCCACTCCTTCCAATCTGATTATGTAAGCGTAGGCCAATAGTTTAAATTCAAAGAAATATTATCGACGGCTACTGAAATAACAAATAAATTAATAAGAGATGGTATTGATCCCCAAAGGTACACAAGACGGATCAGAACACTATTGCAGAAACAACGCAAAAAATATGATAAATTTAAAAGAACGCAAAAAACATGACATTTGTGAAGTTTTACAGAAGCTCAAAATTTAGAGCGAACCTAAACGCGAAATGGTTTTAAAAGCTTCCTCAACATAACTCTGTCTCGAAATCTGGCGGAAAACCCGAACAGATTCTGGTTGTATATAAAGTACAGCAGTGGCAAGACGCTTTCGGTACATTCACTGCACGATAATAATGGTTATGTTATTGATGACAATGAAACTAAAGGAGAGTTACTGAACACTGTTTTCCGAAATTCCTTTTCAGAAGTGGACGGAGTAAATATACCAGAGGCCACGCGGAGTGGTTGCACAGTTTGAGGCGCCATGTCACGGATTGCGCGGCCGCTCCCGCTGGAGGTTCGAGTCCTCCCTCGGGCATGGGTGTTTGTATGTTGTTCTTAGCATAAGTTAGTTTAAGTAGTGTTTAAGTATAGGGCCCGAGGACCTCAGCAGTTTGGTCCCTTAGGAATTCACACAAATACATCAGAACTGGAATCAAGAACAGCTGCCAACACGAGTAACTTAGAAGTAGATATCGTCGGTGTAGCGAAGCAGCTTAAAACACTTAAGAAAGGTAACTTCCGGTCAAGATTGTATAACAGTCAGGTTTCTTTGAGAGTATGCTGATACAATAGCTCCATACTTAGCAATCATATGCAACCATTCCCTCGTAGAAAGAGCCATACCCAAAGTCTAGAAAGCTGCAGAAGTTTCACCAATACTGAAGAAAGAAAGTGGGAGCAATCCGCTGAATTAGGGATCCATATCACTAACGTCGATTTGCGGTAGAAGAAAACAAGTTATGGCAAATTGCCAACACGGATTCTGGAAATATTGTTATAGTGAAACAAAACTAGCTCATTACTAGAATGCTAGGGACAGGGTATGTCAAATTGATAAATTGATTCCGTATTTTCAGAAAGCTTTTGACACCGTTCCTCACAAGCGACTTCTAATTAAATGTCGGGCGCGTGAAGTAACGTCTCAGTCTGAGCAGCCGTCAGAGATTGTTTGCAGATGATGCGTCTTAGACTAAAGACTCAATGAAACTGGTACACCCGTCTAACATAGTGTAGGGCCCCCGCGAGCACACAGAAGTACCGCAACACGACGTGGCATGGACTTGACAAATGTCTGAAGCAGTGCTGGACGGAACTGACACAGCGAATCCTGCAGGGCTGTCCATAAATGCGTAAGAGTACGAGGGAGTGGAGGCCCCTTCTAAACAGCACTTTACAAGGCATCCCAGATTTGCTCAAGAATATTAATGTCTGGGGAGTTTGGTGGCCAGCGGATATGTTAAAACTCAGAAGAGAGTTCCTGAAGCCTCTATGTAGCAATTCTGGACGTGTGGGGTGTCGCACTGTCCTGCTGGAATGCCCAAGTCAATCGGAATGCACAATAGACATTAATGAATACACATGGCCAAACAAGATGCTTACGCACGCGTCACCTATCGGAGTCGTATCTAGACGTATCGGGAGCCCCATTTCACTCCATCTGCACACACCCCACATCATTATAGAGCCGCCACAACTATGAACAGTCCCCTGCTGACATGCAGGGTCCATGGATTCATGAGGTTGTTTCCATACACAAATAAGTCCATTTGCTGGATACAATCGGAAACGAGACTCGTACGACCAGGAAACTTGTTTCCAGTTACCAACAGTTGAATGTCGGTGTCAATGGGCCCAGGCGAGGAGTAAAGCTTTGTGTCGTGCAGTCATCAAGTTTACACGAGTGAGCCTTCGGTTCGTAAAGCCCAAATCACAGATGTTTCGTCGAACGGTTTGCATGCTGACAGTTGTTTATGGCCCAGCATTGAAATCAACAGCAGTTTGTGCAAGTGTTGCACTTCTGTACCGTTGAAATATCCTCTTCAGTCGTCGTTGGTAACGTTCTTGTAGCGATGGCGGAGGTTTGATCTTTTACCGGATACCTGGTATTCACGGCACACTCGTGAAATGGTCGTACGGGAAAATCCCCATTTCATCGATACCTCGAAGATGCTATGTCCCATCGCTCATGCGTAGACTCTAACACCACGTTCAGACTCACTTCAATCTTGATAACCTGGCATTGTAGCATTAGTAACTGATCTAACAACTGCGCTAGACTCTTGTTTCCCTATATAGGCGTTACTGATCGCAGCGCCGTAAACTGCCTGTTTACATATCTCTGTATCTGAATACGCATGCCTATACCAGTTCCTTTTGTGCTTCAGTGAATAAAGTCATCAGATGATCAAAACACAATGCAGAACGCATTAAACAAAATATCTGTATGGTTCAAAAAGGGGCAATTGACTCTAAATCATAAAAAGTGTGAAGTCATTCATATGAGCTGAAAAGAACCCGCTAAATTTCAGTTACACGATAAATCACACAAATATAAAGGTTGTAAATTCATCTAAATAATTAGGGAATAACTTAAACTGGAACGAACCCAAAGACTGCGATTTATTGGCAGAGTACTTCGAAAATTTATTTGGTTTACTAAAGAGACTGCCTACTCCTGGAGCATTGCTGTACAGTGTGGGATCCGCATCTAAACAGGATCGACGGAGGACATAGAAAAACTTCAGAGAAGTGAAGCTCGTTTTGTATTATAGCGATAGGGGGGGGGGGGGGGGGGGAGGGGAGAGTTCGACACAGATATGGTACACGAATTCGGGGAGCAATTATTAAAATAAAGGCATCTTTCACTGCGGCAGGACCTTCTCATGGAATTTGAATCACCAACTTTCCCTATAAGTGTAAAAATATTCTTTCAGCACCCACCTACGTGGTGAGAAATGATCAGCATAATAAACTAAGAGAAATCAGACATCGTACGAAAAGATGAAGTATTCGTTTTTCCCTTTCAAGGGTGGAACGTTGGATAAGTAGCTTACAGGTGGTTCAATGAACCCTCTGCCAGCCACTTAATTGGGAATTGCAGAGTAACCATGTAGATGTAGATGTATGGTAACCTCCACGGCAGCGGTCGCAAGTTCGAGAAAGAGAGACCACGCGCAAGCCACACGGAAAGTGCCGCACTTTATTCTGGTGGCGCAAGAGGGAAGTGGCGCACTGTATTCCGGTGGCGTGCGGCGGCCTCAGCAGATGCGGCGGGAGGGCGGCAAAGCGAAAGTGCAGCGAGGGTCACCGGCTCCAGTAACGGGAATAATTAGGGACGCGAGCCGGCGCGGCTGGCCTAAGCCCGGCGTTCCGTCGGATTACGGCAGCGTGCACTCCGCGTGACCGCTCCTAATGAGGGGCAACCCGCGCAGCACTCTGCCACGCCACCCGAGGCAGCTGCGATGCCTCTCTCATGTCCGGATTGCCTCTCGTAGTTTTATAACTCTGCCAAAAATTATAATTCTGCTTACTGCCGTGTCCAACGACACAGTGCATCATTTCTGGCTCTTGGAACCATAAGCTTTACTTGCACGATTCACACTGCACAAGGAGACCAGAAGGGAATCAGATTTCCGTATTTTTTAAGACACAAGAGGCGCGGCTGGTGTTTTCGATACTAGAGAAGGCTGCGACATTTATGGATCGAGACTAATCTAGAACTCAGGCTACGTTACAGATTAGTCTATCACTACAACCAGGATTTCAGAACGCTCGAGGAGGGGAGGGTGGGAGGGGGAGCAATATGACGTTCTACCCAAACGTTTACATACGGTATCTCCTTTCCGTTTCATAAGCTACCACTAAATAACATCAAAGCTAACTCTAAGATAAAATCTAATGTTGTGATCTTCAGTCCGAAGAGTTGTTTGATGCAGCTCTCCATTTTACTCTATCCTGTGTGAAGTTCTTCATCTCTGAATAACTATTGCAACCTACATCTTTCTGAATCTGCTTACAGTATCCATCTCTTGGTCTACCTCTACGGTTTTTAGCCCCCCAAATACTTCACTGGTGATCCCTCAATGTCTCACAATGTGTCCGATCAACCGATCCATTCTTCTGATTAATTTGTGCCAAAAATTTCTTGTCTCCCCAATTCTGTTCAGTACTTTCTCGTTGGTTACGTGATCGACCCATCTAATCTTCAGCATTCTTCTGTATCATTACATTTCGAAAGCTTCTATTCTCTTTCAATCCAAACAGTTTATCGTCTACGTTTCACTTCTACACATGCCTACACTCCAGAGAAATACCTTCAGAAAAGACACCCTAACAAATCTATATTCGATGTCAACAGATTTCGCTTCTTCAGAAATGTCTTTCTTGCCATTGCCAGTCTACATTTTATATCCTCTCTGCTTCGGCCATCATAAGTTACTTTGATGCCAAAATAGCAAAACTCAACTACTACTTTAAGTGTCTCCTTTCCTAACCTGATTCCCTTAGCATTATCTGATTTAATTCAACTGCATTCTATTATCCTTGTTTTGCTTTTATAGATATTCATCTTATACCCTCTTTTAAAAACACTCTCCATGCAGTTCTATGCTCTTCCAAGTCCTTTGCTATCTCTGACAGAATCATACTGTCGTCCGCAAACCTCAAAGTTTTATTTACTTTCCCTGAATTTTAATTCGTACTCCAAATTTTTCTTGGGCTTCATTTACTGCCTGTTCAATGTACAGATAGAATAACGTCGGGGATTGGCTACAATCCTGTCTCATTCCCATCTCAACTGCCGCTTCCCTTTCATGCCCCTCGACGCTTATAACTGCCGTCTGGTTTTTGTGCAAGTTGTTAATAGCCTTTCGCTCCCTGTATTTTGCTCCTGCCACCTTCATAATTTAAAAGAGTATTCCAGGCAACATGGTCAAAAGTTTTCTATAAGTCTACAAATGCTATAAATCTAGGTTTGTTTGTGCTTAACCTATCTTCTAAGATAATACGGTCAGTGTTACCTCGAGCGTTATTTATCCTAAAATGTCATATTTCCCGACAGTTTACCACAGAAAATTACGTAAACACTAAAAGAGGCGTTTTGGAGAGATCTTTAACGCGGTGTATGCTAGCTTCGCTGCATGCTTAACGCTTTGGGTATTTTCGTTTCTAAACGTCAGACGTTCAATGTTTTGCGCGCTCAAACTGCGGTTCGCGTGATGCAACAGTGTTGTTTCTTTGACGTCATGGATCTTGGGCTGTGATTGGCTGAGATGAACAACGCGAGCAACTGCCATGGTAATTTACGCACCTTATTTGTCGCGCTTATAGTTGTGCATTACGAAAATATGCACTAAAATTGATATAGCGCACACAACCATGCCGCTGCATTGTACATTGCTCTGTTACAAATGCATGTTTACTCTTGCCTGGATTTACACATCTTTTGCTCTTGATTCATGTACATGGTTTTATCTTGGCGCACCAAGCTCGCCGGCCGCTGTGACCGAGCTGTTCTAGGTGCTTCGGTCCGGAACCACGCGGCTGCTACGGTCGCAGGTTCGAATCCTGCCTCGGACATGGGTGTGTGTGATGTCCTTAGGTTAGTTATGTTTAAGTAGTTCTAAGTCTAGGGGGCTGATGACCTCAGATGTTAAGTCCCATAGTGCTTAGAGCCATTTGAACCATTTGCACCAAGCTCCTCCAGTTTCATTTTAACTGCATATCCCAAAATTTTACCTGATAAATCGCACACTGAATTCATATTGTGTTGTTTCCGAACTCGTGATATGCTGCTGTTATTCGCAAGAAAGCAAAACGCACTAAAGTCATGCATAGTACACTCAGAAAAAGAAATATTTCACGGACGAGATACACTTCACGCTCTTCTGCCTCTAATCACACGTGAAATTCTCGCTAGGTGATGGTACGTATGTTACCGTACAGTAGCGCACTCTGGCGAGACATTTTCAAACTTCTTTCTAAAACACTATCAAACCAATACTACTAAACGTTGATTAATGACACGTCAAAGCATAAGAGAAATATACAGAGGGAAGGATTCGACATCAAAATTTCACCGTTTCTGGTGATTCTCTTTTGACGTAAACAGCAGAACTTGAAAATTGTGTACAGGTTGGTAGGACACCCTTAGACTGGAGCACAAGAGCTTTCGGGGCGGGCAAAAGAGCTGTATTTCCAGGAAGCCACGTTTCCAAGACTCTGCTGCATAGAGCTAAGCAGCATTTCAAGGTGCAGCCTCAAGACCAACTACTACCTCTTCGACGAACACCGTTTAATATCCCACACCAAAAAGAGTTGACCAGCATTATTTAAATCCGTGTCGGTAATATGCGTAATGCGTTCTAATAATTTTAACTCATTGTAAATTATTAAGAAATTTAGAGTAATATATGTTTTGGGGCGATTCCGCCTCAGAGCCTTTCATCACGAGCCGCACCTGGTACACCTTGAGTCAAAAAGAACTTTAAAACTTTGGAATTATAGTGAAATTTATTGAGATAACTTACAGAATTGGCGGATGTCTTATTTTGTAGCAAACAACCTTCAAGTTTCACATAAAAGTCAGGTGGCATTTTAGTTCGATATGACCATCATTTGTGATACGATAAACATCCCACAGGTAGTCAAATTCTTTCCACACTCGGTGCAGCGAAGGGGGCGTAACTTGTGCGACGACAGCGTAGACTAGATTCTTTAGTCAGCTAAATTCTTTGATAGTGGAGGAATGTTCACACTGGCCTTTAATGAAAACTCAGAGAAAAGAAATCCAGTGGTGTCAAGTCTGTGGAGCAAGGCGGTTATGCGATTGACGCTTCGTGACCAATCTAGCGACCTCGGAAGGGATAATCGAGGATACCTCGAACTTCCGTGAGGAAATGAGGTGGTGCTCCGTCTTGCTGGTAGTAAAACAACCCACCTCTGTCATCTTTATCAGTCTGTGGAAATAAAAAGTTTCCAAGCATATCCAGACGCACAATACCAGTAGCAGTTTTCTCCATGAGGAAGAAAGGGCCTTACGTTTTCAGTTTGATAAGGGCACAAAAGACATTAACTTTGGGGGTGTCACGAACTTGTTCCACGGATGCGTGTAAATTTTCACTGCCCCATACTCTGCATTGTCCACCATGCCACTGATATCGAATTTTGATGCGTCGCTCAAGATTGATGTGTTGAGAATGTTCGTCGTCCCCTATCCGTTGCAATATTTCCGCACAGAATTCTCCACGAGCAACCTTATCTGCATCACTAATGTGCTGTGCCACTGTAAATCTGGTTTCAAGTGCAGACGTCTACGCAATTTTCGCCAAACAGTCATTTGTGGAATACCTGTCTCGCGAGACCCACGTCGCGTCGATTTTTGTGAACAGTGGCAAAGCTCTCACTAATATGTTCGATATAATCATCAACACGAGGGCGAACTGTTGATTTATCATGTCGCAGTGAACAACCCGTCTCAACAAAGTTCCTATGTGAAAGTAAACTGTAGGCCAGCTTGGAGGTTCTTTAATGAATTCATTGCGAAATCTATGCCGAGAGTTTCTGCAGGATTCGTTTCATGAAACCAAAACACACAAAGAGCACGCTTCGCAACAGGAAAATAGTGATTTTGACTATGCACTACGGTGGCGCTGCTGTTGGTGGAATGGGATACTGGTGCAGTACGTGAATCAAACTTGAGACAGTTTGTTACAAAACGGCACATCTAAAAGCTCTGTAAGTTATCTCAATAAATTTCTAATTCATACCCAACTCGTAAAGTCTTTTTGACTCACCCTGTACTTAAGTTACGTGAAGTTCAGATCTCAAACATCAATACCTCAAGGCACTTCGATGGAACTCTCAAAAATTCTCTACAAAATCTACTTTCAATTTTTCCGAACATTTTCAGTACCCTTTTTGCAGTGGACTGCGTGGCTCTGTGATGGAATGCTCGCCTACTAAGTATGGAAGACTGGGTTTGAGTCCCAGCCATGCTAAGTTTTTAAAGAAAGGCGCATGTTTTACGAGAATTTCAATGCAGAGTGAAGTACATAAAGTTGAAGAATTTCTTTGAAATAATTATTTTATACATTAAACAATCTTTATTAACAATATCTTATAAAAGATCGGCAATTTAGAATCTATATTTGGAATGAAAACTGGATTTTTGTGTGTGATATGTAAAACATACGTGTGTGTGTGTGTGTGTGTGTGTGTGTGTGTGTGTGTGTGTGTGTGTGTTTGGGTGTATTCCACACCTACACCTAAACCCATGGACCGATTTCAACCAAACGTGGTATACAGTTCCCTTACCGTCAGGCAACAATCGGTGTCAGGGTAAGAACCAGTCACCAATCGCCGGCCGGTGTGGCCGTGCGGTTCTAGGCGCTTCAATCAGGTACCGCGTGACCGCTACGGTCGCAGGTTCGAATCCTGCCTCGGGCACGGATGTGTGTGATGTCCTTAGGTTAGTTAGGTTTAAGTAGTTCTAAGTTCTAGGGGACTGTGACCACAGATGTTAAGTCCCATACTGCTCAGAGCCATTTGAACCATTTTTTAGTCACCAATCACAGTTCAGGAGGTATGACGTCATAAACAATGAGATGTGCGAAAAACTGCCGTATCATGCATGACGTTTACATTTATTGCTTCTTTGCTACTAACACTATTCGTAATAAGTTTCGCAGAAAGTATCCACAAATGCCGCTAAATTCACCCACATAATTAAGTTATGGTGCCATAAATAGATCGCGAATTATGACAAACGTATATAAAAATTGAGATGCTTGTCAAATGGCTCCATTATACGTGCCGTTTAAACTTATTACTCCTTTGATCATTCTATTCACAAGACATTTTGCAGACAATATCCACATATGCCGCATAACGTCCCTACAAAATTGTTTCATTGTATGACACATAGATCAGGAGATATGGCGTCATAAACACTAAGACCAGTGAAAAACTGGAGCTTCATATATGAAGTTTCAACAGATTTGTTTCTTTACTGCTAAGGCACACCTACAGTCGAGTAAACTTAAGGAACGCACTGACACCTCGCAGCGCTTATGACATCTTTCAACTACGAAGAGCAATGGCCTTTAGGCGAAAACAGTATCCATCTATAAGCTATGACGAGGTGTTGACATCAAGACTGTAATTATACATTTGGACATTATATACATTTCTTTACACGACCGTTTCATAATTAGAAGCCAGCCGCGGTGGCCGAGCGGTTCTAGGCGCTCAGTCCGGAACCGCGCGACTGCTACGGTCTCAGGTTCGAATCCTGCCTCGGGCATGGATGTGGTGATGTCCTTGGGTTAGTTAAGTTCAAGTAGTTCTAAGTTCTAGGGGACTGATGACCACAGATGTTAAGTCCCATAGTGCTCAGAGCCATTTGAACCATCTCAACCATAATATGAAAAGTTTTCTCACGAATACGTGAAAATGAAAATTTTCAATATTTCAATACACAGTTCTTTTTCTTTTTTGCTTTTCTTTCTAATAGAAAATTGGCAAAATGGCTACCGAGGCATTGCTGGGATTGTCAACTAGTTAGAGAAAATAAGACAAGAATTTCGCATAAAAATGACAGTTCTGTACGTTTTAGTTAGCATATATGTTTAATGAATTTTATATTGAAATGATGAACGGCATTCAGACTAAACAGAGTAACCGAAAACAATATTGACCGAAATAAGATTCGAACAGTGATCGAGCCATTAATAGTCTTCAACTCTAGTGATGTTTTTGCCTCTTTATGTATTTTACGCTTCACGGAAACGCTCCTTGTTTTTGCATCGGCAAGGATCCGAACCCAAGCTACCAACATGCCAGTCGAGTGCTGTACCACAGAATGCTGTACCACAGAGCCACGTTGCCTGTCGAAACAATTTACCTTCCCTTATTATACTAAAGATGCTCGGAAAACTTCAATGGCGATTTTATTGAGAATTTTTGGGAGTCGCACCGAACAGCTTTGGAAGATTGATAATTTTAAGTTGTGAACTTCACGTACCATCAACACAAAAAATTGAAACAATCCGATAGCCCTCTGGTCTCCATTTAAATTGAGTGAAGATGCAGTACCTGATGCGTAACGTCACCAAGTGAAATGGGATATGAACGACGATGGTCCATCCATCGTGCGAAATTGTACCAATGATATATTTGGCTGTTGTACTAAAAGGTGGGGGTTACCCTCCGGATAGCGGGTCCACACTCATATTTTATGTAATCAGTTATTGCTAGATTCTCATTCAGAAGCTGTTTATAATAACAGGGGAGAACCTCTTAATACTGAGTTATAGCTAGAGTCTCATAATTTCATTTTATTAGCAATTATTACTAGAAATATCCAAATTACTTAATGTGTCATCGGCGTCGTGCCAAATGATCAATTAGTGAGGCGGTTCGTGCTACATTTTGTAGTCGTTAGTGGAGAGTCCAAACAGTCAGGTTTATTGGATTGTAGTGCTCGCTTAAGATTGCGACTCTGCGAGCAGTGCAGACCATAACTCAGCTGAAGAAACGTAATTTTATTTGTGAAACATTAGTAATACTTGGTACCATGTTTAACAGTGCGCAAGGATAACAATTTTGAATAATAATAATGATTTGTAGATGAACGTGTGACTCTTGTAGGCGTACGCGTTAACGTGTGGCAATGGTCAGTTTTTTGTTTGTCCACAGTCAAAAACACATATCATCTCTGTAAACTTCGTAACTTCAGTAAGAGAAGTCCTCAGCCTAATTATTAGTAGTTCTATTATAGTCTCATAGTAATACAGCGGACAGAAGTTCTATGTTCTACCTCCGACCTGGGATAACAACGTCACCTGAAGACGCCAAATCGTTGAAATCTTTAGGGAGTCTGTGTTTTGATTAGACGTGGCGCGACACAACCATAAACATTACACGCCCTCTTGTTCCAGTACAGATAGTTAAGTGTCATTTCTAGCGCACAGAGAAGGGAATCGCAAACACACTCGCTCTGATGATTAAATTACGACATGTTCAATTGTGACGAAGAATATTTAATATACGTTCACGAGGAACGCCGTTGTAGCACCACATTTAGACCCAAAAGCACGCCTTTATGAGAACACAATATCGGTCCATGATATTGTGATGGTACAGGTTGCTGTTCACTGTAGCAACACGTCCAACTTCCTTTCTACTGTGATGATGAAAGATGGACGTGTAGAAAGCTTAATTTACGGTAGCCGTGGTAGAGGGAAGATCGCATACTGTTCAGCTTGTTTTATCCATGCGCAGATACGAACGTAAATGTAGGCACCCTACAGCCACAAGACGCGGCGGAGGCCAAATGCTTTACTGGTGGCGAAGGAGCCGCTTGCACTTTGAAGTGCGATTTGGAGTTGCCATGGACGCCAAAGAAAGAAGAGTTCGAGCGGCAATGGGTGTTTTTCCGGAAAAGAAAAACAAAAGAAAATTGTATGAAATTACTTAATCAATTACTTACTTACTTCTTTACTTTGGGATACTAACGAGCTGTGTGTCGACGAGTTTGATTCTTAAGAGAATAAAATTGAATGTTTAATTGTTATGTTAAGGTGTTATGGAGTCCGTTAAATACGTAAGGATTTTGAAAACAATTGGTACATGACTTCGTAGCTTGTGGGTAGTAAACATAATCGTCATTATCACAGCATTTTTCTACATACCGTGAAGAATTTCGATATAGCTACGAGTGGTAACGCACAGCAGGACCACAACTTCAAGGAGCGGTATGAGTGAAGGAAGAGAAAATTTTGAAGTAAAGATAATTACGAACATACGGGTGACAGATCACATTCACAGAATTGTTTCCCTCTTTTAAGCGCTCTCCAGCACCGAATACCAGCGGTAACATTCCAATATACAGGGTCTACCAAAATGATACAGACAGTTTTCGAATGGCAGTGAAAAGTATGTTGACGAACGAATTAGGGGGAATGAATTCACGTTCATAAACGTCGTAGAGTGGTGGTTCAGGGTGACAGTCAATAAGTGACCCCGTACGTTTACAAGGAAAGCACATACACAAATGGTCACCAATTACACTCACCTTGCGCACGATTATATTACAGACATTGACGTTGTTGAGGCTATTCTAGCGCAATGAGCTTCTCAAGCATTTTCGAGTAATCGAGATTTACGGATTTACAAGGCTGTTGAATACCACACGAGAGAGCCAGCCGTCGAGCAGCGGCGTTAGCCAAACTCGCTGGCGATAGACCATTAAGTTTGTACTGAACTACATGCCTGAAAGTTAGTGCAACAACGAAACAATGGCGTCCGGCGGGTTGCCATACTCTGTCACTGTAGGCGTATTTTCCCTTTTTCTTTTTGTACGTACACTGCCCTGATAAAAAAAGGGTGAAACAGCCAGAAGACACGATCGGATGTCAGTGTAACATCGTGTGCGTAAAAAACATCGGCGGGTATATAAATGATTCGAGTCGCAATTCTTTGTGAATAGTAGATCGTCGGCCAGAGT
Organism: Schistocerca piceifrons; assembly: GCF_021461385.2. NCBI lineage: Eukaryota > Metazoa > Arthropoda > Insecta > Orthoptera > Acrididae > Schistocerca > Schistocerca piceifrons. Next base: position 216,684,213 of record NC_060143.1, on the reverse strand, counting down.
GAATTATTGTTGGGAGCGTTTAATGTTGTTACAAGGCCTGGTAAGGTATATAAGGGGCACAAAAAGAGTCAAATGTTGAATGATCACAGTGAAGGGTACGGAGGTGCCACCTTCTCGTGTGAGACAGCGTTACCAGCACCTCAGAGAACTTGAAAGAGGCCTCATTGTGGATCTCCATTTAGTCGGCTTGTGCAGTTAACGCAGTGACTTTGTCAAGCATATGGCAAGACCATAGAATCCGTCCAGACCAGTCTTCACCGCAAAGGAAGAGAGAGAAATAAAATTATTCCTTTAATTCTGATCACAGATTCGAAGTCCACATAAAACTACGAGTAAACTGATACCTAACTCCCACCAGTCGAATAATTAATTAACAATTCATCAAACTTGATCATTGACTTAATACCACTAAATCAATTTTTCCACGTCCACAAACACTACCGAGGCATTGTCTATATAGAGGACCATCGGTTAGAGGGCACAGCATAATTTTCGCATTCTCCGTTTAATTGATATAGAAAACGCCCAAGGTGGTGAAATGAAGCTTGCTGTTCTGGCCGTTCTTTCAAATCGTCGTTGGAGCCCCTCGGTCGGGGAGGGGAACACGGTTCTCCTGCCATCTGAGAATTCTTGCCAGTTCAGGACACCCAACATGAGGGGCGGAACTCTACCACTCCAGGGGCCCAGAACAGCAAGAACGGTTTCACCTCTCAACCCTGTTGGGTTGGCTACGAGGGCGTCTCCGCGTACCGAGCCTTTAAATAACCTGGAGAGCAGCTCTCCAGCCCACTCCGTTGCAGTTTCTAGAGGAATCAACGTCGCGAAGTTCAGTGTAGGGAAGTTACCGCCACTTAATGGCTAGTGCTTCCCATTTCCCTGGAAACTGCTTAGATTTAGTCATCCGAAAACCACTCGTGATGTTTCTGAAGCACTCTTGAATTAAGAAGGTTTCGACTGCGTTAGTGCTACGTGTGTGCAGCGAGATACTAACGCTGCTGGCTGGCACGGAGCGTAGTAAACTGTTTTGCCGATTCCTGTTGCTGTTAGCGTGACCCATAGTTAGTTTCTCTGGTTATAGTGTAAACCGCTATTTCATTTCTGTGCTCTCTCTAGGGACTGGTCTTATTACTGAAGCCGGGTTTTGTAAGTGATATTGTGTACTTTGTACCTGTCCTACAGCACGTATGCTCGCCCAGCGACCGTGGAACTACTTACGAATACTTATGACAGTGAATTTGTGTGTTCATTCTGAATACATGTTTCACCAGATTACCCCTACTTACACTGTCTGTGGCTTCCCTGCTGTCCGTTTTGTAAACCTGTTTCTTAATAGGCTATGGAACACCTGCAGAAGAGGTGAAGTCCGATGCCTGGGACAGATGATCTGCATGTGAGTCATCTGCAAGAGAACATTGTCAGTCGGAGCTCCATTGCTAATCTGCTACAGTTATTTCCACCAAAAACCCAAACGCTGCACATTGTCTACATATTCGGGGCATTCGGATGTGACAGTGGCCCGATGTCGGACTGAATGGCAATGTGAGGACAGGCCCTCTCTTCGTCAAGGTCCTCGTCGACCACCTTTCACATCTGTCTCTGCCACTGGAGACAAGTGATGGACTCCACGCAGCATTCTGTGTCATCCCGCACCATTGGTCAAAGACTAATACAAAGAAGCAAACGGCCACTTTTGGACTGGTGCCGTGATCGAGACCCACGGATGGCTGTTGGAATAGTGTCGCATTGTGTTCAGTGATGAATCGCGATTCTGTCCTACCCCAGCTGTCCATCTTTTTCGACTATGGTGGTGTGGTGGATAGAGCTAGTATTCTCCCAGTGTTTTGGAGATGCATGATGGTGTTACTCCGCGCATCATGGTGTGGGGAGCCATCGGGAATGACTTCAGTTTTCAGCTGATAGTGTTTGAGAGAAATCTGGCAACACGATGGGACGTCGCGAACATTTTTCTGCACCCTCAAGTGTTAACTCTCATGCGACAGTATCATGGTGTCAATTTTCAACACGATAACGATCATCCACACATGGCAAGTGTCTCTATAAACTGTTTGCAAGCTGCTGTAGTAGTCCCTTGGCCAGTAAGTTCCTCGTATCTGTCCCCGATAGAACGTGTGTGGGACCACCTCTAATGTCAATTCCATCGTGGTGCCAGTACCCTTCAGCAGAGTATACAACACCCTTAGGACACCCTTCCCAACCGTATGAGTGAGTGTATCCAGGTCAGAGGGGGTGAAACCTCACAATGATAAATGGGCTCATTCTGTCAAATTCTTAGTAGATATTAATCGATTTTGTAGCCACCGATATAACATCAAATACCATCTCGATTCGTGAAGTTCCATCTTGCCATCTTGCCATGTTGTTTCCTCCTCCTCTTCGGAATCAGGGTTAGCTATCTGAAGACATTTCCACTACTTCAAATCTCTACTTCCTGAAGTAATAGCCAAAATGAATGATTTGTTGAAGTAAAGTGAAAAAAAAATAGGATATGAGAATCTTACACCTACAAAGACTTGATCAAACATATTCCACTACAAAGTGTAATTTGGATTTACGTTCCATTGAAAATGGAAATGAGCGTTTGATGTCACTGGCCGGGAGGCCCCTTACGGGGCAGATCCGGCCGTCTTGTTGCAGGTCTTGTTACATCCGACGTCATAAACACTAAGACCAGTGAAAAACTGGAGCTTCATATATGAAGTTTTAACAGATTTGTTTCTTTACTGCTAAGGCACACCTACAGTCGAGTAAACTTAAGGAACGCACTGACACCTGGCAGCGCTTATGACAGCTTTCAACTACGAAGAGCAATGGCCTTTAGGCGAAAACAGTATCCATCTATAAGCTATGACGAGGTGTTGACATGAAGACTGTAATTATACATTTGGACATTATATACATTTCTTTACACGACCGTTTCATAATTAGAAGCCAGCCGCGGTGGTCTAGCGGTTCTAGGCGCTCAGTCCAGAACCGCGCGACTGCTACGGTCGCAGGTTCGAATCCTGCCTCGGGCATGGATGTGTGTGATGTCCTTAGGTTAGTTAGGTTTAAGTAGTTCTAAGTTCTAGGGGACCTATGACCACAGATTTTAAGTCCCATAGTGCTCAGAGCCATTTGAACCAAGTCCCTGAGCGGAGAAAATCCCCGACCCGGCGGTGAATCTAACCCGGGCCCCTTAGGACTGCAGTCCGTCACGCTGACCACGCTGCTATCGGGGCGGGCTACGTTCTATTAAAACACTATCACTCCCTCCAGATCCTGGATATCACGTCCATCGTCTTGCTTTCTGTTCGTTACCCTTCCGAATGCGAAACGTAGCAACATGGACCTCCACATTCTACTCTCTTACACCCTATACTTCACACAAATTTTAACCAGAAACCATTCTGCAGCACTTATACCATCAGATACCCTGAAGCCTACAACGACACAATCTCCACAGCTTGTACCAATAAATACTAATGTAATCTCAGTTACTACCGGTCATTGTAGATGCTAACCTCTCACGCACGACATGCGTAATACAGTATGAAAGCGGCACTGCAGCGTAAATATACATATTCCATCACAGAAAAACAATTTAATCAACGTTACAAACTAATTTTAAAAATTACAACATATCATAATTACGATCTATGTTTAAAACTTTCAAACTCAGCTTGCGTAGACATGTAACTTTGATTCTTTCAGTACTTTGACGTATCATTTCATTCAGGTAGCCTACTGTATTAGGGTTATTTTCGACGACTGTTTATTTTGATGCATGTTGGCTAAGAAAGACAAGCAGACAAGTCCGGCTACTAAGGAGACCACAAACCGGCGTTCATTATGCGTTGTTCTCTGAAGGCATTGTGAATATGGGACATCTTACTGCTTCCCATGGTGTTTTTAACTGTGAGTAGAGGTCCTCGAACTCTCGAAGATAATCGTCTCCATTGAAAGTAATTATAATGAACGCCGGGCCATCTGTTCGACTACCAGAAAGCACGGACCAAATTCCATATTCTTTTTTATCATGAAGTGGAATTTCACGCACATAGCGATGGTTTTCTGTGCATCTGTATCGATGAGTCTAGTTATTCACGTGGTCAGAAAGGTGTAACCAAGTTTCATCACTCAGAAAACACAGTGTTGGCTCAAGCCCACCATCCACAATCTATTTAAGCTGCCATAAGGAATCCTTGAACCTCCTTTCTTGATCAGATGGAAGAATGCCTGAAGGCGTGAAACGCGGTGAAATGTCAGCTGTAAGGACTTAAGTACAGAATGACAAGATGTACGCTTAGTCCTCGTCTGCTGCGAATGCGTTATGTAGGATATTTTTTTTTCGGTTTATGAGCAATCTTGAGCAAAATATTTTCAACCACTTCGAACTGATACTACCCTCTGAACACTACTTTCAGCAAGACTACTGGAGTTCGGGTTACGTACGTTAATAATTTCGCGGGTCTTCTGGAATAACCCTTTACGGATGTAAGCTTTAACATCGCATACTCTTTCAAAAAATACGACATACTTAACTCGAATAACACGGAGAACGACTAAATGATACGACTGAATCAGTTATAGTTAAACAGGGCTGTCACGACGTGGGAAGATCGGCCGAGCAGCAAGCAATAAAGCGAGAGTGTTTTGCTAATGCAGCATTTACCTATGATGTACTGTGCAATGAAACCCCCACAAACACATAAAATGTTCTGACATTGTTCGGTTTTACCTGTGGCAGTTACTCATCCAGATCACATATCAAAGGCAATTTTCATGTGTTAAAACGGAACTACGACATAACCCATTAATGACTGTTATTCATTTCTGTACGATGTCTTCTAGTCTGTTAGAATTATCAGTTTAGGCTTCACGTTAGGGCTCGTCGACGCTTCGTTCTCCTTCTTCCTATACAGACAGCTCGTCGTAAAGGCATAGCTCTAGGGACTCTACGTAACTTTTTCCTTTATTATTTCGTTTCATTATTGACTACTAATCTTAGAAACAAATATCAATACGTTCAAATATTACAAGGGCATAAATATATCAAAGTATCTGTACATATCTTTCTTACAAGAGAGCCGGTTATCGACTATGGAAACTAAACAGTCGAGTGGTAGGGCGTTGGCGAGGAGAATGCTAACTGTTGACGTTTAATGTGGCTAGTGTATTTGTTTTCGTGCGCAAATACACGTATAAAACATTTAAATCAGCTTGTGTACTGCATCTTGTGCACTGTAGAGAGAGAGCGATTAACGTTGAGTGAAGTGTGAACTGTGAGCTCTGCTTTTATGCGTGGATGAACTTAGACAGTTTTCATGTGTGCAACAGGCGCAGTTCTGTTGGCCATTGCTGAAACAATGGCTGTGTATGATATCAGACTTGTACACATAGATGGCTTTGTCGCACCAGTCACTGAACTGAAACAGTTTCACTGTTGCCACAGAGCAGGACATGCTACAAAAGGTTTATTGTGCGTAAATATGTCAGTGCTGCGTATTTCCCGTTGGGCACACACTGGAACTGCAATCCCAATACAACAAGCTCATGATGAGAAGTGTGACAGACAAAATCGTCAATTACCAGCTTCAACACCACACTATCTCGTAATACAGGAAGGAAGTGAGGTGCAGCCAAAGACGAAACTTTTGAAAAATAGACTGCTACTTTAAAGCGCCATTTGCGAAAGTAATGTAGTAACTCTTTTATCTTTAAAATAAACTGTTGGTCCAGTCTTAAGATTGTAATTAATCGATCTACGACAACACTCTTATTCCAACAGCACCACCGAGTGAGGTACCGCGAGGCTTAGCACACTGGACTCGCATTCGGGAGGACGACGGTTCAAACCCGCGTCCAACCATCCTGATTTAGGTTTTCTGTGATTTCCCTCAATCGCTTCAGGTGAATGCCGGGATCGTTCCTGTGGAAGGGCACGGCCGACTTTCTTCCCAATCCTTCCATAATCCGATGGGACTGATGACCCCGCTGTTTGGTCCCCTGCCGCGAATCAACCAACCAACAGCACCAACATATAAATATAATGTTTGCTCCACATCCCTCTCTACAAATTTTCTACGGTTGGGTGAAATAACGGATATATACACTTCCATTCATTCAGTGCATTTGCCATGTATCTGAGATTCTGAGCCGGCCTTTGCGGCCGAGCGGTTCTAGGCGCTTGTCCAGAATCGCGTGACCGCTACGGCCGCATGTTCGAATCCTGCCTCGGGCATGTATATGTGTGATGTCCTTAGGTTAGGTAGGTTAAAGTAGTTCTAAGTTCTAGGGGACTGATGACCCCAGATGTTAAGTCCCATAGTGCTCAGAGCCATTTGAACCATTTTTAGATTCTGCTTTGTCACGTAATAAATAAGTACCTTTGAGAAAAGAACAGATTTCCAAACCGCCGCTATACCGCTTGTGCACACGGCTATCATAAATGCGCTTTGATCTGATGGGCCAAGAACCAAAGCCCTCGCAGCACAGGATAGTTATAATTAAATTTTCGCTACCTGAGCCAGTGCACACAGATTGCTACTTACCGTAAGGGTACCCAACTTTGTACGAATGATTTTCAGACTGTGCCCTGCAGGATTTGCATTGTTAGTAGCATTAGTGAAATAACTTGCCATTAAGTGCCGGTCCTCCCCCCATGAACCAGGGACCTTGCCGTTGGTGGGCAGGCTTGCGTGCCTCAACGATACAGATAGCCGTACCGTAGGTGTAACAACAACGGAGGGGTATCTGTTGAGAGGCCAGACAAACGTGTGCTTCCTGAAGAGGGGCAGCAGCCTTTTCAGTAGTTGCAGGGGCAACAGTCTGGATGATTGACTGATCTGCCCTTGTAACACTAACCAAAATGGCCTTGCTGTTCTGGTACTGCGAACGGCTGAAAGCAAGGGGAAATTACAGCCGTAATTTTTCCCGAGGGCATGCAGCCTTACTGTATGGTTAAATGATGATGGCCTCCTCTTGTGTAAAATATTCCGGAGGTAAAATAGTCCTCCATTCGGATCTCCAGGTGGGGACTACTCAAGAGGACGTCGTTATCAGGAGAAAGAAAACTGGCGTTCTACGGATCGGAGCGTGGAATGTCAGATCCCTTAATCGGGCGGGTAGGTTAGAAAATTTAAAAAGGGAAATGGATAGGTTAAAGTTAGATATAGTGGGAATTAGTGAAGTTCGGTGGCAGGAGGAACAAGACTTTTGGTCAAGTGAATACAGCGGTATAAATACAAAATCAAATAGGGGTAATGCAGGAGTAGGTTTAATAATGAATAAAAAAATTGGAGTACGGGTAAGCTACTACAAACAGCATAGTGAACGCATTATTGTGGCCAAGAGAGACACGAAGCCCACGCCTACTACAGTAGTACAAGTTTATATGCCAACTAGCTCTGCAGATGACGAAGAAATGGATGAAATGTATGATGAGATAAAAGAAATTATTCAGGTAGTGAAGGGAGACGAAAATTTAATAGTCATGGGTGACTGGAGTTCGAGAGGAGGAAAAGGGAGAGAAGGAAACATAGTAGGTGAATATGGATTGGGGCTAAGAAATGAAAGAGGAAGCCGACTGGTAGAATTTTGGGCAGAGCATAACTGAATCATAGCTAACACTTGGTTCAAGAATCATGAAAGAAGGTTGTATACATGGAAGAATCCTGGGGATACAAGAAGGTATCAGATAAATTATAAAATGGTAAGACAGAGATTTAGGAACCAGGTTTTAAATTGTAAGTCATTTCCAGGGGCAGATGTGGACTCTACCACAATCTAGTGGTTATGAACTGTAGATTAAAACTGAAGAAACTGCAAAAAGGTGGGAATTTAAGGAGATGGGACCTAGATAAACTGAAAGAAACAGAGGTTGTACAGAGTTTCAGGAAGAGCATAAGGGAACAATTGAAAGGAGTGGGGGAAAGAAATACAGTAGAAGAAGAATGGGTAGCTCTGAGGGATGAAATAGTGAAGGCAGCAGAGGATCAAATAGGTAAAAAGACGAGGGCTAGTAGAAACCCTTGGGTAACAGAAGAAATATGGAACTTAATTGATGAAAGGAGAAAATATAAAAATGCAGTAAATGAAGCAGGCAAAAAGGAATACAAATGTCTCAAAAATGAGATTTACAGGAAGTGCAAAATGGCTATGCAGTGATGGCTAGAGGACAAATGTAAGGATGTAGAGACTTACCTCACTAGGGGTAAGATAGGTACCGCCTACAGGAAAGTTAAAAAGATACCTTTGGAGAGAAGAGAAAAAGTTGTACGATTATCAAGTACTCCGATGGAAATCCAATTCTAAGCAAAGAAAGGAAAGCAGAAAGGTGGAAGGAGTATATAGAGGGACTATACAAGGGCGATGTACCTGAGGACAGTATTATGGAAATGGAATAGGATGTAGATGAAGATGATATGGGAGATACGATATGCGTGAAGAGTTTGACAGAGCACTGAAAGACCTGAGTCGAAACAAGGCCCCGAGAGTAGACAACATCCCATTAGAACTACTGACGGCCTTGGGAGAGCCAGTCCTGACAAAATTCTACCATCTGGTGAGCAAGATGTATGAGACAGGCGAAATACCCTCAGACTTCAAGAAGAATATAATAATTCCAATCCCAAAGAAAGCAGGTGTCGACAGATGTGAAAATTACCGAACTATCAGTTTAGTATGTCACAGCTGCAAAATACTAACTCGAATTCTTTACAGACGAATGGAAAAACTGATAGAAGCCGACCTCGGGGAAGATCAGTTTGATTCCGTAGAAATGTTGGAACACGTGAGGCTATACTGACCCTACGACGTATCTTAGAAGAAAGATTAAGGAAAAGAAAACTACGTTTCTAGCAATTGTAGACTTAGAGAAAGCTTTTGACAATGTTGATTGGATTACTCTCTTTCAAATTCTGAAGGTGGCAGGGGTAAAATACAGAGAGCGAAAGGCTATTTACAATTTGTACAGAAAACAGATGGCAGTTATGAGTCGAGGGGTATGAAACGGAAGCAGTGGTTGGGAAGGGAGTGAGACAGGGTTGTAGCCTATCCCCGATGTTATTCAATCTGTATATTGAGCAACCAATAAAGGATACAAAAGAAAAGTTTGGAGTAGGTATTAAAATCCATGGAGAAGAAATAAAAACTTTGAGGTTCGCCGATGACATTGTAATTCTATCAGAGACAGCAAAGGACTTGGAAGAGCAGTTGAACGGAATGGACAGTGTCTTGAAAGGAGGGTATAAGATGAACATCAACAAAAGCAAATGGAAGATAATGGAATGTAGTCGAATTAAGTCGGTTGATGCCGAGGGAATTAGATTAGGAAATGATACGCTTAAAGTAGTAAATGAGTTTTGCTATTTGGGGAGCAAAATAACTGATGATGGTCGAAGTAGAGAGGATATAAAATGTAGACTGGCAATGGCAAGGAAAGCGTTTCTGAGGAAAAAAAATTTGTTAACATCGAGTATAGATTTAAATGTCAGGAATTCGTTTCTGAAAGTATTTGTATGGAGTGTAGCCATGTATGGAAGTGAAACGTGGACGATAAATAGTTTAGACAAAAAAAGAATAGAAGCTTTCGAAATGTGGTGCTCTAGAAGAATGCTGAACATTAGATGGGTAGATCACATAACTAATGAGGAGGTATGGAATAGAAATGGGGAGAAGAAGAGCTTGTGGCACAACTTGACTAGAAGAAGGGATCGGTTGGTAGGACACGTTCTGAGACATCGAGGGATCATCAATTTAGTATTGGAGGGCAGCGTGGAAGGTAAAAATCGTAGAGGGAGACCAAGAGATGAATACACTAAACAGATTCAGAAGGATGTAGGCTGCAGTAGGTACTGGGAGATGAAGAAGCTTGCACAGGACAGAGTAGCATGGAGAGCTGCATCAAACCGGTCTCAGGACTGAAGACCACAACAACAACAAGTGCCGGTACTGGTACGTCGAGGTAGGTTTGAAATACAAGCATCAGTGTGCATTACAGCTGCAGAGAGTCAACACATTCCTTGAGAAGGTAAGCAGCGCTTTACTACTGAAGTTGTTACACCGAAGCAACAGCAATAGTGCTGCCGCTCTTCCCAGTATCGACGAATTTCTCGCGAGATCACTCGGTTATTCCGTAACACATTTGGAGAAAACCGAATTGTTGGGCGATCATTCGAAACTGCATGACCACCAAGATCACCAGATTAGAACAAGAGTGATTTCCAGCTGTGAAGGACCGGAATCATCAACGAGACATTAACACACATTGGAGGTTGATCACAAGCGTAGAGGGGGAGGTAGCCAACATCCCATCTGAGGTGTTTCGGGCAGTAGAACAGCAATCTCTAGTGCAGTTTCCAGCCCGTCGTGGATGTAGATGTTCGTCACATGAGCAATGTTTGTAACCCAGAACGTAAAAATGGTACGCAATTAACAAATTTTGCCCTCTCGTGTATAAATTAGAATGTATTTTTGTCAATAGTACTACTATTTATCTCTATTCCAAATGTCATCAAAAATGTTGCCTTCCTTTTTCACTGTACAGGGTGTTTCAAAAATGACCGGTATATTTGAAACGGCAATAAAAACTAAACGAGCAGCGATAGAAATACACCGTTTGTTGCAATATGCTTGGGACAACAGTACATTTTCAGTCGGACAAACCTTCGAAATTACAGTAGTTACAATTTTCAACAACAGATGGCGCTGCAAGTGATGTGAAAGATATAGATGACAACGCAGTCTGTGGGTGCGCCATTCTGTACGTCGTCTTTCTGCTGTAAGCGTGTGCTGTTCACAACGTGCAAGTGTGCTGTAGACAACATGGTTTATTCCTCAGAACAGAGGATTTTTCTGGTGTTGGAATTCCACCGCCTAGAACACAGTGTTGTTGCAACAAGACGAAGTTTTCAACGGAGGTTTAATGTAACCAAAGGACCGAAAAGCGATACAATAAAGGATCTGTTTGAAAAATTTCAACGGACTGGGAACGTGACAGATGAACGTGCTGGAAAGGTAGGGCGACTGCTTACGGCAACCACAGAGGGCAACGCGCAGCTAGTGCAGCAGGTGATCCAACAGCGGCCTCGGGTTTCCGTTCGCAGTGTTGCAGCTGCGGTCCAAATGACGCCAACGTCCACGTATCGTCTCATGCGCCAGAGTTTACACCTCTATCCATGTTGTTGTTGTTGTGGTCTTCAGTCCTGAGACTGGTTTGATGCAGCTCTCCACGCTACTCTATCCTGTGCAAGCTTTTTCATCTCCCAGTACCTACTGCAACCTACATCCTTCTGAATCTGCTTAGTGTATTCGTCTCTTGGTCTCCCTCTACGATTTTTACCCTCCACGCTGCCCTCCAATACTAAATTGGTGATCCCTTGATGCCTCAGAACATGTCCTACCAACCGATCCCTTCTTCTGGTCAGGTTGTGCCACAAACTTCTCTTCTCCCCAATCCTATTCAATACTTCCTCATTAGTTATGTGATCTACCCATCTAATCTTCAGCATTCTTCTGTAGCACCACATTTCGAAAGCTTCTATTCTCTTCTTGTCCAAACTATTTATCGTCCATGTTTCACTTCCATACATTCAAATGCGGCAACCCCTCAGCGCCGCTACCATTTCTGCACGAGAGACATTCGCTAACGATCTAGTTCACAGGATTGATGACGGCGATATTCATGTGGGCAGCATTTGGTTTACTGACGAAGCTTATTTTTACCTGGACGGCTTCGTCAATAAACAGAACTGGCGCATATGGGGAACCGAAAAGCCCCATGTTGCTGTCCCATCGTCCCTGCATCCTCAAAAAGTACTGGTCTGGGCCGCCATGTCTTCCAAAGGAATCATTGGCCCATTTTTCAGATCCGAAACGATCACTGCATCACGCTATCTGGACATTCTTCGTGAATTTGTGGCGGTACAAACTGCCTTAGACGACACTGCGAACACCTCGTGGTTTATGCAAGATGGTGCCCGGCCACATCGCACGGCCGACGTCTTTAATTTCCTGAATGAATATTTCGATGATCGTGTGATTGCTTTGGGCTATCCGAAACATACAGGAGGCGGCGTGGATTGGCCTCCCTATTCGCCAGACATGAACCCCTGTGACTTCTTTCTGTGGGGACACTTGAAAGACCAGGTGTACCGCCAGAATCCAGAAACAATTGAACAGCTGAAACAGTACATCTCATCTGCATGTGAAGCCATTCCGCCAGACACGTTGTAAAAGGTTTCGGGTAATTTCATTCAGAGACTACGCCATATTAGTGCTACGCATGGTGGATATGTGGAAAATATCGTACTATAGAGTTTCCCAGACCGCAGCGCCATCTGTTGTTGAAAATTGTAACTACTGTAATTTCGAAAGTTTGTCTGCCTGAAAATGTACTGTTGTCCCAAGCATATTGCAACAAACGGTGTATTTCTATCGCTGCTCGTTTAGTTTTTATTGCCGTTTCAAATATACCGGTCATTTTTGAAACACCCTGTAGTGCTATGGTTCGTTTTTCATGGTGGCCCTGTCAAGTAGCGGAAGTTTAAATATAGCCATCCAGTATTTCAAACTGACAGCTGACGTACACAATTGACAGCTGTCGTACACCTGTTTGGGTCTGGTCCTTTACAATATTACGCTAGTTGCATGGGTGAGGCGTGTCGGTGAATTTCTAGTACCTAATGATAGACTGGTTGCCCAAAATCATTGGTACTATGTGTTTATGAGAAACATATCTCAATATCAGGTAATAATTGTTATTTAATTTTCTTGATTCCGCATTTTTCATGTTTGATTGAAGGTAAAGGGTGAGTATATGAGTACAGCTTTGTTTCTTTAATTTCATTCTTCTGCCTCAAAATCACACACGTGAAATTAATCACTTTTAACTAAGGGTAACGCAAAGAGTTTAGGTCACCACATGATAATACAGTCGTTTACAATATTTAAATTCAGGCCTAAATTTCCCGTTGTGTTATATAGGGTTTTTCACTATAGTATAAACAAACTCAGAAGATGTGTAGAAGACAACGAAACAAGCACATAATCCTATAAACGTAGGTCCGGAAACCAACTGTTTGCTCGATATGACGTATTACGTCTGAGTACGTGTACACCTTCGAACGGAGACCCCTAGGATCCAAACTGTAGATACACTCTCGAGGACAAGCACATTACAACAGGTGTTATACATGACCATCGTCCGTAAGAGCACGTATCATCATCGATACCCGTACACGTCCGAAAATCCCAGGCGTGTTCCAAATGGATTAACAATCATTCGGAATGCGTTCTCAGAGCCCGTCGACATCATTAGCAGGGCTGGAATGCACTAAATCTTTTAAATATCTCCACACAAACAATCCATAATGTTCAAGTCGCGGAACCTGGGAGACCAGACCGTGGTACTGATACCCTTGTTGTCGACGATTAGTGCTGCGTATTACCGAACAGCTACATGAAAGTGTGCCGGAGAAATCTCATTCCTGTATCACATATGCATCCTTTCACCTTAAGGAACAACGTCCAAAACGTAGCCCTAGACATACACAGCGTTGTAACCTTTGTATCTACAATAGTCAAACAACCTACATAGAGGTACTACAATAGAGATGTAACGTAATGTTTGATTTATTATTTATTATTATATTTATAAATAACTAATAGATTGATATCTCATTTTATGATACCAAAATTTTTAATCTGTTTGCTATTTGAATTTGTTTTCTTGCTGTGTACACTGATGAGCTGAAACGTTTATGACCACCTGCTTAGTAGCTTGATTGTGCGTCTCCGGAACAAAATACATCACTTATTCTGCGTATCAGTAATCCGCCGGTTTGTTAGTAGTTTCGTAAAGGTACGGGGGCATTAGCCGTCTACGCACAGGTCATGTAATTTGCGTAAATAACGTGCCTCTGATTTGCGTACGCGGTGATGGCGCCCGATAGAGATCCAGATGGGTTCCACAGGATTCACATCGGGCGAATTTGGTCGCCGAGACGTCAACGTGCGTTCACTATAACGCTCCACAAACGACTGTAGCACGGTTCTGGCTCCGAGCCACGGACAACTCTACTGCTGAAAAATGACATCGCCGTCGGAGAAGACATCAAGCATGAAGAGACGCAGGTGGGTCCAACTGTCAGCGTGTCTTCGATTACTATAGTAGGTCCCATGCAAGCGTAGGAGATAATCTCCCATAGCATAATACTGCTATCACCAGCCCGCGTACCGAGCGAGGGGGCGCAGTGGTTAGTACACAGGAGTCGCATTCGGAAAGTGGAGTGTTAGACCCGCGTCCGGCCATCCTGATTTAGGTTCTCCATTTCCCAAAATCAGGCAAATGCCAAGACGATTCCTTTGAAAGGACATGGCCGACTTCCTTCCCAATCGTTCCCTAATCCGATGGGACCGATGACCTCGCTGTTTAGTCCCCTCCCCCAAATCAATCAATCAATCAACCAGCCTGAGTCCGTGACGCGCAGCAAGTTTCGGTGTGTCAATCACCTATATAGCGGCATTTGTGGAGACGACCAGCGATATACTGCAGCAAAAATGTGATTCACTGTAAGAGCCGACCCGTTTCAATTGATCGAAGGTCATACCCAATAGTCCCGTGGCCACTGCAGTCGTGACTGACGACGTCGTTGAGTCAACACGTGAACATGTTGGGATGGTCTGCTGCGCAGATCTATGTTCCACAATGTACGATGAACGGTGTGCTCTGAAACACTTGTGGGTGCACCAGCAATGTGCTCTTTCGATAGAGATGCCACAGATCGCCACCTATCCTACTTTACAGAGCAGACAAGCCTCTGAACCCCATGTTCCGTGAAGATTCATAGACGTCTAATCATTTAGCGCATAGTGGTGGTTTCATTGTTCTACCTCTTTCCGTAGATTACCACGACAGTAGCGCGTGGACATTCGACAAACTTCGCCGTTTTTGAGATACTCGTTCACAGGCTCTGCGAAATAATAATTTACCTTTTGTGAAAGTCGATTATCTCAATGATTTTCCCCATTTGCAACCCATATCTTTGCTAGGGTGATCCCCCGTCGGTGTCTGCTTCGCTTACATGCTTTTGTCAGTGCGTCACGTACCCGCAAAGCCACAAGGTGTCTTCCAACGGCGCGGTGAGCAGTGGTCATAATGTGTTGCCTTAGCTGTGTGTATACCGCAAGCATCATGAAAGCGGCTTGTAACCAACGTCAAATGGGCATGACGTGTACTACACGCCTGAGTATAAAAAATCAGCAATTCTCATTCAGAAGTCAAAGTAAAGTTGTTGGTTTGTGAAACAATCGTCTTATGCCACGTGTTAAAAGTATCGCGGGCTGTGGAAATTGTGATTTATCGTTCCGCGATAACGCTGCTCGGAATGGTCGAGATGCGATGATTGTCTTTCGTATATGGAATAGATGGCGTCAGAAGAGCCAAACTCAACGCCCATGTAGTTTCTTGTGTGTGTGTGTGTGTGTGTGTGTGTGTGTGTGTGTGTGTTATCCGCAACATCATTTCATCGCCATGAACTCGCATATCGCCGAAGTGTTGTCAAATAGAAAGCTCGCATCAGGCGGCCGAGCTTCAGGGAATCTAACTCCCGGTGAAATGGGCCACACGCACGTTTAGTTTCCATGACGCGACAGTAGACAGGTGAGCAGATAGTGCTGCGTCCAACGACAACACTGGATAAGACGTCACCACCATGACGTCATTTCAGAAGAGTCTTATTCCATGTATTGCGTCTGTAACCGTGTGTGGACGCTCTGAACAGAGCGAAAGTGGGCGGATTTCGTTCGTTATAATCATGCGAGCCCAACAACTGGCGTGATGATCTGGGCTGCCATTGGGTACTGAAGGCCTCTGACCTGTTGAGACCAGTTGCTACATCCTTCGGGGTGTCTTTCAACAGGACATAACAATAGCTCATGATGCTCATACTCTCGTGACTTACCTCAGTATGGAGAGTGTTCGACTGTTGCCTGGGGCAGCACAGTCCCCATGCCTCTCTCTCACTGAAAACTTCTGGTAGTGGCCTGCCAACAGAGTACGCCGCCACTTCTCGCCATCCACTACGACTGATTAACACCTGCATAGTGTTGAATCAGCATGGAATGATGTACTACTGCTGCAAGTGCCAGCCCCCTGTACTAATTTCGCACATTTATCAGCCAAATCTGTTACAAATTAGCCAAGAATTCTTCCTATTATGCGCACAGAAAGTAAAATTTCTGTATTTGTTGTCCTCAGTATTCCAATCTCTATGATCAGCAGTTGCGACGGTTCTAGACGGTTACTATTACGCGTAGTTGCTCTCCTAAACAGCATCCCATACGAGCAAACCTGTTGCGAGTCCGCTTGATATTGCTGCTACCTGAGGTACTTGGACTATGCACCGCTCTGTTTGAAAAAGAATACCTCCATGCATTCATAGGGTCGAGCCACAAACGCCTGCTTTCATGCCCCGCAGCTAATCCACTGCACAAATAACCTGAGACTGTGATCCTGCAGTGAAATAGTCTATGATTTGGCTAGAATTGAGAATTAACAGAAATGTAAGATAAAAGAGAAATGAATAATTCAATAAAAATGGTTGTATTCTGTTTAATTCTGTGTAATTGATGTATATGACCGGGAATTATGTTGAATATTGTTTTTTCATGGAATGACATCTCAAATAACTGGGACGTGGTCCTACTATACTCAGTTAAAATACGGACTGCAAATATCATCATCAAATGCTGTAAAGTTACATAGCGAACGTTACGAGAATGGTAGAAAAATCCACAAACGAAAGACACACGGAAACGATCTACACTTCTTAATTGCAGTACACGAAATATTCACCAGCTCAGAACAGTTCAGAGTTCAACATGTAGATATACAAATTATCACACGCAATACGGAAAATAGTAGTCTATATTCTGTCTATTCTCAGAAGCGTAAATTCAGCGGCAAAAGTTAGATTCCTGCTCTGGAGCAAATTCAGACATCTCGAAATATAAAGCCCCTTCATAAGTTAAATTATGATAGCAGCCGTCCACCACACAGAATCACTCACCTATACGACTTGTAACATCATGATCGATAGGGAGTAGTTGTTCAGTGTAATTAATGATGTGAATTGTAAAGTGTTTTCTCTTTACTGCTTAATATCATTGATTTACTGTGAGGAAATAGAGTTTTACGAAATATGTTTTGTAGAATTGTAACTGAATATTTAAATAATGAGACTTTCTAAATTAGGGCTGTTTATGTAAAGGAAATAATAATGTAAAAAGCTGATTCATAGGCAGGAAATTGCATTGTATAATGAAAAAGACATAGTACTTCCCCTCCGCAACGGAAGTGAGTTGGCGCGCGCCAAAAGGTGGCAGTGGCGCTCAATCTGGGTGGCAAGCGAGAGAGCACAGTAAGGAGTCACACAGCCAGCAGCCGATGAGAGAACAGCGCAGGTGCCGAGCGAAGCATCCAGTACCTGAGATGCAGTGGTCTCGGATGTAACTGCCGCTGTAAAATGGTGCTCTCGCATTGGAAATGGCTCTAAAAATGGTATTCACGTCGCCAAGAAGAATCTGATAGAGCATATTATTGCCAAAGGAGAGACCAGGTAGCCGCCACGGGCACGCCACCACTACTGCGCCACCATTTCATGAGACCCAAGTGGTTGGAACTGTATAACAGTACGAACTAGAGTATTTGTGTGAATTAATTTGCAGTAATAATACAAATAATAGTAAACTTTGTGTTCGAACCATGAATTTTTTCCTTTCATGGTACCTGTCAGTGTCCTCTCCTCATAATAACTAACATCCGAGTGTACTGTGTGTGAAAAGCAGATAATCGTCTGTGTTATTTAACAATGCATAGTTCTGAATGCAAAAATATATAGAAGTGTATAGTTAGATTATTAATTTCAGTGATGTAAAGGGAAGCATAAATTACCGAGTCTATGAAAATCTCTAATGTGTCCTGGTTTATTTATATTTTACAAGTTTCAGTGTTTTAAGGTCCTCTACGTAAAAAATTGTCAGTGAACATCACTTGCTTCACAAGAGATATTATAAAGCACTAGGTTCTGATGCTATTCAAAGTGTAATTTTTACTTGAAGTCACACTTGAAGTCTGTAGAGAATATTACCAGTGCAAATTGTTTCAAAGTTTTGCAAGGTAAATGATATTAAGTGGGGAAGTAACTAATCTGGTATCATAATGCAAACTATTTTCTAAAAAGTGTGTAAAGTTTACTTTTATAAAGAGGGGACAGTTTGTGGGCCTCCATTCCAATCTTTTATATTTGAAAGAAAACCAAATGAATAGTTATTTTATAGTTAATGTAACCTGAAGTGGTTATCTAAAAGAGTATATATAAAAGGTGTGTGAATAGTGCTGTGTTGTTACTTTTGTGATGTGCTTTTGTGTGTTAATCAAACCTGAACTTTTGTCAGGTTGTAAGTAGGCTGTTTAGGTTTTTATATTGGTAACGCCACATAGCGCTCTGTATGAAAATCACTGGCAGTGCTGTGTGCAGTCTGTGGCTGGGTGGCATTGTTGTAATATTCGCCATTGTAGCGTTGGGCAGTTGGCTGTTAACAGCGCGTAGCGTTGCGCAGTTGGAGGTGAGCCGCCAGCAGTGGTGGATGTGGGGAAGTGAGATGGCGGATTTTTGAGAGCGGATGATCTGGACGTGTGTCCATCAGAAACAGTACATTTGTAAGAATGGATGTCATGAACTGCTACATATATTGTGGCTTTTGAACACTATTAAGGTAAATACATTGTTTGTTCTCTATCAAAATCTTTCATTTGCTAACTATGCCTATCAGTAGTTAGTGCCTTCAGTAGTTTGAATCTTTTATTTAGCTGGCAGTAGTGGCGCTCGCTGTATTGCAGTAGTTCGAGTAACGAAGATTTTGTGAGGTAAGTGATTTGTGAAAGGTATAGGTTAATGTTAGTCAGGGCCATTCTTTTGTAGAGATTTTTGAAAGTCAGATTGCGTTGCGCTAAAAATATTGTGTGTCAGTTTAGAGTTGATCAGAATAAGTAAAGAGCGAAATGTCTGAGTACGTTCAAATAACGTAAGGGGTTAACCAGCATAGTAATTCATAAAATTTTTCTAAGGGGACGTTTCAAGGTGCTATTTAGTCTTGCGTTGTCTTTGAGAACAATTTATGTGTTACATTATTGAAAGGTAGGAGTGGAGATTGTGGTTAACAGGGATAAAGTTTCTGTTCATTTCTGTGATTGCTTATTCAAGCTACTGATAACTACTGCTATTCACTGTGTGGTTCGTCTGGTTACTGTATAGGTTCATTCCACTTCATTGAGAAGGCAGTAATGAAAGTTTCTTTTGTACAAGTAAAGATAGATTCATTCAAAATAATGTTTCCACATTATTGTGCCTAATTAGGCTGGTGACCACTTTATTATTTCATTTACAAGAGTTCTGTTACTGTAACTTTTAACAAAATCAGTTTTTTTTTTCTACCAACTGCTAACAACACGATATTCATGACCAATACCCTCATTCTGTTGGGTAACACACTGTCAAATTCTAAATTCCTCGTAGAAGGTAACACTATACCGCCGGTTTAGGTCATATTTGGCATTTACTAGCATGTAGGTGTTATACATGGCTTCTTTGTAACAGGTTGAAAGGCACTGCACAAAAGCTAAGTAGAGCACGCTGCGCCAATAGTGTTATAGACTGAATAATGCATGTTACCGTAAACAGGTCTGGCTTCTTCCAACAGTCGATATAAAGTGTCGAGAATTGTTCCCTTGAGTTCTTCACTCGAAAATTCCGTCTTTACTTGGCTCCTGTAGTGTTCTGCTAATGTCTGCTTTTCCGTTGGCTGAAGGCCATCCCCATCAAAAATACATCATTCTTACAAGCTACAGACGTGATCTGCGTCATCTTGACCACTTCCTGGAGTAAACTAATGTCTGACAACACTGAAATGGAGAAATTTTGCAAATATTAGGACACATTCTGATCATTCACAATAATTACAAATAAGGGATTGTTCACAAATAAATAAGCTAATTTTCTTATGCAGGATCCCTCACCTTAAATGACAATCAATTGTTGTTAAACATTATTTAAACAATCAATTATGGCCTCTTGACAGAAGCATCTTTTTGTCCTCTTTTCAGTTGTGGTGTCCGGTAACACTTGCGATTGATCATTTTTAAATTAGCACCGTCTTTTAACAGCACATGCAATCAACATCTAAATAAAGTTAGAGGTAAATAGTAAACTGTTAATCAAATAATTACACAAGTATGACAATAGGTGTGGTACACTCTCAAAGAGCTGTAAGAAGCCATCTTTCAGCTTGTCCGATACTCCATAACATCCCCTGTACTGTCATTTTTCAGTTTCGGGCTCTTGCTTTGGACCTGGACTCACTTGTGCCGGACCTGTCGTGGCGTGCACTGAGTCCTTTGACCTGTTAGCGTTCAGTTATACAACAATTTCGTCTTACCTCGTGCGCATACTTGACGGCCGATTAGCTCTCCTAAATATGCGTAAAGTTACACATCATGAAATATTGTTTGCGACAACTACTGTAATTAAATGGAACTACAGTCATACAGGGCCAAGTCATAAAACGAAACTTAGGGAACAGTTAGCATATTACTGGTGTTAGAGACCAGACAGTGGTGCTAATGTTATCTTAGGACTGAGTTTTGCAGCTACGTCTTCTGTTTCTTTGTGCTCCAGTTTTTCGCACGCCCAGGAGTGGACTTAATGCGATGCTCGCTGGGTGAGATAGTGACCGTAACGTGGAGGCAACTACAGTATAACTAGCTCCCACGGGCGTCGTGGTCTTACAGAAGTGGAGGAGAAGTGATTCAATAAAAATGATAATTTGGTTCATTTACTTTCCGAGTAAAGGAACAAACTGTGCGCTGGTAGTCATATCTCGCGGACCGGCAAGTAAGTGTTTTTATTGTGGCAGCGTATCAGATGGCAGTCGACACATACTGCGCGTATATGTCGTTTCTAGTCAATAAAATAAGTTTGAAGGTTAGTACGGTCGAATGCAGATCATTTTATGCTCCTTTTTGACTAATGTCATGTCTGTTTTCGTGTCAGCTTAGAAAAAGCTTCAAATTAAGAACAAGTCGTATTTCAAACGTATGATGCAGTTGTAAAGACGTGAATAGATGAAAATGCGGAAAGTATGAAGATAGTAACTCGGGTTTCCGTTTTACGTATACTACTGTTGGAAATGAAGACCAACCATTGTGTTTCATTTGTTTCAAAGTCCTAGCTATTGAACGCTTCCTTCCTAACAAACTGAAATGACATTTGAAGTTAAATCACAGCAGCCTATTGAACAAACCAAGAGAATACTTTCTCCATTAGTTAAAAGAAATTACCGATTAGAAAAAAATCACTAAGCAAGATATAATTCCTTCAGAGTCTCTTCTTTCGTTTTAGAAAATTGTCTACCGTGTAACAAAAATCAAGAAACCTCACCCATTGCCCTTTTCAGATAACACTATTGATCGTTGGCTACTCGAAATGTTTGGCAATATTATTGACCAGGTGGCTGAAAACTAGAATGTAATGGTCACTTTGCTATTCAGTTGAGTGACGCTGCAGACAACCACATTGATTCGCAGCTAGTTTGTTACGTCAGTTTATACATGACAACAAATTTCATGAAGATCTTCTTTTCTGCAGGAAAATAGCTCTTGAAACAAAAGCAAGGCCCATTCTTTGAAATACTACGCTCTATTATGCAAGGAAACTACGTTAATTGACAAACTAGTGTAGGTGTGTGTACGAATGGAGGCCGTCATTTTGACACACTGCTTTACTCTCCGAAAGGAACTGGCATTAAAAAGCATGAGGTTGTTCAATCAGTGGTCGAAGTCACTTGGTTCAAGAGAAACATCTGAGTTCCGAGAAGTTGACAGACAGGGACTTTGTTTTGAAGCTAGCATGTCTTAATGACATTTATGAAAAAGTCACTTCATTGGATGAATCTCTTTAGGTTAATGAGACTTTCATTGTGGAACTGGCAGATAAACTTTCAGTCTCCAGAAAGAAACTAGCATTATGAAGAAAGAATTAGTTGATAAAGATGTACGTTACTTTTTAGCTACCCTAGACACGATTTTAGAAGACATTGAGGTTCAGTTGTGTGAAGAACTGAGTTTGTGTTTTTGGATCATTTAACTGCATTCAGTGAATACTTTTTGAAGTACTTGAAGCAGCTGATCATCACAACTGGTTCAAATGGCTCTGACCACTATGGGACTTAACTTCTGAGGTCATCGGTCCCCTAGAACGTAGAACTACTTAAACCTAACTAACCTAAGGCAATCACACACATCAATGCGCGAGGCAGGATTCGAACCTGAGACATCACAACTGGGATCAAAGATCCCTTCAGTACAGAACGTCTACCAACACATACCACTGAACAACATTAGCAATTTATTGATATTTCTTCAGACTTCACTTTGAAATCGAACATTGTTTCCTCAGCAGTGTCTGAATTGTTGGAGCTCGATGCAGCAGGAGCAGCCATAAATAGGTAACATACAACGAGTTTTCATACCTTTTGCAACGTCCTACTTCTGTAAAGTAGGTTTTTCAGCATTTGCATACATCGATACGAGATACTGATCGCAACTGAATATGGAAGAAGAGACACGAATTGCAATTTGCTTTCTTGTACCGCGGTTTGAAGAAGCAAACTCATCCTTTCCACTGACTTCGTTGCAAGAATAAGATGTAATAATACTACAAGTTTGTTAAATTGTATCATGCCCACAGTTGATATATAATTTACTATTCTTATTTAGTTTTTCGAAACGCAAGTTTATTTACCGCATATTTCGATTGAGATGTCACCGGCGAAATGAGCCACCGGTGTTTATGTTCACATCAAGGGACCCTTCAATCCACAAAGCTTGACAACCACTCTGCTAAAATATCTGATGAAACATCACTTACCTGTCAACATTCCGCTTGAAAGCTGTTCGTACTTAGCTGGAATGCACTCTTAATAACTGGAGCCGACAGGACACTGTCGTGAACGCAAAATCTGCCGAATCAGCTGCATTGCAAATCTGAACACCGTTCGGAATAGATTGCTTCAGAATTTCATAAAAGTATTCCGAGTGATTTCTTATGGAGACTCGAATAATAAGTTTCTCTATGTAACGTTCTTCCTCTACGACATCTTTTTCTTACTCAGCATCACATATCCTACTTTGTTAAAATTCGAGTACCTTTAATTAAAGAGTGCTGATACTATCGTGTTACGTCTGGATATTCAGTGTTTAGCATAACGATATCACTCTCACCTGCTTGGAGATGCATGAAACCATGCAATAGCTCAAAAATATAGGCCACAATGTGGACAAAACAAGAGCTAGGAGTATAATAAAAATTACTCAAACATTGACCGTTAAGTTTGACTCATTTACAATGTTGGGAAACGAAGAAGAATTATGATTTTGCGTTTTAAAAATTTCCTGTTGTCTGTCTGCTGGTTCGTATATGGAAATCATTGTGAAGATTATTCAGTTTGTCACGGAGATTGGCGAGTAGGGATAATGTCGCTACTTTTATTAATGGTGTTAATGAATTTACCTGTGCGTTACCACTGGGAACCGTAATTTAATTAATAGTGTGGAGGCTCCAATATTAATTATTTCGCTAATGATTCTTCTCGGAATCCTATACAATTATTTAACTATACTTCAAATATTTCACAATTTATAACTAGCATTTTCGTTACCATTTCGTAAAATTAGCTTGTTCGTTGTGTGTGTGACATACCTTGACAGGGCACATTATTCAATCAAGTAACATAATAAACAGTGTTTGATACGCAAGCGGCTGATGAGAACTTGACGACCGTGTTTAAAAGTAAAATAAACGATTTCGTGTAATTTATGTAAGCTTTCAACGAGTATTGTCTCCCTTCTTTTGCGTAGAATTTGAGCATCATTAAACAAACTCATTTTGTAGTTTAAATCTGAAGATGGCGAATTTTCTCTATGTACGCAACTTCCCTAGGGCTGCCAGACATCCGTGTTTCCCAGGATCTGTCCTAATTTTGAGGGCGTCCGGGAGCGTCCTGTAGGTTTTACACAACGGGAGCTTTTTTGTGTACGGAGAAATTCGATTAACTGGAAATAGATTTTAGTAAATCTCATCTAAAATCCACTAAATGACGACTGCCTCGTAGGTAGTTTCGTTCGTTTTATATTAAAAACTTAGCTTCAAGCAAGCGTAGACGCTATCTGATATCTAAATTTTGTAGTCCCCTTTATTGAGAACAATGAAAAGCTGCCGACAGTTGACGATCGCATCCACAGCGCCGCCCCACTCCGCAATCTGTACACATATAGTCGAAGGATTGTTTGTGTCCGGAAAAATAAACCTATTTTACCCAGTTGCCCGGGGATTTCTAAATCTTAGTTCTGCATCGCGAATATAAGTGATTGAAAGCATACACTTTCCCCGCTAGTGCATTTCTATTTGGAGATGAATTCTATATTTTCCGATCAGATAGCAATATGCAAGCACAATCATTTGCCTTGTGTAATCCAGTAGTTTCTCATCGTTGGTTCCACACAGCTGCACATTTAAGAATTAATATAGTATACGTTGCAAAGCAACTCGTGCATAAAACAGCTATGGTTTTACAATCATGTTAGATTACTCTTAAGCCTCAGTTTGTTTCAAATAGTCACTCTCACTTCGTTAGTAGTATCGCTGGTCATGTGTTAAGTGATAGATCTCTATAACGAAAGGTTTTAATGAACTAGCATGGCTTAAAATTCAAGGAAACTCCTTTGATTACATATTAAAGTCAAAAGGATAAGCAGCAGAGATGTAAGGTACCTCCAGTACTAAATAATGCAGGGAACGAACTCCAGACCTTTGGATTTCTGGTCTAAGGCACTGAAGAACTAACTTAAACTGAAGTTTAATTTACGCAGTAAATTAATAACGAAAGATTACGGTCGCACAGTAGCTGGAAAACACGTCACGTAATTAAAGAGCTTCCCTTTCTTCCTCTGTGAATGTATGAGCCGTAGCCGGAGTCAGTACACGCAGCGAGCTTCAAAATTTCAGGGTGGATTATACTTCGTATTATGGAAGATGATAAAGGAAAGTAAGAGCATGTAGCGATTTCGTCTATAAAGATTATTACCCAGGTAGCGGATTATGGGTCCCAGGAATTTTATACAACTAAAAGGAACATAATACATCTACTCCCAACCATAACAAGGAATAGAGAGAAAAAAAAATTTCCAGAAAAATGATAGTAATTAAGGCCCAGTTATTGTCTCAATATGTATGGCAGTAATGAAGGGCACATAGAACTCTATATCGAACTTGGAAAACTTTACATAGTCGTACAATGATGTATTCTATCTTGATGAAATAAGTCAGACTTAAAGAACTCACCACAAGTCATTATTGTATTAAAGTTGAGTAACAGTACCTTCTTCCTCGTGTCATGCTACCTAGATCGTGTGCAAAAATCGCAAGAAGTCATTTTTTTGGGACTCTAAAAGGGATGTCTGGCGCTTGTTTATATACGCCGAAAGAAAACCCACCTGAAATTTGACAAATGCGCACAAGTTGAATCGTGAAAACGTTCTGTGTCACGCTCTTAAACCGGGCAAAGAATGGACGTACGATACAGGACTGCTCTGTGGTGCGTGTCGGTAGTTGTGACTTAAAATAATGTGGCAAACAATGACGTACTTAATGTAATTCGATAATGTGTCGTACTGAAGCTGGGCAAACCTCTGTTCTCCATTGAGTAACAGCTATGCCAATTTCGGTTTAGTCAATTATATTTACATTTAAATCTTGTATGCGCCTCGTAACACTCTTATTGTTCTCTCGTGATTTCTGCGTCGTACATCACAGAGCATAAGCACTACAAAACATTAAAGTCTTGCAGACAGACAAACAGTTTATGTAACAGAGAATTATAGATTCTACGCTTGAATATTTGTGTCTGTATGCTTTTTTTCAGACTCAAGAAATTGTGTGAAATGCATACTTTTTTAATAATAATCCACCAGAGCAGCTTGCGTTTTATTTACTGCTACCGGTTTCGAGCGATGTCTCATTCTCGAGCGGTACCTAGATAGAATCAAGCTATATATATGTGTGTGTCTGTGTGCGTGTGTGTGTGGGGGGGGGGGGGCGCTGATATAGCTGTAACAGCTTCATAGTATCTAGGCTCTATAATAATTTTTTATTTACGTTATACGATCTTAAATACTATTTTTCCGTCATGATCCACTTTCGTATTAAAATATTTGTGCTTGGCTGTTACATCATCGACTTACCTATCAGTGGTATGCTACAGCACGCTATCGGAGTATGTTAAATATGTCATTGTGTGGCACATTATACACCTTTGATGAACATCGATTTACAATATATGTAAAATTTAGGACTTCTTTTGTACTGAATTAGTTGCCACCAATAAAAATTTTGACGAAGTTCTCTACACATTTTTGATTTCTAAGTTCTATTTGTTCTTTGAAAAGGTTATTCGGATTTTTTGATAAATGTGGATAGCTTTCTAGTTCCTCCACGACGCTCATGCAGCTTCCTTTTTCGACTGTACGAATAATGAAAAGATTAGGACTTATATCTACTGTACAGCGTCAATTTTCTCTAAGACGCAGACTAAATGTAGAGCGACAAATTTTCGCCTAGTTTGTACGATGTAGAACATGTCACAGTCGCTGCATTTAATTTTATATATTCTTGAGTGGTTGTACTTTTTACCTATGTCCTGCGTATTATTTTCATTTGTAGCTCTTTTCTCAGAAGAAGCTAATTTTAAATTTAGTATTACGAAATGTGTTACTTATTTTCCGAGAAATATTTCCCTTATACATAAGAAATTAAGTAATTAAATCGATCCCCTATTTCCTTCCTTTCCACAGACAGCAGTCATGTATTAGTAGCGCATATCTCACTTTGCTCCTATAATAGTATTTAATGTTCATGGATGAAATTTCGCTTAATTCTTGTACAGTGACGGACGGATTGGTTTCGGTTTCTGCGGAAGCCAGCCGTTTAGTTGTTTCCTGGTTTTGGAGCGAACTGAGGCCATCCAAGGATGTTTGCTGGCATTCAAATCGGCAATACGAATATGCGGCACCTCACATCTATCCGAGGTTTTCCCCATGTAACGTCCCTCGCTTTGTCGAAACGTGCGTTACCGTGCTGATACAAAACCGTTTCGACTCCAGAATCTTACTTCGGTATGAGACTAGTCAGTAGAAGCTGCCGAGTGTAATCTAACGGTACGCTAAAGGCAAGAAATTATTAAGACGAATATTGGCAAACGCACGAGTAAGTAATTCACCAATCACTTTCTTAATATCAATCGCGAATAAGTAAAGCTGTCAGACAAACAGAGAGAGAGAGAGAGAGAGACAGAGACAGAGAAGAAAGAGAGAGTATAGCAACATACACTGGCTCAGTTGGCACTGCGGGGCGCTGCAGACATGGAAGACGCAATAGTTACCGTGGATTTGGTCTCGATTCTTCCGAAGACACGTTAACATGTTGTAAAAGGTCCATGACTAAGGAATTTATTGCTAGCGCACTCGAGCAGATGAAAGTTCGATGGATTGCTCACGCGCTGCCTGCGATATGTATGCTACAGCAGAATCGCAGACCAGGGAGCAATGTCGGCAGCAGCAGTAGTAGTGGTAGCTCGCTGTCGGGCCGTTAGGTCAGGTAGCTCTTGGAGAGCAGTTGTCTAGTTGTATAGCTCACAGAGAGTACTTGTGTCCTGCATGGAATTGCCGGGGCCGGTCGTGGAGAGCGATGGCGGTGCCTGAGCGATGTAGTTAGTATAAGGTAAAACCAAAAATTACTATTTGTAGCGGTGTGCATATGTAATTTGTAACAACTGATTTTGTACTATTGTTATATCAAGTCCCATGTAGATGTTTTTAAAAAAAATCGTTTAATAATAATCTTTCTTATAAAAATAACTTTTGACGATCATTCACCTGAATTTAAGGATTTTACTAATTTCTCCTATCCATGGTCATCCGGATTATCGTAAAGATAAATCAGTTGTTTCTTTTCATACATAACAAAATCTAGTGGCCAGCATTGCACTGGACTGTGCCAGAAAAATTTCTTATAGGAGCAGATACATACGCGTTATCCGGCGACTTAATTGAGGTAAGAATTTTCAGTTTATTCAGAATGACTTTTCATGGACATGACGCATCATTGCTGACGTCCAGATTTCCCAGTTTAGGTTCACAGTCACTGAATTATTGAGAGGTTATATATGAGTCACAGTTTTCTTTTAGATGTTAGTCATATTATTATTGAGAGGTTACTGAAATAATCTGTTGGGAGGTTACAATGTGCGTGCGATTGATTGAATTCACAACTGTTTTCACACCAGGCGCCTCTACTTACGTGTGGAGCAAGCTACAGCCGTACGGAAACTATCCGCAAGGTGCACAGGTGTAAACGCGCCTTAACTATACTGCACAAAAGTATCTGGACACCCCTACGTAATGTGGCTTTGACCACTGGATGTCAAAAGAAGCAGACCCGCCATTAAAAGAGAGAGGGGGCGCGGTTAGTGTGTTGACAGTAGAGAAGCAGTAACAAGCTGAACGGGTCGACCAGGAGAGCTCATTAATTCCGAACGTGGACTGGGTGTTACCTGAGTAGCAGATCCATCAGGAGCATATCAACGGTTTTATAGCTGCCCAAGCGGACTGTTGGTGGTGTGATCGTGAACTGGAAACGCGAAGGATCAACCACAGATAAACCAAGACCAGGAAGACCTCATACACTGAGGAGGGAGACCGTCAAGCATAGCGGAGGGTAGTCGTAAAGAAAAACATGAAATCAGTCGAAAGGATCACTCGTGAATATTAAAGTGCTATCAGCAGTCCAGCAAACATAGTGGCTGTTCATAGAGCGTTAAGAGAATGGAGTATATAACCCATTACCTTATGCATTCAGTGCTAAGCAACGCTTGAGGTGGTGTAAAGAGTCACACCACTTGACAGTGGATGACTGATAACGAGTGATTTGCAGTGATGGATCACGCTATATCCTGCGGCAATCCGATGGAACAGCTTAGGTTTGGGGAATGTCTAGTATAATGCCAACAGTGAAGCACTTAGGGGGTGGTGTTACGGTATGAGAGTGTTTTTCATAGTTAGAATGTTGGTTGGTTGGTTGATTTTGGGAGAGGGGGCCACACAGTTAGGATGTGATCCCCTTACCGTGCTGAAGAAAACGCTAAATGTGGAAGGAAACGGACATGTTCCACAGCACTGTGTACTGTGTACAGCAGAGGAACAGTCCTGAGACGATGATTGCTTCAAACGGCAGGAAACTGCTCGTGTCGAAAAGTAGCGTCTGTGTGAGGAAATGGTTTGTGGGGAGTAACAGTCCTCAAATGAACTGACCTACCAAGAGTTCCGAACTGTACCCAACGGAACAGCTTTAGGATGAGTTATGAGACTGTAGCCTCCCTTTGGTTTGTGGACAACAGTTCTCAAATGGACTGACCTACCAAGAGTCCTGACCTATACCCAATGGAATAGCTTTAGGATGAGTTACGAGACTGTAGCTTCCCTCTGGTTTATGGACAGCAACAGTCCTCAAATGGACTGACTTACCAAGAGTCCCGACCTATACCCAATGGAACAGCTTTAGGATGAGTTATGAAACTATAACGTCCCCCTTCCTAATCGGCCTATTGGATTGTGATATAAATAACAGTCATCACTTATGCCTAATGACAATTTACTGTGAGTAAGGGCATCGTTGCCCGCCCGATTAGCCGTGCAGTCCAACGCACGGCTTTCCGGAGTAGGAAGGAGTGCCTGGTCCCCAGCACGAATTTGCCCTGCGGACTTGTGTCGAGGTCCGGCGAGCCGGCCAGTCTGTGGATGGTTTTTAGGCTGTATTCCATTTTCCTCGGCAAGTGCGAGCTGGTTCCCCATACTCGGCCTCAGCTACACTATGTTGGCGATTGCTGCAAAAACAAGTTCTCAACGTACACGTACACCACCATTACTCTACCACGCAAACATAGGGGTTACACTCGTCTGGTGTGAGACGTTCCCTGGAGGAAGGGGGGGGGGGGGTTTCTACCGGACGCCGAACTGCACAATAACACTGCAAGAGTGGTTCGGTGTGGGGCGGCGGAGGGGTGAAGTGGACTGCGGTAGTCGTCTTGGGGTTGCGGTCCATTGCGGCTGCGGCGGGGACGGAGCCTCTCCTTCGTTTCTAGGCCCCCGGTTAACGTACAATACAATAGAAGGGTATCGTTTCCGAAGCAAAATAATGCCGGTTAGTAAAAGGAAAGTGCACAACAGACCCTTCTAAAGGAAACATCTATTCTAAATCTAATTTAAATACTGATTATTTTGAAATTGTGGAATATAGTGCACTCGCGCATGAACCACACAGGATAGAAAAGGGTACCATGTAATATTTAATACGAAAAATACTGATTAACAAAAAAAGGATAATTAAACGGTCGCCAGCCCACAAGGGCAATGAATATCCAAAATCGTAAGATAGATAACGGCAAAGAAAATTAAGCAAATAATCATTGGCGTGCAAAATTTAGAAAAAAGGCAAGAAATTTACTTTCGAATATTAAAATATTGAACTGAATTTATTTTAAGCAAATGAGCAACTGATTTTACTTATACCAGTAAAAGTACGTACCAATACAGCAGAAGTCACACGCTACGTTAAATAAATGAAATTGCGCAAACTTAATTTGTGCTATATCTTTAGTTATTAGTTTTCCCAGTGAAACTTGAAGTTACTTTAAGTGAGTGAAGTTAACACTCAAAACCGCAAATCTGTTCAGCCTCTGTTACCCAATATGAGAATGAACAGTTACTGGGGCAGTTAAACTTCGACTGAAACTAGTCATTAGCATACAGACGAAACTGGCATTAAATAGTTAGTTTCTATATTTTTACGACACTCGGTGATTGCATTGAAAGGAAAGGTAATTTGCTTGGTAATAATATCTAAGGAAAATGACGACACAGGTGCCCTACAAGTTTTAACTATTGCTCAAAGGACTCAAAGGATATGAAAATTTTTAGATGGTGCAGAAAGTATTTTATCTGCATTTTCTCTATCCAGCAGGTTCACGTTCGTCTTTCAACATACGGTACTGCTACGTTCACCATCTCCTCCTGTCACCATTGGGTTCATTTGAATTTAATTATTTCTTAACTTTATATGTTTTAACCTGTAACTCTTATCATTAGATGTCCCTCTTAGTCTGCAAATGCTCTTCCGAGAAATGTCTGAAGATGGTCTGTTTTGTATTAGCAGAAGAGCCAACACCGTGTTACGAGTGGAGGCCGAAATGCACGCGTTTTAGCTCACGCAGGCTGGCGTGAGGAGGGAAGAACTATACTGACGTGAGGGCTGGAACATGACAAGGAATGAGAATTCAGAAAGCGGACGTAATTAGTTTGATACTTAACTTTAATCCATTAATGAAGAACGTCGGTCTTGACGGTACATGAATCAATATCAATAGTAACTGAATATGGCGCCTTGCTAGGTAGTAGCAAATGACGTAGCTGAAGGATATGCTAAACTGTCGTCTCTGCAAATGAGAGCGTATGTAGACAGTGAACCATCGCTAGCAAAGTAGGCTGTACAACTGGAGCGAGTGCTAGGGAGTGTCTCTAGACTAGACCTGCCGTGTGGCGGCGCTCGGTCTGCAATCACTAATAGTGGCGACACGCGGGTCTGACGTATACTAACGGACCGCGGCCGATTTAAAGGCTACCACCTAGCAACTGTGGTGTCTGGCAGTGACACCACAGTCTGCAAATAGAGTGAAACCGGTCACCGTTGTAATAAATGTTTTTATAATATTAGGATTATTTTAAGTTTCAGCTTTAATATTTTGCTCTCAGGTCGCTGTTATTCCAGTAATGTTTGAAATTTTGACTTTTAGGGCTTCCACGTTTTTATAATAGAGCTGATACTTTTTACTGTCCCCATTTAAAGAGCTTTCGAAGAGAAACTCAGCAGCATATAAGGAACCTGATCAAACTGTAACATGGCAGTTGTGTCGTAAACCAATGTCCCATTGTTAAGAGAAGAAGTCCAACAAACAACCACTCTACTCTAACAAATGTAAGGAAACACATGCCTCTGGTACACTTCGTGTGTTTACCTGTGCTTTTGAAGCCCATGAGACTGTGTTCTGCCGTTTTAGGAATGAGACAACTTGCTCACAGAGTTTTTCAGACTTTCACAATGCATATAATAGTCGGAAAACTGGACATGGTTTGTATTTAGAGAAGTGGTGTGATGTATGCTAAATAGTACCCAATAATGTCAAGTCATGACAATCTGTCTTTACCAAAATTAGAAAAAAAGTTAAAGAAACTGGAAGCGTGAAGAAAAAACACGCAGAAGAAAAGAAGAGCAACTTATGAGAGAAATACAGCTAAAATTTTATCAGTGGTAACAGAATTCACATGTCATTACACGGCATGTTGAACATACTAGTGGCAACACATAATGGAGTTTTCTGCGAATAACTTTCAAAATCTGTTTCAGCTTCTCGAATAGTTTCAATAAAAATCGCAACTGTATGCAAGATTTTGTTTATCGATGAAGTATCACTAACAAACAGTGGCCCAATCTACCATAGTAATATATTCTACTGGCCTTTTTAAAATCGACTCTGGCTGTGATTAGTGAATAGACATCGATATTGGTCTGGCAATGCGTATTACACGCTTTTCAAGAATCACACTTTGGGTCCCTGTTATTCTGTTGACGCTCTAAATAGCAGCAACATGCTACATTCTCTAATAGTATTTTCATGCTGTAATTGGAAGAGATTCCACTGGAGATACGACAGTCCAAGTAGTATCAACGTGACGAACATACCGCCCATTCCGAACATACAATTGCGGACATCGTTAACAGAATATTTAGATTGTTGGATCGATTTGTCGGCTAACACAAACTGGCCCGCATGCTCACTGTGATCAAAACTATCCGGACACCCGAAAAAAAAAAAGTTTTCATATTAGGTGCATTTTTCTGCGACCTACTGCCAGATACTCCCATATCAGCGACCTCAGAAGTTATTAGACATTGTGAGAGGCCAGAATGAGGCGCTCCGCGCAACTCACGGACTTCGAACGTGGTCAGGTGACTGAGTGTCACTTGTGTCATACGTCTGTACGCGAGATTGACGCACTCCTAAACATAACTAGGTCCATTGTTTCCTATTTTATAGTGAAGCGGAAACGGGAAGGGACACGTACAGTAGAAAAGCATACAGGCCGGCCTCGTCTGTTGACTGAGAGAGACCGCCGATAGTAGAAGAGGGTCGTAATGTGTAACAGGCAGACATCTATCCAGACCATCACACAGGAATTCCAAACTGCATCAGGATCCACCGCAAGTAATGTGACAGTTAGGTGGGAGGTGAGAAAACTTTGATTTATAGTCGAGTAGCTGCTCATAAGCCACAAATCACGTCGGTAAATGCCAAACGACGCCTCGCTTGGTGTAATGAGCGTTAACATTGGACTACGGAACAGTGGAAAAACCTTGTGTGGACTGACGAATCACGGTACACAATGTGCCGATACGATGGCAGGGTGTGGGTATGGCGAATGCCCGGTGAACGTCATCTGCCAGCGTGTGTAGTGCCAACTGTAGAATTCGGAGGCGGTGGTGTTAGGGTGTGGTCGTGTTTTTCATGGAGAGGGCTTACACCCCTTGTTGTTTTGCGTGGCACTACTACAGCACAGGCCTACATTGAAGTTTTAAGCACCTTCTTGCTTCCCACTGTTGAAGAGAAATTCGGGGATGGCGATTGGATCTTTCAGGACAATCGAGCACCTGTTCATAACGCACGGCCTGTGGTAGAGCGATTACACGACAATAACAAGCCTCACCGACTGACATCAAGCTTTAATTAAAATCCACACATGTGATATCACTGTAGTTTTCTTACACGGGTACCATCTGGCAACTGGATATTTGTAATTTTTCATATTTATGGTATGTGGAGTCAGGAGCTCAAATATAAATCCCTAAAGCAGTTCAACGCCACTCTAAAGAATTCTCGAAAGAACTGGCTTTAAAGATTTGCGAGGACCTTTAATCGACTAGGTACAAGGCTATTTTACGGGGAAAAACGACTCTGAAGATTTCCGTGGACCTTCAATTAACTGAATATGAGACAACTTTTCGCGATATCCTCCGTGGGTCACTCGACACTGTTGTACGTTGGTAAGCAATGGATCACTGGTTTCAATCTCTCTATGGCATTTGTCCATTTTTTTTTTGTTCATTTAAATATAAAAATCACCAAATACATTCTAATTACCAATGTAAATTCTTAATTATCCATATTTTATAAAAGGTTGTTGGTTGTTAATATATATTTTTAAATTAAAACAACATTGTACATTTGTTAACAATCTTTTATAAAATATCGATGAGTCAGAACCACAAAAAGTAACCATCCCGGAATCTGCCTGGAGCGATTTAGGAAAATCACGGAAAACCGACATCTGGATGGCGGGACGCGGGATTGAACCGTAATCCTCCCGAATGCAAGTCCAGTGTGGTAACCACTGCGTCACCTCGCTTGTTGTGGTATTAGAAACAAGAAGATGTGCATTTTTCACAAACATTCGAAAATATTTGTGATAATTAGCATACGTTTGACAAATTTTTTATTTCAATAATGGAGGTATTCGAAACAAATGAAAGAAGTAAAACGAAAACAAAAGACCATACCAAGATTCCAACCAGCGATCCATTGGCTACCCAGTTTCCACTTTGCAACACTACCGAGTGACAGTAATAGTGTTCTTACAACGTTACTACCGAGTCACCTACACAGCTAAAGATGAAAATCGACTTACATTTAGTGAACTAATATTTCTTGGAAATCTTGATAGTAGATTTTATCGAGAATTGTCCAGAGTAAGATCGAATTGCTTTGGCTAGTTGATATTTTAGTTCTGAACTTCACGTACCATAAAAATAAAAAATTACAAAAATCCGATTACTGGCTGGTTTCCGTGTTAGAGGGTCCTTTCCAATGGCAGAAATATTCGTACGCAGTTCTACTAAATATAACAATAAAAGAGAGATCACTGACGTAATTAGGCAAATATAAACGATAAAATCTACTTACATCATATCTGGCTATTACTTAACCGAAACGGCAACCGATATATTTCCTCATTCTCGATATATTCAGAACGACTTCGCTTGCACCCAACCTCCAGATGTCATACAGTCAGATTAGTACCAAACGTTGTACATCGACAAAGCATCAATAAACACTGCGATTTATTTTGCACTACGTGCAGTCGTCCAGAAGAGCGTGCGTAAACGGTAAGTAATAAGTAGCACAGGAAAGTCGTGATTGTGAGCGTCTGTTGTGTAGAGCTCCCGTGGGGGGAGTCGGTAAAGAGTTAGTTTGTTGTTCCAGGAGTAATAATAATAATGCCAATAATACTAATCATAATAATAATAATAATTATTATTAATACTTACTCACATGTAACGAAATTACTTCTTTACTCTTCTCTTCCGATTGTTTTTTTTTTATTCCAAGAAACTGCTAATGTATTCCACAGGTTTGTTACTTTCAAATAAACGAAGAGAAAGGGGACTGCCAAGACCCTCGGAACAGCGAACTATTGCTCCACTGACTTCTCCACATCTACATTTACGTGGATACTCTGCAAATCACATTTAAGTGCCTGGCAGAGAGTTCATCGAACCACCTTCACAATTCTCTATTATTCCAAACTCTTACAGCGCGCGGAAAGAACGAACACCTATATCTTCCCGTAAGAGCTCTGATTTCCCTTATTTTATCGTGGTGATCGTTTCTCCCTATGTAGGCCGGCGTCAACCAAACATTCTCGCGTTCGGAGGAGAAAGTTGGTGATCAGAATTTCGTGAGAAGATTCCGTCGCAACGAAAAACGCCTTTCTTTTAATGATGTCCAGTTCAAATCCTGTATCATTTCTGTGACACTCTCTCCCATATTTCGCGATAATAAAAAACGTGTTGCCGTGCTCTGAACTTTTCCGATGTACTCCCAGTCCTATCTGGTAAGGATCCCACACCGCGCAGCACTATTCTAAACGAGGATGGACAAGCTTAGTGTAGGCAGTCGCCTTAGTAGATCTGTTACATTTTTTTAAGTGTCCTGCCAATGAAACGCAGTCTTTGGTAGCCTTCCCCACAACATTTTCTATGAGTTCCTTCCAATTTAAGTTGTTCGTAGTTGTAATAACTAGGTATTTTGTTGAATTTACGGCCTTTAGGTTGATTTGTCGTGCAACCGAAGTTTAACGGATTCCTTTTAGCACTCGGGTGGATGACCTCACACTTTTACGTTATTTAGGGTCAACTGCCAATTTCGCACCAATCAGACATCTTTTCTAAATCGTTTTGCAATTCGTTATGATTTTTTGATGACTTTATTAGTCGATAAACAACAGCGTCATCTGCAAACCACCTAAGACGGCTGCTCAGATTGTCTCCCATATCGTTTATATAGATAAGGAAAAGAAAATGGCCTATAACACTACCTTGGGGAACGCCAGAAATCACCTCTGTTTTACTCGATGACATTCCTTCAGTTACCACGAACTGTGACCTCTCTGACAGGAAATCACAAATCCCGCCACATAAGTGAGACGATATTCCATAAGCACACAATTTCACTACAAGCCGCTTGTGCAGTACAGTGTCAAAAGCCATCCGGAAATCCAGAAACAGGAAATCGTTCTGAAATCCCTTACCAATAGCACTCAACACTTCATGTCAACAGAGAGCTAGTTGTGTTTCACCAGAGCGATATTGATAAACCCATGTTGACCTGTGTCAAATGGTTCTGAGCTCTATGGGACCTATCATCTGAGGTCATCAGTCCCCTAGAACTTAGAACTACTTAAACATAGCTAACCTATGGACATCACACACATCCATGACCGAGGCACGATTCGAACCTGCGACCGTAGCGGTCGCGCGGTTGCAGACTAAAGCGCCTAGAACCGCTCTGCCACACCGGCCGGCGACTGTGTGTCAATAGACAGTTTCCTTCGAGGTAATTCATAATGTTCGAACACAATATATGTTCCAAAATCCTCTTGCTTATCGATGTTAACGATATGGACCTGTAATTGAGTGAATTACTCCTACTACCTTTCTTGAATATTCGTGTGACCTGTGCAACTTTCCAGTCATTGGGTACGGATATTTCGTCGAGCGAACGGTTGAATATGGTTGATAAGTATGGAGCTAATGCATCAGCATACTCCGAAAGGAACCTAACTGTTATACTGTCTGGACCAGAAGACTTGCTTTCATTAAGTGATTTAAATTTCTTCACTACTCCGAGAATATTTACTTGTACGTTACTCACGTTGGCAGCTGTTCTCGATACGAATTCTGGAATATTTACTTCGGCTTCTTTTGTGAAGGCATTTCGAAAGGCTGTGTTTAGCAACTCGGCTTTGGCAGCACTGTATTCGGTATCGCGCAGAGAAGGCATTGCTTGTTTCTTGCCACTAACATACTTCACATACGACCAGAATCTCTTTGGATTTTCTGCCAGGTTTCGAGACAAAGTTTCGTTATGGAAACTGTTATAAGCATCTCGTATTGTAGTCCGCGTTAAATTTAAAGCTTCTGTAAAAGATCGCCAATCTTGGGGATTTTGCGTGTGTTTAAATTTGGCATGTTTGTTTTGTTTTTTCTGCAACAGTGTTGTAACCCGTTTTGTGTACAAAGGAAGATCAGCTCCGTCGTTCGTTAATTTATTTGGTATAAATCTCTGAGTCGCTGCCGACACTGTTTCTTTGAATTCAAGCCACATCTGGTCTACACTTGCGTTATTAGTTTGGAATGATTGGAGATTGTCTCTCAGGTGGGCGTCAAGTGAATTTTTATCTGCTTTTTTGAATAGGTATATTTTTCGTTTATTTTTGGAGGATTTGGGGATTACAATATTTAGTCTCGCTACGACAACCCTGTGTTCACTAATCCCTGTATCGGTTTTGATGCTCGTTATTAACTCAGGATTATTTGTTGCTAAGAGGTCAAGTGTGTTTTCACAACCCTTTACTATTCGCGTGGGCTCAAGACCTAACTGTTCGAAATAATTTTCAGATAATGCGTTTAACACGATTTCGCATGATATTTTATGCGTACCTCCGGAATTAAAGATGCATTTTCGCCAACATATCGAGGGTAAATTAAAGTCACCACCAACTATTATCGTATGAGTCGGGTACGTGTTTGAAATCAGACTCAAGTTTCTTTGAACCTATCAGCAACTGTGTCATATGAATTGGGAGGTCGGTAAAAGGATCCAATTATTATTTTATTCCTGTTTCCAATAATGACATCTGCCCATACTAACTCACAGGAGGTATCTACTTCAATTTCGCGAAAAGTTAAACTACTTCTGACAGCAACAAGCACGCCACCGGCAACAGTGTTTAGCCTATCCTTTCGGAATACCGTTAGGTTCTTCGCAAAAATTTCAGCTGAGCTTATATCCGCTTTAGCCAGCTTTCAGTACCTATAACGATTTGAGCATTAGTGCTTCCTATTAGCACTTGGAGCTCTGGTACTTTCCCAACACAGCTACGCCAATTTACAACTGTTATACTAATGGTTCCTGTATCTACGTTCTTCCTGTGTTCAGCCTGCACCCTTTGTGACTGAAGCCCTTCTTGTGTTTTCCCGAGACCCTCTAACCTAAAAAACCGCCCAGTCCATGCCACACAGCCCCTGCTACCTGTGTAGCCGCCTTGTGCTCCACGGAAGCTCTGAATTGCGTAATAATCACAGTTAAGCTTTTGCTGTGCGCCATTGGTGAGGTGTTTCTTATTACTTGCAGTTTACTCGCGCTCTTCTGGACGACAGAACACAGCGCAAACTATATTGGAGTTTTGCTTGACACTCCTTCGATGTACAGTGCTTGGTAACGAACTGATTGTCTGACATCTACCTCAGCCAGTAGTGAGACTATTGTATTGGAGCAGTAGTCCATTGTTAGAAGTCAGCTGAGTCATAGAAGTGCGAGCAAGCTAAGAGGCAGCAAGTAACAAAATTCCATGGTGCACCATCTTTGCTTTGTCAGTGAGCGTTTGTCTAAACGCTCGTCTCTGAAATGGCCTCTGCACTTGCTCCGCTTTGCTTCTTTCATTATTTGTTCTCTAAGCAGCAGAATAAACCTTTTGTGCAACGTATTGGCGTCTGACGTCTGTCCCACTCGTGCAAGTTTCTTACCCCACCAAGTTCTACTAACCTCAAAAGCTTCCTACTTGCATGGCATTCTGACTTAGCGCCTGATTTGATGAGCTCGAGGTCACTGCCATTCACCGTCCAGACTGCTCGCTAGACGTGACATACCTTTCCCACCGAGCTAACACTTCGTCTCTAGTCACCTCATTTTGTGCTGCAAACCGTGAGGCGTTATGCACAAAGCCAACACCGCAGGCTGCAACACGTCTTTTGTCATGCAGATCCCCCTGTATTACAAATGACGTCCGTGCACGTGGAAATAAAATTTCGAGTGAGCCACGCGCTGAATGAGAACGGAAGCACTGCGAAAGGAGGGTGGTTGTGGGGGGGGAGGGGGAATCTGTTCTCCGAGGCTTTCCGGGTGATTACGGCTATCTGCTTCTCGTGATGCGCTACAGTTGTTCCTTAAGCGGTATCTAGATCCCGCTGACAAATATACGAGCGCAGCGCAGCTAATGGTCAGATAACGCCAATTTAGGCGGCACTGCTCCTGTCATGGCACCGCCTACCAGCATGGCGTGCCACCACGAGTAAGTGGGACAAGTGCACAGCACGTTACATAACCAGAAGTGCAGTGCGTGACAGGTGGGTGAGCTGGTGACGTCTACTGAAACTACGCTACATAAGCGTCGCTTGTTCACGATAATTAGGCGACGAAATGTTACAGTTGTTGCCTTTCCCATCTTTTCTTACACGTTTATCTTTTCTCACACATTTGCTAAGAACCCTCCCATCTACGACGCCATACTGCAGCCAACACCATCTGGCGTAAACTACGAATTTGCGAGAGCTAAGCTTGCGGTTTATCCGACACTGATCGGATTTCGAGACCATACATCAGATACGATTACATCACTGAATCGCACAGAAATACATCCGTAAAGCTTTCTGGGATCACGAACAGGTATTTTTAACATTTTTCTCTCCAGCAAGCGAATGTATCAGTTCAGTTTCCTTTTCCCGTCCACAGATTATATGCTCCTTTGATACATTTCTTCGCCTCGCCATAGAAATCACAGATATTTTTCTGGCGTGAAATCTTGATTATCACAAACAGATTCTTTCTAAAAGCATACAAACAGTTTATAAAACTTTACGGACACTGATTCCATCTTTCCTTTGAAGTGTGTTGGACGTGCAACATAAGACACGAACGTAAGAACCGACAGGGTAACACAGCGATGGAACCATCTATTTTTCTTCAGGTAGAGCAGTGTCGAATCTCTGTCCATCAACTGCTGCTCCATATTTCTGTGTTCCTTTCAACTACGCTGGTTGAATTGGGCGATAATTTTCTCAGTACGTTGACGGTGCAGTCTTTCGCACTTTTTCTCAAAGATTTTGATTCCACAAATAAAAAAATAAGTACCCGTATTTAAAGCATGCATCAGCCAGAAAGCGTAAGAAATTTTCAATGTCTCATGGCAGAAACGTCGGAGCAATTGTATAAAAGATACCGGACTCGCATGCGGAACGACACAAATTCCAGTTGCACCACATGGATTTATGTTTTCCGTGGCTTCTTTATATAGTTTAAAGCAAATGTCAGAATGGCACCTTTGAGATTTGCTTCCCCATACCGAGCTCGGAATGCTAAATCCAATACTTCTTCCATGCTTTGCGGAAAGGTACCCGGAAGGCATTTGAAAATACAAGTTAATACACATTTTGGACTAGTGCCGAAGAAGTTCTACACACAAGTCTCCAGTATTAGCAGAATGGTAATTGTCACCTCAGATAACTACTGTTTTCTAGTGGCGTCTGTGCCTTTGAATGTGAAATAGTAAGTAAATTAAGGACTTCTCCCGAAATAATAATATTGCATCCTTCTTCACGAGCCAAACAAGTGGCTGGATGAATTCACGGAGTGGTCATCTTATTTATTACGTGTTCGATGTTTTCCGCTCTTTGGCAGAATATTTGCCACACGGGGCCAGAAAATACAATCTTCTGCTTAATCTTACTTATACTCCACACTTTCACTGTAGGAACCTCCAGAATTAGTGCAATTATAAATAATTCGCAGTTTGTATTACTCCTGAAAACTATCAGTGGTAGTTTTTATGGAATCGTCTACGTTATTATCGTGTATGTGCAATGCCTATTGTGGAAACCGGAAAAGGTAACCTACTGTTCAGTCTTCTCAGAGCGGGTAAACTCGACTACAATAATTTGTTTTCATTATAATACCTGAGAGGGGAGAGGGGGAAGGAGTCCATCTGTTTGGTAATCAGTTCCATTGTCTTCGCGCTTATCCCAGGAGTCAAAGTAGCCTGTATCAGTTTCAACTGTCCTGCGTGACCTTCGGTGTCACGTGTTACTGCAAACATGTGTTGATCGACCAGACTTGAACAGAACTGCAGTACTGCATTTATTCAAGCTATCTCTTCTGCAGGCATACTTTGGTTTCCTAGTGTAAACATATTAGCTTTATCTATGACTGAATATTATTTATGAATTAAATCTTTACGTCCACTTAAGTCTACATACTCCGGCGTTACTTATACAGGAAAAATTTTAAGAGCACGTCATCAGTTGCTCAGAATGTTAAGATTCACTTAAAGAAAAGTAGCATGGCGATATTTTTCTAGCAATTCAGTGAAGCCAGTAGCTACGACACGTAACTGCCTTATTCTCTACCTAAAATCCAATGAGCTTCTATTTAATTCCCCTCATCCAATACCGAGATATGTCTTTGTTTCCACGCAGGCCTGTAAATAGCTCTTTCTATAAATAGATCTTTCTTCAAGAGGCTAAAAGTAATAATAATAATTTTATTTTAATACACCAAGCAACAGCAAATTAACACCTAGTGAATTTGATGCTTTTTAGTATTATCTTTGAACACCAAGAACAATATACCAACGAATATATAGTTTTAAAGCTTTTCTACGAAAACATGTTCAACAGTTTTAGAAACATTATATCAGTGATAAAAATATGATCTTTGAAATATTCCATGTAAATAATTGTTATTAACCACAATGTTTAATCTGTACATATTACGGCAATTTTATGTTTCGTTGCAAGGCCCGTTTCAAACTGCTCTGAAGATGAAGCACATACATAAGCAAACAGAATTTCTTTGTGCTTCCTGGGTACAAGGGGGTTAAGTTGAAAGTACAGCGTTGTCTCTTACTTTCCTCCACAACTGAAAGAATTTGCAACCTAGGTAGAAGCTTTGGCTATCCCTAACACCAGACTATCGCCTGTCATTACGTTATAAACACATACGGTCGAATGTGATGTCGAGTACGGCGACCTACATGACAATAATACCACATGATTACACAGTGTAAAATGTTGCGACAGCACATTTACTTTGGATATGAGTTGTGTCTGTCCTTTCGTACATGACCGAAAGAATGGGCTCCATTTCTGTGTTTCATCCTGCGGCCAGACATAGACTATGTTTAGTACGGAGAAATTCCGATCTCTGCCGCATTCGGGCAATTAAGGAATTCACTGGCGATAAATGAAATTTTTTTACAAAGAACAGGACTCGAACTCAGGTCTCCTGCTTACTAGGCAGATGAGTTATCATCAATTCATTTTTTTAATGGAACTTTCCTGGTGCCCAAAGGAAGGGGTGGGGGCAAAGTTGGGCAGGGGTTGGAAAAATGGCCTGGTGACAGTGGCCCGTTCTGCCCCCAGGAACCGAGGAAAGCGTAGGGAACGCAGAGTAGAGGACCAAAGCACATCAATCTGACAATCTTTATTTTTTCATTTTTAATTATTTTTTATTTTATTACCAACAAGTGTTGCAGGAAATCGATATTGATAAGAAGAACATTTCAATAACCAGAGATTAACGAGTGCCAAGAGTGTAAAAAGCGAGGATCAACTCCTCATTGCAGTAACACCTCAACTCGGGGTCGGTTAAGAAAGTACAAAGGAAACTGGAGAAATATTGTCTGCATTTGGGACTGCGGGCAACTGCACAACGTCTTTCATTAAGGAGGTGCCAAAATTCAAGAACATTTTTCTGGCCGTCATCAA
This sequence comes from Schistocerca piceifrons, assembly GCF_021461385.2. NCBI lineage: Eukaryota > Metazoa > Arthropoda > Insecta > Orthoptera > Acrididae > Schistocerca > Schistocerca piceifrons. Next base: position 216,640,837 of record NC_060143.1, on the reverse strand, counting down.
ACAAGTAGTGATCTAAGTCCCTACAAATCAGCTTCAGGTAGTTTGTCTTTGTGGGATGTATAAGGAATCCCGAAAGACGAGCAGGCGAGGTAGTATCTGATGAGGAGTCGTACGAGTAATTGGGGCCATTATCTGTCACACCAAAAACCAGACATCTATTGCCGACCCGCACACTACGCGACGCTCGTCTGTGTCCAGAACATTACAGGAGACACACATCGGGATGTCTGCAAGGTGAATTCCGTAAAGACGTGAACGGTGTACTAGCTTCCCATTGGCCGTAAGGTACCGTGCAGACTGGACGTCAGTCGCAAGATAAGGAGCGCACACCGATCGCCACACGGCACGCCAGTCAACGTGGGATTCTTCCCTTCAACCACATTCGTTGACCTATTCTGATGAATAAAGCCATAGATTGCCTTTTTGGACATCAAGCACGTTGGCTATATCGCAGTACGGACGTAGCTCAGTTACAGGAAAAATTGGCACAGTCGTTAGACACTACTGAAAGGACTAGCCAGGCACGCTTCCCCCCCCCCCACCCCATCCACCATAATCCTGATCCCCATTTCCTGCACACTGTCAAAGTAGCGTCCCCTAGCCCTTTTTGCTCTTTTTGCTCGTCGCATCATGCGAAGTCCCACACGTGGTCGGTCAAAGAGTGCTCTGCACCGAATGATCGTATTAGCTTTCACGGCGCATATATATCTGTATGAATGGTGTCTGTTCTGTTCTCCTCCAGTGCGGGTTGCTTCAGCGTCATGTCACGAAATGCATCACTTACTACATCGCATAACGTATTACCTCATTGAGTTCTTTACAGAATTTCAGAATTTTTATGTGTTTTATAGTAGACGGAGAATCAAAGTTCTTACATGTTATATAGACTGAATTTTAAAAACACGAAATGCTATACGCAACGTTGGAATGATGGTATCAGAAGCAGGCTATTTTAGTAATAAATGAAAAACTATTTCAGTGAGTTCAGTAGTTCAGCAGTTTTCGAGGTATGACGTCGTACATCATCCATTTGTAGAAAAAAGTTTACGTAACTCTCGCCTAACTAAAACAAAGAACGTAAGATGCTATAGATATCTACGCCAAATGTATATTTCAAATTTTCTATGTGATTTTTGTATGAGATAATGAATTTCTAGAGATTTTCTACCGCTGAGGAAAGAGGACTGCTGTGGAGACGGTACTTGTGATGACTTCGTACCCTTAGCCGCCAAGCTCCAGATGTCAACTAATTTAAATCACGCTCTAATGGACATTCTCTCGCTACGAAAATTTGCATCTTGTTCGAGACTGCCGGCCGGAGTGGCCGAGAGGTTCTAGGCGCTACAGTCTGGAACCGCACGACCGCTGCGGTCGCAGGTTCGAATCCTGCCTCGGGCATGGATGTATGTGATGTCCTTAGGTTAGTTGTCCTTAGGTTAGTTAGGTTTAAGTAGTTCTAAGTTCTAGAGGACTGATGACCTCACAAGTTAAGTCCCATAAGGCTCAGAGCCATTTGAACCATTTTTGTTCCAGTCTGGCTATCTTAATGTGTAGCATATCCTGGATTATGTTTGGTTTCGTAAATTTCAACCAGGTTTCTTATCTCGTACTGACACATATCTCCTTTTCCATCACTACCTGAAAGATTGTGTCATCACTACGGAATCACCTTGTAAACCAATTTTGGAAGCTTATAAGAGAAGCTCAGAAAGTAACCCACTACTCCCTGTAAGTCGTTACCAGTGAGAGTAAGAGTAATAACTTCTTGTAAGCACCCGAAATGAATATTGGTTAGTCTGGAAATGTCGGTCATTTGAACTCCAGCACTCTGGAACTCTTTGTTCCCAAGAACCCTATTTACCCTCGTAAAAGATTCTTGTAGTTGGACGTTACACCACACACACACACACGCACACGCACACACACACACACAAAGCGCACACACGATCGGCAGTGTTTTCGCAGACTGTAAACGAGTCTTTAGTAGAAGAGAGAAACTGGCAGTCAAAACGAAAGAGAGATGGATAAAGACAATAGAATGGGAGCCGAAGAGATAGGAGATGTTGATATTCGGTGAGAGACAGTGCGAAAGAGAAATAGATGGAGATAGAAGTCGCAGGAAAAAAGGAGAGAAGATACAGGGGAAATGAAGAATACTGATAAGTGGAGACCATACGTAGGCATGGGAGGTCTAGTCCTTCTTAGACTGGCGAACTTTGACACTAAGATATAGAGGAGGCAACATTGTGGACTGAAATTCTGAACACATGGGTATGGGCAAAGGGTAAGTTTGACCCCTCAGAATATTTCAGCTGCTGCGGTATGGTGAAGACAGTGGCAGTTATAAAGAAAGACAAAAGGAGACAGTATAACTGAGACAGGAGGCAGTAGCAGTGGGATATATCTACATCTACATCTGCATCTACACTCTGCAAACCACTGTGAGGTGCATGGCAGGGGATACATCCCATTGTACAAGTTATTAGGATTTCTTCGCGTTCCGTTCACGTATGGAGCGCGGGAAAAATGATTGACTGAAGCCTCTGTACCTGAACTAACTTATCTTCGTGACCCCTAAGGATATTCCGAGACTCATCGTTTAAAGTTGGTTCCTAAAACTTTTTTAAAGACTTCCTCGGGATAGTTTACGGTCTATCTTCAAGAGTCTTCCGGTTTAGCTCCTTCAGTATCTATGTGACACTTTCACAAGGATCAAACAAACCTGTGACCATTCGTGCTGCCCTTCTCTGTATACGTTCAATATCCTCTGTTGATCCTATTTGGTATGGATCCCACACACTCGAGCAATATTCTACAACCGGTCGCACGAGTAATTTGTAAGCAATCTCATTTGTAGACTGATTGTACCTCCCCAGTATTCTACCAATGAACTGAAGTCTACCCCCTGCTCGATCCACAACTGAGCCTATGTGCTCATTTAATTTCATATCCTTACAAAGTGTTACGCCCAGGTAGATGTATAAGTTGCCCAATTCCAACAGTTGCACATTGATTTTATAACCATAGGATACTACGATTTTCAGTTTTGTAAAGCGCACAATTTTACATTTACGAACATTCAAAGCAAGTTACCAACATTCAAAGCAAGTTACCAATCTTTGCGCCACTTTGGAATCCTTTCCAGCTCTGACTGAATGTTTATGGAGCCTCTTTCAGACAGTACTTAATCATAGATAACTGCATAATCTGCAAAAAGTCTGAGGTTACTATTAATGTTGCCTGCAAGGTCATTGGTATACGACACGAACAGCAAGGGTTCCAACACACTTCCCTGCGGTACACCTGAAGCTACTTCTACATCAGATGGTGATCTCCATCCAAGATAACATGCTATCAAAAAGTCCTCAATCAAGTCACACATTTTACTTGATACCCATAGGATCGTACTTTTGACAATAAGCGTAGGTATGGTAACGAATCAAATATTTTTGGAAATCAAGAAATTCTGCATCTACCTGGCTTCCAGTGTGTCATGTGAGAAAAGCACTGTTTGGGTTTCACATCGTCAGTATTTTCTGAATCCGTACTGGTTGGCATGGAGGAGGTTATTCAGTCAAGATACCTCCTTATGTTTCAGCTCAAAATACGTTCTAAAATTCTACAGCAACTCGATGCCAAGGGCATTGGAAGGTAGTTTTGTGCATCACTTCCGCTACCCTTCTTGTAAACGGCTGTGATCTGTGCTTTTTCCAAGCAATGGACACGGTTTTTTGTTCGAGGGATCTAAACAAGATTTTAGTTAGAAGAGCTGCTAACTCAGCCTCAAGTTCAGTCTAGAATCTGATAGGGATGCCACCGGAGCTTTGTTCAATCGGACGAAAAAGGAGACAGTGGAAGAGAGGTATAGACAGTGTTAGTGAGAGGGAGATGCTGAGTACGAAGGCTTGATCACAAAGACTGGGTAATAGGGTTTAGAATTTCCTGTCAAAAGATCGCGAATATACTGATCAGTCGGAACAATATGACCACCGACCTACTACCGATATAAATCCATACAGGAGATAGCAGCGTCACCTGGCGAGGAATACGTGCTAGTCAGACACACTCATGGTGCATGTAGTATCAATGAGTGCACTGTCCGTGTGTAGAATGCGAAGCCTCATCAGCTATCTGAGTTTGACCGAGGGCAGATGGTGATGGCCCGAAAGCTCGGCACGAGCATTTCGGAAACTGCACGACTTGTCGGGCGTTCGAGGAGTGCTGTGGTGAGTGTCTTCAACACGTGGCGAAACCAAGGTGAAACGACGTTCAGACGTCGTGGGGTTGGCCGGCCATCTCACATTACAGGTGTCAGACGTCGTAGGTTGTACAGATTGCTAAAACAGCAGAAGCAGTGACCTGTGGCGGAACTAAGATCAGACTTTAATTCTGGTCAGAGTACAAGTGCGTCTGAATACACAGTGCACCGAACACTCCCAACAACGGTCCTCCACAGCCGACGACTCATGCGTGTGCCAATGTTAACACCACAACATCGGCAACTACGATTGTAATGGGCACATGACCATCGGCACTGCACGTTGGCGCAGTGGGAGAGCGTTACATGGTCTGATGAATACTGATAACTTCTTCATCATGCCGATGGGAGGGCGCGAATCCTCGTCTTCCGAGGAACCGCTTCTTGACACCTGTACTGCGGTACAGAGACAAGTTGGTGGCGACTACTTATGCTGTGGGGAACATTCATGTGGGCATCCACGGGTGGAGTGGAGCTCGGCAAGGCACCATGACGGCCAAGGAGCATGGTCCAGTGGCGGCAGATCACATACACCCTTTTATGAGGATCATGCTGCCCGGCGGGTGTGGCATTTTTCATCAAGGCCAAGAGTGTGAAGGAGTGGGTGAGGAACACAGTGGCGAGTTCCAATTGATGTGCTGGCCCCACAGCACGCCAGATCTGAGGTCGATAGAGCACATCTGGAATGTCAAAGCTCATCAACCCCTCCCCCCCCCCTTCCCCGAAATTTAGGGAATTAGGTGACTTGTGTGTGCAGATGTGGTGCCAACTCCCGCCAGAGATGTACCAACGCTCCATTGCTTCCATACAACGACGAGTCGCCGCTGTTATCCCTGTCCATGTGGAACGTTCCCACTGTTAGTTAGGTGGTCATAATGTTCTTGCTAGTGATTCTATGTTCGCAGGCCAAAATGTTTGATGATGAAGGCTGAACGAGGATTGAGGCAGCTGGTTTACCACTTTCCTGTCCGAGTCTTTCAAAAGGGTTCGTATGTCCCTTTTTTGTGCTTTGACTGGAATATTTTCCTGCTAGTCGTCGATTACCTGACGCGGCTAGTCAGTGAACGAAAGACAGTATTCAGTTAGACGAATAATTGCAAATATATCAGAGGAAGTTAAATGTTTGCCGTTTCCACCTTAGCTGCATGTAAATATTGTGGATAAAGGTATCTCAATTTCACCCATGCAACTGAATGACTTTCTGTTTCAACCTCGTATTCACCCTTACAACTGGGGACAGCAGCTCACGCACAAAATTGCTTCGATGTCACGGTCTTGTGTTATCGTGAATAATGCTTTCAGCATCAAAATCATTTTTTTTCCTTTATTGACATCTCCATTCTCCACCAGGGCCGGGCTGGCAGCAGCGTAAGCGCTGCTCTTCACCCGAGAGACATAAATAGACCGGAAAGAATTTAAAAACAATATAAAGGAGATAACACGGCGGAATATAGAGCCAAAAAAAGGCAGAATAGAAGCACAGAAGACAAACAAAGCGGTGACTGTAAATCGGAGATAAAAATCAAAAAAGTATGTTACAGAAAAAAACACACACACTACATTAAAAGGCAACTGGCAATGTACAGCCGGAGCATAAAAGTCCGTAGAACGAGTAAAACAACCACATGACGGACGGCATAGCAAGGAACTGGATAAACAGGTCGAGCACAAAATTAAAACCCACATCACTAGATGACACTGTACAACGGCACCGAAACTCAGCACTAACGTAGCACACTGATAACGAATAAAAAACTGGGAGGATCTGCAAAGGGGAAAGGTGGCGAGGAGGAGGGGAGGGAGAGGGGGATGAGGTGGAGGGCGCATGGAAGGAGGGCTCGGAACGGAAGGGACGGGAGAGGAAAACAGCCAAGGAGGGGGTGTAGGGACTTAGGGAGGGAAGGAGGAAAGTCCACTCTGGTAGAAAGAGGGGGGAGAAAAAATGGGGGCCCTGGGGAGGGGGGGGGGGAAAGTCCATCATCCGGGAGGAGGAGGTGCTAGAAATTGCCCTGATGGAGGGTGTGGAGATGGAGAGAGGGAGGGATGTAGTGATAGAGGCGTAGCAACATGCAGGGGGTGGAAAGGAAGGAGGAAACCAGGTGGTGGAGGGGATCAAGCCTACTGACAGTGTATAGGATGCGGAGATGTTGAAGGAAAAGGAGGAGGTGGGGGAAGGGAATGAGGTCATACAGGAGCCGTGTGGGGGAAGGAAGGTGAATACAGAAGGCAAGGTGGAGCGCATGGCGTTCGAGATTTTGGAGGGCCTTGTAAAAGAGGGTGGGTGTGGAGATCCAGGCAATACTGGGATAACAGACGAATGAGGGATTTGTAGGTGTGGAGGATGGTGGAAGGATGCAATCCCCATGTTTGGCCAGACAGGAGTTTCATGAGGCGGAGGTGGGAATGGGCTTTCTGCTGGATGGTCAGGAGATGAGGGTTCCAGGAGAGGTGACAGTCGAGGGTGAGGCCAAGGTATCTCAGGGTGGGGGTGAGCTGGACAGGACGACCGTAAAGGGTGAGGTAGAAATCATGGAGACAGAAGGAGCAGGTGGTGCGGCCTTTGATGATTGCCTGGGTTTTGGAGGGGTTGAGACGAACGAACCACTGGTTACACCAAGTGGTGAACTTGTTAGTTGGGTTTGGAGGATGCGTTGGGACGTTCAAAGGTAGAATAGAGAGCCAGGAAGGCAGTGTCAGCAGCATACTGGAGAAGGTGGACAGTTGGCTTGGGCATATCAGCTATATACAGAAGACAAAGGAGAGGGGAGAGGACAGAGCCCTGGGGGATGCCAGCAGTGGGATAAAAGATACGGGTGTTGGTGTTGTGGAGGGTGACATAAGAAGGACGGCGCTAGAAGAAGGAAGCGACCAGACGGACAAAATTAATAGGTAGGGAGTAGGTTTGGAGTTTAAAGAGGAGTCCAGGATGCCATACACGGTCATAGGCATTTTGGTGGACGAGCGAAACAAAAATGGCGGAGCGACAGGAGTTAAGCTGGAGGGAGAGAAGGTGAACGAGGTTAAGGAGTTGGTCTTCAGAGGAGAAGGAGGATCGGAAGCCCATCAAAATCCAATTTGCTAGGTTTTATATCATGTGATGATCCCATGAAATAATTGAGAACAAAACCAACAAAAACTACGGAGAAAACCACCGTACTCATACTGCCTGCTTTGCACCACCACTCTTTCCAAGAGCTGTGAAATCAGGCCAAAAAAACGTTTCCTCTATCCCAGTGGTTGGTTAGTGGCATACCTGTGTTTTTCAAGATCTCTACCCTGAAGACGAATTTGTCGTTTTCAGTTGGTTCGTTAATGATATATTTGTATTCATATGTGGCGCTGATTGGCGAACTCACTCAAGGAGGCTGCTTTCAGACAGTGATATATCGCCATGCTCGAATATCTGAAGCCGCAGGAACAGATTACATGTATTAAATGCCGTTCGCACAAAGACTTCTAACTTACTGTGAATCAGTGTCGGTGTATGAGGAACTCGATCCCTGCACATGGCCATGGTAGGGCGAAACATTGAGCTTCCATAGCGGCTTACCTGAAACAACAGAAAAACGAAAAATCAGGCTTAGTTTTATGCTAAAGGATAACGCTAGTATAGGAGAAAAATTTTTTCGTAGTGCTTCTAAATATAAAATCACAATAGATTGTGCGTGACGCTTTTACTGACTTACATATACCGGTACGTGCGTATAAAATGTCTTATTGAATTATACGCGCAGAGCTTACGGATAACAACGGTCTCAGAGTACGAAAATATAGGGTAATAATAAAGTCTTTCCCAGATTACAAAAATTTTTTTCTAAGGAACTATGTTAGACGTAGTTGTGCGGTTTCTTGCAAGGATAGCTTAACTCATGAAGATTTTATGGACACACCTTTGCATATGCTCTGATAGCATATGATTCTTCTCTCTCTCTCTCTCTCTCTCTCTCTCTCTCTCTCTCTCTCTCTATCCCCCTCTTGTTAAAAGTTGCGTAGTTTAGAAGTTCTGCCGTCACAATGGCTTCTATGGAGAAGAAAGCGCAATGTGTTTTGTAGTTTCATGAAACACGCTCACCTATTACAGTTCAGCGATAGTTCCGAAGTTCCTGAGTGCGAGTGCGAAATCCGCCGGATGTGAGGACCATCAAAGGAGTGTTTGAAAAGTTTAAAGAGTTTAACAGCGTTACTGACAAGGAGAGAAGCGGTATACATGAAGAGAGAGACGATGCTGTTGGTACCGTGTGGACAGGATTAAATCACTTCAATGCAGGCGGCAGAAATCGTCGCGTTGTGTTTCTAGAGAAACAGGCGTATCTTAGGACACTCTGGCGAATATTTTACGCAAAACGGCAGCATTTCCATGCATACAATGTCCAAATACCGAAATCTCTGCAGCCGCATGATAGATCCAAATGTTTGCCGAATGGATGCAGGCTACGAATAACTTAATAAAGTTTGCTTATACGATGAAACGACTTTTCACATCTCCGGGAAAGTAAACGGGAATAGTGTCAGAATGTGAGAGTCAGAGTTCCCACATAGCGTGGTCAGATGATACGGGACAGCTCAAGAATGAATGTGTGATGTGTCTTATTGCACAACACTGTTGTAGGATCTCTGTTTTTCACAGAGCTGCCATTATAGCAACACTTTACCTGGACATGGTGGAACATTATATCGTAGCTCAGTTACACGAAATTCAGCCATGGACCTTGTTTCGACAAGATGGTGCATCGCCACATTGGGACGTTGTTATTCGTCAGTTCTTGGATGAAACCTTTCCGGACAGATCGACCAATAGAGAGACATACCACTCTTGGCTTCTTTGTGGGGTTACGTTAAGTGTTCAGTTCACCATTTCCTGATGTAAAAACTTTTACACTAGGGTCTACGAATAGGAGATGGTGTAGGGCTGTGACGGAAGAGAAGTTGGCAAACACATGGAAACTGAGAGTCGAGAGCTTCTATGGGTAACAAACGGAGTATATGTGGAAGCCAATGCATAAAAAAATAGTGAGTCAGATTGCAAAGACTTCACAACTGTATCTAGTACAGCTCTTTAGAAATAAATCTTCCTGCTCAAGGACAAACTTTATGCTTGTCCCTTAAATCTGTGTAATGTGTCCAGTGTAACTGTTTCTTTATCTTACAATGTACGGTATACGTAAAATTGTTAGAGGGAGGGGAAAGGGATCAGGAAGATACGAGTTAATTAATGCTTATACACAGTACTTCAGTATTGATCTAAACGGGTCAAAGAAATGTATTCCGACTGACAAACTAAAACTTTCTCTCGTCAGTCACATACAAATATCCTGGAAGTGTGTGTCATTCAAAGAAGCATTAAAGGAAGTAGCTTCGGGATCACCCCAAGGCCAAGAAGATCACGCGTTGCGACCGGCCGCCACGTCATCCTCTGCCACACGGTGACATATTTGAATGCGGTAAGGGGGGCATGGGTTAGTGCACCGTTCTCCTCGCTATTGTCCGTATTCCACACCTCAGAGATGCGACTTAGTAAACAAGTACCTCCTCAATTGGCCTCACGAGGCTGCTCATTGGTCCCCTTCCCAGTCGTTACAGCCCTGGCAGAAGCGGTAACTCGAGACAAATCATCATTAGAAATGGCCCACCACAATAGGGTGTCAAGTAGCTAGTGCTTGCTAACCACAAGGTTCTATTTTGTCCCCACTGCTTTCCAATACATGCAGTAGGCTTACACATGATCTAGTGGTGGATGACACTAAGATTTTGCAATTGGCTGCTGATCTCTGCAGCTGGAGAGACATTAAAAAAATGGTTCAAACGGCTCTGAGCACTATGGGACTTAACATCTATGGTCATCAGTCCCCTACAACTTAGAACTACTTAAACCTAACTAACCTACGGACATCACACAACACCCAGTCATCATGAGGCAGAGAAAATCCCTGACCCCGCCGGGAATCGAACCTGGGAACCCGGGCGTGGGAAGCGAGAACGCTACCGTACGACCACGAGCTGCAGACAGAGACATTAAAACAGTGCATCGAGACATCAGGGCAATTGATGAAGAATTTCGAACTTGGCTGCTAAATAACTGGCTTGAAATATCTCCTAGTAAGACTTTCGTTTGTGTATTCACTAGACACAAACGTACAGGCTCGAAACAAATAAAAGTAGGTCCATATTCACTTCCACTCGAGAAAACTGTCAACTTTTGGGCTCCGAAACTGATACGGAGCCCATATGTAGGAAGAGTAACACAATAATGCGAAAGAACAATATATATATTACAAATAATTACGGGTATTACCTTGTTGGGGCTGACCGCAATGTTAATCTAATGCATTTAAAGAGCACTTATTCTTCCCTACATGAACTATGCAAGAGTCTAATGTGGATCTACAAGCAAGTTCGCCCTATTTAAGCTGGTCCATACACAGCATAAAGCTCTCCGCATCTGTCACGGTGCGATGAAAACGACGCCAACAAATGCACTGTTATGGGAGACGTTAGGAGCACAACTACACCTCCTACGGTGTTTTCTCCCATCGAATTTCATGTTCAAACGTAGCCATATTACGAAATCATTGGTTATGCAGAATATCTGGATGGTGTGCGATCGACTGTTTTACCGAACGATATCGGACAAACAAACAAGAGCTGATACTTGTTCTATACTACATTTTTTGTTCTTTAGGGCTAACTGTATAATATATGTCTGACAACGACATGATTATTAGAATAGAAGCACCAATACAGCTGCTTATAATAGCTAATCTTTATCAGCGACAGAATGTTTCGTCATTTGTCGCCATTGTCAAGTACGTCTAGACCGATGTGACGTCCATATTACATTGTTAGTGACCTGACATATAACTGTTTTCATAAGATTGTAAATGACTTAAATGCAATGAAAATGATATATTAATTACGGTTAATGACAGTTCCACTCCTACAACCCTACATGTCAAGAAAAACATATATCAAGTGATTCAATTAATCATGAGAACAATTTATCTGGTAGAGGTTGTAACTTCCAGCTAGATCTCGACAAATATCAGGTCTCTGCAAAGACAGCCAGCTACCTCTTAATGCAGAAAAGTGAAGCTCGGTATCGTCTGATTTAATGGTTGTTTTGGGGGAGGAGACCAGACAGCGAGGTCATCGGTCTCATCGGATTAGGAAAGGAAGTCGGCCGTGCCCTTTCGAAGGAACCATCCCGGCATTTGCCTGGAGCGATTTAGGGAAATCACGGAAAACCTAAATCAGGATGGCCGGACACGGGATTGAACCGTCGTCCTGTTCATGTACTGACACGTTTCATGACCTTGGAGATTTGCTCCTCAATTTGGTCCTACGGAACTTGACATGTAAATAAATAAATAACTAATTTCTAAAACATGAGTGGATTCTCATAGGCTACATAACTCGCTATAAATCAAAGTCGCAAAACTTAAAAGTTGGGGAGAAAAGCTCAACCGCAGCCACTACACATATTAAAATTCCCATGAACACGTAGGATTGTTTAAGAAATGCTTCATTACTGTGCATATTCGTCTGTTGAGGTGACAACATATATATTGTCGTCAAGTTTTTGAACACTTATTTAAAAAGGACAATTGGCATAGCAGAATAGGTATTCGTAATTCCTAAATCCGAATAAGCAGCTACGTAGCGCACGACTCGTCCGAAAGGACTACGCTTGCGCTAGAGGTGCAAAGTGTATTCTGAATCAAAATTCACTGATTCAGTTTGTCTGAATATCCATTTTCGGTGCCTTACTCTCACAAGTGACAGTTTCAGTGCATTCAGTATTCGCTTAAAAATTGCAAGTGACAATATTTGTGCGCTTTGCGAATCCAATTTGTCTGGCTTCTCTCAGCACAGAAAATGGTTTCGGATTGTATACACGGGCTTACAGCATAACGAATGGACTCTCAAAGTAATCCCTGAAAATTCCAAAACAAGTCAGATACCGTCGTGTTACAAGCCTACATAACGTGAAAAAGCAAGGTTAAGCTGCTTAGGAAATGCTATCCAAGGTTAGCTCGGCAGTAGTCGGCTGTTGAAAGGATTACACAAATTTACATCATGTTTTGCCTCCTCTTCATAAAATGAATGTGTGCAAAGGGGTTCATTAAATAGTTCATATATTAACATTCAGATCGGATTAACTTATACTGCACAGTTAGTTTCATGAAAAATCTATCCACGAATGGAGATGGTGGAAACCTCTTACCCAAGCTAGACTCACAGTTGCGCTTGTTTGCTAGAAGAGCGGTAGGTTTCTTTCTGTGACCGCAAGCGATTGCATATCACATACATCTATAACAAGGAAACTCTTACTTTTCTACGTAGCACAATTACAAAGGACATGAAGACGTGAAACAAAATGACATGCTTTGAGGAAAATGTCACGTTGAACGATTCTCTTCGGCTCGTCAGTTGGTCCGTTCTTACAGGATCTTTTTCCGGCCGCAGCGATGTCAGAGATTTGATGTTTTACCGGATTCCCGATATTCGCGGTACAATCGTGAAATGGTCGTACGGGAAAATCCCTACTTCGACGCCACCTCAGCGTTGCTGTGTCCTGTCGCTCGTGCGCCGATTATAACACCAAGTTCAAACCCAGTTAAACCTTGATAACCTGCCATTGTGGCAGCATGAAAAGGAACTAAAAAAATGTTGTAATTTAATCTCAAAGATACAAGAAGAAAATTTGTTCGACTGTCATACCAGAGGAATACTCTAAAAAACTTTTTTATCATTGAGACACAAAGGACTAATTTAGAGATTCTTTTATTACTTCTAGTATTAAGTACCTTTTTGTTCTGATGTGCTGTCGTAAAGACGTACTGTATAGTTTCATGTCTATGTGTGTGTTAAATGATGAAAAATGTGTTTTATTATTTCTGTCAAGATCAAGCCTAAATCCCATACCAATGGAGTACAAATTGTTCTGTTAATTCGAGAAGGCGAATTTTAGATGGAGGCGACGATCTTTACGACGGCGCTGCTCAACAATAGAGGTAAGTGATTGTGCTCACAACTTACCTTTGGTGGCCGTTAAGATTAATTTCGATGTGTTTTTGCCGAGACATTCAGAACTTGCAATCTTCCTTTTCGTATAAAATAGGAGTCCGATTGAAAAAGAAATATTCTTAAATTTAAATAATTTCAATTCTTTTACCCAGGCCACGGGGAATGATAGAAAGTACGTGCATCTACCCTGATTGTACGTTCGCAGTCTCTGAGTGTGTTACGGCGTAATTATTTTACAGCAAAAAAAAAAAAAAAAAAAAAAAAAAAAAAAAAAAAAAAAAAATTAAGATAGATCTTTCTCATCAGATCGCAACCACTCGTACGCGAATGTACGTAACCTCTGAATGTGTCTAGTCAGTCGTGCGCATTGTTCTAAAGCTTTTCTGTTAATATTCTGTGGATTGCATCTCCGCAATTAATTTTTGTTTATGCCGCAAATCGCGCTTCACGCGAAGTATTTATTACGCACGTTTCAGGCTCCATTTAATGTCAAAAAATTCCGAAGTACGGCTGACTAAGCAAACCGCTACAATAATTTCATATCTCTACAACTACAATAACAAAGAAACAATAACAAAAAAAGCAAAAACAAAAACAGAGAGGGTACGTTACAAGCAGTAACCGATCTAACAGCTGTGCCAAACACTTGTCTTATGTAGGCGTTTCCGACCGCAGCGCCGTATTCTGCCTGTTTACGTATCTCTTTATTTGAATACTCTTGCCTATACCAGTTTATTTGGTGCTTCAGTGTATGTACTCGTTCCTTGGAATCCAACCAGACTATGAACTACTGACTGTTTCGAACAACTATTTATAGGTCTAGGTTGTTCTAATTCAGCTATGAACAGCGGCACGAGACTAAGACCAATTAATTGTGTGGTTCAACTGCAGGCAAGGAGCAGACATAGCAGCACAACCAAAGCACACGAAGAAGACGCTTGGAACGGTTGTCGCAATATTGCGCATAAAATCTAAACAACAACCCGGCAGAACGCAGGAATGTACATTATTAATACAGCAACGGTCCTTCACTGCGAGCACGGCACTCATCTCGACGCGTGGTGGATTGCATTCTGCCACGGCAGCGTCGGAATACCAACGCCGCCGCTGCCGGAGTGACCCGGAATGGCAATCAGGCGGCTGCCTGCTCGCCCCTTATTGGTCGCCGTGCCGGCACGCACGACGCCAGAGCCACCTACTACGCCGGAGATGCCCTACCAGTGACATGACACGGTGTTCCCTGAGCGAGGACGCTGCATCGGCTACGTGCGTCAGCGGCGTGGCAGCGGAGTCCCGTCGAGCAGCGGCTGTGGCCGAATCACGTAGCTCAGGGCCTGTCACACGCGTCAAATCGCTCGCGTCAGAAGCGAAGTACATAGAGTCATTGCACTGTACATCGGTCCAACTCGGTTTAATTCGCCTCAACTCGTCCTCCAGGGTGAAGCCGCCGTGGTGCACCGCCGAGTGCGTTGTTAGATGAATTATTCACCAGTGAAATAGGTTAAGTGCAAGACACTACTAGAATAATGGAACATCGACTTCGAAAAAGCAAAGATTCCGGAAACTCCATTTAAACCAGAGCGGGAACTTCCTTGTTTTTTTGTTAGTTGTGACGATAAAGCCAAATGTCTCATTTGCGCTACAGTAATTACGCGTGCAAGGAAATCGTCTTCTGACAGACACTGCAGCTAAGTTGAGTCCGAAAAGTACAATGATATCTCAGGGGACGCGAGAGAGGAAGAATAAAGGAAGTTCTAGATTCTTGCAGGAGAGAATTTGTGGAAATGAGGTTTGCACCAATAATTTAGCAAGTTCATTTTGGTTAACGGCCCTGCGAAAAGAAAGGAAATTTGTTTTCATTTCTCTCAAATACGCATTCGTTTTTGGTCTTCGTTGTATTATTGATAACACGATCTTATTTCCAGAATGAGCTTTTCACTCTGCAGCGGAGTGTGCGCTCATATGGAACTTCGTGGCAGGTTAAAACTGTGTGCCGGACCGAGACTCAACTCGGGACCTCTGCCTTTCGCGGGCAAGTGCTCTACCGTCTTTTTTTTGTGTTTGGTCGTTGCGGACGTCACATGACATCCCTTCAAGTTCTTTTGTTGATCGTTTCACTCAGTTTTTTTATTGCAGACGCCAACCAGCTCTCTGACCGAACACGCTGAGCTACCGTGCCGGCGCCGTCTGAGCTACCCAAGCACGACTCACGCTCCGTCCCCACAGCTGTACTTCTGCCAGCACCTCATCTCCTACCTTCCAAACCTTACAGAAGCTCTCCTGCACAGGTTCGCAGGAGAGCTTCTGTAAAGTTTGGAAGGTAGCAGACGAGGTGCTGGCAGAAGTAAAGCTGTGGGGACGGAGCGTGAGCCATGCTTAGGTAGCTCAGACGGTCATTTAGCAGACACTCCACTATGTTTAGGCTGCCCAACAGTGGACACTGATGAACATCGTTTAGCATGTAGTGGGACGGCTCCAGTGTGGCACTTGGCACAACAGATATTGGCGTTCCTGTTACGCTCCGCCCCTCACACAATTTCATCAGACCACTTTTTTTTCCCCCAAGAATCTTATTTTCCGGTCCAAAAACCCAATGCAGTGACATGGGTACGGGGAATGGTGGTGGGCTACGTGTATAACGAATCGGAAAAGGACAAAATTGATTTTTGGCATTTTCCCCTGGATGGACACACGAAGCTGCAACAGCATAAGAAATATGGGCAAGACTTCGCTAATTACTTGCGACTTACATTTACCGACCCGCCGGCCAGATGGGGTGTGGCGGGTGAGAGATGAGACAGACGAAGAAGCTGAGATAGACATCGATCACACTTACGGACCCTTAGTTAATTTCGAGAAGACGACCCAGTCTTACACCATCGTCTGGAGAACGAGTCTCTTGCTCTATCGAACGTCGGGTCGTGAGCAAGTGTCGCCCCCGACACAAATTTCATTTCATTGCTACAGGAATCTTTCTTTTGTATTTGTACTATCCGCAATGTCTTCATGTCTTTAATTTGGGCATTTTCAGTTTTATTCATTTCCTTCATTAATTAATTTTCTAATTAGCCACTATTTGTCAACATATGGACATTGTAGACACTATTTATGCGGTAGTGCAACAAAATGTATGTCGATAGCGCATCTGCCGTAACAAAAAAAAGTTTCATTTCTTTTTTTAAAAAAAAACTAAAAAAGAAAAAAGCAATGGATATGGCGTCGGACTTCGGATCCGAAAATTGCAGGTTCGAATACTGTCACGGTCGATTTTTTTTTTTTTAGACAGTTCCGCTCCAAAAAAAAAGACGGTAGAGCACTTGCCCGCGAAAGGCAAAGGTCCCGAGTTCGAGTCTCTGTCCGGCACACAGTTTTAATCCGCCAGGAAGTTTCATAATCTTATTTCTCTAATTTAGGGAGAAGATGCTGAAAGGTAACGCGAAAGGAACTAGTTATAAGGTTACTCTATGTTTAGCTAGAGCTGGGAAGCTATCTATAGAACCTAGTATGTAATCCTTGACGGCGAGTGTTCATCGGAGACAGGCATAACATCAGGAGTGCCCCGGAAAGTGTGATAGGAACGTTGCTATTCAAAAGTTTAAATGTGTGTGAATTCCTAAGGGACTAGACTTACACACTACTTAAACTAACTTAACCTGACTTATGCTACGAACAACACACACACCCATGCCCGAGGGAGGACTCAAACCTCCGGATGGAGGGGCCGCGCAGTCCGTGAAATGACGCCTCAAACCGCGCGGCCACTCCGCGCGGCGTACTGCTATTCTCTATACACATCAATGGTCTGGCCGACAGGGTGGGCAGCAATCTGCGGTTGTTCACTGATGATGCTTTGGTGTAAAGGAAGTTGTCGAAGGTAAGTGACTGTAGGTTGATACAAAGTGACCCCGACAAAATATCTAGTTGGTGTGATGAATGGCAGCTGTCTATTAATGTAGATAAATGTAAATTCATGCGCATAAGTAGCAAAAACAAACCCGTAATGCTGAGATACAGCACTAGTGGCGTCCTGTTTGACACAGTCACAGCGTTTAGATATCTGGGCGTAACGCTGCGAAGCGGTGCGAAATGGAACGAACATGTGAGAACTGTGGTAGGGAAAACGAATGGTCGATTTCGATTAATTGGGAGAATTATAGGAAAGTGTGGTTCGTCTGTAAGGGAAACCGCATATATGACGCTTAGTGCGACTTCTTCTTGAGTACTGCTCGAGTGTTTTGGATCCGCACCAGGTCGGATATAAAGACGACATCGAAGCAATGCAGAGGTAAGCTGCTAGATTTGTTACCAGTATGTTCGGTCAGCACGCAAGTGTTATTGGTATGCGTCCGGAGCTGAAGTGGGAAGCTCTGGAGGGAAGAATGCATTCGTTTCGAAGAACATTACTGAGAGAGATCAGAGAACAGGCATCTGAAGCTGACTGCAGAGCGATCCTACTGCCGCGAACATACTTTTCGTCTAGGGACCACAAAGATAAGATTCGAGAAATTGGTGCTCACGCGGAGACAGTTGTTTTTCCCTCGCCCTGTCTGCAAGCGGAACAGGAAAGGAAGTAACAAGTAGTGGTTCAAATGGCTCTGAGCACTATGGGACTTAACTTCTGAGGTCATCAGTCCCCTAGAACTCAGAACTACTTAAACCTAACTAACCTAAGGACATCACACACATCCATGCCCGAGGCAGGATTCGAACCTGCGACCGTAGCGATCGCGCGGTCCCAGACTGTAGCGCCTAGAACCGCTCCGCCACACCGGCCGGCTTAACAAGTAGTGGTACAGGGTACCCTCCGCCACGCACTTTATTGTCGCTTGAGGAGTATGTCTGTAGACATAGTAGATGCAGATTATTAAAGAATGTTGGACATAGTAGGGAAAACGAATCCTACGTTAGCTCCCGCATACAATATCTCGTTCATTGTTATTGTTCATTCATTGTTCATTGTTATATGTACTATGGCTTTGCCGGCCGGAGTGGTCGTGAGGTTTTAGGCGCTGCAGTCTGGAACAGCGCGACTGCTACGGTCGCAGGTTCGAATCCTGCCTCGGGCATGGATGTGTGTGATGTCCTTAGGTTAGTTAGGTTTAAATAGTTCTAAGTTCTAGGCGACTGATGACCTCAGAAGTTAAGTCGCATAGTGCTCAGAGCCATTTGTACTATGGCTTTGTTTGTCAGCATCTGTGCAGGAAGAAGCTCTCCTCGAAGAATACGCTGAGGCGCTACAATCCCTATTGAGTTTAGCGAGCAGTTCCAGGTAATGTACCGATATATGACTAACAGCAAAATAAAGTCGATTTTGTAAAATGTACAACAGTATAACATCATATCTTATACATCTTCAGTTCATTGATCTTCGGACCAAGAGGCTCTTTGTGCAAAAATTGCCGGTCTTCAAGAGGTGATGAACGCAGTAGTGTGTATCGAGAGCTCTACTGGTTCTCAGCGGCCCATTCACCGTCAATTCAGTATCCAAATATCTATTACCATGCTGAAGTGCGTTGGATGAGCAAAGCAAAAGTAATTTCCAGAATTTTTCGGCTACGCCACCCCGTGGCTCAGGTTTGGAGGACAAAGGACGTCCGGAGGCACTTTCACATGGCCCTAATGAATGGCTGATTTACGATCTTTAGCAGACTTTATGCCTCTCCTATGTAATGACCTCAGAAGTTAAGTCGCATAGTGCTCAGAGCCATTTGTACTATGGCTTTGTTTGTCAGCATCTGTGCAGGAAGGAGCTCTCCTCGAAGAATACGCTGAGGTGCTACAATCCCTATTGAGTTTAGCGAGCAGTTCCAGGTAATGTACCGATATATGACTAACAGCAAAATAAAGTCGATTTTGTAAAATGTACAACAGTATAACATCATATCTTATACATCTTCAGTTCATTGATCTTCGGACCAAGAGGCTCTTTGTGCAAAAATTGTCGGTCTTCAAGAGGTGATGAACGCAGTAGTGTGTATCGGGAGCTCTACTGGTTCTCAGCGGCCCATTCACCGTCAATTCAGTATCCAAATATCTACTACCATGCTGAAGTGCGTTGGATGAGCAAAGCAAAAGTAATTTCCAGAATTTTTCGGCTACGCCACCCCGTGGCTCAGGTTTGGAGGACAAAGGACGTCCGGAGCCACTTTCACATGGCCCTAATGAATGGCAGATTTACGATCTTTAGCAGACATTATGCCTCTCCTATGTAATGACCTCAGAAGTTAAGTCGCATAGTGCTCAGAGCCATTTGTACTATGGCTTTGTTTGTCAGCATCTGTGCAGGAAGGAGCTCTCCTCGAAGAATACGCTGAGGTGCTACAATCCCTATTGAGTTTAGCGAGCAGTTCCAGGTAATGTACCGATATATGACTAACAGCAAAATAAAGTCGATTTTGTAAAATGTACAACAGTATAACATCATATCTTATACATCTTCAGTTCATTGATCTTCGGACCAAGAGGCTCTTTGTGCAAAAATTGTCGGTCTTCAAGAGGTGATGAACGCAGTAGTGTGTATCGGGAGCTCTACTGGTTCTCAGCGGCCCATTCACCGTCAATTCAGTATCCAAATATCTACTACCATGCTGAAGTGCGTTGGATGAGCAAAGCAAAAGTAATTTCCAGAATTTTTCGGCTACGCCACCCCGTGGCTCAGGTTTGGAGGACAAAGGACGTCCGGAGCCACTTTCGCATGGCCCTAATGAACGGCTGATTTACGATCTTTAGCAGACATTATGCCTCTCCTATGTAATTTAAGTCTGAAACATCAAAAAGAAAATGTGCTCACCTTATATGGTCGGCAGAATAAAAATTTTCCAAACGTTAACTTTGCGCTCCTCAGAAACAACGTTTCACAGAAAAGTACGAGACGCTTTGCTGAGCTTGGTAAGCGATATACAAACTTTACCTTTAATAATGCACCCAGGTTTTTAAAAGTGCTTTTTCAAAACGGTACTGTGGCTTTGTTTGATAGAATCTATGCAGGAAGGAGCTCGCTTCGAAGAATACGCTGAGGTTCTACAATCTCTGTTGAGTTTAACGAACAGTTTCAGGTAATGTATCGATATATGACTAACAGCAAAATAAAGCCGATTTTGTAAAATGTATAACATTACATTAAAAACAATAGTCCACAGTACCAGTTTACTGAAAAATATCACCTTTTAGTACTTCAAATTAATATTGTACATTCATTAACATTTAGTTTCGTTTTTGTTACAGGAAATTACTAATTTTAAGCCAGTATTTGACGTGTTTGCAAATACCTTTTCGTTAGCATCTGAAAGAGCTCCTTCCGATTCACATTCCGAACTAATAGATTTCCAAACGGATGATCGCCGAAAGGATTTATTTTACAGTACCAAAGGTCTCCTCGAGTTTTACCAGAATTTGACGAAGGAAGAAATTCCTAAGCTGCACAGAGAAGCAGCGAAGATTATTTCCATGTTTGGTTCCACAAGTGTACGAGAAAGGTTTCTTTTATGTTTTATCTGGAATGAAAAATAAATTGTGTGCTAGTATTTCTGATTGTAATTTAAAAAATATTCTTAGAATTGTTGTCACCATTCTCTTGTTCCAGTTCTTAGTAGTACAACTGCAAATAAAAAAAATGAAAAAATAGAAGACATAATTTTCTGTTCAAACCAAATTTAAAGTTATTATTATTTTATAATTGTCATTATTTAAATCTCTTTTGCGCCAGTAATCTTATCCCCACTAGCTAAGCTCTCCGCCCACCGCACGTAAACATTTCGCCGTGATGAAAAGATATAGAGTTGAAGTTTTTTAAAAGATCGAGACAGGCGGAGCGGGGAAGACAAGCGTAAGGAATGGGAGAGACAGTGTTATTGCGCAAACACGACAAGTGGGGATTTGCACCATCTTCAACGTAGCGAAGCCGTCTTATTCACTCTGCACAGCGGGATGCTCTGGTGCTAACACCCTGAGACGACACGATGTAATTCTCACGGTTGACCCGCAAACGCTGAGTGTGTACACAACTGTTCACTAAAATTACAACGCAGTAGTCGGAGGGCAACAAACGTCAAATCCGCATGAAGTATACTGCAGTGCTTGGACGTACCAACGGTAAGCATTTCAGCGTAGCCGTGCGAATTAGCTAACACTAATGTCACCTGTATTGTACATATAAGGAAAGCTTATGCAACGGGTGACATAGTCAGAACTCAAGTTTGAAATGTGGTTGTTTGTGAGCGAATTGGGGTAAGCCTCATGGAAAAAGGAGAAAACTCCACCTGAACATGACAGAATTCGACAGTGACAGAATCGTGGGCTGTCGAGACAGCGAGCCACCGTTTTGCGGTCTCATTTGTCGGATACATGCCGATACGGAATCCATGGGCGGAAAGAGGGCTTTACTCAACGCCAAACCCTTTGCAACTAAAGCTCAGCGTGGCAGGAAAACCAATTTCCTGGGTCTTGCAGGATCGTATAGCTACGTCAAGCAACCTGAGTCAGGAAATGGGGTTATTACAGTACGACAAACATCTGCATGACCAGGGTGACATTTGGTGCAACACCACTTGTCACCGCGGAGACCATTGTTGCGGCTACCCTTGACCTGGTGGCAGATAATAGTGCACCGACAGTGTTGCGCCCAACGCCACCGTTGGACACAGGAGTGCCACCACATCGTCTTTCCAGACAATCCCCAATTTTGAGTATAGCATCACCTGTGCGTGTAAGCTCCGAGGAGAACGTGCGTTTCCAAACTGCATTCGTCGTCTTTATACGAGCTCAGCACCTGGCATGATGGTCTGGGGCGCCATTGGATACACAACACTATCAACTCTGGTTCGCTCCATTACTAAGGTGTTAAGGTCGGTTGCTTCGTCCTACCATCGAGGTCTTTAAGCAAGATAAAGTAAGACCGCATGTTACCTGTGTTGTTCGAGTGTTGTCCTGGCCAACACGTTCTCCAGGTATCTTACCCAGTGAAAACATTGGGACACAGGCCACCCAGAAAGCCACCACACGCCAGCTGTGACTGATTAACTGCGGCATAGAGCATGGAACGACACACCCGTGTCTTTCATCCAAGAGCCAGTTCAGAGCCGTCGCTGATGCCGGCGGTGACAGTTCTGTGCGCTAAATTTCTCACCCTGTATACTCCCAAATCTCCAACAAATTTAATAACGTGCTGCACGTCCAGTATGGTGCAACATAGTAAGTACATTTTCATTATTTGAATCCTTCTTCGTGCTGTAGCTTTAATGGCAATCAGTGTCTTAAGACTACAGCGTGGTCTGTTAGTTTTCTTCCAGAATGATGGACAAGTGTAGAGGATTCTGAACTGCGAGTTTCACTGGATTTCAAATTTTGGGGTGTCACGTTCTTATTCTTCTCCTACTCTACTGGATCTGTCATGTATATAAGAATTTGGTAAGGACTGGCAAAGCACGAAAAAAAAAAAACTGGCTTAAGACTGAAATGTTTGCGCGGAAGCTCTCAGAAAAACGACTTCTTGAGTTACAAAAAGAGGAAAGTGAGCAGCCGCTTATTTTAAGCATGTAAAGAATATTAGACGGGAATTTATTGGAGATTTCAGTGTTCCTTTCCGTAATGGCATAGTGGTCGACATGGCGTCAACCTCTAATCTTCCTTGTTTTCTTCCGATTGATGAATCACATTTTGTACACCGCATTGCATATGTAATTCTAAACAGCCAGACTGCCGTAATTACATTTGTGACGTCTAATAACTATTGAACGCTGCCTGAGAAAAAAAAAGCGAAGCACCCAGAATACATGGTCGGATATCACTGTAACTTTGGACTAGTGCATGCCATCGGCGGGTACGTAAAGAACTGGAGTTGCAGTCCCGTGTGAGAGGTAGAACGTGCAGTAGAGTGCATTGTTGTCGGTCATGTTTAGTGCTGGCACCGTAGTTTGGTAAGATATGTAAGGGGCGTGCACAGTGTATACATTGAGCGATCACTGTGAAGGACATGGAGACTCTGAGTACTCGTTTGAGACAGCGTTATCGGAACTTAACAATGTTTCAGTGGGACCTCCTCGTGGGGTCTCTATGTAGCCGGCTGGTAGAAGCGTGCAATATCCACATTTGTGGGGCGTTTCAAAGTGACAGTGGCCCGATGTTAAGACTGCATAGGAGCGTAAGGTCTGCGTCTGACCACCACAATAGAGGATCGCCGTATTGTTTACCGATCGCATAATAACCCTTTCACAGTGACACCTGCCATTGGAAAACAAGCAATGGATTCTCTGTAACATTCTAAATCGTCCCACACCATTGGTCGGAGACTGGCAGCATCTGAATTAGCGCCGAGAAGCGTCATGGTGCGGGGATCCATCGGATATAATTTCATGTCACGACTAGTAGTGACTGAGGGTTCAACGGTACGTCAAGGACATCCCACGTCCTCGTGTGTTACCTGAAACGTGACAGAATCGAGGTGCCACTTTTCAACAAGACAAGTCTCGTTCAAGCATGGAATGTGCCTCTATGAACTGTCTGCATAATGCTGAGGTACACCCGTGGCCATAAAGTTCCCCAGATCTGGCCCCGATAGAACATGTTTGATACCAGCTCGGACGTCAATTCAGTCCCAGTGGCAGTATCCAGGATACCAACATCGAGTTAGAACAGTTGTTGGCCCTGTTGCCCGAGGAGATAACGTAATGGCTCTATGACACCCTTCCAAATCGAATCGGTGAGTGCATCCAGACCAGAGGTAGTGTAGTGTCTGAGTCGTGGCGGCTTTCTCGCAATGTATCGTATCACTGTTCATATGATCTTTGACTAACGTTTTGCTGTTGGAGCGCAGCGCACTCTGGTGAGTGGCGGCTCTGGCCGTTGTGGCTGGATTGGGGGAAGCTTGAGCTGAGAAACGAAGTTCTAACGAGGTTTCCGTGGGGCCGCTTCGCCGTCGTGTTAGCCGTTGGCTGGCGACTAATACCGGGTTGATGTTACCCCGTGCAGCTTATCGAGTACCGACGTGGCTTCTGCTGAGATTTATCACAAGGCGGTCGAGCTGTCAGGGCAGTGTTCACTCTCATTTTGATCTGTCTTCGACTGTTTTTTGGACATGGATACCCGTGTCACCATGTTATTCAGTGGGCTATGGGTCTGCAAGATCAGGTAGACGTTTTAAAGTGTTTCACTGGCTGATATCTCATTATACATTAAAGTGCCGAAGAAACTGGTATAAGCATGTGTATTCAAATAGAGAGACATGTAAACAGGCAGAACACGGCGCTGCGGTCAGTAACGCCTGCATAAGACAACAAGTGTCGGGCGCAGTTGTTAGATCGGTTACTGCTGCTACAATGGCATGTTATCAAGATTTGAGGTTGAACGTGGTGTTATAGTCGATGCACGAGCGATGGGACGCACCATCTCCGAGGTAGCGATGAAGCGGGAATTTTCCCGTACGACCATTTCACGAGTGTGCCTTGTATATAAGGAATCCGGTAAAACATCAAATCTCCGACATCGCCGGGAAAAGATACTTGAAAAACGAGACCAACGACGACTGAAGAGACTCGTCCATTGTGACAGAAGTGCAACCCTTCCGCAAATTGCTGCAGATTTTAATGATGGCCCATCAACAAGTGGCAGCGAGCGAAACATTCAACGAAACATCATCATCGATATGGGCTTTCGGGGCCGGAGGCCCACTCGTATCCCTTGATGACTGCACGACACAAAGCTTTACGCCTCACCTGTACCTGTCAACACAGAAATTGGACTGTTGATGACTGGAAATATGTTGCCTGGTCGGACGAGTCTCGTTTCAAATTGTATCGAGCGGAGGGACGTGTAAAGGTATGGAGACAACCTCATGAACCCATGGACCATGCATGACTGCAGGAGGCTGTTCAAGCTAGTGGACTCTTTAGAGGACATACAAAGGAAATTGTGACAGGTGAAACGTTCAGAGATTGTTTCCAAACTGCCGTCTGATGAATATTCCATTAGAGATGCTGCCGAGAAGGTTGTCCGTTTACGTTATTGAACAAGTGCCATCTGTGAGATAGATGTTTAATGCAATTGAAGTGATATGCGACCCCTCATACGGCTAGATAAGACTCTGACAGGTGACACGTCTGTAAGCACCCTGTCTGATCACCTGCATCCATTCACGTCCATTGTGCATTTCGACGGACTTGGGCAGTTCCATCAGAACAATGCGACACCCCACACATCCAGAATTGATACAGAGTGGCTCTAGGAACACTCTTCTGACTTCTAACACTTCCGCTAGCCACCAAACTCCTCAGACATGAACATTATTGCCGCGCGGGGTAGCCGTGCGGTGTAAGGGCGCCATGTCACGGTTCGCGCGGCTCCCCCCGTCGGAGGTGCGAGTCCTTCCTCGGGCATGGGTGTGTGTGTTGTCCTTATCGTAAGTTAATTTAAGTTAGCTTAAGTAGTGTGTAAGCTTAATGACCGATGGCTCCAGCAGTTTGGTAACATAAGACCTTACCACAAATTTCCAATTTTACTTGAAATAATTGAGCATATCTGGGATGCCTTGTAACGTGCTGTTAAAAAGAGATCTCTCCCCACCCGTACTCTTACGGATTTATGCAGAGCCTTGTGGGATTGATGCTGTCAATTCAGACATTAGTCGGAGTCTATGCCACGGCGTTCGCGGCACTTCTGTGTGCTAGAGGTGGCCCTACACGATATTAGGCAGATGTACCAGTTTCTTTGGCTCTTCAATGTAAATTGTGTGTTAACCTTATGTATCCGTGGTACTTGTTAACCTTTAGCTAGTCTTAAGCGCCGTGTTGCAGAAGGGAGCTCATTTTGAATATGGGGTGTTTGCATTAGTATATGCGTTACCTGTTCTTGTTCGCCTTCCATAATTCTTCTGAATTTTAAAGTAAATGATTGGTCATGTAATTTTCAATTGGAGGCGCAGTGACATATTTAGTGTTACCAGTTACCACAGATGATAAATTGTTCGTGTCTGAGTGTGCATCTGTTCTGCTGTTTTATTGGCCCATTTATAATTTGCTTTTGTTTCCCGGCTTATTTGGAGCTAATGCGAAGGGCCTGTGTTGTCTAACAAATTATATAGTGCGTCTGCACTATTTAAGTGGCTCAGATAAATTTTAGTCTGTTCCACTACGCATTTGTCTTCGCCGAGCTGCTATGCACCGATGTGGGTACTGATGAGTTTTGAATGTCGTGCGAGTGACCTTGCGGCTCCTTTAATGATTAATAGAAAGGAAAATTTTTCTAATATTATGAACTCATTTCTGAAATTTTTTAGAAATATTTGTAGTGGTTTCTTAAATATTAAATCATCAATCGATGTGTTTTTATGGGCTTAAATTTATCTTGCCTAGGTATTCGTGAAAAATTGGTTTTAATTGTTTTTTAGTATTGTTTCAGGTTTTTTTAATCCGTCAAGTTCAAAATATATTTTATTCTCAACATTTTATAATTAAGGCCGTTCTGGTCTGTTCGGGTATTGTTGTTTCGATTTACGTTTGCCTCTGTTACACCTTAGCATTGTTACATTCTGTGCCTTATATGGGTCTTGCCTTAAAGAATATCAAGTCTTGTTTTGGGTTAAAATTAACTTTAAATTTTTCAGCAAATTATTTTAATTATCATTGAATTTTTAATGAGTTTCTCATTGCTCTGTCATTTCATTAATTAAAAAAGGCTTAACTGACCTAAGGAAATCCAGTCCGAAAACAAAGGAAGTAGGATACAGTACACTTGTCGCCCACTGCTTGAATACTGCTCACCGCTGTCGGATCCGTACCAGATAGGGTTGATAGAAGAGATAAAGAACATCCAACGCAAAGCAGTGTGCTTCGTTACAGGATCATTTAGTAATCGCGAAAGCGTTACAGAGATGATAGATAAACTCCAGTGGAAGACTCTGCAAGAGAGACGCTCAGTAGCTCGGTACGGGCTTTTGTTGAAGTTTCGAGAACATACCTTCACCGAGGAGTCAAGCAGTATATTGCTCCCTTCTATGTATATCTCGCGAAGAGACCATGAGGATAAAATCAGATAGATTAGAGCCCACACAGAGGCATACCGACAATCTTTCTTTCCATGAACAATACGAGACTGGAAGAGAAGGGAGAACCGATAGGGGTACTCAAGGTACCCTCCGCCACACACCGTCAGGCGGCTTGAGGAGTATGGATGTAGATGTAGACGTAGATATAGATGTATGTGATAGAAACTATGTATAATTAAGTTGTGTTCTACCATGTGTGTAAAATACCCATTGGTGCTACCTTCCCTGTTTTCCTTCCTGGCTGAATTAAAAGGCCGTAGTTATCACTTAAAAGTGGCCTTATAAAACCAATTCTTTGTAAATTTGATTCGATTTAGTTATCAATGAAATAACATCACATTTAATTTCGTACCCTCTCCCCCATCCTCTTCTGAATGCTTCACTTGTACGGCGACTTCGGAAATTCACGTTACAAACTTACCGGACTTGTAGATGGGTGAGAGTAGATAATATTTTGAACTGGAATCCATGTCCGGAAAGGTACCTTTTCCATGCTACAATCATTCCATAGAATGTTTTTAATGCGACCCTTTCTGCAGGTAATTTATTCGGCGTAACCCAGTACATCACTTGTTTTACAATTCGACTTATTAATTGCCAAAGTAATTGCTATGACAGGTTCTCTTCAACGTGATGCAGTACGACGTCTTCCTGTTCGGGTTTGAGGCATCTCCTTGTAGCAGCACACCCACGCTTGCTGACGTTGAAGGTACCCTTTCTCGAAGCTGTTGCGTAATTGTGGCGAAAATTGTAGGAATGGAGGCGGACGTTGTGGGGAACGATCCCACCATGACTACCCTGTGGCATAACTACCTAGAAAGCACGTTCTTAGACGACTGTGACATGGGTTCCTGTTCAAAATATTATCTGCTCACCCCATCAACAAGTCTCAGAAGCTTGTAACGGGACTTTTCGAATACGCTGTATTTGTCAGGGTGTGTGGTATAGGACAAAGTAGCGGTGTAAGCTAACAGGGTCCTGAGTAATACAAAGACCATGAAATGTCTTCGTATACAACATGTTAGACTGTTTAGAGGACATACAAAGGAAACTGTGACAGCTGAAACGTTCAGAGATTGTTTCCAAACGGCCGTCTGATGAATATTGTACTAGAGAAATGGTTCAAATGGCTCTGAGCACTATGGGACTTAACTTCTGAGGTCATCAGTCCCCTAGAACTTAGAACTACTTAAACCTAACTAACTAAAGCACATAAAGCACATCACACACATCCATGCCCGTGGCAGGATTCAAACCTTTGACCATAGCGGTCTTGCGGTTCCAAACTGTAGCGCCTAGAACCGCTCGACCACCTCGGCCGGCTGTACTAGAGACGCTACCGAGAAGGTTGTCCGTTTACGTTAATGCACAAGAGCCATCTGCGTGATAGATGTTTAATGCACTCGGAACAACCAGATATTTCACGAATAATGGTTGTAACTTCAGCCAAACGTACTACCAGCTGGTGTGAAGTATCTGCCGGTGTCTTGTTCGCCAAACGTTTCGTCTCCCCCCACAAAAAGATATTCACAGGAGGTCAGCAACATGTCTAAAAAATATTCATCACAGGGCAGTTTGAACATCTTCTTTGAACATCACCAGCGTGAAAACTTTGATGGCCTCGTAGATGAAAAACGGTGCACGTGTGATATTTCTTTCATAAAAAAAGTATTTTTTATCTTGCAAAACTACCCTAATATATTTATAAGCAGTTTGTTTTATAACCTATGTTATTAACTTCACATCGTGATGAGATTATTGTCACTTTTACTAGTTTCATGTCGTGACTGCTCCTCTGAGTGCCGTAAAGACGCAGATGTATGGACAAAATGGCCTTGCTCTCGACTATTGAAGTCCGACATATTACTGCCAGAGAATTAAATCTGCAATTTTGAT
Organism: Schistocerca piceifrons; assembly: GCF_021461385.2. Lineage (NCBI taxonomy): Eukaryota > Metazoa > Arthropoda > Insecta > Orthoptera > Acrididae > Schistocerca > Schistocerca piceifrons. Next base: position 216,611,624 of record NC_060143.1, on the reverse strand, counting down.
AAAAAAAGAGACGTATTTACCCGATGCGGACGGCTGTTTTGGAGAACAAAAGGAAGTGTACGCGTGAAAGCAACTTGACGGGCAGATGGTTTAACAAAGTAAGTCCGATCTATTGGCGGCCTGATACGTGTTCCGCTACCGAATAAAGCGTCGGTCCAAAACAATCAGTTATGGCCAGGTACTGTCAGTCATTTCCTACGGGCAAATTGGACATCAATCTCCACTGCCAGAAGCCTTCCGTAACAACTGCCATGGCCCGGCGGCGTCCCATCTCTTGTTTGCCACCACCGTTGCACGACGGAAAAAATAGAGACGGCACAATGAAGGCAGAAAAGAGGTCAGTCCACAATCCACATATGACAATCAGCGTCATATGTCAATAAATCTGCCAATTTGCTGAGAGCAATGAGGCTACCGCAAAATGAGCGACCACGAATTACGGCTGCCCAAATATCGGAGCGTGTAACCACAGCTGACCACGGCTGTGAGGCCGCCGATAGCTGACGCTGTCACCAAGTTCGTTCTCATATTGGCAGGATCAAAACCTCTGCTATCTGCGACGTATAGACACCTTTTTATTTCAATTAACTCACTCGCTTTTTGAATCGTAATGTGTTTTTTTCAGACTTCCTATGCAGCCAAGGTCAGTCCTTTAAACTGTTCGCGCTCCTTGTCTCTCTTAAAGCTTTAACTTTTGTTGATATATATTTTCTACATCTGTATCTATACTTCGGAAGCCACCTGCCGGTATATGGTGGAGGCTCCTTTGGGCATCATTAGCTAATCCCCCTTCCCCTGTCCCATTTGTGTATGGCGCGTTGGAAGAATGATTGTCGGTAAGCCTACGCGAAAGAATTTGCCCGTTTCTAACAGCCGGGTACCGCAAGAGGAACGGAAAGTTCCAAATGATTGAAAAAGAGCACAGGTAGTTCCGGTTTTCAAGAAGGGTCGTCTTGCAGATGCGCGAAACTATAGGCCTATATCTCTGACATCGATCTGTTGTAGAATTTTAGGACATGTTTTTTCCTCGCGTATCATGTCATTTCTGGAAACCCAGAATCTACTCTGTAGGAATCAACATGGATTCCGCAAACAGCGATCGTGTGAGACCCAACTCGCTTATTTGTTCATGAGACCCAGAAAATATTAGATACAGGCTCTCAGGTAGACACCATTTTCCTTGACGGAAAATCAGACCAGCTGTGTGGCTGGATTGAAGAGTTTTTAGCAAACAGAACACAGCATGTTGTTCTCAAACAAACACTGGTAGCAGTTACTTCTGTAAAATAGCCGGCCGGTGTGACCGAGCGGTTCTAGGCGCTTCAGTCTGGAACGGCGCGACCGCTACGGTCGCAGGTTCGAATCCTGCCTCGGGCATGGATGTGTGCGATGTCTTTAGGTTGGTTAGGTTTAAGTAGTTCTAAGTTCTAGGGGACTGATGACCTCAGATGTTAAGTCCCATAGTGCTCAGAGCCATTTGAAACATTTTTTTCTGTAAAATATCTGGGAGTATGCGTACGGAACGATTTGAAGTGGAATGATCATATAAAATTAATTTTTGGTCAGGCGGGTGCCAGGTTGAGATTCATTGGGAGAGTCCTTAGAAAATGTAGTCCATCAACGAAGGAGGTGGCTTACAAAACACTCGTCCGACCTATACTTGAGTATTGCTCATCAGTGTGGGACCCGTACCAGGTCGGGTTGACAGAGGAGATAGAGAATATCCAAAGAAGAGAGGCGCGTTTCGTCACAGGGTTATTTGGTAACCGTGATAGCGTTACGGAGATGTTTAGCAAACTCAAGTGGCAGACTCTGCAAGAGAGGCGCTCTGCATCGCGGTGTAGCTTGCGGTCCAGGTTTCGAGAGGGTGCGTTTCTGGATGAGGTATCGAATATATTGCTTCCCCCTACTTATACCTCCCGAGGAGATCACGAGTGTAAAATTAGAGAGATTCGAGCGCGCACGGAGGCATCCGGCAGTCGTTCTTCCCGCGAACCATACGAGATTGGAACAGGAAAGGGAGGTAATGACAGTGGCACGTAAAGTGCCCTCTGCCACACACCGTTGGGTGGCTTGCGGAGTATAAATGTAGATGTAGATGTAGAAGCCTCTGTATACCTCCAGTTTCTCGAATTTTCTCATCTTGGTCATTCCGCGAGATGTGTATTGAAAGAAGCAATACGTTGTCCAACTCTTCCCCGAAAGTACTCTTTAGAAATTTGACTGGAAACTCTCTCCGTGATGCACCACTCCTCTCTTCTAGAGTCTGACACTGGACTTTTTTGAGCATCTCTGTAACGCTCTCGCTCCGAGCATCGGTCCCGTGACGAAACGCGCCGCTTTTCGTTGGATCTTCTCTATCACTTGTATCAGTCCTACCTGGGTAAGGGTCCCAGACAGATGTACAGTGCTTAAGAACAAGAGCACTATAAGCCACTTCGTTCTTGGAGAGTTACATTTCCTTAAGATTCTTCCTACGAATCTCAGGCTGGCGTCTGATTTTCCTACTATGTGTTTTATGTGGTCATTCCATTTACAATCGCTCTGGATACTTACTCCTAGATATTTTACGGTAGTCATTGTTTCCAGCAATTTGTCATTAAGTGTACAGTAGTGAATTTATTTTCCTATGTGTAAACAATAAGTTACATTTTTAACGTTCAGGGTCAACTGACAGAGCCTGCAGCATTCATCAGTCCTCTGTAGGTCATTTTACAAACTGATAATGTCTTCTGTCGTTGCTACTACCTTATACACAAACGCATCATCTGCGAATGGCCTTAAAAGAACTTCCGACGTTTTCTACTAGATCATTTATACATATTATACGTATAACGCTTCCCTGGGGCACTCTGGAAATCACCTTTACAACCGTCGATTTTGTTCCATTAAAAACGACGTGTTGAGTTCTATCTGCAAGGAAGTCTTAAGTCTAGTCGCAAATCTGGTAGGATATTTGGTAAGCTCGTATTTTTTTCACTGAACGGCTGTTCGGGTCCGTGTCAGATGCCTTCCTAAAGTAAAGGAACACGGTATACACCTGAGCACCGTTCTCTGTCTAGGCAGAATATGCTTTTGTCACCCAAAGTGAATCCCAAGACGCCATCCCTTTGCTATTTCCCTCACAGTATCATTAAGTACACTGTTACCTACATATTCTTTCATCTTATTTGAAACTGTCGTAGTCCTCTCTTTCTTATTTGCTCTAAACTGTAACTGCACTAAAACATTGCGCTGTAAGTGTTTGCCTGCTATTCTATCACTTTGCTCTAGCTATCATATTCTGCAGCAAAAGCTATATATAAGGTATCACCTCCTGTAAATGTTCACAAATACCACAAATCTCCACTATCTTACCTCATACAACACTTCACAAGGTTTAGGGTGTCCCAGAAAAATGGCAACAAACTTCAGGAGGTAGTATAGGATGTCTTAAGGCGTAAATTGAGCATAGAAACCAGTTTCCAGAAATGTCACCCAACGATGCTACATAGCAGCAAACGTGACTTTGAACGCTGACAGACCGTGCGCGGAACGTCTCGCAATGTTTGATATTCAGTGATCACGAGTGACTGCCATGATTTCCAGATGGAGCTAGCTGCCGTGTAGAAAGTCCTTGTCTCCTTTGAATGTGGTGAGCTCTTGTCTCAGTGGATGATGGTTTTGGGCGTAAGTCCCCACCTCCACTATATTTTTCTCCTGGAACTAAAATCACCAATGAGTTTCCGTATGCAGCAGAAAAATAAACTGCAGATTTAAACTTCTGTTTGAAAACGTCCTCCTTGAAGGAAATAGTGCATCGCATTCATACATTGACGAGCCAAAACATTATGGTTCAAAAATGGTTCAAATGGCTCTGGAACGTAACTTCTGAGGTCATCAGTCCCCTAGAACTTAGAACTACTTAAACCTAACTAACCTAAGGACATCACACACATCCATGCCCGAGGCAGGATTCGAACTTGCGACCGTAGCGCCTAGAACCGCTCGGCCACACCGGCCGACCAAAAACATTATGAACCAGCTTAATAGTTTATTTGACCGTCTTTGTATTAGGGATCCGACAGTTTGTTGGTAGGCTTGTGGATGCATGTGGCATTAGATGTTTACGCACAGGTCATACAATTCGCGTAAATAACGGACCACTGATTTTATTACGCGGTGATGCTGCCCGATGGCGACCCACATGGGTTCCATGGGATATACATCATCCAAATTTAGGTGGCCAGACATCAACCCGAGTTCACTCTAATGCTCATCAAGCCTCTGTAACACAGTTCTGGCTCCGAGACATTGCCAATTATACGGCTGAAACATGACATCGTCGCCGGTGAAGACATCAAGCATGAAGAGATGCAGGTGGTGCCAATCAGTTATCATGTCTTCTGTTACTATCATAGGTTCCATTAAAGTCCAGGAAAATGTCTCCTATAGAATAACACTGCTCCCGCAAGTCTTCCTCCGTGTCGCGCTACACGTTTCGAGCCGCAGTTCACCTCGATAATGGCGTTTATGAAGACGACCAGCGTCCTAGTGTAACAAAAATGTGATTACATTATATGTAAATTGAAGGTGGCGGGCGGAGGAAGGAAAGGAAAAGGAGGGATTAGTTATGTCAGCTGCATCGGAACATTACGCGAAATCAGCGGCGACGAGTGAAAATGTGTACCGTACCGGGATTCGAACACGGGATCTCCTGCCTACTAGGCAGGTGCGTTAAAGACTGCACCGTTCGGGACAGAGTTTTATCGTATCTGCGCTGACCAACTGCGATTCACCCAAAGAGCCGACCGTTTCCGTTGACCGATGGTCAAATCCCGATGGTCCCGTGCCCACTGCAGTTGTAATTGACGATGTTGTTAGGTCAACATGTGACAACGTAGGGATGATCTGTTGCGGATCTCCTTGTTCAACAACGTACTATGAACGGTGTGTTCTGAAACACTTGTGCTTATACAAGCATTGTGCTATTTCGGCAGATGATGTTTGGTTAGTGGGGCACTCAACTGCGTGGTTATCAGCACCCGCACACATTCCCAATCTTTATTCAGTCCAATCTCGCCTCTTTCATAGTGATGATGATGATGATGATGATGAAATAAAGAGGACAACACAAACACCAAGTCCCCGGGCGGAGAAAATCTCCAACCAGGTCGGGAGTGGAACCCGAAACCCTGTGATCCTGAGGCAGCAGCGACTAAATGTCTTTTTCCAAAGCTGTTTCACAGAGGAAGACTGCAATGTAGTTCCTTCTCTAGATTGTCGCACAGATGACAAAATGGTAGATATCGAAATAGACGGCAGAGGGATAGTTGTTGTTGTTGTGGTCTTCAGTCCTGAGACTGGTTTGATGCAGCTCTCCATGCTACTCTATCGTGTGCAAGCTTCTTCATCTCCCAGTACCTACTGCAACCTACATCCTTCTGAATCTGCTTAGTGTATTCATCTCTTGGTCTCCCTCTACGATTTTTACCCTCTACGCTGCCCTCCAATGCTAAATTTGTGATCCCTTGATGCCTCAAAACATGTCCTACCAACCGATCCCTTCTTCTAGTCAAGTTGTGCCACAAACTTCTCTTCTCCCCAATCCTATTCAATACCTCCACATTAGTTACGTGATCTACCCACCTTATCTTCAGCATTCTTCTGTAGCACCACATTTCGAAAGCTTCTATTCTCTCCTTGTCCAAACTGGTTATCGTCCATGTTTCACTTCCATACATGGCTACACTACATACAAATACTTTCAGAAACGACTTCCTGACACTTAAATCTATACTCGATGTTAACAAATTCCTTTTCTTCCGAAACGATTTCCTTCCCATTGCCAGTCCACATTTTATATCCTCTCTACTTCGACCATCATCAGTTATTTTACTCCCTAAATAGCAAAACTCCTTTACTACTTTAAGTGTCTCATTTCCTAACCTAATCCCCTCAGCATCACCCGATTTAATTTGACTACATTCCATTATCCTCGTTTTGCTTTTGTTGATGTTCATCTTATATCCTCCTTTCAAGACACTGTCCATTCCGTTCAACTGCTCTCCCTGAAACTCTCGACAACCTCTGGTTCTTTCAGTTTATCCAGGTCCCATCTCCTTAAATTCCCACCTTTTTGCAGTTTCTTCAGTTTCAATCTGCAGTTCATAACCAATAGATTGTGGTCAGAATCCACATCTGCCCCTGGAAATGTCTTACAATTTAAAACCTGGTTCCTAAATCTCTGTCTTACCATTATATAATCTATCTGATACCTTTTAGTATCTCCAGGATTCTTTCAGGTATACAACCTTCTTTCATGATTCTTGAACCAAGTGTTAGCTATGATTAAGTTATGCTCTGTGCAAAATTCTACAAGGCGGCTTCCTCTTTCATTTCTTCCCCCCAATCCATATTCACCCACTATGTTTCCTTCTCTCCCTTTTCCTACTGACGAATTCCAGTCACCCATGACTATTAAATTTTCGTCTCCCTTCACTAGCTGAATCATTTCTTTTATTTCGTCATACATTTCATCAATTTCTTCATCATCTGCAGAGCTAGTTGGCATATAAACTTGTACTACTGTAGTAGGCATGGGCTTTGTGTCTATCTTGGCCACAATAATGCGTTCACTATGCTGTTTGTAGTAGTTAACCCGCACTCCTATTCTTTTATTCATTATTAAACCTACTCCTGCATTACCCCTATTTGATTTTGTATTTATAACCCTGTAATCACCTGACCAAAAGTCTTGTTCCTCCTGCCACCGAACTTCACTAATTCCCACTATATCTAACTTTAACCTATCCATTTCTCTTTTTAAATTTTCTAACCTACCTGCCCGATTAAGGGATCTGACATTCCACGCTTCGATCCGTAGAATGCCAGTTTTCTTTCTCCTGATAACGACGTCCTCTTGAGTAGCCCCCGCCTGGAGATCCGAATGGGGGACTATTTTACCTCCGGAATATTTTACCCAAGAGGACGCCATCATCATTTAATCATACAGTAAAGCTGCATGTCCTCGGGAAAAATTACGGCTGTAGTTTCCCCTTGCTTTCAGCCGTTCGCAGTACCAGCACAGCAAGGCCGTTTTGGTTAATGTTACAAGGCCAGATCAGTCAATCATCCAGACTGTTGCCCCTGCAACTACTGAAAAGGCTGCTGCCCCTCTTCAGGAACCACATGTTTGTCTGGCCTCTCAACAGATACCCCTCCGTTGTGGTTGCACCTACGGTACGGCCATCTGTATCGCTGAGGCACGCAAGCCTCCCCACCAACGGCAAAGTCCATGGTTCATGGGGGGGATAGAGAAACAATTAAAATCGCTCAAGAGAGGAAAAGCCGCTGGACCTGATGGGATACCAGTTCGATTTTACTCAGAGTACGCGAAGAAACTTGCCCTACTTCTTGCAGCGGTGTACCGTAGGTCTCTAGAAGAGCGTAGCGTTCCAAAGGATTGGAAAAGGGCACAGGTCATCCCCGTTTTCAAGAAGGGATGCCGAACAGATGTGCAGAACTATAGACCTATATCTCTAACGTCGATCAGTTGTAGAATTTTGGAACACGTATTATGTTCGACTATAATGACTTTTCTGGAGACTAGAAATCTACTCTGTAGGAATCAGCATGGGCTTCGGAAAAGACGGTCGTGGGAAACCCAGCTCGCGCTATTCGTCCACGAGACTCAGAGGGCCATAGACACGGGTTCACAGTTAGATGCCGTGTTTCTTGACTTTCGCAAGGCGTTCGATACAGTACCCCACAGTCGTTTAATGAACAAAGTAAGAGCATATGGACTATCAGACTAATTGTTTGATTGGATTGAAGAGTTCCTAGATAACAGAACGCAGCAAGTCATTCTCAATGGAGAGAAGTCTTCCGAAGTAAGAGTGATTTCAGGTGTGCCGCAGGGGAGTGTCGTATGACCGTTGCTATTCACAATATACATAAATGACCTTGTGGATGACATCGAAAGTTCACTGAGGTTTTTTGCTGATGATGCTGTGGTATATCGAGAGGTTGTAACAATGAAAAATTGTACTGAAATGCAGGAGGATCTGCAGCGAATTGACACATGGTGCAGGGAATGACAATTGAATCTCAATGTAGAGAAGTGTTATGTGCTGCGAATACATAGAAAGAAAGATCCCTTATCACTTAGCTACAATATGGCAGGTCAGCAACTGGAAGCAGTTAATGCCATAAATTATCTGGGAGTACGCATTAGGAGTGATTTAAAATGGAATGATCATATAAAGTTGATCGTCGGTAAAGCAGATGCCAGACTGAGATTCATTGGAAGAATCCTAAGGAAATGCAATCCGAAAACAAAGGAAGTAGGTTACAGTACGCTTGTTCGCCCGCTGCTTGAATACTGCTCAGCAGTGTGGGATCCGTACCAGATAGGGTTGATAGAAGAGATAGAGAAGATCCAACGGAGAGCAGCGCTCTTCGTTACAGGATCATTTAGTAATCGCGAAAGTGTTACGGAGATGATAGATAAACACCAGTGGAAGACTGCAGGAGAGACGCTCAGTAGCTCGGTACGGGCTTTTGTTGAAGTTTCGAGAGCATACCTTTACCGAGGAGTCAAGCAGTATATTGCTCCCTCCTACGTATATCTCCGAAGAGACCATGAAGATAAAACCAGAGAGATTAGAGCCCACACAGAGGCATACCGACAATCCTTCTTTCCACGAACAATACGAGACTGGAATAGAAGGGAGAACCGATAGAGGTACTCAAGGTACCCTCCACCACATAACGCCACATACCGTCAGGTGGCTTGTGCAGTATGGATGTAGATGTAGATAGCCACTAGGCCACTAGCTGTTGACCTCTTTCGGCAGAGACGCCACAGAATATCATCTATCCCATTTTAGAGAGCAGACAAGCCTGCGATCCCATGACCTGTGACGAATGGTGGACGTCCAATGATTTAGCGCCTAGTGGCAATTTCACTGTCCTTCTACCTCTTCCCGTAAATGCTCACGACAGTAGCACGTAAACATTCGACCAGCTTCGCTCTCTTCGAGATACTCGTTCACAGGCTCTGTCTAATAATAATCTTGCCTTTGTCGCTTATCTCAATGGATTTCCCCATTTGGAGACCCTACCTTCGATAGGGTGATCCCCCGTCCGTGTCTGCTCCGCTTCCGTTTTTCTGTGACCGTGTTATATGCCCACAACGCCACCAAGCGGCATCTAATGTCACGGTGGGCGGAGGTTGTAATGTTTTGGCTTATCAGTCTAGGAGACAGTGCCTCTGTATGCAGCAGTTAGCTCCATCTCCTTCACTGGCGACTGTGCCAATCAGTTGGGACCGCTGAATAAGTAACGACATCGTAAGAAGTTGCGCTTACGGTCTGTCAGCGTACAAAAGTCCCGTTTGCTGTCGAATGGCTTGCCTAGCGGCAGGCGCCGGCGCTTGTAACTTCCATGCTCTGTAACGTCGTTGGTTGACGTTTCTGGACACGGGTTCTTATTCTCGGTTTGTTCTTCAAGACACCCTGTCCAACGCCTCGAAGTCTGTCGAAATTTTCTTGGGACACACTGGATACAGTGTTATTTTGTAAGTACTTCTAGGGTTCCGATAGACGACTGTGAGAAAACCAAACGACATACAGAAAACAGACACATCTCTGTGGACAGGGCATCTCTCCAAGTTTTTAACTCACGTTAAAGGTGCTCAATACAGGCACCGTCAGTGATGCAGCAGAATTCAATATGTGCGTGTACTTCCTGCTTTCCAGGAAGGAGCTACAGCAAACTGCGTTCGAAATCTGTTCACTGCATTGCCTATCTATAGGCGGGTGCTCAACCATCACGACAGTATCAAGCGGATAATTTGTCTACATATTCTGACATGCCAGTTCCTTAGCGCAACCACGATACGGCGTGTATTATGAAACGAAACTTGTAGGGATCCTCTACCCACTGATATATGTCACTTTTATGTGTGTCTTGTAGTTTTCGCACTAGCTTCTTCTGAAATCCAAGAGGTATTTATGACTAACCCTGTCTTTTTCATTGCCACATAATCTGCTGGTGTTTTTGCATATCTAAATCATCTACTAGTATTCTCCCTAAATCATCTGAAACGAGATGATGAATGTTTTTTACTGCTGCACAAGCTACATTACTTGATTTAAATATTCAGCCTCGATCACTTTGTATTTGTTGTTGCCATCTCATATGAATTGGACGATTGCTGCACTTGTAAATGCTATGAATGAGTTTTTGTTACTCAATGCTTTTTGTTTCAATATTCATGACAAATGAAATGTTTTAAGTGATTTTCGTACCAGGTGGTGGCTTACGGCCGAAACCGGTACTACTTATAAAATCCTAACGTTTCGTCCAGAGTAGTGCTGGACATCTTCAGAGACGCTCCCTGTTCCGCAGTATTACCAACAGAAGGGTCATACGTCGGAGAGCGACATAAATATTGTGGAAAAGTGGCGTGGTCGAGGTTTACATGTGATAGGCAGGGATGGTTCAAATGGCTCTGAGCACTATGGGTCATCAGCCCCTAGAACATAGAACTACTTAAACCTAACTAACCTAAGGACATCACACACATCCATGCCCGAGGCAGGATTCGAACCTGCGACCGTAGCGGTCTCGCGGTTCCAGACTGAAGCGCCTAGAACCGCTCGGCCACAGCGACCGGCCAATAGGCAGGGACAGTCCCCTGTCAGCAGCAACAAAGAAAATATGCCAAACCCTCAAATATGTAAACGTTAAATGTTGTCCTCTGTCGTCATCCAGGGCATGAAAAAATTCGTGTACGTGCACTAAGGTCTGCAGAGGCACTGCTACAAAAGCGTCAATACAGTCCTATAAAAATCTTTGCCTATTACTGAAAGTAGAAAAATCATCTGCAGCAGAGCATGCTCTTCAGTCAGGAAATCACAAAGCAAAGTTCTCAGAAACGACGGCTTTATCGACAGTGACGAACTAATTATTAATCACGGCTATACAGAGAAGCCATCGAAATATCCGAACGTGGGGATAACTTCAACATAAAAAAGAAACGATGAAACTTAATGAAATATGGACAATAGCTCTAGAGAATCGATAGCTACGTTTTATCGTTGACAAATGACAGTTAGATAGTTAATTTTTTTCTCCGATGAGTATTATCTCTGCCAGTTACGTATAATCCGTTATGAGTATTTGTGTCGCTCTCCGACGCACGACCTGTCAATCGGCAACACTCATCAAAACCAGGAGCACCTCTGAAGATATCCAGTGCAGCTCTGGACGAAACCTGAAGAACGGAAAGTTTTGCAGACAGCGGTCATACGACCCGGAAGATCTACCAACAGATGCAACACTTTGTTGCAAGAGTGTTTGCAAAATTCGTCCAAACTTAATGGTCGTATCGAAAACAGGCATCCATTTGCGTGGAACACCTCGATGATAAGATGCTGGGTTGGTATTTGAGAAAACAAAGGTTCAAAATTTCGTCCAGACATCCAGATTTAGTTTTTTGTGACTTCTATTAACTGTTATAGGAAAAAAGTCAGGATGGTCCCTTGAGAAGGGCGCTGCCTATTTCCTTCTCTCACCCTTTCCCAGTGGCAGATTGTGCTTCATCTCTAGTGACCTCGCAGTCTACGTGGTGTTAAAAACCCTAATTCTCCTTGTATATGCGCTGATTTTACACCTCCGTTTGTAGCTTCGATCCTCGCGAAGTGTACGATATCTACTTCCAAATCTACGTAACTGCTCTGAATCTACACTAAAGGGCGAACCACCTTCACACTGATACTTTACCGTTCCATCCTTCAACAGCGCGAGAAAAAGGGAATCTTCTCGTGTGGATTCTGATTTCTCTTATTTTATTTCTCCTTATGTCATTTGGCGACAATGAAATGTTATCGCATGGTGAGGTGAAAGTTGCTGATTGAAATTCCGTGAAATGATCTCACTGCAACGAAGGTAGGTTAGGGAAAGGCAAATTTATGATTATAGTATATCTGGACTCAGAGAAAGCTTTTGACAATGTTGACTGGAATATTCACCTTGAAATTCTGAAGGTAGAGGTAAGACAGAGGAGGTGAGAGGTTATTTACAACTTCTACAGTAACCAGACGGCAGATCTAAGTCTCAAGGGCATGAAAGGAAAGCACTGTATGAGAAGGGAGTAAACAGAGTTGTAACCCGTCCCATATGTCATTCATTATGCACACTGGGTAAACAGTAAAGGGAACAAAAGAAGAATTCCGAGTAGAAATTAAAGTTCGGGGAGAAGAAATAAAAACTTGGAGATTTGCCGATGACAATGTAACTTTGTGAGGAACAGCAAAGGACTTGGAAGAGCAGTTGAAAGGAATGGACAGTGTCTTCAAAGGAGGATGTAAGATGAACATCAACAAAAACAAAACAAGGATGTGGAATGCCGTCGAATTGAATCTGGTGATGCTGAGGGAATTAGATTAGGAAACGAGACATTAAAAGTACCGGTAGTAGATGAGTTGTTTTTTGGGCTGTACAATACTTGATGATATCCGAAGTAAAGATGATATATAAAAAATGTGGTCAGGTAACAGCAAGAGAAGTGTTCATGAAGAAAAGAAATTTGTTAACATTCAATATAGATTTAAGTTTTAGGAACTCTTTTCTGATAGTATTTTTTAGGATTTAGCCATGTACTGCATGAATGTGAAACACTGATGATAAACAGTTTAGACGTGAAGAGAATACAAGCTTTTGAAATGTGGTGCTACACAATAATGCTGGAGATTAGACGAGTAGATCACGTACCTAAAGAGGAGATACTGAACAGAATTGGGGAGACAAGAAATTTGTGGAACAACCTGATTAGAAGACGGAATCGGTTGATAGGACACATTCTGAGACATCAAGAGACATCCAGTTCAGTACTGGAGTGAAGCGTAGGGGATAAAAATCGTAAAGGGGGACCAAGAGGTGAATATAGCAAGCAGGTTTAGAAGGATTAAGTTACAGTAGTTATTCCGAGATGAAGATGGTTCAAAAAATGGTTCAAATGGCTCTGAGCACTATGGGACTTAACATCTGTGGTCATCAGTCCCCTAGAACTTAGAACTACTTAAACCTAACTAACCTAAGGACATCACACACATCCATGCCCGAGGCAGGATTCGAACCTGCGACCGTATCGGTCACGCGATTCCAAACTGAAGTGCCTAGAACCGCACGGCTACACCGGCCGGCCGAGATGAAGATGCTCGCACAGAATAGAGTAGCATGGAGAGCTGCATCAAACCAGTCTGCAGACTGAAGACCGCTGCAACACCAAATGACAGCACCCACAAACAATCTGAGCGGGTAGCGCAGATTGTCTCCTAAGTTGTTTAAGTACATTAGGAACAGAAGAGGGCCTCTAATACTGCCCTGAGGATATCCAGAGATCACTTCTATTTTACTTGATCACTTTCCGTCAAATACTACGAACAGTGGCCTTTCTTTTAGGAAATCACGAATCCAGATGCACAACTGTGACGGTACTTTACAGCTACGCAGTTTGATTTGAAGCCTTCTGTGAAGAACGGTATCAAAAGCCTTCTGTAAATCTAAAAATACGGAATCAAGATCCCCTGTCGATTGCAGTCATTACTTCGTACGAATAAAGAGTAGATTGTATTTCATAAGAACGATTTTCTCTGAATTCGTGCTTACTATACGTTAATATGTTAGCATAGCACATGCATCCATAATTCAAAACAAGAGTACCTAGGTTTTATTCTTGGATTCTGTGAATTTAGACACGAGAATATTTCTCATTATTGCCACTCAACGTACGTGTCTAAATTAACAATTTGTTTTTGTTTTTCTTTTTTTTCAAAATTTATTATGATAAAGAGTATGCACTGATGGGAAAAATTTAGTATAATCCAATCAGAAGATGGAAGTGAGACAAGTTATCAATGTTGCAAACATTTGGCATTAACATATAAAGAAATTATAACGCATTTTTCATAATTTCATACACTAAATAAACTTGTTGCCGGTATGGATGCTTAACAGGAAATTTCTCCGAGAAAAATCTCACAGTTCTCAGTTCTCCGTTGTCGAATTTGCTCGTTAAGAAGATGTAGGCGGCCAACCGGATGGAATAATCCCAGCCAGCTGCAACGACAAATGTCGTCGCCAGTTCTACTTTGCTTACTTTTCCGGCTCGCCGCACCACAAACTGCCTAGCCGTGCCCTGTCCCCCACCTCCCGCCCCCCCCCCCAACTTTCCCCCCATCCCCACCCAAGAACGCACCCACCCTTCCTTAAGTCCCCTTCCCCTTTCTCTCATGGACACGCCACCGAAAAACACACCTCTGTTTTTCCCGCTGTGTTTCCCAGCCCCTGTCTCCTTTCTATTAAAATTTCCGCACGGCTGAAAATGCCAGCGGCTTACATTCGTGGTAGCGGCCATCCTTTGTAGTCGGCCGACGCAATGATGGTCCCCCCAAGCACGAGGAAATACTAGGGGAGAGAAAAACATAAAATTGCGAATAACAAAATAACAAGAACGAGGGACGGGGGAACGTCGAGAAGTAGAGAAGGGAACAGCGGGCAGAAAAGCAAAGTTACACATGGAGATAAGGTTTTTTTTCCGTCCGGATAACGACGAAATTCTCTAATTTGCATATCTTCTCGCTTCCGCCGGCTAAGTTCACTCCACAAGCGGCCTATTACGCCGCCGTTTGCGCCGAGCCACATGGCTCTATCCGCAGAGACACTATCGAGGCCGCTTTCAGATAAAAGCAGTCGCGTTCTGCGTATCTCCACAGTTGCTCTTAACGTGTGCTGCGTTTATCTGGCCGCATTTCTCCTGACGAAAGAGCAAAACTAAAACTTCTTCTACTGCTCGTTGCAGTATAAAATAAGAACATACCAAAACAAGGTTCGTACACTGCCTTTCCTTGATGTCCGGCAGGTCATCTCGTCTCGGTGCGTCTTTAGAAGGTCGTTATTCTCTGAAGCCAGAGTGAGAACTTGTAGCTTAAACTCTTTGGACTTATGATATAGCTACAAAAGGGAGGCAGGCAGGAGGCAGAGTATTCCCGTGAGTCAACACACGAACTGGTGCAACAGTGGCCTACACGTCGAGTCAGGTTCCAGTGTTGTTGGCACCTAATAAATAATCTGCTTTGGTATAGTTAACGATCTGTATAGATACAAGAAGAGGACCTCCAAATAATATCACTGTGTTAAATGATTTCAATGGAATTTTATGATTCTGGAAATATAGTTCCGCGCGGAGGATGCAAAAGGTGTTCTTTAACATTCATACGTGTTTCTGCGAAGTTTCACCAGTCAATAGGTTAATTTTATTTTCTGTCAAATAACACCTAAAATTTTGCATCATAATGCATACACTTTTGGTATTATTGTACTTATACTAATAACACTATTAAAGAAATATGTAGCTTACTATCAGATGTTGACATGAGTATTTGTGTGTGCAGTACAGCCGCTGTTTTGCTGTAGTTCGTTATTTTCAATTAGTCAGCATTTCGCAATAATATGTAGCGGATATTTACAGAGGTTTCAGGCCTAGAATGATACTATTGCTTTTTTCCTCCACTTTGGTTCAAATGGCTCTGAGCACTATGGGACTTAACTACTGAGGTCTTCAGTCCCCTAGAACTTAGAACTACTTAAACCTAACTAACCTAAGGACATCACACACATCCATGCCCGAGGCAGGATTCGAACCTGCGACCGTAGCGGTCACGTGGTTCCAAACTGACGCGCTGAGAACCGCACGGCCACACCGGCCGACTCCTCCACTTTGCAAAATTAGGTTATAGTGCTGCTTTTATCTTACAATCTGCTGTTAACATTGATTTCTTAATTATCGGTTGCTAGATTAACGTAATAGCTTTCGAAAATGTTGGTGACATGTTCTTTGTGATGAAGTTTGTAAAATGATGAATGAGGTATGTGATTTATATGTACCTACGTTTTGTTGTTTCAAAGTTTTCTTGCTTCTACGCAAAGTGTACTATTAAACAAGCGCCGCATCACTTTTTACAAGATATTCACGTTCCGCTATCTTGATTCGTGTGTCCTGGGAACGATTTTGAGATCTTGTATACAGAGGAGATTCTGAAGTGAGTGAGTGTGCTATGGATTTCTGCGTGCGGCAGTTCTGTTGTGAATTTCTGTTCAAGGCTATTGGCCTATTTAAGAATTTTTTATCAGTTTTCGTGTATGTTGGCCTGTGTTTCATATCCATAATGTACTCTGCAAATGTTGAATGACTGTTGTTCCTCTGAAGTGCCGTCCTGTGTTCAGTCTACCTAATATCGAAATTTCTACATGGCTGTCCCATATAAATTGAGTTAAAGTTGTGACATGAAAGTTGGCAAGTGCTCGTACTTTTTTCTCTAAACGGCGAGGAACTTTATGAAACGCCTTCCGGAAGCCAACGGACGCGGCATCAACCTGACCAGCTTTGTCTCTCTGCCGTTCTGGAATTCACGGACAAAGAGAGCGAGCTATGTTTCGCAAGAATCCATGTCGCTTTATATAGAGAAAAATTTTGTTCTTCGAAAATATCATAATGCGTGAGTATAAAACAGGTTCCGCAATTGTATTGCAGATTAAAATCAGCGATATATGCCTATAATAATGGGCATCTATCTGAAGACCCTTCTTGAACACGGAAATGCACAATGTTTTTTCTACCTGCTGAAACGGTCTACAATAAACTGCAGCCAGAAGAGGAGTAAGTTCGTTCGCATAACCTCTGCAGAATTTCGTAGGTGTATCTTTCGGTCCAGGTGCCGTTGCAATATCTGGACCTTTCTATGGACAGAGTTGCTTAAGAGCTGTTCCTTGTAGTTCCCCATCGGAAAATTAGTGGGAACAGAAGAAGGAAAATGAGATAAAAGTAGCCAACATTTAAATGAATATCGTGATTAGTGGCACATATCACTTACTTACGGGGTGACAATTATTGAACTACATGGGAAAAAAACGTAAATTAGTTACAAACTAAGGCGTGCACACACTTTATTCAACATGTAAACGTCACTATAGATGTATGAGAGTAGGAGATCCAGGGCTCGAGTCCCGGTTGGGGCACACATTTTCATCAATCCTCGTTGATATTTATCAACGCCTATAAGCAGCTAATGGTGTGGATTTCATTGTAATGTCACTATAGATATTCGGATTTAGGTAATGACATGGTCGACATCCCTGCCGTCATCAGCGATGATGTGGCGCAGAAAGATGGCGAAATTCTGCAAGACTCGCCGAAGTGTCAGAGCATCGATGCTGTCGATGACCTCTTGAATGGCTGTTTCCAACTCAGCAATAGTTTGGGCTCATTGGTGTACACAATGTTTTTAACAAAGCCCAACAAAAAATAGACGCATATTTTAAGATCCTGTCACCAACGTTCTCCTCCAGGACATCAAACACTCTCCTGCTTCGATGGGGTCGGCCTCTGTCTTGTACGAACCACATCTTGTCGAAATCAGTCTCATTTTGGATAATGAGGATGAAAGCAGGAAATCAGGGAATCATATAACTTTCTTGGCAAATGCCTTTCCGAGACTGATGTCTGAAATACTTTTCTGTGATACAGAAAAGGGGGAGACTGAGTCAATAAATAAATCACTGAAGACTAAGGACCCTCATGGTTTGATGGAGTGCCTAGCAGAAGATTAAAGTACTGTGCTGCACATGTTAGCTCCGTATTTAGCCATATTTGTAATTTATTCTTTAGGAATGGTCAGTTTCCTGAACGATTAAAGTACTCAGTAGTAAAGCTGCTTTATAAAAGGGAGAAAGGGATTATGTAGATAATTTTAGATCTATTTCTATGCCATTAGTGTTTGCTAAAGTTATTGAAAAGTCTGTGTATGTAAGGATAATTGTTCATTATATATCACACGATTTGCTATCAAATATATTGTTCGGATTTAGAAGTCTTTTAACAACTGAAAATGCTATATTCTCTTTTCTCTCTAACGTACTGGATGGATTAAACAAAAGGTTTCGAGCGATAGGCATATTTTTTGTTTAACTAAGGCGTTTGATTGAATTGATCACAAAATACTGCCCCAGAAGTTGGCCCATTACGGAATACGGGGAGTAGCTCGCAATTGGTTCACCTCTTACTTCAGCAACAGACAGCAAAAGGTCATTATTCACGATGTTGAGAATGGCTATGATGTGGGGTGTGAGTGGGGTATGGTCAAGTGGACGGGGAGGGGGGGGGGGGGCTGCCCCGGGGATCAGTGTTGGGGCTAGACCTGTTCCTTATTTAAATAAATTATATGCCCTCTAGTATTAAGAGTAACTCTAAAATATTTATGTTTGCTGATGACAATAGCTTGGTGGTAAAGGATGTTGTGTGCAACATTGGCTTGGTTTCAAATAGTGCAGTTCATGACGTACGTTCTTGGCTCGTAGAAAATAAACTAACGCTAAACCACAGTAAGACTCAGTTTTTACAGTTTCTAACACACAATTCAAGAAAACCTGACGTTTTAATTTCACAGAATGGTGATACGATTAGTGAAACTGAACAGTTCAAATTTCTAGAAATTCAGATTGATAGTAAACTGTCGTGGAAAGCTCACGTTTAGGATCTTATTCGAAGACTTAATGCTGTAATTTTAACCATTCGAACGGTATCTGAAGTGAGTGATCGTTCGACACGAAAATTAGTCTACCTTGCTTATTTTTCATTCGTTTATGTCGTATGGTATTATACTTTGGGATAACTCTTCCCATTCTAAAAGGATATTTTTTGCTCAGAAACTGGCCGTTCGGACAATAAGTGGTGTAAGTTCACGAACTTCTTGTCGACCCCTGTTCACGAACGTGGGTATTTTGGCATTGGCCTCTCAATATAAATATTTCTTACTGTCATTTCTTGTTAACAATTTTATTTCCAAGAATAAGCAGCTTTCATTCAGTTAATACTCGGCAGAAATCAAACCTGCATTTTGATCGGACTTCCTTAACTCTTGTGCAGAAAGTTGTGCAGTATACTCCTGCATCCATTTTCAGTAAGCTCCCACTCGAATTCAAACATCTTAGCAGTAATCCACGCGTTTTGAAATAGAAACTGAAGAGTTTCCTCATGGGTCACTCCTTCTATTCTACAGAGGATTTCCTTGAAAAATTAAGCTGATTCTTATTGTATTGTTGATTGCGTTTACTTGAACTTATGGATTGACTTTCTTCGGGTTCACAAACACTTTATTTTTATCTGTTATTACTTTTATGTTGTAATTTAATGCACTGACGCGTACCACGACCTTGGAGATTTGCTCCTCAAATTGGCCCTACGGAACTTGACGTGTAAATAAATCAAAGAAATAAATAAAATCATCACAAAATCATCAAGTACCGTTCGTTAGTTACGGTGCCATTAAGGAATATCGCACCGATATTCCGTGACTGGACATTGCACACCACACAGTGAAGAAACTTCTTGATCGCCAAATGCGGGTTCTCAGTCCCCAAAATGCGCCAGTTTTGATTATTGATGAACCAATCCAAATAAAAGTGGGCTTCGTCGCTAAATCAACCATACTAATTCCTATCATAGCCCGCTGCCAAAAGTGCACTTTGAACGTCCTAAAACAGGCCTTTCAGAATTTAAGTTGATTTTATTTCATGTAATTCATTAATTGTCATCCTGTAGATCTGCAACATTGAAACGTGTCTATAAAACTGTAGAATTGTAGGACGTCCGATATCTTTGACAGTCATTCCTGCCATTAGTAATTTGGCGGAGTTTGAAAATTAAAATTAATAGAAGTTCATGCAAACGCGCAATGAATGATTCAAAAGTTTCGCCATATGACGAGCACTCCTTGTACGGAGAGCTTTCTCGTTCCGATCTCATGAATTCAGCGTCTACCAGAAGGCGACCCACGAGTTTAGCAGGAAGCCTGTTGACAGGCGATCTATGTAGAGCAACGAAATCAGTTTCGTTACCTTGAGATTCCGTGAACTCGAACGTATCAAAACCAATCACAGTCTCTTACCGAAGAAAACAAAATACATGTGAAGTGAATCGTGGCGTCGTGTTGTCGTAACGTTTCGACTCGTTTGCTACTCATTATCTTCAGGCGAAGTGGTGGATTCATGTCCAGTTTGTTCCCTGGACCGCGAACTTCGCTGCCGAGAACCCACCAGGTGGACCAATGCGTGCCTCCGGAAGACAGGCCATCACCGTTGTTGGTGTGCCCCTGGTGGGGTGGAGAGGGGTCCGGGCATCAAGACCTCGTGCAGCCCGTCTGTTCTGTCCGCTACCTCCGCCAGTTTCACCTCAGAACGTTAGTTAACGTATTTTTGCTAACGCCACATTCCACCCGGAGCTCAGTTGGAAACCGCTATCACGGTTCACAAGATCGTCATCTACTCTTGTGTATAAATGGCGTAGTACACAGAGTTGCCCCGGTATATATTTATTTCCGTCTTCTATTAGTTCATATTCTCCAACCCCCTCTCTGTTCACTCCTCCTTGCTCCTCTGTGTCCAGCCCCTCTCTCTGTCCACCGCTTCCACACTCAACTCTCTGTGTACCATCTTCTGTCCTCTCTGTGTCCATCTCCTCCCGCTCTCTAATTCCATTCCCACTTGCCCCTTTATTTCTTCCGTCTCTTTCTCATCCTTCCTGTGTCCACCTCCTCCTCTCCCTCTCTCTGTCCACCTCTTCTATCTCCTCCTCTTTATTTTCTGTATCCTTCTCTTCCTTGCCCCTCTCTCTATCCATTTCCCCATTCTGCCTCTTCCTGTCCATCTCCTTCTCAACCACATGCGTGTCCATCTCCTCCTCCTCCTGCCTTCTCTGCCCATGTTATCAAATGTTTCAAATGGCTCTAAGAACTATGGGACTTAACAGCTGAGGTCATCAGTCCGCTACACTTAGAACTACTTAAACCTAACTAACCTAAGGACATCACAAACATCCATACCCGAGGCAGGATTCGAACCTGCGACCGTAGCAGCCGCGTGGTTCCGGACTGAAGCGTCTGGAACCGCTCGACCACTGCGGCCGGCAACCCATGTTATCACCCTCATCACCATAGAAGGCAGGTGATTCTTACTCACACAGTATTTCTTTTCACATAGTTATTAACTTCTGTACCAAATTTGACTGAGACCGTTCCAGGGATTTAGGATGAGATTTTTAGTCGTGGCCTTGCACACATACGCACATTAAAATATATTTCACACATGTTTAACATGTCAGATACGTACATATACACATACAGGCATTTCTACTCAATCTCTAGCGAATTTGACACTGCAGTTTCACTTTCACACAGCTAAATGCTTATGACGTCATATCTGCTGAACCATATGTCGTAGAATAACTTGCCAAATTTTTGTGGGAACATTCAGGGACATATGGGGATACTGTCTGTGAATTTGTTGCAAATAGAGTTAGTAGTGAACAAGAAAAAATTAATGTATATTAACTGTCCAAATTCATTGTAACTTGTTACAGTAGACACACGAAATAGCTACTTACAACGAGTCATCTTTATTTACATTTACGACAGACTGCTTCTGCTTAGTCGCCATTTTCAAGTACGTCTAGATTGATGTGATTTCCATATTGCGTCGTTAGTGGAATGCTTCGTAACTGTCACTGCTTTAATAAGATCGCAAATGTTGTTGTCAAGATGTTGAAATTAAATGTTAGTTACGACGTGACAGTAGTTTGACAGTTCCACTATTACGACGCTATACGATATATTGACAACAACATTTACGATCTTATTAAAGCAGTGACAGTAACAAAACATTCCACTAACGACGCAATATGGAAGTCACATCAATCTAGACGTACTTGAAAATGGTGATTAAGCAGAAACAGTCTGTCGTAAATGTAAATAAAGATTACTCATTGTATATCTACTGTAACAATCATGTCGCTATCAGACATATATTACGCTGCTGGCCCAAAAGAAGAAAAATAATTGTAAGTTGGTGATTAATAATTTAGTGAGTAACACTTTAATCCGATATGTATAGGGAAGTTTTAGAGGAGACCTTTATATATAAATTAATGTATTCATCTTGCAGTTGGCGTCAAGATCTAGCCGTTGTCGTAACCATAAGGCATGTGAATCTTTGGTCCAGAGTTTGCTACAGAAATGACTGAAGTATTAATTATAATTTTTCACATATGCTTATTTTATTTACGTTTCTTCCACTGCAGTAGACATATCAGAAACGTTTTCCACAACAAAGAAAGTCACAGTGTGCATAACAAAACTTTGAGCGTAGGTGTCCTTTGTTGACACTATACATATGGAAGAGTCTCGTGAACAGCATCTGAACACAGTCGAAAAACTTGTGACACCTTTTGACGCCGGAATTATTTTGTATATCAATGATACACTGTTCTCGACGCATCCATAACATTCGATGACTCAATTACATGTTCACATTTCCGCCTTTATAATGTAATCCAAATCAAAATTAGTTGTTCTGTTTCACATACGACAATTCTTCAAACTAGTACGGAAATGAAAGAT
This sequence comes from Schistocerca piceifrons, assembly GCF_021461385.2. Taxonomy (NCBI): domain Eukaryota; kingdom Metazoa; phylum Arthropoda; class Insecta; order Orthoptera; family Acrididae; genus Schistocerca; species Schistocerca piceifrons. The sequence continues at coordinate 216,589,128 of NC_060143.1, read as the reverse complement.
ATTTATGGAAGTTACTGTTAAAATTTACAATTTTTTCCAAGTACGTGGCACGATGTAAGTTAAATTTTATATAAGTTGGTAAATGAATAAAATACAAGTGGCGTATTTTATGAATGATGTATTTTATGAAGTACAGATAAGAAGCATAAAACTAAATTTTATATTTTGTAGTAATATTCAAAGGAAGACTAATTTTCATAGCATACCTGGGTAACGTGTAAAAAAGATCGATGTATACATGACAAGTTTTAAGCGTGGCAGAACTTCTCCAGACTCTTACAATATTATTCAAATATCCAAAAACGCGAAAGAGACACTATATACATAAATATATGAAAATACACTCATGCTCATAAATTAAAGATAATGCTGATACGTGGTGAAACAACGCTCTCGTGGGCGGTTTGCGGGTTTAAATCACCTCGGGGTATGACCATGCGGTGCATTTGACCTGCGGTCGTCGCACGGTGGCGCTGGCAGCAGTCCACATATGCAGAGGTGTGTTGGTGCATGTCAGAGTACGGTGAAGTGACTGTGTGTGCAGACGTTTTCAGACGTGCTAATGGTGACTGTTTGTTGAAAATGACTCAAAGAACACATATTGACGACGGTATGAGGGGTAGAATACTAGGGCGACTGGAGGCTGGTCAAACAAAGCAGGTCGTAGCATGGGCCTTCCGTGTGCCACAAAGTTTGATCTCAAGATTATGGCAACGATTCCAGCAGACAGGAAACGTGTCCAAGCGCTACAGTACGGGACGTCCGTTGTGTACAACACCACAAGAAGACCGATATCTCACCATCAATGCCCGCAGAAGGCCACGCAGTACTGCAGGTAGTCTTGCTCGGGACCTCACCGCAGCCACTGGAACAGTTGTCTCCCGACACACAGTCTACAGACGACTGAACAGACATGGTTTATTCAGCCGGAGACCTGCAAGGTGCATTCCACTGACCCCTGGTCACAGGAGAGCCCGTAAAGCCTGGTGTCAAGAACACAGTACATGGTCATTGGAACAGTGGTCCCAGGTTATGTTCATGGACGAGTCCAGGTATAGTCTGAACAGTGATTCTTGCCGGGTTTTCATCTGGAGTGAGCCAGGAACCAGATACCAACGCCTTAATGTCCTTGAAAGGGACCTGTATGGAGGTCGTGGTTTGATGGTGTGGGGTGGGATTATGATTGGTGCACGTACACCCCTGCATGTCTTTGACAGAGGAACTGTAACAGGTCAGGTGTATCGGGACGTCATTTTGCACCAGTATGTCCACCTTTTCACGGGTGCAGTGGGTCCCACCTTCCTCCTGATGGATGATAACGCACGGCCCCACCGAGCTGCCATCGTGGCGGAGTACCTTGAAACAGAATATTTCAGGCGAATGGTCTGCCCGTTCTCCAGACCTAAACCCAGTCGAGCACGTCTGGGATGCTCTCGGTCGACGTATCGCTGCACGTCTTCAAACCCCTACTCCGCTTCAAGAGCTGGTGCAAGAATGGGTGGCTATACCCCAGCAGCTGCTCGACCACCTGATCAACAGTATGCCAACACGTTGCGCGGCCTGTGTACGTGTGCATGGTGATCATATCCTATACTGATGTCGGAATACATGCGCAGGAAACAGTGGCGTTTTGTAGCACATGTGTTTCGGGACGGTTTTCTCAACTTGTCACCAATACCGTGGACTTACAGATCTGTGTCGTGTGTGTTCCGTATGTGCCTATGCTATCAGCGTCAGTTTTGTGTAGTGCCACGTTGTGGGGCACCACATTCTGCAATTATCCTTAATTTATGAGCATGAGTGTAGATGTAAACACATTTGAAAATGATCCGGTGTCGCAAGCCTCAGTAATTTACAGAAATTACATAAGATCTTGGTTTGTTACAGGCTGCAGGCATGTGTCGTCTACAGCATTAGTTGAGACCGTGGCGTGTAGGACTTCGGCCAGACGCAGTGGTGCACCTCGCCACGCGTTTAGAACATGTGAGAAGCTCTCACCTCAGCCAAACCAACAAGTCTGCAGTGGAAGAGAGCATTACATCAACGAAGGACCCCTGTTTGTTTCTGAACAGATTAGGATGCTGTGTTGCGCCAACGCGATCTGAGATTCGGTCATCAAAGATGCAGTGGAGATGTACATGATTCTCTCGTGAACCGAGAAAGCGGTTTCCATCTGAGCTCCGCATGAGGCGTAGCTTTAGTAAAAAATCGGTCTGGGAAGGTCTGGATCTCTGCCGTACCTGTCCGTGCTTCGCAGCGGCAACCCAGCCTCAGTAGCTGGCCACACACTTGCGTATTTCTGCGAGCGGACATCTATCAGGAAGTCCGTGGGTTTTCCTTTGGTTTTCACGTGACTGCAATATTTGGTTAACAGAAGTATAGTGAAGGCACGACCACATGAATAGCGCCGTGAAACAACATATTTGCGAAAACTGACATGTGGACATTACATCATCGAGAATGTAAAAAATAGGGCGTACAAAGAAATGGTTGAAACGGTGCTCCAAAATGTTGTAGAATCTAAAAAAAATCTGATATAATATTTCAGAAGAGAATTCATTTTTGTGACCATATTGTCCGTAGTTGCTTTATAATAATTGAAGGTACTTTAATTCCGGCTTTGAAACTACAGTACAAGAAACACCAGTGAGAAACAAGAGGATACGTCAAAAACGTGCATGCAGACGGCGTTTTCCTAATATGAGTGAAAATCTGATATAAAATATCGTAAAGTAAAATCAGTATTTTCCGTAATGAACTACTTTTAGACATAGAACGCAATACATACTGTAAATGTGTTCCATTACAGACCACTGATGATGTTTTATTTCAACAAAAAGAAACGCGTTTGTAGACAAATATACGAAATTTCTTGCAGCTGGACGATGGATTTAGGAGACCATCAATAATTTCTGGATAGGGCTTAGAAAGGTGTCGGTGTTTTGAAGGAAGCATAAGACGGGGGTGGGGGGGGGGGGGGGGGAGGTGAACTGTATAAGCCAACACTTTGGCTAATGCCGATAAAATGTTGTTTTACCCATATCTGTGTTGCGTCCATTAATTCACAAGTATTATGAATTACTGTCTTGTACAAAAGATCAAGATCGCTCTCTTCCTAGCATAGTGAACCTTCACGATTCTCAGAGAAATGCTGAATCTGATCTATACATCTGGAATGTCGCACTGCAGCAGTCCATTTTTGACCCATTTTGTGCTATTTTTCTTTCGATAAATGTATGAGTGCATATCGTACGAATTACCGGCAACTGCCCTAATTTCCTTCTAGTTATCGTCCATAATTTCTCCTCTCCAACATAAAAGATTTTCAAAATGCGAAAATGTACTGCAATGAAATAACGTCTTAAAGTGTCTTGCCGTACGACGTACTTTCGGCGAGACGTAGTCGCGACTCCGGCAATCCGTCGCCTTTGGCCTGTCTAACATGGAACCCGGTCTCTGCGCAGATCTGAGAGACTACATCCTACGGGCGGGGTCACAACATCAAAGGGAAAAGACGGATCTGATATCGGCGGGCCGTATCCGTAAAAAATATTTACGTAACTTGCCCGTGGTTCAAGCCCGTCGCACAAATCCGGTCGTGTGAATTCCGCTACTGGTTCACCGCGTAGTGCGTCGGCAGACAAGCCTGCAGTCTCGTGGCTATACAGGAACAAACCGGGCATTAAGCCAACAGTTCGCCTGAACATGACGAGTAGGAAACTTGTCGAAACGCTGCAACAGCAGGACCCCACCGTTCAGCTTATATCATGTGAAGATTTCGATACCATTTATTTTGTTTTCTTCGGTAAGGGACTGTGAATTATTTGATCCGTTCTAGTTCACAGCATCTCAAGGTGATTTTATTCCTCTACACAGATAGCCCGCCCACTTACTTCCTATTAAACTCATGGGTCGTCTTATAGTTGACATTGAATTCTCGAGATCAGAACAATAAAATCATCCGTACAAGAAGAGCTCTTCAAATGGTAATACCTATCTTTCTATCATATGTGTGTCATATAGTTATCACGACAAGGAAATCGACAGCCGTACTTTCAATGCTCCATATCCGAATGAAACTGGGGACGGTGAAATGTTAGTGTTGTCACCCGATCCTCCGCTACAGAACATAACGTGGCTTCCGGGGAAAAAAGCTGTAGATATACACTCAACGGCCGAAGAAAATAGTATAGGCATGCATATTGAAATACAGAGATATGTAAACAGGCAGAATACCTTGCTGCGGTCGGCGGCGCCTGCTTAAGACAAAAAGTATCTAGCACAGCTGTTAGATCAGTTAAGGTGCTACAATGGCAGGTCATCAAGATTTAGGTGAGTTTGAATGTAGTGTTATAGACGGTGCACGGGCGACGAGACATAGCATCTCCGATGTAGCGATGAAGTGGGAATTTTCCGTGCAACCATTTCACGAGCGCACCGTGAATGTCAGGAATCCGGTAAAATATCAAACCTCCGGGATCGCTGCTGCTGGTAAAAGATCCAGTAAGAACTGGACCAGCGACAAGTGAAGAGAATCGGGCGACGTGACAGAAGTGCAACCCTTACGAAAATTGATGCAGACTTCAATGCTGGGCAATCAACAAGAGTCAAAGTGCGAACCATTAAACGAAACATCATAGATATGGACATTGGGAGCCGAAGGTCCACTCGTGGAACCTTGATGACTGCACGACACAAGGATTCACGCCTCGACTGGGCCCGTCATCACCGACATTGGATTGTTGATGACTGGGAACTTGCCGCCTGGTCGGAGGAGTCTCGTTTCAAACTGTATCGAGCAAATGCACGTGTGCGGGTAAGGAGACAAGGTCACGTGTCCATGGACTCTGCATGTCAACATGGGAGTGTTCAAGATGGTGCAGGCTCTGTGATAGTGTGGGGCGTGTGCAGTGGGAGTGATATGGGACCCCTGGTAGTTCTAGATACGACTCCGACAGATGACACGTACATAAGCACCCCGTCTGATCATCTGCATCCATTCATGTCCATTGTGCATTCCGATGGACTTGAGAAATTCCAGCAGAACAATGCGACACCCCACACGTCCAGAAGTGGTACAGAGTGGCTCCTATAGCGCTCTTCCGAGTCTAAACACTTCAGTTGGCCACCAGACTCCATAGACAAGAAAATTTTTGAGCAGATCTAAAAAAAAAAAAAAAATGGCTCTGAGCACTATGCGACTTAACTTCTAAGGTCATCAACCGCCTAGAACTTACAACTAATTAAACCTAACTAACCTAAGGACATCACACACATCCATGCCCGAGGCAGGATTCGAACCAGCGATCGTAGCGGTCGCTAGGTTCCAGACTGCAGCGCCTAGAACCGCACGGCCACTCCGGCCAGCTTTGAGCAGATCTGGGATGCCTTGCAACGTGCTGTTCAGAAGAGATTTCCAACGGCTCGTACCCTTACGGTTTTATGGATAGCCCTGCAGGATTCACAGTATCAGTTCCCCCCAACGCTACTTGAGACATTAGTCGAGTCCATGCCACATCGTGTCGCGGCACTTCTGCGTGCTCGCGAGGGCCCTACGCGATGTTAGGCAGGTGTAACAGTTTCTTTGGCTCTTCAGTTTAGATGGGAATGGAGGTGTGAAGGCAGCTCTCGGATTGCCTGTTGAAGATGCAGGTATGTGCATGCGTGCGCATCGAAGTACAAGTGTGCGTTGAGCAAAGTGACGCAGTGGCTGGCGACACATTGCTCCGAACTCTGACGCCCCACGCAACAAGTGGGTCGCGTGATCGGTGGTCGGTGGTTGGGAGTTTGCGCAGCGCCTCAGGCCTCGGCGAAGGTCAGCACGCGCCGTCCCGCCATAAACCACGGAGGGGGGCCGCCTGCTGTCTGCTGCCTGCCTGCTGTCTGGCTATTCTCGCTAACGGCCCGGGTCGAGGCCCCAGACCTTTCCACCGCCTGGCTTTCTCCACCCGATCTCGGCCAGCGCGATGACACGGCGACGACGCGGTGTGTCAGGACTGCGAAAGCCTCACGCCAGTTCCGAGAGCTGCTTCTGTGTGTGGCCTCTTTATCTGTCAGCAGGTTCTAAGCTGCACAGTGGCGTAACTTGGATGTGGCAGCCGGGGCGCGTGCCCTCGACGCCATTTCCGCCGGGGCAGGGTGCAGCACAGTGACGTGTGAAAGGAGGAAAATCAGATGAAAATAAGGAGTGAGATGCGGAAGATGAAATGGAAGAAGAAGAAGAAGAAGCGAGTAGTCTGGTGAGGGCTAAAATGGATACGGGACAGAGATTTAAGGCATCATAAATTGACAGAGCACTGAAAGACGTAAGTCAAAACAAGGCCCCGAGAGTAGACAACATCCCATTAGAACTACTGATAGCCTCGGGAGAGCCAGCCCTGACAAAACTGTACCATCTGGTGAGCGAGATGTATGAGACAGGCGAAATACCCTCAGACTTGAAGAAGAATATAATAATTCCAATCCCAAAGAAAGCAGGTGTTGACGGATGTGAAAATTACCGAATTATCAGTTTAATAAGCCACTGCTGCAAAATACTAACGCGAATTATTTACAGACGAATGGAAAAACTGGTAGAAGCCGACCTCAGGGAAGATCAGGTTGGATTCCGTAGAAATGTTGGAACGCATGAGGCAATACTGACCCTACGACTTATCTTAGAAAATAGATTAAGGAAAGGCTAACCTACGTTTCTAGCATTTGTAGACTTAGAAAAAGCTTTTGGCAATGCTGACTGGAATATTCTAGCCGGCCGCGGTGGCCGTGCGGTTCTAGGCGCTCCAGTCCGGAGCCGCGCTGCTGCTACGGTCGCAGGTTCGAATCCTGCCTCGGGCATGGGTGTGTGTGATGTCCTTAGGTTAGTTAGGTTTAAGTAGTTCTAAGTTCTAGGGGACTGATGACCACAGCAGTTGAGTCCCATAGTGCTCAGAGCCATTTGAACCATTTTTGGAATATTCTCTTTCAAATTCTGAAGGTGGCAGAGGTAAAATACAGGGAGCGAAAGGCTATTTACAATTTGTACAGAAACCAGATGGCAGTTATAAGAGTCGAGGGGCATGAAAGGGAAGCAGTGTTTGGGAAGGGAGTAAGACAGGGTTGTAGCCTATCCCCGATGTTGCTCAATCTGTACATTGAGCAAGCAGTAAAGGAAACAAAAGAAAAATTTGGAGTAGGAATTAAAATCCATGGAGAAGAAATAAAAACTTTGACGTTCGCCGATGACATTGTAATTCTGTCAGAGACAGCAAAAGACCTGGAAGAGCAGTTGAACGGAATGGACAGTGTCTTGAAAGGAGGATATAAGATAAACATCAACAAAAGCAAAACGAGGATAATGGAATATAGTCAAATTAAATCGGGTGATGGTGAGGGTACTAGCTTAGGAAATGAGGCGCTTAAAGTAGTAAATGAGTTTTGCTATTCGGAGAGTAAAATAACTGATGATGGTCGAAGCAGAGAGGATGTAAAATGTAGACTGGCAACGGCAAGGAAAGCGATTCTGAAGAAGAGAAATTTGTTAACATCGAGTATACATTTAAGTGTCAGGAAGTCGTTTCTGAAAGTATTTGTGTCGAGTGTAACTATGTATGGAAGTGAAACGTGAACGATAAATAGTTTGGACAAGAAGTGAATAGAAGCTTTCGAAATGTGGTGCTACAGAAGAATGCTGAAGATTAGATGGGTAGATCACATAACTAATGAGGAGGTATCGAACAGAATTAGGGAGAAGAGAAAATTGTGGCACATCTTGACTAGTAGAAGGGATCGGTTGGTAGGATATGTTCAGAGGCATCAGGGAATCACCAATTTAGCATTGGAGGGCAGCGTGGTGGGTAAAAATCGCAGACGTAGACCAAGAGATGAATACACTGAACAGATTCAGAAGGATGTAGGTTGCAGTAGGTACTGGGAGATGATGAAGCTTGCACAGGATAGAGTAGCATGGAGATTTGCATCAAACCAGTCTCTGGACTGAAGACCACAACACAACGCAAATTTCGTTTATGAAGTGTTCCATTCTGGTTTTTATGTATACTGAACGATATATGTCTGCATTCCGATTCTTCGATATGTTTGGGGAGTAAAAACACTAAAAATGTACAGAAATTAACGTGAGCATTTATTTTGATTACCTTTTTTGCACAGTACGTAGCTAAATTGTATTCCACAAAAATTTCGTCTCTCAATATTGTTTAATTTTGAATCGGAGAACCGTGAATGAGGATAAAACCTTGAGGATAACTATTTGTTTCAAAATATAGTCTGTTAATATTTAACCTACTGAAGACGTAATGCATTACACGCAAGCTTGCGAAATCATTAAATTTTATTCAAGTTGATTAGGACTAGAACTTATTATTCATTAGTTAAACATTTGTTTCCTGAGTGTGAAGTCGTTGTTAGCTTTACGAAAAGAAAACATTTTTGTCTAAAGAAAAATTACGGAGCTCCAAATATAAACAAGAGAACATAGTTTGTGTCTTCCAGAAGTTATGGGCAGTAAACTGGAAATTAAAATTAAAGACGGAATACCACCATTTTGCAACACTAAAATTATACATTTTCTGAATATGTAATTCAGTGAAAATTAATGCTTCAGTTATAAAAGTCTAAAGATAGGAAACTACCATTCTCTAGAAATTTTGCGTGCCGAACAATGAGTAAAGACTCAAAGTGCGCCAACGCATGTTGCTAATCATTATTTAGACGCATAATCTGTCAAGTTGATTAGGACTAGAACTTATTAGTCATTAGTTAAACATTTGTTTCGAGAGTGTGAAGACGTTGTTAGCTTTAGGAAAAGAAACCATTTTTACCTAAAGAAAAATTATGGATCTCACAATGTAAAAAAGAGAACAGAGATTTTTGTTTCCAAAAGTTATGGGTACTAACGTGGAAGTTAATTTAAAGACAGAATACCACCATTTTGAAACACTAAAATTATAAATTTTCTGAATACTTAAGTCTGTGAAAATTAATGCTTCAATTACAAAAGTTTGAAAATAGGAAACTACCATGCTCTATAAATTTTGCTCGCCGAACAATGAGTAAAGACTCAAAGTGCGCCAACGCATGTTGTTATCATTTTTTAGACGCGTAATCTGTCCCTCATTTGTCTGTATCAGGTAAGCATTGAATCGTGCTTACCAGTACTGTAACCAGTAATGTTTTCAAGAAATCAGTTTTGGAAGGTAAAGAAATCTCTAGAGAAGCAGTGAAACCGTCAGGGAGAAACTGCAAGAATGTGGCAACCCATTGCTTGTATCCGTGACACACTATCCCGTAATTCGCGATAATTCAAAATGAGCTACCATTCTTGAAACTCTTGAAATATGTTAAGGATCACACACTGCACAGAGGTACCACAGAAGACGACAAAGAAACGTTGTATAGGTGGTACCGTCCATAGATTTGCTGCACCCTGTAAGTGTTTTGTTAATAAAACACAGTCTCTGGTAAGCCTTCCTCACAAAAATTTTTATGTGACGGTTCATATTTAAGTTTTTTGCAAGTATAACCTGCAGGCAAAAGCGAATGAATGGTATAAAAGGGAATAATGAAGATATCCGTGTTGGACTGCATTGCACAATTATTCCATAACATCTGTCATTTCCTGGTGCGGAGACGCACGTCTTTTGTTTTCGACTACTGCATGATACCACTTGAGTTACGACTAAGGAGCAGAGTAACGAACCTTTGAAGGGTATATTTTTGTTTCCAGAATGAGTTTTCACTCTGCAGCGCAGTGTGCGCTGGTGTGAAACATAAAGGCTGATTAAGAATGAGCGCGGGGCGAGGACTCTAACCCGGAACCTTTGCGTTTCATGGAAAATGACCAACTGAATGAGCTTCCTAGGCACGATTTACAACCCATCCACACACGTTCATTTCAGCCACTACTTCTCTCCTACTTCTCATACTTGACGGAGGTCACAAATGTTGGGGCCGGCCAGAGTGGCCGAGCGGTTGTAGGCGCTGTAGTCTGGAACCTCGCGACCGCTACGGTGGCAGGTTCGAATCCTGCCTCGGGTATGGTTGTGTGTGATGTCCTTAGGTTAGTTAGGTTTAAGTAGTTCTACGTTCTATGGGACTGATGACCTCAGTAGTTAAGTCCCATAGTGCTCAGAGCCATGTGAACCACAAATATTGGGTTGGGTTGGGTTGTTTGGGGAAGTGACCAGACAGCGAGGTCATCGGTCTCATTAGATTAGGGAAGGACAGGGAAGGAAGTCGGCCGTGCCCTTGCAAAGAAACCATCCCGGCATTTCCCTGGACCGATTTAGGAAAATGACGGGAAACGTAAATCGGGATGGCCGGACGCGGGATGGAACCGTCGTCCTCCCGAACGCGAGTCCAGTGAGTTAGCCACTGCACCACCTCGCTCGGTGGCCACAAATGATGTCACAAGTTCAACTACCAGTCCGGAACACAGTTTTAATCTGAAAGGAAGTATTACTATACTCACGTTCAGAAAAAGGAAACAGAACACTCTGAACGATTAGACTTAGGACGTTCATATTCGCAGGCTACATAAATTAGTATCTTTCGCAGAAATGATTAGCACTTCTGTCACCTCGTTTAGGCATGTGTCCTGTTGCCTAGTCAGCACAGGGCCGGCATTGGGCCCTGGTAACTTATTCTATGCATGATGGCATCGAAAAATATAAGGCGCGAATGGCGTCCTATGCTATAGCCATCCAGGTTGCATTCACCTGGCTCTAAAGTTCATCTGTGGTTTTTGGCAAAGGGTCACAGTACTGCATCCGTCGTTTCACCATACCCTACATATTTTCGTCTGGCGACAAGTCTGGTGATCTGGCGGTCCAGAGGAAATGGCTGACGTCCTATGACACCTAGAAGGCACGTATTCGTGCAGCAACATATGGTCGTGCATTGTCTTGCTGAAAAATGTCGTTTGGGGTGTTGTGCGGAAACGGTATGGCTACGAAATGGTTCAAATGGCTCTGAGCACTATGGGACTTAACATCTATGGTCATGAGTCCCCTAGAACTTAGAACTACGTAAACCTAACTAACCTAAGGACATCACACACATCCATGCCCGAGGCAGGATTCGAACCTGCGACCGTAGCGGTCACGCGGTTCCAGACTGAAGCGCCTAGAACCGCAGGGCCACTCCGGCCGGCCGGTACGGCTACGGGTCGCAGAAAATTATCCACTTAGCTCACACTGATCATATGCTTCGACACGCACCAACTTTGATTTGTGATTGTACCCAGTAGCACCCTAGAACTTAAAGCCTCGAGTTGGCGGTGTATGTCTTGTGTGAATACAGTCACTGTGATCCCCTTGTCTGAGGCGAACCGAAATTCGATCATCACTTTTAAATAAACAGAACCTGGATTTGTCCAAAAACTCTATCTTACGCCTTTCCTGTCCCCAGTGACATCGTTCCATACACCATTGCCGTCTAGCATGTTCCTGCACATTCGTCAAAGATAGGCGGAGAAGTGGACGACGCGCCCGTATTCCATGCTGTAATGAATGGAGACGGACTGTCGCCAGCCACCGATAGTTTACGATGTATTATCCTCCGCATCTGCTCAAGTCACACTGATCCATTAACTTTGGTTTACAGCGACAGCCACATTTTACCGGCAGATGGTGTTGCGACGCGATTTCGATGTTGACTTTTAAGCCTCTGTCCGACATTTCTGCAGAACACACTAATGTCCACGTCTGAAAATATGAACGTACTGTCTCTAGTCGTTGAAGGTGTCATGTTTTTTTTCTGAACATGAGTGTATATTTTTGCGTTTGTTGTCTTGTTTGTTACGTCTATGAATTGAATGGAAAAAAACAATATAAGTTAGTCATGTCCTTGTTTCAAACAAATACCTTTTCAGCGTATGTTATTGCATACAAAAATAATTAACGAATATATATATATATATATATATATATATATATATATATATATATATATATACATATATATGGTGGTCCATTGATAGTGACCGGGCTAAATATCTCACGAAATAAGCGTCAGACGAAAAAACTACGTTGTGCCCTGGATGCCAGCTGCCAGCCAATAAAGCAGCAGGCAGCAACGAAATTAGTTCTCCGTCCTCATTATACATAGTAAATGAAAATACTCATGGCTGATTATCGTTTCGGGTTTTTGCACATCTATGTCTGTAGTTGTGAGTGGGCTGCTTCTATGTTGGCAGCGCTGTATAGCGCTTTGCATTGGTTCTCTGACTGCGTTTCTTTGTAGGATAATCTGTGGCTCTTTGGACTCGTTGTTGGAAGTTAATCGACGATAGTGTTGGGCAGTTGGAAGTTAGTCGCCAGCAGTGATGGAAGTTCTGTTTGGCAGTTGGAGGTGAACATCCAGTAGTGATGGATGTTAAATGTGAGAAGTTGGCGTTGATGGAGGTAGAGGGCTGAAGTGTTAGCGTAGGCTAACGACCTGGAAGTATCCGACTTGGTGACTGAAAATTATTCATGATTATATATCTTTGTACTGGATGTCAACGACGATTTAGATTCGTATCTGAATGTCACATTATTAGGGTAAAAAATACATTATCTGGTTTGCAACAAAATCTTTCCTTTGCTAAACACATGCCTATTAGTAGCTAGTGGCTGTAGTAGTTAGAATCTTTTATCTTGCTGGCAGTATTGACGCTCGCTGTATTGCAGTACTTCGCGTAATGAAGATTTTTTTTGTGGTAAGTGCTTAATGAAATGTATAGGTTATTGTTAAGATTTCTTTTTAGTTAGGGCCATTCTTTTGAATCAATTATTTGAAGTCAGGCTGTAATTTTTTTGAGCAGATTGCGTTGCACTAAGAATATTGTGGGTCAGTGTTGACATGATAAAAATAGGTAAAGAGTAAGTAGGCTCAGTACGTTCAGGTTTACTCAGCTGTTTCAGAATCAAATAACGTAGAAGTTTCATTTTCTCAGTCATTTAGCAATTTAACTGTAAGATGGCAAGAACTATGCCCCTTACATGAAGTCATTAAAGATCACCTAACTAACGTTGAGCGAACAGTAGGGCTGAACAAAAATGACTGACAAGGCACAATGCATCTTGTAGAGGGTATAGTATGGACGTATTGGAATAATTAATGTGGTGATGGTTTTAAAGTAATTCACACGACATGAAAACTTTATGGAAACGCGTCGATTTACTGGAGGCTAGTTTATCCCAGGGAAGTATTCGAGTTGACTGTGGCCGGCTGGGGAGCAGTGAAGGGAAGCGACAATAGGCAGCTTAGGGCAGCTCAAACTCTAAGAAAGCGGTAACGGGCCACAGCCTCCAGCTGCCTCAAGATGAGTGACAGTGAGTGGTTGGTTGAACCCATGCTGGTGTACCGGAAAGCAGACGGAGAACTTGTACGCCTGTTGATAAATGTCTGTCGTCCCGTTTTCAATGAAACATGCGAGAAAGCCGCGCAAAGCTACGTTGGAGCGGTCAACAGAGGCCAAAATTTGCGTGTTCGTGACTATAACAACTTCACGCTGAATTCACGGTCTGCAGAGTCTGAAGTAAATCAGGAGAAAAGCGACAGAATGAAATACGTCGGCCTCCTATGGGAATGTAGGACCGAGGAATTTGAAGTACTCTCATGGGAGTCAGAATTCCAGAAAAATTGGTGTTTTGTGCAGACGCTAACCTTGATGGGTGGCCTGGGAGGAGCTAAATAGCAGAAGTTGAGAGGAAGGGAAATTTTGTGGGAATTTGTTCACTTCCCAGAGCAGGCATTGGTCGGCGCTGGGAAGCGACGCATAATTAACGCGAGTTGCGCTGCAATTGGCGTAAGTGATTTGCTGGTGGGGAAACCGAGGCGAAGAGCGGACTGGGAGAAGTCTCCGTAGTGGTCTTCCGTTCCCAGCTTGCCTAGAGTGCGGACGTGGCGTTCTTTACTCAGCTTGCCTGAGAAAGCGTGAGCATCTCTGTAGTTTAGGACTTAGCAAATGGAACGATTGAGCTTGGAGATAGGAAGTTTTGGTTCAGCTATGTAATGAGCAAGACAGCCAGGATTGAATAGACTAGCGCAGCCTTGCAGCACCACGAGGTCGGCCGACGTCCGCACACCGACGCCGCTCCGCCACGCTGTATTCGGTGATATTGCGCCCGCTCCGGCCACTGATTAATTTGTTGGATCACGTCGGCAAAGTTTCCACGAGGGTTTCATGGACCGTGTATTGTAGAATTATTCTCGCACTTCGCATTACGCCTGGGTCAGTCGATAGGAATTACTCTTGAGTCGTCGCGCTTTACTCCACGCAAACGCAATTTATTACCACTGCCTGGTAGGAGAGTCATGTAATGTGATGATTGAAGGTCGTGAGTTAAAATAAATTTGTGCTAATTGACTGCATCTGTTTTCAATCAAGTAGTTGAAATCCCAAGTCTCTTCCTTAATTAATTTTATGTTCAACATTTGCATCTGGTGTTCAATAGCTGAATATAACATCAATGTGCACATCTTTTTAATTAAAAGTGATTAATTCCGAATCAATTAATGTCAACACTGCCACCGCTGTTCAATCAGGAGTCCCAGGGCCTTATTACTTTCTTTGCGTTATCCGATATTGCGGCAGCTTTGCACTATCTGTTGATCTGTTAGTCAATTAGCTGCGGTGAACACACGCCAAAACCAGATAAGTGACGGGTGGGGTGTTACATAACCACAGACACACACATTTAAATAAAGAAGTTTCATAGTCTGAAAGCCACATTACGTCTATGGAGTACCAGAGTCACGTTCCTCTTTCCCTGTTCCAGTCGCGTATGGTTCGCGGGAAGAACGATTTCTGGGAAGCCTTCGTTACGGCTCGAATCTCAATGATTTTATATTCGTGGTCTTTTCGCGAGACATACATGGGACGAAGCAATGTATTGGTTCAGAAACGCTCTCTAAACAGTAGACCGTAACGTGAAGCAGGACGGCTCTCTTGCAGCGCCTGCCACTGGAGCTGGCTAACATCTTCGTGACGCCTTCGCGCTTGCTCATTGAACCTGTAATTATATTAGTTGGTTTTCAACCCCTTGGTCAACTCCTTCAATGTATGTCATTTTGTCGTTCGACCGACTATTTGAAGGAAGAGCTACAGTGTGGTCTTGCTCTATGAAAAAGTTTTGGAAAAAGATGTTGAGTATTTCGGCATTTTCTGTATCTTTCTCTACTTCACCGTTATTATGGACACAGAATGTATCGACAGATGTCGTCGAAATGTTTACAATTTAACATAAGACCAGAACTTCTTAGGACTTTCTTTGAGATTCGTAGTTCGAGTTTTTCTTTCGTATTCCCTGTACGCTTGGTGCGTAGCCTTCCTTATGCTAATTTTACTTCTTTTAATCTGCTTCAGTCAGTCATAAATCATTTAATCATCTACATTCACCTATTTTCGGTCTCATTACTTTCAGTATAATCTTGTTGAATGATCCTTCATAGGTAGTTGATGGATTCAAATAAGCTGAATTTATAGACTAAATTTTCTTCTCGAATATTTCACAGACCATTCACATTTAAACGATTCAGAAGGATCTCGTCAAAAATCAGTGCTTAGCAAGGTTATGTCTCAATGAGGAAAAATTCGTTACTTCCTAATTGCTGATTCATGGGTAGAGGTACAAAGAGTGTTGAGAATCAATTCTTCTCTTAAAACTTTTAAAGCTTCACCTTTATACATCATATCATCTACGGATGTACCTTCGAATGTACTGCTCTGAAATGAATTTTCTTTGATTCACAGTAAAAATGAAAGGTAAAAGTAAGTATACTATTGAAAGTAACTACAGTGATTATGCACTCTAGAAGCAACTTCGTACCCACGCAATAGTAATCTGCACCGTAACCGTTAACCCTAATAGTTAATGACATATGTGATAACAACAATAACACTGCAGTAAATTTATGGATCTCTTTCCAAAGTCTTATACCGTCGTACGATATCCATTGTGATTCGGCCAGTTTATTTCACTTTAACTTCGTGTCCTGATGTCACTCATACCGCCACAGTAACCTGCCAACCTAAGGGACGGAAGTCGTGTGCTCCACCTGTCAATGAATCGTACAAACGTTGTTATGTTACAGCATTTTAACTGTTTGTGTATCATATTTTCTGAGGCGAGGACTGCCCACCAAACCAGCATTTGCCTACAGTGGCGTGGAAAACAGGCTAAAATCCAAACTCAGAGTGGCCAGTGAACGTGAGTATTAACTATCATTGCGACACAGGCACGAGCAAGTGGCGTTTGGTTCAAAGAGCGAATTAAAATTTCTGGTGAATTTCAGTGCTCAAAATATTGAGCAAGGAGGTGTTTAAGTTCATTCCTCGAAGAGGTCTTCAGAAACGGAACGACAGAGTAATTGACTAAATTTTAATACTCATAATCACCTGCAGAGTTACTGAACCCACAGTTTTATTCCGAACTTGATAATGGAAAGAGCTGATGCACCACATCAGTCCAAAATGATTCGACTGGATAAATAAAAAACAAGAAAACGTTAAGATGATGAGTTTAATGTGTCATATGTTCGACATAATCACCCCCGCCCCCGCATTTTAGTGCACCGCACATAACGTCCATACTACTATCTGAAAACAGTTAGAAAAAACCCTTCTTTGGGGTGTTGTTCAGTTCGTGCTGGCTTGAATCTCGGCTATGTCGTCTAAGCATTGTCCTTTCATGTGAATTTCTGCGCTTTCTCGTTTTGTGGTAGTTTCGTCTTCATAATAGAGCGTCTCGTCACCTGTGATGGTTTTTTCCCGAAAAGAACTATCTGCTTTTACCACTTCAGTCAAATCGCGGCAGGCGTCAGCATGTCGTAGCTTTTGCTCGGGAGTCAGCGTTTGCGCGATACATAATGCACACGTTTCCCTCATATTCAAAGCATTCTGGAGAATGTCTTTAACACCTGATAGCGATTTTTGACACAACAACGTTGACACACTGCGGTCGCACGTCCACTAATTGGTACTGCATGATTGGTCGAGTACGTAGCTGTTGTTTACAGTTATTAGTTCAAGCTGCCGCCGTCGTTACAGCGCTGGCGTCGCTTGTACGCCAGGAATAGAATCACTCTAGGAACGTCTTGGACGTACGGTGCACATCTGAATGTCACGGAAAAATCTGAACCAGAGCTATCTCAGCCACAATTCTTGGTAATCGTACACTCCTTTTTTATGGGTCAGCAGTTTACTGACTCGTTTGAAGCAGTCCGCAGTGACTTCTTCTCCCGCAATGAACTCTTCATCTCAGGGTATCACTTACAGCCAGTGGCCTGGATTATTTGCTGGATGTATTCCAGACTGTCTTTCATTACAGTTTTTGTCCTCCACGGATCCCTCTAGTGCCATGTGAGTTATTTCCTTATGTCTGAAACCTCTGCTATCATACTGTACCTTCTGCTAGTCAGTGTTTGCACATATTCCTTTTCTCTCCGGCTCTGTGGAGAATCGCCTCTTTTCTTACCGGTACAGTCAATTTTCAGTAATCTCCTGTAACACTGTGACCTGTGTCATCTTAGCCGCAACGGCACGTGTAGCCTACCTAGACCCTTTGGGATGTTATTAGTAGCATTCGACCGTGATTACGTGTACCTGATAATCAAATACCACATTAATTCCGAAAAACATACCCGATAAAATGTACAAAATATACTACTAATGGTTATAATGAGAGAGAAATTTACTGTACTAATAACAATCGGAACAGACCAGTCTAATTATGAAGATTAATTTTGATTAGTTTGCTGAGCTCGTTAGTAATTACGAAACTTAAATCTGTGAAACTGAAATTATTAAATGAAATACCACAGTCACAAGTATATTCAAAAAAACTTGTGAGCCTGATTGTGTTGGACTGAAAATGAACTTACGCAACATTTAATGAAACGTATGTGGCCGGCAACGGTCACTACACGTGCGAGATCTCAGTCAAAAACATAATTAATCATGAAATTCCAGAGAGTGAATTATTATTACATTGAACAATTCAGAATACTTTAAAAGCAAAACAGATTCTGTAATTGCAACACGTGGCGCGGTAACGACTGAGAAACATGACTTCACTCTGATGTTCACTGTCACTACATTTTACGAACCATTTCTGCAAGACGATAAAATTCATTGGCAGGAAATATAACTGGTAAGTTCAAATAACGAGCAGCTATTAAATAAGGCATCACGAAAAATACGAAAAGAAAAACAGAATTGCACATTTGAATCATAGTCTAAACTTTCACTGCAGTTTGCCGGAATGAATGATTTTCTTACTGAATCAGCTTACTTCTGAAAAGGGCAATGATTGCAGTTATATCACGAAACTGAGCCAATAATGTCGATCAGTTGGTAAAACGTATCGCTCGACTCGAAGAGCCAATTTTAAATTTGAAGTTCATTCAAGATTTTCATGTTAAATTTCCTTTCATTTTAATGATGTGACATTCGGTCATTGTAATGATTGTAATGATACGGAAAGGACCCTATTAATGGTAAGAATGACGCAACACAATCATTAACACTTGATAAAGATCAAGCATTACAGAAGCACTGTATTACTCAGTAAACTGATTCTCAGAGTCTGACAAGTCTACTACTTTGTTGAAGTCTGTGATGGTACAGTCTTATTCAAATATATACCTCTAGTTGGCGAGACGTAATGATTTGGCGACGGCAATTACTTGCCTCTTCTCCCATCAAATTTTAATATACCTGACCACACAGTACGCTTCTTCCAACAATCATCCTCAGACGTCTGTTTGAATACACATAGTGCCGTGCCCCGTACAAGTAGATTACCTGCCGCCTCCCCTACCCCACCCCCACATCCACAATGCATTGTCATATGCTTTGTCACCACACCGTCTAAATGCACTTACTTGCGAGTGTTCTCGCAGTCAGTTAGCGTCCGACCTCTTTCCTTAGTAACTGATGGCACACAAGTCCTCGCGCACTACATATTATTCCGGTACCATTCATACTACACAGGATGAGCCAGAAAGGGGGACCGATGTAGAAATTTATTGAGATAGCTTACAGTCTGTAGGTGCATCATTTTGTAACAACCAATCTCAAGTTTCACACAAAAGTGTGCTGTGTCGCTTTGGTTCGATGTGACTACCACTGTGATGTGGCAAACATACCACCAGTAATCAGTTTCTTCCTACACTCTTTTCAGCAAATAGGGCGTAAGTTGTGTAACGGCAGCGTAGATTCGATTTTTATGGTCAGCTAAATTGTTTGGTAGTGGAGGGACATACTGACGGTCTTTAATGAAACCCCAGAGAAAGATACACAGCGGTGTCAAGTCTGGGGTGCGAGGGAGCCATGCGATTCGCCCTTCAAGGCCAGTATACCGACCTGGGAAGCGATTTATCGGACAAATCTTGAAGTTCCTTGAGGAAACGAGGTGGTGCGCCGCCTTGCAAGTAGTAAACTATCCTATCTCGATCATCTTCATCTATCTGTGGAATTAAAACGTTTTCAAGCAGGTACAAATACACAATACCAGTGACAGTTTTCTCCATGAAGAAAAAAGGGCTATACACTTTCATACTGCTAAGAGCACAAAACACATTAACTTTCGGGGTGGTCACGAACGTGTTCCAGGGTTGCATGTTCATTCTCTCTGCCTCATATTCTACAGTTGTGGATGTTCACCGTACCACTGATATGAAACGAACGCATAGAGCGAGCACGCTTCGCACCATTCAAAGCAGCCATTTTAACTCTTCTCTACGCTGGCACTCCTGGTGGCGAAATGGGGTACTGATGCACTACGTGAATCAAATTTGAGGTTGTTTGCTACAAAGTGACACACCTACTCTTTTTTGACTCATATCGTATATTTGGATGCTATGCACTGCAAAATGTCTGACGCTCTCAGCTTCTCTGTTTACAAAATTGATATCAATAGACTGCTGCTGCTGAGTACAGGTTTAATAAGTCTAACCATGTAAGGTCGTCAGTTTTTCTATTCACCCCCGACCCCCTCCCCCTTTCCCAGGATGGTCTCAGTGTACTCATCTAGGCGCTGCAGTCTGGAGCCGAGCGACAGCTACGGTCGCAGGTTCGAATCCGGCCTCGGGCATGGATGTGTGTGATGTCCTTAGGTTAGTTAGGTTTAATTAGTTCTAAGTTCTAGGCGACTGATGACCTCAGAAGTTAAGTCGCATAGTGCTCAGAGAAATTTGAACCAATCAGTGTACTCATCTGCCTGCATCTAGAGTGAATTCTGTGTGCAAAGATGAGAAAGGTTTCTAAATATTTGCGTAGTATGGTTCAAATGGCTCTGAGCACTATGGGACTTAACATCTGTGGTCATCAGTCCCCTAGAACTTAGAACTACTTAAACCTAACTAATCTAAGGACATCACACACATCCATGCCCGAGGCAGGATTCGAACCTGCGACCGTAGCAGTCGCGCGGTTCCGGACTGAGCGCCTTAACCGCGAGACCACCGCGGCCGGTTGCGTAGCATGTATTTCATGCAGTGCGTGTGTACCAGAACGGCATTCACCTATTGGGCTGTGGGAAACTACCTAAAAACCCCTTCCAGGGTGGCCTTCACAGCGTATCTCGTCGTTAATCCAGCGGGCGGATTCAAACCGGGGCTGGCGCACATCCTCTTGCCGGATGCGGGCGCTTTAACACGCACGGGTGTCCGCGCAGGTGAGTAGATTGCAAGAATATCACTTCACAATATTTAAATCAACTAGCAATGGCGAGGAACCAATGACAATAGTAATATTTACGATCAGAAAATGAGATTAAGAAAACTGTGTGAATTAATTTGCCGCCCGTTTTCCCACACTCCACAATTCGCTCTCTTACAGTGGTGTGCTCCAGACTTGCAGTCTCATAAATTTATTATTCAACTTGAGGCCTGTATGTGATACTATGAAACTTCTTTTAACGATAAATGTTACCTCTGACTGTGATAGTCTCCTTTTTACATCCACCTTGTTTCGTACATGATGTATCATTTGCTTTCAAAGAAAGCAAAATTATTTTTTGTCGTCTACTACGTCCTCAACTTTGATGAAAGTTTGCCGCTGATTTCATTTCTGCTATTCCTCATAACTTTCGTCTTCCTCTGTTTTGCTGTCAGTCTGTATACAATGCTCGTTAGACTGTTCATTTCAATTCACGGTTTCTGTAGTTCTTTCTCAGTTTCACTGAGGGTAGCGTTGTTATCAGTGGACCCTATCACTGATATCCTTGCACTGTAAATTGTAATCCTCCTTTCTGAACTTAAACTTCCGTCATTGCTTCTTCGATAAAGAGGTCGAACAGTACTGCAGAAAGACTTCAATCTTGACTTACGTCCATTTTAATGCTATCATTTCGTGGGCGTCCATTCTTATTGTACCCCATCTGGGCTGAAGCTGCACAGTCTGTATGCGAATGTAAGTGAGAAAAGCGCTGCGTAGTGTAGTGAGTACGCTCACTCGTAGAGACGAGAAGGCAGCCGACTGATCTATTCCACGTCTGGAGAGACCTGTTGCATCACAATCAGGCCCTGTAACGGCGACGCAGCTGTACTGCCCACACAACGGAAAGAGCGGTGCTAAGCACACCGCCCTGTGGTGCCTGCGTCTCTGAGATACGCTGAATCACTGTGGCCGACGGTTACTTAATCGGAGAATCCACCTCGCAACAACTCCGACAGACTCTTACTGTGTCACTATTAGGCAGCGTCAGCGTGGACGAAACACGCCGCCGGAGGCTATACGTTGTTGGGTATGCCACTCTGTACGACTATCAGCGGTGAAGATTGGGAGGCACACAGGAGCATACTGCGGTACGACCGCTTGAGTATATGGATATACGATGGTGAGTCAAATGAAAACCTTAAACATTTTTTTAATATTATTTATTGTACAGAAGTGGTACAAAGCTGTATCACTTTTCAACATAATCTCCCCCAAGCTCAATGCAAGTCCTCCAGCGCTTACAAAGTGTATAAATTCCTTTAAAAAAAATTCTTTTGGTAGTTCGCGCTACCACTCATGCACCGCGTGGCGTACCTCTTCATCAGAACGGAACTTATTTCCTCCCATTGCGTCTTTGTGTGGTCCAAACATATGGGAATCACTGGGGGCAAGGTCTGGTGAGTATGGTGGATGAGGAAGACACTCAAAATGCAGGTCTGTGATAAAAAAATGGCTCTGAGCACTATGGGACTCAACATCTGAGGTCATAAGTCTCCTAGAACTTAGAACTACTTAAACCTAACTAACCTAAGGACATCACACACATCCATGCTGGAGGCAGGATTCGAACCTGCGACCGTAGCAGCCGCGCGGTTCCAGACTGTAGCGCCTACAACCGCTCGGCCACCGTGGCCGGCTGGTCTGTGACAGTTGCAACTGTTGTACGGGCAGTGTGGGGCCTTGTATTTATCATGTTGCAAAAGGACACCTGCTGACACCAATCCACGTCGCTTCGATTTGATTGCAGGCCGCAGATGATTTTTTAGGAGATCTGTGTATGATGCACTGGTGACAGTGGTCGCTCTAGGCATGTAATGCTCCAAAATGACGCCTTTTTTGTCCCAAAAGAGAGTCAGTATAACCTTTCCTGCTGATGGTTCTGTACGAAACTTCTTTGGTTTTGGTGATGAGGAATGACGCCATTCCTTGCTCGCTCTCTTCGTTTCCGGTTGGTGGAAGTGAACCCAGGTTTCGTCCCCAGTAACGATTCTTGCAAGGAAGTCATCACCTTCTCGTTCAAAGCACCGAAGAAGTTCTTCACAAGCATCAACACGTCGTTCTCTCATTTCAGGAGTCATCTGCCGTGGCACCCATCTTGCAGACACTTTGTGAAACTGGAGGACATCACGCGCAATGTGGTGTGCTGATCCATGACTAATCTGTAAACATGCCGCCCAATGTCAATCAGTGTCACACGGTGGTTTTCCTTCACTATGGCTTCAACTGCTGCAGTGTTCTGTGTAGTCACAACTCGTTGTGCCTGACCTGGACGAGGAGCATCTACCTCTGAAGTCACACCATTTGCAAACTTCCTACCCCATTCGTCGACTTGCTGCTGTGACAAACATACATCACCATACTGAACCTTCGTCGATGAATTTCAATAGGTTTCATACCTTCAAAAACCGAATAACATAACGCTGTTCTTCCCTGGTGCAAGTCGGAAGTGGGGTGGCCATCTTTATACTGATACTGCGACGGTATGTGTGCATCTGCACTATGCTGCTACAACAGGCCATTCTGCACGCTGTTTGTAGCATGCTTACCAACTTATAGGATAACGGCGCGAAATTTGTTATTACAAATTTAAGAATTTCATTTGACTCACCCTCATATATATATATATATATATATATATATATATATATGTGTGTGTGTGTGTGTGTGTGTGTGTGTGTGTGTGGTGTGTGGTGTGAGAGAGAGAGAGAGAGAGAGAGAGAGAGAGCTTGTTTTGAAGCTAAAATTAGTTTTCAGAGATTAAATTCGACGTCATCCGCCACTTGTATGATACTTTTCGTGTACAACTACAGCATGTTCCCCACTGGGCTCACAAGGTGCAACTCACAACCTGTGATAAAGCTTACACTGAGGTGCCAAATGTCATGAGATACCTCCAAACATCATGTCTTTTTCCGGTGTAGTGCGGCAACTCGATTAGCATGGACTCAACATGTCACTGAATGTTCTCTGTTGAAATACTGAGCCATGCTGCCTCTTGCAAGCTAACATCCCAAAGATGTTCGGGCTCACATGCTCTTCGTCGAAATGTCTTGGCTCAAACTCGTCTAGGGGTTGAACCGCGCGTGTCGGATTACACGCCGTAAATTAGACACTTGTGACCCTTTGGTTAAATTGTCTGGCTCATGGCAAGTTTGCAAAACACGAAGCTAATATAACATAACAACAGTCATAATAATATCTGGAACTAAACTAAGGACCCATAAATGATGTAGGCCAAACACCGGCGATTTGTTTAGAATACTGTGTATTCAGAAAGCAAACAAATAGCGAAAGTGGTCGCATTTAGAGTTACAGTTACACTCGACGCATATCCATTTGACACAGTATGATCATTCGCAATCTCATCGCAAAATACAAGTCTAATATTCCACCCAGCTATCTTCACGAAAAGTTAGAGTTGACACCAGGCGCGCGGCTGCTCACCGCTCAAAGACTGTCCCGCGATACCACACAACGCGAAATTATCTAATTCGTTTCACTTCCTAGCTTCCTGAAGACCGACTGTCCGCTTTCGCGTCTCAATCCGAACTGTACCCTTTGGTGTCTCCAGCGGAACTTTACTCTTTGGTGTCCATACAAGAACTGTCCCTTTCGCGCCTGCACCCCCACTGTCCTCTGTCCGGCCCCGGCCACGTTTCCCCCGCGCCGAATATCCTATCTCAGCTGACTACGGCAGTTCCCTTTGCTGAAGCTGTCCATCTCTTTGGCTACAGCTTATTCTACATTATTTTACATTCTAACATATTTAAATAATCAAAGCTCGACAACTTTCGCGTTCTAAATAAAGTAGCAATAATATCCGTTGCGTTGCATAATAAACGTCAAATTCCTTTACATAAAACCAATACAATTTCCTTTTTAACTTTGAATGTCACGGCCAGCAGCCTTGCACCAATGTACTTCCTGATAAATAAATGATGAACAAAAGTAATTTTAATGAACTAAACAATACAAC
The DNA here is from genome assembly GCF_021461385.2 of Schistocerca piceifrons. Taxonomy (NCBI): domain Eukaryota; kingdom Metazoa; phylum Arthropoda; class Insecta; order Orthoptera; family Acrididae; genus Schistocerca; species Schistocerca piceifrons. Next base: position 216,564,451 of record NC_060143.1, on the reverse strand, counting down.
AAACAGTCTGTTATCTAATGATTCAATAAGGTGTCATGCTGTCATCGTTCAATGTGTTTTGTGTGGAGGAAATTATGATCTCATGCTTAACTGAAAAAAACTGATAATTTCAATTTACTATATCTTTTTAAACAAATACGGTTACAACGTTTGTCATTTTAATGATGCGCTTCTATATGAAATGTCGATCGTTAAGATCCACCAAAACGTTCAGACTTTAGCATTCAGTTCTTAGTTACAAAACTTGTTAATTTCACTTTAACAGTAAATCCTAAACTACTATAGATATGATCAATATTCAAGTTTATTGGTATCTCGATAAAAATTTGTGGGGGCGGCAGATTAAAATTACTGTTGATTGATTCCATGCATTACCACAGAATAAAACAGTTTTCATAAATGTTTCCCTTTATGGCTGATCTTAGGTCCGCCATATTTAACACTGCTACGTCACCTTGGCCAGAATGGCTTCTACTGTGTTTCCCTATGACGTAGATTCTCGTCTGTCTCAATCGAACACTGCAGCCCTTAGGCCCCAATAGTCAATACACTTCTGTGAGTTTCCCCATGTCGTCGTGAATCAGCGCCCTTTGTGGCATGCGGTCCTGGATAACAGGGTTCGTTTCACAATTCCTGTAGGCTGACTCTTTCGGCCATATGTTTAAATGAGAGCGCAATGCTCGTTAACCCGCTCTCTGTAGCCATCCGTAACTTCCGGAAGGCGTTCGATACAGTTCCGCACTGTCGCCTGATAAAAAAAGTAAGAGCTTACGGAATATGAGACCAGCTGTGTGGCTGGATTGAAGAGCTTTTAGCATACAGCACACAGCATGTTGTTCTCAATGGAGAGACGTCTACAGACGTTAAAGTAACATCTGGCGTGCCACAGGGGAGTGTTATGAGACCATTGCTTTTCACAATATATATAAATGACCTACTAGACAGTGTCGGAAGTTCCATGCGGCTTTTCGCGGATGCTGCTGTAGTATACAGAGAAAAAAAATGGCTCTGAGCACTATGGGACTTAACTGCTGAGGTCGTCAGTCCCCTAGAACTTACAACTACTTAAACCTAACTAACCTAAGGACATCACACACATCCATGCCCACGGCAGGATTCGAACCTGCGACCGTAGCGGTCGCGCGGTTCCAGACTGTAGCGCCTAGAACCGCTCGGCCACAGCGGCCGGCTATACAAAGAAGTTGCAGCATTTGGAAAATTGCAGCGAAATGCAGGAAGATCTGCAGCGGATAGGCACTTGGTGCAGGGAGTGGCAACTGACCCTAAACATAGAAAAATGTAATGTATTGCGAATACATAGAAAGAAGGATCCTTTATTGTATGATTATATGATAGCGGAACAAACACTGGTAGCAGTTACTTCTGTAAAATATCTGGGAATAGGCGTAGGGAACGATTTAAAATGGAATGACCATATAAAATTAATTGTTGGTAAGGCCGGTGCCAGGTTGAGATTCATTGGGAGAGCCCTTAGAAAATGTATTCCTTCAACTAAGGAGGTGGTTTATAAAACACTCGTTCGACCTATACTTGAGTATTGCTCATCAGTGTGAGATCCGTACCAGGTCGGGTTGACAGAGGAGATAGAGAAGATCCAAAGAAGAGCGGCGCGTTTCGTCACAGGGTTATTTGGTAAGCGTGATAGCGTTACGGAGGATGTTTAGCAAACTCAATTGGCAGACTCTGCAAGAGAGGCGCTCTGTATCGCGGTGTAGCTTGCTGTCCAGGTTTCGAGAGGGTGAGTTTCTGGATGAGGTATCGAATATATTGCTTCCCCCTACTTATACCTCCCGAGGAGATCACAAGTGTAAAATTAGAGGGACTCGAGCGCGCACGGAGGCTTTCCGGCAGTCGTTCTTCCCGCGAACCATACGCGACTGGAACAGGAAATGGAGGTAATGACAGTGGCACGTACATTGCCCTCTGCCACACACCGTTCGGTGGCTTGCGCAGTATAAATGTAGATGTAGATGTAGATCTAGGTGCAGAAGTGCCGGTGCAGCATTTTGTCATCGAACAGGCCTCTCGATTATGTCCCATTAATGGCCAGTGGGATTCATGTCGGGTGTTGTAGGTGGCCAAATTATTCGCTCTGACTATCCAGAACGTGCTTCAAACCAATTGTGAACGTTTATAACGACATGGCACAGCGTCATCCATAAAACTTCCATAGTAATTTTCGAACATGAAGTCCATGAATGGCTCCAAATGGTCTCCAAGCAGCCGAACATAAACATTTCCAGTCAATGATCAGTTCAATCAGACCAGAAGACCAAGTCCATTTCATGTAGAAACAGACCGCGCCATTACAGAATCAGCGCCACCTTATGCAGAGCCTTGTTGACACCTTGGGTCACTCTCAAACCCTACCATCAACTCTTAGCAACTGAAATCGGGATTCCTCTGACCGGTCCACGGTTTTCCAACAGCGTATGGTCCAACCATTATGGTTGTTAGCAAGGACACAAGCGTCCGTCGTTTGCTGCCATAGCCCACTAACGTCTGCCCGCGGTAGCTCACAGTCCGGCTTTCGCCGCCGTGCAGTGCGGACGTGTTGTTATTTCCGCCTGCGGAGCGCGCGCGCTCGCTGTTGTTTACATTTCAGCGGCCGTCACTTACGTGTCGCTTACGTGCACTAGAATCATGGCCAACCGTTTTCGAAAATCAACATTACGTTTCAACTTCTGCAACGACTACGCACGACCAAAGGCCTTGGAAGTGGAACGCTTCCTACGCGACGTTGCTAAGATCCCAGCTTCTGACATCTTGGGCATCCATTTGTCCATATTAAGCAGTACTGTGTACGTCAAAGTCGTCAATGACGCGGTATGTGAAAGAATACTTCGTGACACCAACCATGGATTACGCTTTTGCCACGCCGACGGCAATGTCGGAGCGGTCACTGTCGACCATGCCGGCTTAGGAATGCGCACCATACGAGTTTTCGAACTCCCGTTCGAGCTTCCAGCGGAAGACGTTATCGCGGCTTTCCGCCCCTATGGCACTGTACACGGCCACACTGCCGAACGCTGGGCGCAATTCCAAACGTACCCTGTTCTTAACGGTGTACGGCAGATCACCATCGACCTCCATCGCCACGTGCCATCTTACCTGCAAATTAGCGGGTGCCGCGCGGTTGTCATATACGCCGGCCAACCCAAGACCTGTTCCGGGTGCGGCAAAGAAGGCCACCTCAGATCTGAGTGTCTTCAGCGACGAATCACCCAATTGCCAGCCGCTACCGTGGCACCTCCGGCTCCGACTACGGTTTTACCGATCACCTACGCATCGGCGCTCTGTTCTCCTCCCACCGGCCGCCGCCCATCGGACCATGCACCGGTGACCCTTCCAGCTGCTACGGATACCGCTGGGGCCGACGCGTCGCGCTCAAAGCCTGACGCTACTCCGTCGCCACTACCAACAGCGACGACTTCCGACACCCACCCGCCTGAACATATGGAAGCCCCTTCATTTGACGTTCCCGCGACGGCCTTCCTCTCAGAGCGACGCGACTCCCTCCCGTCTTCCGACACGGAGGGACGAACCCGCAAACAACGTTCACCTAAGAGGCGCAAGAGGAGGCGCCGTACGGTCTCGGAACGAGACGGATCACCACCCCCCGATGCTCCAGAGGCCGTCCGACCCGACGAGGCCTCGGAGAACCTACACGACGATACGAATGACGGCAACGTGACGCTGACTGTGGATACGTCGATGCCTACTCTACTGGCTCGCTCAGGTGCTCCTGAACCAATGGACTCCACAGATGCGACTGCCGCCGAGACGTCCTCTGCCCCTACGACCGAAGTGGAACGTACGACCATCACAACGACAACGCCTTCAATGGTGTGGAGTGAGGACGTCGATGAGGAGCCGGACCACACGCTGGGGACAGAGTTACCCCAGACGGAAGCATCGTTACGCCGCTGATAATGCCGTCAGGTGGCGTACGGCACGACTCACCGTTGCCTCGTCCCTCTTCATCCTCCGCCGGTGGAGTTCCCCTCCACGGCGGGTTACAGCTTCAAACCTACCGAATAGCGACGATCAACACTAACACCATTAGCTCACCCGTGAAACTTCAACTGCTGCGAGAGATGATATGGGCGTCGGACGTCGATATCGCACTACTACAGGAAGTACACCTGGCCACACTACCAGACGTCGCAGGATATAACACTTATCCTTCTCCTGGTGACCACCTGGGACGCGGCGTAGCCATCTACGCCTGGGAAGGCATTCCAGTGGCCGATATCACATACCTTCCATCTGCCAGAGGCATGGCCGTCACCGTCATGGGGACGCGTATCATCAACATTTACGCTCCGTCAGGCTCCACACGCAGACGCGACAGGGCCCTCTTCTATTCAGAAGAAATCGCTCCTTTGTTTCTTGGACGCTGCGACCATTACTTGCTTGGGGGTGATTTTAATTGTGTCTTGCACCCTAAAGATCAAGTGCCCCACTACAACACCTGTCAAGAACTGCGTCTTGTCGTCCGAGATCTGTTGCTCCGCGACACTTGGGAAGTTCGGCACGGCGACGCGCCTGGACATACTTACCAGACGAGTCACTCCGCGAGCCGCCTTGATAGAATTTACGTCACTCGGGAACTCACACCTGCAGTCCAAGGTGCAGAACTTTGGCCCCTGGCCTTTTCGGACCACTGTGCCTACATCTGCAACATTCTCTTCCCCAAGCAAGTGGTCTGGCGTAGTCGTGCACCGTGGAAGCTAAACACCTCCCATCTTCATGATCCCGAATGTCTTCAACGTGTTACCGAGACATGGGCCACCTGTGAACGTCGCTTACCTAAATACTGCACGACCTTGACCTGGTGGCTAGAATGTGCCAAACCTGCCATTCGACGTACTTTGATTCAGTATGGAAAGGAAGTTGCTACGTGGCGCCGGCACACTACCGACTATTTCTACGCCGTTCTCCGCGACCTGGACGCCCAACCGCCCACCCCCGACACCCAGAGGGAACGCAGCAGGATTAAGGCGCAAATTGTAACTTTGACACGCCGCAAACTGCAGGGGGCTATGGTGCGAACCCGACGTCAAGATTCGGCGGAACAAGAACATCCGACCATGCATCATATCGCCTCCGATAGGAAACATCGACGACGACAACTCATCACCGAGATCACCACCTGTCGCGGCCAGCACGTCACTTGCCAGGCCGAAATCGTCAGTGCCTTTGTCGACCACTACCGCACAATGTACCAGGAGGAGACTACCAACAACCACGCTGAGGAGTCTGTGTTACCACACGTAACTCGCACCCTCACCAGCGACGAAGCGGACGAGCTGCTGGAGCCCATTACGCGTGACGAAATCCACGATGCAATCCAAAAAGGTGCTCTGAATAAGTCACCTGGTGTCGACGGATTGCCGATAGAATTTTATCGCGCTTTCTTCACACTAATGGCATCACGGTGGACAACGATGTTTAATGAACTGCTGACGATAGGGAACGCCGTACCGCCGTCCTTCGTCACGGGAATTATTATACCCATCCACAAGCCGACACCAGGTGTGACGACAGCACATTACCGTCCCCTGACTCTGCTTAACGCAGACTGTAAAATTTTTACACGCCTACTGGCAACGCGATGCCGCAAGATCCTGCCTAGTATTCTATCCCCGGAACAGACAACTCCGGGTGGCTCAGTTAATATACAAACGGCCACAGGAGAATGTCGCGATTTAATTGCACTGGCAGCGGCGTGCAGACTCCGCGCCGCAGTGGTTGCCATTGATTTTGACAGCGCATTCGACAAATTGCGGCATCTTTTTCTGTTCTCAGTGATGAACCGCATGGGTTTTCCACCAGCCTTTATCGACGTGATCCGGCGCCTGTACGGCACCGCCGAATCTCTGATTCAGGTTAACGGCCGTGTGGCGGGACCAGTGGCGATCCGGCGTTCCGTACGGCAAGGCTGCCCACTTTCGACCCTACTGTATGCCATAAGCCTGGAGCCACTCATCGGGAGTCTGACGAGCCACCTTTCTGGTCTCACTTTGCGACAGCACAGTTTTCGATGTCGTGCGTATGCGGACGACCTCCTCCTCTTGATCCGCTCACGGAGTGAAACACACACGGTACTTGATTTGATATCAACGTACGGCACTGCAGCGGACAGTAACATGAATGTGGATAAATCCGCGGCGATGCCCATTGGACGCGGCCTCTCACACGAAGACTTAGCACCTCTCCCGTGTGTACAACAACTACGATATCTTGGTATCATTTTCACCTCCACCGTGCGCCGCTCCGCTGCCATCAATTTTCGACGTGCACTCCAAACTATCCGCACGACGGTGCGACAAAATCTTCTCCGACGACTCGATTCTTTACAACGTGTCCAATACCTCAATCAACATGTGGCGGCCAGAATGGTCCACATCGCACAGGTCCTCCCGCTGCCATCAACTATTGGACGCAGCCTTCAGGCTGCCCTCGGATACTTCCTTACAGCCGGTACGATCTTTAAGGTCCGCTGCGACACGCTCACCCTTCCCCCGCGAGCAGGAGGCCTCGGCCTTGTCAATGTGCGACTCCGAGCGGCGTCCTTGTACATGTCCACCATGCACAAGCAGTGGCACGGGGGCACCTCCCTTACGCGCAGCTTGCTGGAAATTCTTGTGCCCGCGACCATAACACCACCAGTACCAGTCGGACACATCAAGCACCATTTGACGCACATTTCTGATTTCATCGTCGACTTCAGTTATGCTCACACACACTTACCGACCACGCGTTCTCCTCGACCTAAAGATTTTTACACCCCTCTCCTTCGTTCCATATCCAGCAACAATATCGAACTGAGACATCCGTCCACGCGGTGGCCAACGGTTTGGCGTCACATCCACCAGCCTTTTCTTCCCTCCAACGTCAGGGCAACATGGTACCAAGTCGCAAATGAAAAATTCGCCACAAACCATCGCCTTCACGCCATCGGACTACAGGACTCTCCACTTTGTTCCATTTGCCACCTCGTGGATGACGATGTCCATCAACTGACTTGTACTGCCACCAGTGACGTCTGGAAACTAGCCCGACAGTTCGTAGCCTGTTACCTCCGCGTTCCGCCGGACTCGATTGACCCATGGACTTTTATCCATCCTGAGAATACTTATTTCCCCGCCTCCAAAAATCATGCGATTGTCTGGGTCAAGGGATGGACGATCACCTACATGTATAATGGTGGCGACAAATCACGCCTTGATTTCTGGCAGTACTTACAAACCGCCCACAGTGAAGTCGAACAGCGACCGCGCTACCGCGCCTTCTTCGCCAATTACCTACACGCGATCTTTACTTCACCCCCGCTCAGTTGGATGGTGCCACGCGCCGACAGCACTCCCGCCCCCCCCTGATGACATCTGAGACTCCCCGCGCTACTTTCTACATTGTAACCCACAGTGGAATAGGCGCATGGACACGCGCCTCCTTTCTTTAATGCACTACCCCAGACAACACTGGTCTTTCCCTCACTCCACTGTATATTGCTTCACACCTCTTAGATTACATCAGACCTATTATTCTTTTTTTCCCTACACCATGTTCATAAAAAAAAAATCCTCGCCTTGTACGAGTATATTGTCTTGTGTTATTTTCGCCGGAAGGATGGCATTTCTGTTGTATTTAAGTTTGTACCAATAAAGATCTTTTTTTTCCATTTACCCTTTTCCTGGTGAAAAAAAATATAAATAAAAAAAAATCAAAAAGCTACTTTGAGATAAAAAATAAAAAAAAAATAAAAAAATAAAAAAAAAGTGGTCAGCGTGACAGACTGTCATTCATAAGGGCCCGCGTTCGCTTCCCGGCTAGGTCGGAAATTTTATCCGCTCTGGAACTGGGTGTTGTGTTGTCCTAATCATTACCATTTCATCCCCATCGACGCGAAAGTCGCCGAAATGGCGTGAAATCGAAAGACTTGCACCTGGCGAACGGTCTACCCGACGGACGGCCGAAGTCATACGACATTTTATTTATAGCCCATTAACAACAAATTTCGCCGCACTGTCCTACCGTCTATGTTCGTCGTATGTCCCATTCATTTCTGCGGTTATTTCACGCAGTGTTGCTTGCCTGTTAAAGCACTACGTAAACGCCACTGCTCTCTGTCGATAGCCGGCCGCGGTGGTCGAGCGGTTCTAGGCGCGTCAGTCGGGAACCGCGCGACCACTACGGTCGCAGGTTCGAATCCTGCCTCGGGCATGGATGTGTGTGATGTCCTCAGGTTTAAGTAGTTCTAAGTCTAGGGGACTGATGGCCACAGATGTTAAGTCCCATAGTGCTCAGAGCCATTTTCTCTGTCGATAAACGAAGGCCGTCGGCATTGCGTTGTCCGTGATGAGAGGTAATGCCTGAAATTGTGGTATTCTCGGCACACTCTTAACACGGTCGTTCTCGGAATACTGAATTCCCTAACGGTTTCCGAAATGGATTTTCCCATGCGTCTAGTTCCAACTACCACTCCGCGTCCATCCCCATCGCGCGGCCACAATGGTATCGGACACCGCCCCACGCGAATCACCTAAGTACAAATGACAGCTTCGCCAGTGCACTGCCCTTTTGAAACCGTGTGAAAGGGATAATACCGCCATCTGTATATGTGCATATCGCTACCCCATTACTATCCTCACCTCAATGTGTATTTTAATTTTAGCCATGTTTGTGGAATTCTTTGAGGTCTATGACCGTATTTTAAGGTTATTAAAAACATTTTAACTGCTTCAGTAACTTTTTTCTAATATTTACCGTGGCGACGCCTTTCTGCAGCGTGCTGGAATCATCAGGTATATTACAGTTACATGTACATTAATTAGTCTTAAGTGTGATGAGCGCTGTTTGCTTATCAAGCCAGTGGAGGTACGTATCCTAATTTAACCATCTTTGCTGGGAATTTGTTTAACACACAGTGCACAGTAACAAACACATCATCTTGAATTAACAAAAATGGTTCAAATGGCTCTGAGCACTATGGGACTTAACATCTTAGGTCATCAGTCCCCTAGAACTTAGAACTACTTAAACCTAACTAACCTAAGGACATCACACACATCTATGCCCGAGGCAGGATTCGAACCTGCGACCGTAGCAGTCCCGCGGTTCCGGACAGCAGCGCCTAGAACCGCACGGCCACCACGGCCGGCCTTCTATTAACATTTTCACATTCAGTAGTTTACATCACTCCGGAGACAAAGCTTTAGAAATAAAATCGTAATTTGCAAATTATATTAATGGAAACAGGTCAATTTTTGATTTGAGTTATAGTATATTAATTCATTTTTCCATGCAACATTTGTGGTTTATGGACTACGAGCCCTACTTGAATGAAACGTCACAGAAGTCACTCAGGAGCATCCATAAACGCAATTAATTTTTTCACTGGTCCTTGTCGTAATACAGTTTGTAACACCATAGCTTAGACATTACATACCTTTTGTTGATTCATTTAGCTTTCTATTTTGTTCAACATCCCAGCGTTGAACTACTATAATTATTGTACGATTAATTCGATACTGTAATGAAGTATAATCCATGTAATGATCTTTTGTCTTCGTCATATATTCTCTTTGGTTGTCTTTAAAATTAAATAATTTTATTTAAATAATTTTGTGTAGAACTACCAATATATGCAAATGTTCTGTTTTATTTAAAACGTTTGTTTGCTGTTATGTAAACTGCTGACCTTCACTTAGGGTTCTTAGTTATTTTGTATGTAAAAGGTGTTGTGGTTCCCCTCGGGAACGGAACTGTGTAGCGCGCAGAAATTGTGGTTGGCCTAGGTAGAAAAAGTGGGACCAAGAATCAGTCGGGGACGAGCTACCAAACTATATACTGCTCATGTAAAAGTTATGTATTGTGTTGGCTCCGAGAGAGGCTTTTCCTGACGCTTTCCAATGCCTCTGATGGATGGATAAAGAGCTGGAACTATTCTGGAATTGGTATCTATCATCGCCACCAAGAAATGACAGAGTCCAGCAATTCTACCTGCAAATCCACCTACCAATATGCATTCGCCACCACGTTCCACAATCACTAGAACGGAACCAAGAATTGTAAATATGTAAAGCGAAGGATCAGCTCACTGGATGTTTTAGTGTGCAAATAGAAGGTAACTTATACTCGAACTCTTATACCTACCTTGATTTTTTATGCCTCTGTCACATTTCCACTTAGGGTCCTTCCCATGCTAAAGTGATTACCGAGTGTCATTGAAAGAACATTAAACCCTAGTGTTTTAACTAATTAATGCCTCTCGAACATAGTAAAAAGAAAGTTAAAGTTAATGTGGCAAGAGAGTGAGCTAAAGTACATGATGCTTGCTGAAAATAATTTTTCTATTAAAACTGCTTATTAGTATGTTGTTGCCAACTTCAAAATTAAAAGTTCTTAAAACTGAGGCTTGTAAAGTTTTGCTTAGTAAATGATCACGTTTCTGCCTGTTGTAAATCGCAAAAGGTGTGTCAGTTTCTTACATATATGTCAAGTTGTGTTCTACTGCAGTAAGAGTTGAGAACTAATACTGTTGAAGGTTACATGTTCATACTTGTTAAGGGCTTGTTTCTTTAGTGTATTTAAAGTGTGTTTAGTATGCTGTGCTACAGTGGTCAAGATTAAGGACCCCCCCTCCTCTGAAAGTAGTTCAGATGCACAAAGTTAATCATAGCTATTCAAGTGAAATTCTGTACAGTATTGGGTTGCTCTTGTGTATGAAAAATGCATATTAATGTTGTAACAGGATCCATAGTTTGTCTATTGTGCTATTGCTACATAACGATTAATAGGAAGACAACTATCTATGAAAACAGTAACTTCTTTATTCAAAAGACAGTGAAAAGTAATCTGTTAGTGAATTCCATTTAATTTTCATTCTAAATAAAAAGGTGTTTAATAGTGAGAGACTTAATCTATGCACAATAACTACTTTTGCTGTACAGCATATCTATATTTCATGTCAGGTAGGAATATGTTTGAAAAGTAATATTGAACCTACGTCCAATTTTTGATTCTAAAGTGCACTGTAATAGTAATATTATTGAAACCACTCAGTTTGTTCTAAGCGCTGAAGATAGTAGTGTGTATCGTTATCTGTTATATTTGTGCACATAGTCTGTTCTGCTCTAGCTGTCAACTCCAAACTTAACGTTGACATATGCAGGTGTCAGAGTTCATTGCACTCGCGTGTGGCGAAATATAGATTGTGTTTGTCCGTTGAAGTTACTCATACCTACTTTCTTAAACATGAATTTTAATCATTCTCAGGCCTAATTAGGCTGGCGACTGTTTTTTCTTCTTTCAACAATGTGGATAAGTATTATTGTTTGTTACAGTTTGAATATTTACGTAATTCTTACTTTCACTTTCGATAAGCCACCTCCGTTAGGTACAACACGGTCAACATAACAAAATTCCTCTCAGAGGGTAACACTGCTCTGTTGCATTATACCATAATTGCTTTAACAAAATAGTTTTATTTCACGACCTGCCTCCAGATTTGAGATTATGGTATAGCAGTAGCGGAAAGTAGTGTTATAAGCTCTAATGCATGCATTGCTTTGTTACGATGGAGACGACCTGCAGATAATCGTGAACTTGTGCTGGTACTCTCTGCACCGAGCTAGGTGCCGCACTGGACTCGCACTCGTGAAGACGACGGTTTAGATTCCCCTCCGGATCTTCAGAATGAGATATTCCGCAATTTCCCTAAATCGCTTCGGATAACTGCCATGGTTCGTTTAAAAAGGGCACGGTCGATTTCTTTCCCCACCGTTTCGTGATCCGAGCTGTGCTCCTTCTGTAATGACTCCCTTCCTTCCTGGTACTGCCAGAGGGTTTTCCCATACAGTGCTCACACATCAAAGCCTTTTGCAGAAGATTGCTTCCGAATCTGTTAACCGCGTGTTATCCCAGTCGTGAGCACCGCCAATCCTTCAGAGGACTTTATTGCAAGTCTGCGTAACACTACGGCACTCGAGGCTTTTCTCGCTCATGCAGCAGACTTGCTAACAGACTGCCGCCAGTTTCCTATACTGAGCTAACACTCTGCTCCCATGCATCTCCCCGAAGCTAGGTGTTCTGATTCTCTGAGCTACACTTCTTAATCTTAGATGATCTTTTATCATTACATTCCCAAGTTCTTACATTGATGCAAACAAAAAATCGCAACACCAAGAAATAATCAATGTAGTATAATGAATTTCGAGAATACCTTCGTCTAGGTAACATATTTAAGTGATTAAATTGCAAGAGCACAGGTTAATGTAAGCGCGAGATAAGCCATTTCAAATGTGAAATGCTGCTACATTAATAACCGGTATAACTGCCTGAATGCTGAATGCAAGCATGCAAACGTGCATGTAGTGTGTTGTACTGGTGCCGGATGTCAGTTTGTGGGATGGGTTTCCGCGCTTGCTACATTATATCGGTCAATACAAAGACGATTAAGACTGTTTGCGGATAACATTGCAGTTATCGTCCGATGACGTCCCATACGTGCTCCATTGGAGGCAGATGTGGTGATCAAGCAAGGCCAAGGCAACATATCGGCACTCTGTAGAAGATGTTGGGTTACAACAGCGATATGTAGGGAGATGTTATCCTACTGGTAAATACTACCTGGAATGTTCCTCGTGAATGACAGCGCAACAGGTCGTATCACCAGAATGACGTACAAACGTGAAGTCAGCGTGCGAGGGGTAACCTCAAGAGTGCTCCTGCTGTCATACGAAATCGCGCTCCAGACCATAACTACAGAATTAGGTCCTGTGTGTCTAGCACGCAGAAAAGCTGATTGCAGGCGCTCACCTGGCCTCCTTGTAATGAATACACGGCCATCACTATCACCGAGCCAAAATTGGTTTCACCAGTGAGCTGTCGGTTCACACCACTGACGTCACAAACCGGGGTCGTATAGGGGTCAGTGGAATGCACGCTACAGGGCGACTGCCTCGGAGATATCCTTGAAGTATCCGATTTTGCTGTCTCACTGCTTCTAAAATCGCTGCTGCAGATGCAGTACGATGCGCCAGAGGCACATGCCGAGCAAGATCGTTTTCCCTCCTGGTAGTGCCACGGGGCAGTTCGGAACCCGGTCCTCTGTATGACAACCGTACATTCTCCTGACTACGCTACCAGCAATCATATACCGTGGCTAAATTCCTAACAAGCCTTTCTGCAGTATCACAGAAGGAACATCCAGCTCCTAGTAGCCCTATTACAAAACCTCGTTCTAAATCAATGAGCTGCTGATAGTGCCATCTGTGTAGTCTTAAAAGCATTCTCGATTAACATCGATTCACTACGCCAATCTCGAAGGTAACTAACACTCAAGACCTTTACAGTGCGTATTTAAAGCAAACCTGATCTGCATTTTCATAATGGCGCTACTGCCGTGAAATTTGAACGGACATCATCTTTCAGATACAGAAACACACCTACCAATTTTCGTTCATCTTACACAGCTCCTCCTTGGTACTGAGATTTATTTTTCCGTCTGTGTGTTTTAGGTAACCCTTTAGTAAGAACCTGTGACCATACAATGAATCTTCACACTATCAGGTCGCGAGGGTCTAGACACCTGTTGGTGAAGATAACTATGTAGTGTGCCCATCCATTGCCCTTATGACAGCTTAAATTCTGCTGGGGACACATTCAATTAGGTGTCTCAATGCCTATGGCAGCCCATTCTTTCTTTAGAGCCGAAACCGCAGAAGGTAGTGACGGTGGACACTGGGTTCCAGAGCGAAGTCGAAGTTCTGACTCATCCAAAAGGTGTTCCACTGGATTCAGGTCGAGACTCTGGGAAAGCCGTCTGTTTCAGGAACTCTACTGTCAGCAATCCATTGGCTCCCAGGGTTCATTGTCGTGCCGTTACAAACGATAAGGCCATCTATTTCAGGAATTCTACTGTCTGCAATCCATTGGCTCCCAGGGCTCATTGTCGTGCCGTTACAAACAATAAGGCTGTCTGTTTCAGGAATTTCACTGTCCACAATCCATTGGCTCCCAGGGTTCATTGTCATGCTGTTAAAAACGATAAGGCCGTCTATTTCGGGAATTTTACTGTTCGCAATCCACTGGGTCCCAGGGTTCATTGTCGTGCCGTTACAAACGATAAGGCCATCTACTTCAGGAATTACACAGTCCACAATCCATTGGCTCCCAGGGTTCATTATCGTGCCGTTACAAACGATAAGGCCATCTATTTCAGGGATTCTACTGTCCGCAAACCACTGGCTCGAAGGATTCATTGTCGTGCCGTTACAAACGATAAGGGCGTCTATTTCAGGAATTTTACTGTTCGCAATCCATTGGCTCCCAGGGTTCATTGTCGTGCCATTAAAATGATAAGGCCATCTATTTCAGGAATTATACAGTCCACAATCCATTGGCTCCCAGGGTTCATTGTCGTGCCGTTACAAACGATAAGGCCATCTATTTCAGGGATTCTTCTGTCCGCAAACCACTGGCTCGAAGTGTTCTTTGTCGTGCCGTTACAAACGATAAGGGCGTCTATTTCAGGAATTTTACTGTTCGCAATCCATTTGCTCCCAGGGTTCATTTCGTGCCGTTACAAACGATCGTCGTCTCCATACTGTTCCTCTCCTCTGTATAGTACACGATGCTGTAAAATGTGTTCATATACTTCTGTATTCAGCGTTTTCTTAAGCTCGATAATCAAATGTCCTTGCCGCATAGTAACACCGGTTCTTGTCAGATCAGCGAAGTTAACCGCTGGCGGGCTTGGCTAGCACCGCGATGGGTTACCATGCGGATCTGCTGAGCGCTGCAGGCAAGCGAAGTGCACTCAGCCCCTGTGCGACCCACCGAGGCGCTACTTGACTGATACGTAGCGACTCCGGTCACGAAAGGTGACAATGGCTATGAGAGCAGGGACTGACCACATGCTCCTTCATATCCGCATTCAGTGACGCCAATGGGCTGAGGACGACACGGAAGTCGGTCAGTGCCATTGAGCCTTCCGAGGCCTTTTCGAACGGAGAGAGAGAGAGACTGCTTAAGGTCAAAAAGGGGAACACATACAAACCACGAAAATCATATCCATGCCGTAACACCACTTCCTCCGTGTACCACTGATGGGACTACACACAGTGGTGGGTAACATCGTGCAGAAATTGGCCAATGCTTCCATCTCATTGCTACTGGGTACACGGTGATTGATTATTCCAAATCACTCGTTTCCAGTCACTCTTCACACCACCTCAAGCGTCTCTTAACATTAACTACAGAAAAACAGCTATACTGTTGGGAGCACTTTAGAAATTACGAACGATTCCACCTGATGACGTCATGCTTTTTTTTTTTTTTTTTTTTTTTTTAATGCGGTCTGTCTCCGAAATGTTCGACGGTCGCCGACCGTCTGTACGTGAGGTCTCAATGGTCTTGTTTTAGCTGTGGCTGTCCCTTCGCCTTACCACTTCACAACCACATCTCCATTCAGTCGACTTCGGCAACTTTACAAGGGTTGAAATGTCACTGGTGGATTTTTTACTCAGATGACACCCAGTGCCCAGTCCACGTTCGAAGTCACTGAGCTTCCTGACCGAACAATTCTGCTGTTACCGATTCTCTACTGAATACAAAATCAATCCCGCCTCGTTTTATACTGGCGGGTTGGAAATGAAATGAAATGGCGTGTGACGAGGGCCTCCCGTCGGGTAGACCGCTCGCCTGATGCAAGACTTTCGATTTGACGCCACTTCGGCGACTTGCGCGTCGATGGGGATGAAATGATGATGATCAGGACAACACAACATCCAGCCCCTGAGCGGAGAACATCTCCGACCCAGCCGGGAATCGAACCCGGGCCCTTAGGATTGACAGTCTGTCGCACTGACCACTCAGCTACCGGGGGCCGCCGCGGGCTACAGAGGCTATATAGGGAGAGAGGGGCCAATCAGCCCGTGGCCGCCATGTTTTTACGAGATTGCTCGCGGGACGTGCAATTAGGTAACAACGCAAGCAGAAATCTGGCCACTTCACGAGTAATTTAAGGCACGTGTTTGACGCATGAGACCAAAGCAGATCTTCTAGCTTAGTACTAGGTACATGATTAAAACAAATGCCATTCGTCTATATTTATATAGGCCTAATAAATTTGTGAGCAAATGGAAGTATCGTGAAGCAGTGTGTATGTCTGCCGAATTTCAACAGCTGTATTTTATGATGCTATATAAACATTGACAACTGATTAATAAGAAAAAGAAGTCTCATTTAATGTATCTCACAGTACATTATGCTATTTTAGACTTTCCCGTGCGGATGTTCATCGCTGAAATTGGTATACTCTTGTCTCTTTCCGTCGCAACATAATGCATTTTAAGTGTGTGTCGATCTTAACAACATTTTCTTATGCTGGCAAAACACGTCATTCTGTACACACTTTTAGGAACTATGTACCACAGGAAATGGGAAAAATATCAAAACTTAGGTACTCTACTGAAACATCAGAAAGTAATTCAAAATAGGTAACTGAATATCCACACGATAATTATAATTTACACGAATGTGAATAGCCAAGACTACAGCGCCAAGTGCGAGTCGCCAGTCGGAAGTACGTAGAGTTAGGGTTCCGTATACATGTTAAAACACATCGTGTCACTCAAGAACCATTAAAAGTCTAGATCCGAACAACAGAGTGACTGTAAGGTAATTTACATAAACAGAATCGACAGAGAACATGCAAAAGTCCTTCAATACCTACCGTATTACAACCTGTACGTAATTGTACAATGGAATTGGCGTTCCAAGCGTTGAGGAGAACCAATAGTACAGAATCACACACAGTATCTATTTATACTCGTACGAAGTCAGCGTCAGTTTGGTAAAAACATGGCCTCCTCGGCTCTCAGCCAATCAGCGACGCTATCACCGTTGGCCACTCTCTCCCTCTATACAGGCTCTCCATGGCGGGCTAGAGAGCCTGTATAGGGAGAGAGTGGCTCAAATGGTTCAAATGGCTCTGAGCACTACGGGACTCAACTGCTGAGGTCATTAGTCCCCTAGAACTTAGAACTAGTTAAACCGAACTAACCTAATGACATCACAAACATCCATGCCCGAGGCAGGATTCGAACCTGCGACCGTAGCGGTCTCGTGGTTCCAGACTGCAGCGCCTTTAACCGCACGGCCACTTCGGCCGGCAGGGAGAGAGTGGCCAACCGGACGATACGGCGGCCATTTTTCTGCAAAACTGCGGGCGGAACTTTTGAACGGCAAGTAGTGGAGTACACACTCACCGAATCAAAAGTACAAGACAATATGGCGAAATCATTCGTTAAATGTCTTTGTTTACAAGAATAATGTGTTATAATAATTTTCACACAGCCAGTTTACAGGTCTCTTTTCAAATTTAACTATGTATATTGCAAGTTGTTTTATATGTAGTAAAAACGACTTACTTCGCATAGATAAGAGTACTTAGTTGGTTTCCACAAGGCTCCTGTTTGATTTATGTCAGCCCTGTTGACTGCGACTCTCCACTGCTTTCGTCTTTCTTCATTGCGTGGAAATGCTAACATGCGAAATCCACCTTCGCCTCTATTGGAACAACCAAATGCAGCACAACCTGGCATCGTTTACGAACGTCTGCAGAACGAATGACAGATGTCAAAAACAATACTGTGCAATTACTAACGTATTTACTTCAAACATGTAGGCCTACCGACTTCATCACAAAACGCTTCATTATTTCAAATCGTATTTAAGATCGGAAACGCTAATTACGTACTAAAAACTGTATACAACTAAATCGAACATGCATGTACAACGCATAAAAAGTCTCTCAAATAATTTAAATACCTTTTAATCGTTTCCAAAAGTCCTTTGAACTTCAATTCAACTCAAAAGCACGTCGAACATAGGAAGCGCGAGAGACGTTTGGCGCCATTTTTCTGCCGAAGCTAATCAACCAATCACGGACAATTTCACCTATGGCCACTCTCTTCCTATACAGGCTCTCTATGGCGGGCCCGCTTCTCGTGACATTTACTGGTCAGTTCCGCATAACATAGGGGTGTCCAGGTACTTTTTGTCAGATTACGCTTGTTACAAATCTGGTATATTGTGTTCACAGTAAAAGTAAATTTTAGTTATAACAGAGCCTTTTCTTCTACTAGAGAAAAAGGGAAATAGGCCTACTGTTATCATGATGATGATGATAGCAGTAATAATGTCGTATGGCTCAAACCGAGAGACAGGGCGCATTGCTAACACACCTGACTCGCATTCGGGAGGACTACGGTTCAAAACACGGGCCCCCAATCCAGATACAGATTTTGCGCGATTTCCCCAAATCGCTCCAGGCAAATGCCCGGATGGTTCCATTGAAAGGCCACGTCCGTATTTCTTCCCCATCCTTGACACAATCGGAGCTTGTGCTCCGTCTCTAATGATCTTGATATCGACGGGACGTTAAATCCTATCTTCCTTCCTTTCTCCGTATGGCTCAGCGTCTTCGAGCAAGTCTTTCATTTGGACGCCACTTCGACGTCTTGCGTGTCCAAGAAACAAATGCACCGAGAGTTTCCAGGCAGTCTCCCATCAACATACTATGAGCATATAAGCACAGTATTCTGTTGAACGTGTTAAAACATCGTTCCATAAGTACCGAAGGAAAAGTAAAACACAATGTCCAAATGTCGAGAACTAATTGTACATTCTCGGTGGTTCACAGTAGGCTGACGACAGTTTCAACACCAGAAGGCAGTTTCAGGTTGCGTTGGGACCGTGCAAACTGTTTCTTCATCACGGCTGGCATGTTGCTCGTGCGTCTCGCTAAGAAGTTGCACAATGAATCACACGTGTCGCAGAGCGCCAGGTCATGGGTCAACGGACAAGCGGGACATCACACATGTGAAGGCCGACCAGTGACATGGCGACCAACATTTCACTGAAGGGATGAGCGCATAGCCAGACCGGGCCCTAATTGTGATTTTATACGTGTGTTCCATGTGTAATCTCCCCCCTCCTTCCTGATTCCAGTTAGTTTCCACAATAAACAACGTCTTTTATGAAAAATTTGAGATTAGCGAAGACTATAATAAACTTAGTTTTTCTTGTAGAGTTGGCTCCAGTTCTTCTTGTCCAGGGATCTTATTCCTGAAGCCAGAATTCTTACATTTTAGATCTTCATGGTTGAAGTGATCTAAATAAATTTGAAGATTGTTGTTGCAGAATTTTTGTTGTTACGTAAATATATTTTGTCACATTTTAGTATACCATAAAATCATTTGAATTTTCACATAAACAAAGACTAAAATATATTGTTCGCTCAAAATACAAAAATACGTCAGATCATATCAGAGGCATGTTTACTCCTACTTCACTTTGCAGTAATAACCATATTCTGAAAGGTTTGCAATTTTTCTTCACAAATGAATTTCTGCTAATTTCGGTTATTATTTCATAAATGAATCCAGAAATAAATACGGTAAACAGTTACTGATTGCGTGATTAATAACATAAACTTTAAGTGTGCCAAATGATTCGTCATTTCAAATGTTTCCAAAAAAGTAATTTTAACTGTACAGTCAGAGCTAGTACTTATCGATTGTGATGTCAAAATAAAGTAATTTCTTTTCTTAAATTTTAGCTTGAAATATAATATAAGGAAGATTTAAGGAAAGCAGCTGAGATAAAACTGATCTGTCCAAAATTCGAAAAATAATACTGATATCGGCAACTACTGTTGACGAAAAGTAATGCTAGAGGAGCATGCCCCGTTACACATGTTAAGCAGTAAGAGCCTTTCTTACTGGGATGCAGCCTTTTCTGCAATTGCTGGTTACCTATACTGATGATTCAGATTAAATTTCCAGAGCTAAACTATTTCATCATATATGAAACTGTGGACTGGCTTTGAGAAATTGGGGGAATGTTAAATATGGGGATAACGCACGAACCTGGCGAGCAGGTATCACACTGCAGACGAATGAGTTTCTTGGTGCTTTCCCGCACATGCCTGTACAAAGTCCATTTTCATAGAAAAGAAAAATCGACAAAGATAAATAGAGAACAGAATTGACAGTAATTATAAATATAGCATCATAAACGTGAGATATGTGAAGGCGACATCACTGATCGTGACCGGGTCAAATATCTCACGAAATAAGCGTCAAACGAAAGACTACAAAGAACGAAACTTTTCTAGTTTGAAGGGAGAAACCAGATAGCGCTATGGTTGGCCCGCTAGATGGCGTTGCCATAGGTCAAACGGATATCAACTGGTTTTTTTTAAAATAGGAAAACCCATTTTTATTACATATTCGTGTAGTACGTAAATAAATATGAATGTTTTAGTTGGACCATTTTTTTCGCTTTGTGATAGATGGCGCTGTAATAGTCACAAACGTATAAGTACGTGATATCACGTAACATTCCGCCAGTACGGACGGTATTTGCTTCGTGATACATTACCCGTGTTAAAATGGACCGTTTACCAATTGCGGAAAAGGTCGATATCGTGTTGATGTATGGCTATTGTGATCAAAATGCCCGACGGGCGTGTGCTATGTATGCTACTCGGTATCCTGGACGATATCATCCATGTGTCCGGACCGTTCGTCGGATAGTTACGTTATTTAAGGAAACAGGAAGTGTTCAGCCACATGTGAAGCGTCAACCACGACCTGCAACAAATGATGATCCCCAAGTAGGTGTTTTAGCTGCGTTCGTGGCTAATCCGCACATTAGTAGCAGACAAACTGCGCGAGAATCGGGAATCGCAAAAACGGCGGTGTTGAGAATGCTACATCAACACCGATTGCACCCGTACCATATTTCTATGGATCAGGAATTGCATGGCGACGACTTTGAACGTCGTGTACAGTTCTGCCACTGGGCATAAGAGAAATTACGGGACGATGACAGATTTTTTTGCACGCGTTTTATTTAGCGACGAAGCGTCATTCACCAACAACGGTTACGTAAACTGGCATAATATGCATTATTGGGCAACGGAAAATCCACGATGGTTGCGACAAGTGGAATATCAGCGACTTGGCGGGTTAATGTATGGTGCGGCATTATGGTGGGAAGGATAATTGGCCCCCATTTTATCGATGCCAATCTAAAGAATGCAATGTATGCTGATATCCTACATAATGTTCTACCGATGTTACTACAAGATGTTTCACTGCATTAGCGGTATTGTGGACCAAACAAAGAAAAAATTTCTAGTAAACATGGTCTCTAAAATGCATACCATAAGATATATGAGCCCTTGTTCATCTTCTAAAATGTGGGGCACATCTTTTCTGTTGCAAACTCTTTGCCGTGCATGTTTTTCGAGGAGAAAATACGGACCAAAACAAGAAAAAAGTGTAGTAAACGTTGCCTCTAAAATGCATACCTTAATAACTATGAGCTTGTTCAGCAGAAGAAAAGTGTACACAGAAGCGAAGATGAACAAGTGCTCATAGCAAGGCTGTAGTTCACAATCTTGGGGGTCATTATACCTGAGGGGTAATATGAAATTTTCTGAGGGTTGAAAACAAAAGAGGCCAATTGTGTTACCGCCACGAAGCTAAATTGTTTTCAAAAGATCATTACTATTATTACTATTTCGTAAGACTGTGGTACTGATTACGTAAGTTAACAATAATAACCTGTGATATAATGTGGTAGACTTTGAGCTTGAGAAAGGAAAGAAAAAGAAAAAGGTTGTTGGAAATAAGTAGTACCAATTGTCACATGACTGAAAGGTCCCAGGATTAATAAAGCTCCTACGAACACTAAATAATATTTATCATTCATCATTGTACAGATGAAAGTGTTTTCACTCTAAAGCTCAATCAGGCGGTAATGATGACTTTTGTGGAGTGGATAACTAACATCGTCTTAATGTACGTATTTTAAATCCCATGATTACATTTTTTGTTGTTTTGGTCATTATTACCACCTCTGAAACTTTGTCGGTGGAGTTCTGGTTCATCCTGTATAGTCCACTCCATGAATATTGCAGTTAATAGTTACTGAATTCTTTTTTAAGACCGTTAGCAATCAGTTAATCCAAGACACAGTGTCTGTAAATTTCTTTAAAGAGTATATAATTTTACTTTTTCTCATTACTTCGTTGTTTTCTTTTGCAAAATGTAGTAAAGTGAAGTGAAATTATTTTATTTTCAATATGTTGCGACGTCTGCAGTTTTTTATTGCCACGTGGAACTGAGGTAATCATATACACCATACTTCGCATTTAGTTTTCTTTGGAGTTGATTCATGTACGGTGCAGTGACTCTTTATTAACATTGTCAGTTGCATATTCCGGGGCCTCCGTTATAATTTTTATGCTAATTAATTAATATTTCCAAAGTTTTTCATGTTAGGCCACAAACAGTGGCGTCCCATCCGATTCAAACAATATAAAAGTTTCAATCCTCAAATTTTCGTACAGGTTAGAAATCTTATTCAGACTTTATTAAAAAGGGAGCAGCTAGAGTTTTTAAGAGTTGCCCTAGAAACCTATCGACACTGTGAATTGAGAACTAGAGATCAGAGTTAAACGTTATAGTTCAGCATTGGAAGCGAGCAATGTACAGTACCTGAGGAATTTTTCGAAACTCTTATCATCTGCCAGCATATATCAATGAATCAGAATATTGCAGGTGGTTTCGAAAATGGAGCTGATGAACAACTTTTTTTCGTTTTCAAAGCGTTTGTCGGATGTATTTCCATGGAGATATATGTAAAACAGCAGTGTCAAATCATACAGATAAAAGTTAGCATGACCTGCTTTTATAATGAGGGTGAACTTGCTGCGAAGTACGTATTCAGGTGGCGTCATACAGATATATAACCGTCCTACTCGGAACTGGATGAAAAAAAAGAAACACAACAAACCGGAATAAAACAGAGAGCAGTTGTGGCGAACTACGAACTGAGACAAGGGTACAAAAGACCGTTAGCAACGAGCTCTTCTCTGTCAACCAACATCTCGTGTAGACGACAAGGGGGAAAAAAGGGAAAAGACACAAAGGGTTTAAAAACGAGCTGTCATCGGAGAAGCGTACCGTATTTGTCTGGCGGAGCATACATTAAAAATGGTTCTAAGACAATGCCGGTTTCGTGTGTGAATGAGATAGAATGCTTTGTCCTTCAATGGCGCCCTTACCCCCCATACAGACAAGCTCTGGGGACTTCATGTGTTCCTCGTAACACGTAGTACTCGTTGCGTGAAATTTCGCAATTAATTTACCATACGAGTAACAACTAGCTGACACCTCTTTACAGTATAAACAAAGCTGGTGGTTTACCATCCATCACCAGTCATGCCACGCAGTGCTGAGTATTGTCAAGGAACGTAATGCCTTGATGGGGATGATGGAACTGCCTGTCTGTGGTTCTCTTGACCATGTTGATCCATACGTTTAATATTCAGCCTTAGGGTCACAAGCCTATATTTCTTTTGTAAGATAATTTTCTCAGTATTGTCTTTCTCTCTCATTATACTATGGCTACAAATTCGAATATTGTGCCAGTACAAAATAACAAATAGGATGCCACGATATCCATTTGTCATTAACCCTTGCGGCCACTAATTTTTTTTTCCTGAAAAAAAAAATCATAGCTTTGCTATCCAACTCTTCGAGTTAAATCATGTTTTTACAGATGTATAAAATATTCCGAGGTGCCCCCCAAGGGGGGATACAACGCGTTCCCATATGAGGACATTGTGTTCAAGTGGGTGCAATATAAGTCGAAAAGTCAAAGTATTTTATTTGATTTTATTTCACCGAAATACATAAATTACACAAATGTAGCATTTGCATAACGGCTGGAATTCACGATATCCGGTGTTTTATGGTGCTATACGATAAGTTCGTTTGTTTGGATAAAAGTGCATGGGGCCTGAAGATGTCAAAATGAACTGCCGAAACTGGTTGCTTTCACAATAACATAGAATATCTTAAAGTATACGGTTATTGGTGAAGTTTATCGACAGTGAAAAATTAAATTTATGTCGATTTAGGGTGGGCACACGGCCTTATAGATTTTTCGCCTACATGATGGAATATGTTTCAGATTGCGAAACCGGCTATAAACCGTGGAAAATGGTTGTCGAAAATTCTGTTTGGTTTCCAAAGCAACAAACTGCATGTTGTCTTCGGGTGCGAAGCCCTCTAAATGCCCAATAGGCGTGGCTGTCGCCCTTTCATGTCCAGATGCAAAGCACGTGAACGGATATCAGACTAACCAATCTGGACATTCAAAGCTACTTTTCAGCCTGTTACGATTATAATGGATACTTTTGTTATTAAGCTATAGGTTTGCTGCTCTGTGACAAATTTGTACGCAACAATAACATTCTTGTCAATATATTCACGTTTGGATGGGACTAGTGTTTCGTGATTATCTCGGTGTCACTTACCATGCAGTGAGCGGACTTTGCGTGTAGGGTACTCAGCTTTCAATATACCGTATGATGTAAAACGTCTAACATTACTTAGCCTCTTGTTCAAAATTATCTCCAGGATCATCGGATCGATCGTCAAGTTCAGATAAATTAAGGAGCTCTATAACTTCTTCTTCTGTAAGTGGCCTTCGTCTTTCTTGGACTCGGGGCAATGTGAAATCGACGTAAGATGACTAAAAAGACAGCTAAATAATGTCCTAAATTTCTATTCTATTACTACCTTTCAATCGTAATGTCCTCATTTGGAGACATGTATAAAGATATAAATACGTCACTTAACTTTCCTTCTGAAAGACATCTTTGGATTTCATCTTCAAGAATGCACCTCTCTACGCTTCAAAGGGTGTAGCAGCACCGTACCATAAGAAACACACATATTCAACAGGCTTAATACCGACGTTTCGCTGGTGTTATAAACGGGTGCTCCAAGGTCATTCAGTTTGGGGAATACATTTGTCGGAGCTTTGAGTGAATGTAAATTCGTCCATTCTTTCTGCACGTGCCGTTTCATACAGCATCTTTTGTAGATTAAAGTTTCAGTTGATATAAAAATGATTACAAATGCATTTTACTATTTGTTTTTTCAGTTGCGATGTAACATAAATTGAACGGAATGGATAGTGTCATGAAAAACAGGTTAGAAAATGAGGATCCGTAAGTGTAAAACGAAGGTAACAGATTGTAGCCGGATTAAAGCAGGCGACGCTGAAGTAGCTGGACTACAAAATGAAACAGTAAAAGCAGTAGTTGAGATTTTGCTACTTGGGCAGAAAAATAACTGCTGATGGCCGAAGTAGAGGGGATATAAAACGGAGATTAGTCGTGGTCAGAATATGCTTCGAATATGAATTTCAATGACATATCAGCAGAACATCTTATAAAAATAGCTGGCTACTTTTCAGTTTATGTCTTGTTAGGCCCACTGACGATAAACAGTTTTATGTGGCGTAGTGAGCAATGGCCTTTTGAGACATACCCGACTCCAAATGTTTGTGGCATGAAGTTTTCTTCTCACTGGTCATTCCGAAACTTGTTGAGATGAACCCGCATTCACTGACAGGTAGAATTCCAGTCGGTACCTTGTGGGAGCATGTGATGACAGATCCGCCACATTCCGGCCCCTTTGGGTGAGGACCTATTATGATCACTGTCCTTAGGCCGTGTTTGTAGACACGTTGGGCAGTCCACCAACAAATCGCGAACATCGTACACAGTTTGGACATTGTCATGTCCAAACATGATAGCTCGTCTCTGCCGTCCTGTCACGTCTCCAGCCAGCACGTCTTATTGCCTTGATTCCATGCAACTATTTGGCTTATAAACACATTTCACTGGCATGATGTATGTCAGCGTTGGAGGGTCCAATGACGGCCTGGTAAAAGACCGGCACACCACCTTCAGTGTGTCTGACCTACCAGTGAACTCTAAGTTGTAACTTTTCTACTTGTTTCTTTTTGTTAACTGAACCTGAACGAAACTGTATTGCTATTCTTTACATTCGTATACGCTTGGATTGTAAAGCTGCACAATGCCAGTAATGTAGTTAGTTAAAAGCTATTTGAAACGGTATAACTCTATTTTTCATTAGCAAAGTAATTAGAAAATCCAAACTATAAACGAAATAACCTGTTTTGTAAAAGTATTGTGCACTACAGTTAGCAGTGCTACCACGCATGACGTCACAATACGTGACTTGCAGCTCCAATACACAAAGTTGACAGAATGAAAATGCTACATAAAATTATTGATTGAATTTTGAAAGAATGAACCACCAAAGTGTTTCTCTTAAAATGCACTGTGAATTTACCTACGTAGTCTGACTGATACACTTCTAGAGAACAAAATGAGGCACACACAAATGTAACACTGCACTGTGAACATGAAACTGTCTGCTTGTGATATGTAATGTCAACTAAACTTTGCCTAAACTGACTTGTTAACGAATTTTAAAAGCTAAATCTAAGTGTGAATGATCTAACTATTTTGACTGTAATGCTAAACTGGCCCTAACAAACTTCTTAAGGCTTACCGGTGGCAACGGAAACTGCTCGAAGTGATGAACATAAAATATACAGCGCAGCACCAAGTAAGCTAAAAGGAAAGGACAGCGTTGCTCAGTGCAACGCAAGGGCGTGAAACTACCCTAAAGAGATCCTGTTTTAGTTTTAGCCACAGCAGCGACACACGTAATCGGAAAATAAAGTTCTTTTGTGAGGAGATGGTGCTGGAATTCGAACCTGTTAAATCGTTGATGGAAAAACTGTATTGCAAAAACAAACACATAGTCTGACTATAACAATCATCATTACAAAAATTTATCTTTTGTAACAAAATTTACGTTGCCAAGTTTAATTTCTAAAATTGGGAAAGAAGCGGTAAAGCCTATGACTTCTGAGTGCAAGGCATGTGAATAAAAGGCTTTACTTGTTATCCTCTGACCAATGAGAGTAACTAACCCAAACCAATAAAGAGACATTGCACTAAAACCTTTTTCATTCACACAAGCAAGCAATGCAGCTACACGTTATCTCAAAAACATCTTCTTCACTTGCCCAGTGAATCCGCTCAGTAGCACTGACAACATTCGACTCGCACACTAGCTGCTCTTAAAATGAATACTGCAACGACAATGCTACTAGCAACTAAACATCACAGTGCTTATACTCAGAACATCTGTGGAGTAAAAAATCGACTATCGAAAATTACTGTTTGAAAAAATACAGGCGATCCTTAATCCGACGATCGCAGCTGACGCCTTTTATCGTTCGCAACTTCATCCAGGCTGCCTGCGTCCTTGTGTTGACCCCGCGATCGCTAGAGACTACATCTTAGGTACCTAAATTTTGTTACTCTTGGTAGATGTTCTCTGTCAACGCTGCCGGTCCCAACTTTTTGCGGATCTGTTGTCAAGTACTCGGACTGTCTGTCTGTCCGTCCGTCTGCCAAGACCCCTTTTTCTCAGTAACGGATTGACGCGTCAAGCTGAAATTTATGTCACCTACTAAGGTCTATGGTCCCTTAGCGGTATAATAAACGTTACCTTATAAGTCAATGCAGTCACAAAGTCGGCCGATGTGGCCGAGTGGTTCTAGGCGCTTTAGTCTGGAACCGCGCGACCGCTACGGTCGCTGCTTCGAGACCTGCCTCGGGCATGGATGTGTGATGTCCCTAGGTTAGTTAGGTTTAAGTAGTTCTAAGTTCTACGTAACTGATGACCTCAGATGTTAAGTACCACAGTGCTCAGAGCCATTTGAACCATTTGAGCAATCATAAGATACGGCCATCTATGTCACATATTTTGACAGTCGCAGACACACACACTAGAACATACAGTTACTTTTCGTTGAGCTAGTATGACGAAATTTGGCAAAAAGAAAGGTTTCACAATAAAAGTGAGGGGAAGAATCCTGAAATGTTAATTTGTAATTACCACACACGAAAAAAATTGTCACTTGTTATCCTGCTCCAGTCTTGAAATTAAAAACATTCTCGAATGTCTTTGAATCCCTGGGATCGACAACTTGCTAGTATCAGTGTCGGTAAAAGACAAAAGTCGTCGTGAATCTCGGTTACCGGAATGGATGACCTATTTAGACTACTGGACATTAAAATTGCTACACCAAGAAGAAATGCAGATGATAAACGGGTATTCAATGGACAAATATATTATACTAGAACTGACATGTGATTACATTTTCACGCAATTTGGATGCATAGATCCTGAGAAATCAGTACCCAGACCAACCACTTCTGGCCGTAATAACGGCCATGATACGCGTGGGCATTGAGTCAAACAGAGCTAGGATGGCGTGTACAGGTACAGCTGCCCATGCAGCTTCAACACGATACCACAGTTCATCAAGAGTAGTGACTGGCGTATTGTGGCGAGCCAGTTGCTTGGCCACCATTGGTGAGAGATCTGGATAATGTGCTGGCCAGGGCAGCAGTCGTACAATTTCTGTATCCAGAAAGGTCCGTACAGAACCTGCAACGTGCATTATCTTGCTGAAATGTAGGGTCTCGCACGGATCGAATGAAGGGTAGAGCCACGGGTCGTAACACATCTGAAATGTAACGTCCACTGTTCAAAGTGCCGCCAATGCGAACAAGAGGTGACCGAGACGTGTAACCAATGGCACCCCATACCACCACGCCGAGTGATACGCCAGTATGGCGATGACGAATACACGCTTCCAATGTGCGTTCACCGCGATGTCGCCAAACACGGATGCGACCATCATGATGCTGTAAACAGAACATGGATTCATTCGAAAAAAATGACGTTTTGCCATTCGTGCACCCAGGTTCATCGTTGAGTACATCATCGCAGGCGCTCCTGTCTGTGATGCAGCTTAAGGGTAACCGCAGCCATGGTCTCCGAACTGATAGTCCCTGCTGCTGCAAACGTCGTCGAACTGTTCGTGCAGATGGTTGTTGTCTTGCAAACGTCCCCATCTCTTGACTCAGGGATCGAGACGTGGCTGCACGATCCGTTACAGCCATGCGGATAAGATGCCTGTCATCTCGACTGCTATTGATACGACGCCGTTGTGATCCAGCACGGCGTTCCGTATTACCCTCCTGAACCCACCGATTCCATATTCTGCTAACACATTCTGGCTCCTGTTTTCTGCAGCTCAACCATGCCTAGACGGTCGATACCGCGATTTGACGGGCGAGCGCTACGGTCGCCGGTTCGAATCCTGCCTCGGGCATGGATGTGTGTGATGTCCATAGGTTAGTTAGGTTTAAGTAGTTCTAAGTTCTAGGGGCCTGATGACCTCAGATGTTAAGTCCCATAGTACTCAGAGCCACTTTTGAACCGCGATTTGGTCGCTTCTGCATTGTTACTTTGTGCCAGGAAGGGATCTCAACTAGGGAAGTGTCCAGGCGTCTCGGAGTGAACCAAAGCTATGTTGTTCGGACATGGAGAAGACACAGAGAGACAGGAACTGTCAATGACATACCTCGCTCAGGCCGCCCAAGGGCTACTACTGCAGTGGATGACCGCTACCTACGGACTATAACTCAGAGGAACCCTGACAGTAACGCCACAATGTTCAAAAGATGGCTCTGAGCAATATGGGACTTAACATCAGAGGTCAGCAATCCCCTAGAACTTAGAACTAATTAAAGCTAACTAACCGAAGGACATCACACATATCCATGCACGAGGCAGGATTCGAACCTGCGACCGTAGCGGTCGCGCGATTCCAGACTGAAGCGCCTAGAACCGCTCGGCCACACCGGCCGGCGCCACCATGTTGAACAATGCTTTTCGTGCACCCACAGGACGTCGTGTTACCACTCAAACCGTGCGCAATAGGCTGCATGATGCGCAACTTCACTACCGATGTCTATGGGGAGGTCCATTTTTGCAACCACGACATCATGCAGCGCGGTACAGGTGCGCAACAACATGCCGAATGGACCGCTCAGGATTGGTATAAATTTCTCTCCACCAATGAGTGTCGCACATGCCTTCAACCAGCCAATCGTCGGAAACGTGTTTGGTGGGAACCCAGTCAGGCTGAACGCCTTAGACACACTGTCCAGCAAGTGCAGCAAGGTGGATGTTCACTGCTGTTTCGAGGTCGCATTATGTGGGGCCGACGTACGCCGCTGGTGGTCATGGAAGGCGCCTTAACCGCTGTACGATACGTGAATGCCATCGTCAGACCGATGGTGCAACCATATCGGCAGCGTAATGGCGAGGCATTCATCTTCACGGACGACAATTCGCGTCCCCATCGTGCACATCTTGTGATTGACTTCCTTCAGGATAACGACATCGCTCGGCTAGAGTGGCCAGTATGTTCTCCAGACATTAACCTTCTCGAACATGCTTGCGATAGATTGAAACGAGCTGTTTATGGACGACGTGACCCACCAACCACTCTGAGGGATCTACGCCGAATAGCCGGTGAGGAGTGGGATCATCTGGATCAACAGTACCTTGTTGAACTTGCAGATAGTATGCTACGACGAATACAGCCATGCATGAATGCAAGAGGACGTGCTACTGGATATTAGAGGTACCGGTGTGTACAGCAGTCTGGGCCACGACCTCTAAAGGTCTCGCTGTATGGTGGTACAACATGAAATGTGTTTTTTTCATGAGCAATAAAAAGGACGGAAATGATGTTTATGTTGATCTCTATTCCAATTTTCTGGGCGGGTTCCGGAACTCTCAGAACCGAGGTGATGCAAAACTTTATTTGATGTGTGTATATAAATATTTTAGTCACACGGTTTGGGCAGTGGAATAAATCTGTAACTGTTTCTTTGCATACTGTTAATGTCGCCTGTCCGACCTGATGCTTGACCAGCATTCAACCAACAAGTGTTTTGTATGTCAACTGAGAAACTGAAATTTCCGAATACCCAGAAAATGAACCGTAGCTTCCACTTTTACCAAAAGTAGATCCTATGTGGCCGTTCAACTTTATAACACTACAAACTGGTATTGAAAATTGTTGCAATGTGACTACCACATCTAGTTACGACTTATTAATCATGTACTGGAATAGACCACGCTTTGGCATTTCGTGATGTTCATTGCTTTGCATTTCTCAAAATTTAGACCTAATTGACAGTCTTTACACCAGATTGATATTTTGGAGAGAATTAAATCTTTTCAAAATGCTTGCTTATCGTTATAGAAACTGCTATGAATTTTTAAATTCCTCCCGTGACTGTATACGTTAACATATACTTGGTCGACTCAACAGCTTGTACTGTCCGTTTTAACACTGGACACATAATACATCGCCAATTTAATATCTGAGTATACAGGTACTGAATGTGAATTCGTCTCATATTTGCCATTTTACAGAAGAGTGATTACATAAATCAGTGCGAAATATCAGATATGATCCATAATTATCCAACGTCGTGATGACGACGATAGCGTGAGAAGCAAATTACACGGTTGGCGTCATCAATCTAACATTGGCAGCGCTGTCCTGAAGTTTCTCTTTTCATCGACAGGCTCTCTTGGGCTTTAAAGGATTTATTGCTCAGACGTCGGCGGAGATGGCATCGGTAGCAGTGGAATACTAATTTGAAATTCAAATCATTTAAAAACAAATGTCAGCCTTGCGAGTAGGAATACATTATTTCTTTGCGTTAAGAGAGCAAATATTGCATTCCGCTATAAAAAATTCTCTAAGAAGAATATTCTCCGCCGTATAAAATCCTGTCTTTCCTAACTCTTCTCCGTAGTGAGAGGAAAAATTCCGAGCACGTACGGGCAACAGCGGATTAAGGCAACTACGCCCAGAGACGTAAAGTTCACAGGCCAAGTGCTGCATGAGGCAGTGATAGGTTACAACAGATACCGTTCTCGGATCTGTCATACTAAATAAGTTAACTTGCGCTTGTCGGTATAGTAGACTGAATAATTTCTTACCTGTCCTTGCTTATTGATAATAATATCACGATTTTTTTCGATACATATTGGCTTTGTGTAACTGCGGTCAGAAAAATATTGAAACATTGAAAATTAAGACTAACTAATGAGCTAAAACATTATGACCACCGTCTACCGTGAGACTGAATGACCTCTGGTGCCGTCGCGTGCACTTGTCGCGCAAGGTAAGTGGATAAACAGTACAAAAGAATGGGGATCATCACACGGGGAGTCCCAGGAGAAACGGTCAATATTCAGGGATATGACAGGGACGATCACTCTAAGCATAATTGTCTAGTAAACTCGAACTCTGAAATGCGCACCTTAAAAAGAATTAGCACTTCATCACCGATACTGTCAAACAAGTCTCTTCTATTACAAACTTTTTGCTTCCCATATTTTGGCAGGAGTTAGAGTGGACAAAATAAGACAGAAATGTCCAGTAAACACGGGTTCTAAAAAGCACACCTTGACCCCATCATAGGCTAACCGCGACAGGTTATCAGAAAAGCAACTGCGACTTATAACCTGTTACTGCAACCTATGAGTGTCCTACTGGTTAGCAGAATTCTTACAATTACAGATTGCGCCTGTAGGTTGTGCTATCCTCGAATTTCTTTGTTAAACTTCGTGTTCGTATTGTCTCGTAGAATTAGTTCACACCTGCAGGTAGGCAACCCAATTACTAGATTCACATAACGGGCTGCCTTCGCGCCCTCCCGTACACATCACATCAACGGCTTGTACCCACGAATTGACGTTTTCCGCGTCATAAACGAAGCCCGTATTGAGCACTGGTAGTCCACCGATATGTGTCTATTTCCAATATACCTTGTAGTTTTTGCGCAGTCATCTTCTGTACTTACGAATAATCCTGTATGTCCTATCTCCAACTCTCCCAATCCCCATGGAAAATGAAACGGCGGGAAGTATGCTTCTCATATTTTTATTTCCAAAATATTAATTAAAATAACCATACATTCGTGGTTTTGAAATAAAATTGATTGTTAAAAAGTGAAGAGCACTTGTTCACTGGAAGGGATGTGTTTCACAGTGGCGAATGTGAACAAGTGCTCATAGTACTCGTATTAAGGTATACGACATTAGAGCCCAAGTTTACTGGATAATTTTTTCTTATTTTGGTAAATATTACCACCTACCAAAAAATGGCAACCTAAGAGCCTGCAGTAGAAGAGATTTGTTTCACAGTATTAAAGACGGAGAAGTGCTTTATCCCTTAAGGTATTAAAGTATTTACTAGACTTTTCTGCTTCGAAATAATGGTGGTCCATTGATCGTAACCGGGGCAAATATCTCATGAAATAAGCGTCAAACGAAAAAACTACGAAGAACGAAACTGGTCTAGCTTCAAGGGGTAAACTGAAAGGTGGCTACACTGTGCCACTGCGCCAGAGATTGCGCCAAAGAGTACTATTAAGCCGCCTCCACAGTGCGTGTTTAGAGTTCGTAGCAGTCAGTGGTTGTCGAGAGTTCATAGCAGTCAGTGCTACCAGAGAGCTCGTAGAGGACAGTGTGTGTTAAGAGTTCGTACTGAGATGTACTAGTGGGCACTGCTTGTCGTGAAGTCGGAGTAAGATGTTGTAGTAAAGAGTGTTGTTCCTTGTCTTATGCAGTGATTTGATGGGAGAGATAGCAGATGTTATTGTAATGAGTGGATTTCGTCAATATATGAAGGTAAAATTTAAAAAAAAAAAAAAAAAAAAAAAAAAAAAATCATTTTCAATCTTAAATATTTAATTAAGCCCCCATGCACGTGGCGACCGCTGCTTCGGATCGTCCCTTGGAATTGTTCTGATTGTGAAAATTGTAGACTGTAGTATTGTTGTAGTAATTTGTAGTTTATTAATTGTAGTCTATTTTGCATGTGTAGATTTGGTAATTGGCATTCTTCTAATGGTATTTTTCAAAATTTAATTTTTATTGCCTTGTATACGCGTTTGACAAATTAGTGCAATTATTTCAATTGTTCGATTGATCGTGTCTGAAGGAAACATCTAGTGTGAATAGTATTGTTGGAGATAAGGAGTCATTGTGTGTGATTTTCGAACAGTGACGAATTTTTTGTGTATTTTGTAAATGATTACGCGATCTATGAGAAAGGCAAAAATGATGACTAGTGAGAATAACGAAATTGTTGATATGGCGAACTCGCCAACAGAGGAAAACAGTATGGTGGATAATGGAGTTGAAAACAATGTAATAAGTCGGGAAAATAGTCCGGAACCATTTCAAAATTTTTCTCAATCAGAAAATTTACAGAATCTGAGACTAACGACAGAAGATTCTGGAATAGCATCGAACACAGATAGCCTTACGGCTATGACGAAGGAAACTGGTTTTGCGGGAAATGTTAGGGGCGAAAAGAATTCTGAACAATTTAATATGGAGCAGTTGATGGGTGCAATATTAAATCTGGGATCACAAATGGAAACAATTAAAACTGAGATGGGAACTTTACGGGCTGAATTAAAAACTGATATGGGAACAATGGAAACTCGGTTAGGATCTGAATTTAAAACAGAGATGGGAACTTTGGAAACGCGGATAGATTCACGAATAGGGACATGTTTCAAAAATATGAAAGATGAATTAAAGAAAGAAATCAGGGAAGAAGTACAACCGATTCTGAATTCTCACAATAATAGATTAATTGCAGTAGAAATCAGACAAAGGGAACAGGATAGAGAACAGGAAGAAAGAGATCGCGTGATAGTACAGAATTTTTCAGAGTTAAATTTACAACGTGCAAAGGATAAGGAAGAAATATTTGAAAGAATCGAGGAATCCGTACCAAATGACAGAATAAATAATCTAACGCGACAATATGAACAGTTAACTACCAAATGTGTCAATACTGAAACCCGAGTCGCGACACTTACGGAAGATGTAAACAAACAGAAAGAAAAAATAGGTGACTTATCGGAAAGAGTTGAGGAAATTTCAGATAAATTGACAAATCTTAGTTTACATGGGGACAGACATTCGGATGATACAGCCCCATTACCATTTGCAGAAACCGAAGAGTATCAGAACATAAATAAGCATGTTGAGAATCAGGGAAAATTTAATGAACGCGTGAAAAGGGAATTTGAGGCATTACGGAAGCAAGTCAAGCAGATCGAAGGCGAAATTGTAGGAAAAGATAGCAGAAGAAATTTAGAATCACAGGTAGAAGAGGGGTTTGAAGAAAATAATTTGTTTCATTTACGGGATGCAACAAGAGAGCGCCAGGCGCGCGAACTTTACAATAATCGACATTCGGACCGGGACAGACGCGGTAGGTCTTTGTCGCCACGAGGCGAAAACTTTGATTATAAACACTTTTTGACTGTTCGGAAATTTAAGATCTTCCGCAATTCTAAGAATGACATACATCCATGTGCATGGCTAGATCAATTTATGTACGCACTTCCACCAAATTGGCCACTAAGTCACAAACTAGAATTCATGTGTGGATATTTAGAAAACGAACCGGCGACGCGGATGCGCGCACTCATTAGAGATTGTAATAATCTAAATGATTTTTATCATGCATTTCTATCGGCATATTGGTCCGAAAACACACAAGACAGAGTCAAACACAGTCTTATTATGCAGCGTAATTTCAAACAGTCTGAGTTCCGCACGCCGGCAGAGTACTTTGAAGATATGATTCGAAAGAATCAGTTCCTGTCCAACCCGTATAGCCCGACTGAATTAATTCGCATTTGTTTAACTAAGCTGCCACAATCAATAAGACAAATTGCTTTGGCCGGAAGATGTAAAGACGACATTGAGACTTTTAAGACTTTGTTGCAAGAACTTGAGTATGACAACGATGACGGGACCTCTTGTAACTTTTTCAGTAACAGTAATTACATTAGATTTTCAGAGAAAAGTGATAGTGGTCGGAACGGGCGTTATATGGGTAATTTTGAGAATGATAGACGTAACAGACAGGACAATAGATACCAGCCCTATGACAATAACAGACGTTCTAACAGAAATTACACAGACAACAACGGTAATTCGTATCGGAATGATCAATCATACGGAAACAGTAATCGGTATTATCAGGACAGAAATTATTCATACAGTAATAGAAATTCTTACTACAGAAATAACCAGGGAAGTAGGTACAACAATAATTTCAGAAATGACAGTCGAAATTACACAAGAAGTAGTTATGCAGACAGACAGGAAAACAGAAATTTTAATAACAGACACAGCCAAGAATTTGCATCTAACAGACAGGAAGGACCTAATTGGCATCCTTCACGTGACAGAACTTCTGAGAGACAAGTGCAAATCGTAGAAATGGATCCGCGAAATGACGCGAATACTCAAAGACGTGACGCAAACAATCGACAATGACTTGTAGCTTCGGCTTCTGGCAGCAATATAGACGGTTCAGAAAGTAATGACACTACGACTTTACACTACGTACGCCTGGAAGACATGAGAGACATTTTATTAGACGAAAAGGAAAATAATGTAGACGCATTTTTACACCCTGTTATTGAAGTATGTGTGGGTAAGAATAAGTTCACTGCAGTATTAGATTCTGGGAGCCCACTGAATGTCATTAGTGAATCAGTTTTTCGTATATGTGAAAGAACTATTGCCTGTCCTGTGTTACCTATTTCTAAAACTACAATTCGAGGTGCGATTTCTGGAAAAAGTGTGGAGGTCAGACAACAGACCAATTTAAATTTCATTTGTCAAGGATACGAATTTTCTGCTAATTTTATTATTGTTCCATTACTCAGTACACAAATTATTTTAGGTATGG
This sequence comes from Schistocerca piceifrons, assembly GCF_021461385.2. Taxonomy (NCBI): domain Eukaryota; kingdom Metazoa; phylum Arthropoda; class Insecta; order Orthoptera; family Acrididae; genus Schistocerca; species Schistocerca piceifrons. The sequence goes on along the minus strand of NC_060143.1, from coordinate 216,527,773 downwards.
AGTTTCTTAACGCACATAAGGCAATTTTGAACTTTAAAGAAGGAAGTGTAAATTTGACTGTTGCCGGAATGCCGAAATGTTTAAAATTTTTCGAGTGTTTAACAAGATCTGAGTCAGATACAAAATGTTTAAGGTTTCTTACTTCTGATGTTTTCGTTGAGCATTATGACGACAATGTGTTTATTCATGATAATGACAATAGATACAGAGACGCGATGGATGATATAATTAATAGCGAAGAATTAATTAATGAAAAGGTTAAGAAAGCTGAAGTGCCAGATGACGTTGCAAGAGAAGAGCTGCACTACATTTTGACTTCACATGCTACAGTGTTTAGTCGTCACACAGGAACTATACAAGGCTTACAATATTTATTTAAAGTAAAAGAACACACACCATTTCGCGGAAAAACGTACGCTATTCCTTTGGCTTACAGAGACAAGGTTAAGAATGAACTTCAGTACATGTTAGATCAGGGCATTATTGAGCCTGCAGTCAGTCCTTATACTAGCCCATTACACGTTGTTCTTAAAAAGGATGGGTCAATTCGTTTGGTTCTGGATTCCAGACAGATAAATAATATCATCATTCCTGAAACTGACCGCCCACAAAATTTAGATGAACTTCTTCAACATTTTCATGGAATTAAAGTTTTATCCACGATTGATATGCGCGCAAGTTTTTGGCAAATAGAACTCCACCCTGATTGTAGAAAATATACTGCCTTTTTAGCCTTTGGTAACTGTTACCAATTTCGAAAATTACCGTTTGGACTTACTGTATCTTCAGCAGCATTCATTCGTAGCTTAAATGAAATTTTACCTGTTTATCTTCGTGACAACATTACTTCTTATGTTGACGACATTCTTATTGCTAAATGTTCTTGGAGTGAGCACAACAAAATTTTGGACTCATTATTACGTATCTTTGCACGAGTTGGCATGACAGTGAACTTGGAAAAATCTGAATTTGGTCGTTCTCAGGTGAAATTTCTCGGTCACATTATTTCTACAGAAGGTATTCTTCCTGATCCAGAAAAATTAGACGCTATTCGTAATTATGCTGTTCCTACCACAAAACGTGATGTTCGTAGTTTTCTTGGTGTCTGTAATTTTCTTCGACGCTTTGTTAGATTGGACGATTTGGCCACACCTCGTTTATGTGAACTATCCGGAAAGAAATCTAATTGGTGTTGGGATGAGGAAGCTCAGTCAGAATTTGAACAGCTACGTGATGCTTTAGTTGCTGCTCCACTTCTTTCACATCCGGATTTATCAAAAGAATTTTGTTTGGCGACGGACTCATCATACAAGGGCCTAGGTGCACATTTATTTCAAGAGATAGAAGAAAACGGCGTTGTAGTACAGAAGACTATTGCATTTGGAAGTCGTGTTCTTTCTAGATCCGAAAAGAATTATTCGATTACGGAACTTGAAGCTTTGGCTGTTGTTTGGGCTTTTACAAAATTTCGCACATTTTTGTTTGGCAGACATACTAAGGTTTACACCGATCATCGAGCTCTGGAATTTCTTATTTCAACAAAATTAACTAATGGCAGATTGTCACGATGGGCGTTGTACCTACAGGAATTTGACTTTAGTATTGTTTACATACAGGGTTCTTCTAATATTGTTGCCGATGCTTTATCACGTGCACCTATGGGTTTGAAACAAAGTGCTGAAGAGGACTGCAAGGAAAACAATTATTGTTTGATGTATATTCAAGGTGTTGCTTTTGAGAACTTTATTTCGTCTTCGTTCCAGGACATCGCTAAGGACCAAAATAAGGATCCAATCTGGAAGGACATTAAGGAGAAGTGGAGGAGAAAGGAAAGCGTGGCGATTAGACAGCATTATTTAGTTCGCAATGACATTCTTTTTAAACGAAAATCGGTCGACAACTCCGTTTGGTTAGTTTGTATTCCTGATGAGTGGGTCAATAAATTGATTTGGTATACGCATCTCAGTTATGCACACTTTGGTCCCAGAAAATGCTTTCACAAATTACGAGAAAATTGTTACTTCAGTAATATGGAAAAACGCATTCGATCTGTTCTTGCCAAATGCAAATTATGTCAAATGGCTAAGCCTCCAACGATTTCTCACAGAGCACCGTTGTATTCCCATCATTCCAGCGAAATTAAAGGAGATGGCTGCAGTCGATTTGTTTGGTCCAGTGGTTCGTTCTATTAATGGTTTTGCGTACATTTTCGTAGCAGTGGAGTTGACGTCAAAATATGTGTGTTTTACACCGTTACGCAAAGCAACAGCTCGTTCAGTATCTAACGCTTTTATCAAACATTTTCTTAAAGAAGTTGGTCACGTTGATAAGGTTATATCAGATAATGGATCACAGTTTCGTTCTAAAATTTGGCTTCGTACTCTACACCGTCGTAAAATTAAACCAATCTTCATTTCACTTTTTCACCCTCAATCTAACGCTTCAGAGAGATGGATGAAAGAAATCAATAAATTGTGCCGTCTTTATTGTCATCAGAATCACAGAACTTGGGATCAGTATCTTCATATTTTTCAAAATATTCTGAATGAACTCCCTAATGATTCAACTTCTTTACCGCCTCTATTGATATTAAAAAATAAAGCACCGACAAATCGCATATCTGAAATCATTCCTTTTCCGCCTTCACGGAAACTGCGGCATTCTGAAGTTGTTAACCTGGCTCTACGAAATATTGCATCTGCGGCTGCTAGAAGAGAGAAATCAGCTAGACGTCCTGGTCGTTCAAAATTCTTGTCGGTTGGTCAAAAGGTATTAATTAAGTCCCACCGTTTGTCTCACAAAGGAAAAGGCTTATGTCGCAAATTTTTTCTGCTTTATAACGGTCCATACAGAATTCGCAAAATTATACATGATAACACTGTTGAAGTAGAAACTCTTAAATCTCGACGCTCTAAGGGAATACATCACATATCAAACGTTAAAATTTTTGTGGAATGACATACTTTAGAGAACTAACAGCTACATGTAAACACGCGGAGAGTACAAGGATACCGCGCTGTGTTTTGGCGGCGGCACATACTCAAAGCAACAGTGAAGTCTGCGCGCCGCACAAGGCAGTCGTTGACCGCAAACAATTGCTTCCTACGTCACGCGCCTACAGCTGATCGAGCGCTCAGTGCGAATGCACTGACAGCCGTAAACAAACACACAGTTTAATTTCTCCGACTAAATTCAGTATAAAGCTATAGTGACTTGATGAATTCTGTTATTAACATTCAGTATTTTGCAGGATACGGTTCTATAAAATATTTAAGAACTTCAGGTAAACTCTGTGTGTCTCCGACGTTAAGACGACCTGCTATCGAGAAATTTTCAGGAAGAATGTAATTTCCAAGAAGAAACTAATAAACTAAAAAAGGTAACTATTAATTGAGTTTATTTTTCAGGTAACAAATTTCCACTTAGGTACGTACTTTAGACGTAATTTGTTGCTCGCGATTACGTGATTCATACTTTGTGCTAATTTTATGTTCTATGAATTTACTTGTGAAGCGACGTGCTTGCGTACGTTAACTGATTTTGACAATGATTATTAATGAACTGGGTTGTAACTTGTGTATATTATGCATCGCTTGGCTGCTATGCTTTTTCACTGACTGATTTTGACAATTATTGATTAATGAACTGGGTTGTGACTTGTATAGATTATGCATCGCTTGGGTGCTATGCTTTTGCACTGATGTCATATTTTTTTATTATGTGCCTGCTGTGCTTATTTATTTGAATTATAATTGTAACCTGATTTATTGTGCTGATGTGTTTAGTTATGTAAGTTATACTTTGTGATTTATCTGCTTGTGCCTTCATGTTTGCTTATTAAGATGACATATGAATATTTATTTGCTTATGCTGATATGATGCTAATGACCTGTTTATTACGTAAGATATATGTTTACTGCTATGCGTATGGATTACATATTTACACATTTCTGTTTTGTTGCCATAACTGCTCTTTAATTTGGTGTATAGAAATGCTGATATACTGTGTATAAACATAGAGTTTAGGTTACACTGTGGTATTAATTATAGATTGTTCGGTTGGCAGAGCCTCGTTGTAGGAATTGTGCTGCATCCACTTGTTGACATTTTGTTCTCTACTGGTATATTTACTCGCTATTGCTTGTTTTGCTTACGCTCAGTGCCTTATATTTTTAAGATAAGAAAATTCACTGCTATAATTCGACGAACCACATTAGTACAAGAAAGTCATAGAAGTCACATGAGCTGAGGTTTTATGGAAGCTGTATAAATTTATGCTAATAGGAAGGAAGCTAACGACATGACATACCAACACTAGGTTTAGACCATTAACAGTTATTACACTGCATTTTTCGTGAGCAATTGAAATAGGAAGTGACACTTGACACAAAAAATACTCCACATGTTTGCTTCTGCTATGATTCTTGAAGTGGTGTACACACTGTGAAATATTATGATCATTCACACTCCGTAATCGTACTTAATTACTGAGAGTTATTCGAACTAAGTCTGTTAGAGGTCAGGTATGCATTTCTTTTATTTAATGATGGACAAGGAACCAAAATATATCTTATAATTTATAATGAGTAGAAAATTTGGGTCAGATGGATTACACAGAGGTTGTGTGTTGGCAATGTGTCTTCGGATTGTATGGGATGCTGAATTGAAGTTGCATTAGGATTTTATCTGTACTTGTTCAAGGAGACTGACTAGAGGAAAGAGTTGTGTTGGAAGTGAGATGATATTGGCAATGAGGTTTATATTTATCGATGTATTATTATAGGTATTGAGAGTATATGAAGTTGTTTGTGGACAAGAGGTAAGGTGATATTGGTGCTGAGGTTTACATTTATCGACGTATTATTGAGGTATTATTGAGATTATGTGATGCTGATAATTATTGGAGTTTTGGTGGATAAGAGGTAAAGTAAGTGAGGAGCATATTTTTTTTTGTTGGTCTTATGGAACAAGAGGATGAAGAGAGCAGACTAAAACACTAAAATAGAAGGAAGATAGTCTATACACACACTTTGTTATATCACTAAGCAGTATATACTTTTTTTTGAAGAGAGGAAGTAATTGCATATCGTGGCTCACTGACAGTTGTTCAACAACAGTACATTTTGATCTGGCTTGGCAAACATTCGTCTTGACATGATGACTATGACGTTGACTAACTATTATTGACTATTATACATTGCTGCCAGTACTACTTGATACACATGATGAACATCAGATTTAGACAGAATTTCATTTACACAATTAACACTATTCAGTTACACAGTAGTACTTAATGTGGATGAGAGATGAGTGAGTGTGTTCTGTGTGTTTTCCTTTACTAATCCTAACCACCTATCTCCTAAATATTATTTTATTTGTTTGTAGTGGCTTGCACTGACACCCATAAATATTATAGGTTTACTGGTATTTGTGTATTGTAATAGTTAATAGGACAATTATCTGATATCATTTGTGTGTTTGTTATGATTTGTATGCTACTGTAAAAGCATTTGTATGTGCATTCAAACTATTGTTCATGCCTGAACTGTCTGATTAGTGAAGATAAATATTCTGAGCTGTTACCTGCACTTTTCAATATGATGTGTGACACTAGGACATGTTTAATTTGTGCTCATAAACTCTGATGAACTGTGTGATCAGTGCTAGTGAATTTTATGGAACTGCTTCTGCTAAGAAATGTGACTTTTTGGTGTCTGCACCTACTCAACATTGCTGGGTGCAACTGATGAACTGTTTTTACTGAAATGATGTCACTTGTTGGTGTCTGCACCTGCACTCAACATTGCTGGGTGCAACTGATGAACTGTTTTACTGAAAAGATGTCCCTTGTTGCTGTCTGCACCTGCTCAACATTGCTGGGTGCAACTGATTGACTGCTTCTACTGAAACGAAGTCACTTGTTGGTGTCTGCACCTGCTCTCAACATTGCTGGGTGCAACTGATGAACTGTTTTTACTGAAATGATGTCACTTGTTGGTGTCTGCACCTACTCAACATTGCTGGGTGCAACTGATGAACTGCTTCTACTGAAATGATGTCACTTGTTGGTGTCTGCACCTGCTCAACATTGCTGGGTGCAACTGATGAACTGTTTTTACTGAAATGAAGTCACTTGTTGCTGCTTGCACTTACTCAACATTGCTGGGTGCAACTGATGGACTGCTTCTACTGAACTAATGTGACTTGTGCTGGGTGTACCTGCTAAACTTTACTGGGTGCAACTGATGGACTGCTTTTACTGAAAAGATGTTACCTGTTGGTGTTCTTTTTTTTGTATAAACTAATTATTGAAAGCATTTTATGTGAACATTTGTATAAACTGATTTTTTTGTATATTGTGTAAACTATTATGTAAAGTCACATGTATGAAAAGAAGTTGTATTGCTTACTGTATTTCATACATTAGGTTAGTGAAAGGTCAGTGCAAAGCCAAAATTTTTAACTAATTATGTGATGTTTAGGTATTAATATTATCTTTTATTTTTGTCTGTATTTTTGTGGACGAATTTGGTGGTATTTTCACCACCAATGCTGGCAAAAATACCATCAAATTCTGGCCTGTGGAGGAGGGGCATATGAAAGGTGGCTACACTGTGCCACTGCGCCAGAGATTGCGCCAAAGAGTACTATTAAGCCGCCTCCACAGTGCGTGTTTAGAGTTCGTAGCAGTCAGTGGTTGTCGAGAGTTCATAGCAGTCAGTGCTACCAGAGAGCTCGTAGAGGACAGTGTGTGTTAAGAGTTCGTACTGAGATGTACTAGTGGGCACTGCTTGTCGTGAAGTCGGAGTAAGATGTTGTAGTAAAGAGTGTTGTTCCTTGTCTTATGCAGTGATTTGATGGGAGAGATAGCAGATGTTATTGTAATGAGTGCATTTCGTCAATATATGAAGGTAAAATTTATTATGTTCCTTTATTAGTTGTGTATCTGAAATAATGTGTCACTACAGGTTCAGTCAACAAAGCATTTGGCTTGTGTTCTTGGATTAGAGTGTAATTGTGATTTTTTTTGCGTAATTATAGTTTTCTAATTTTCTTTTGTCACGTCTGTATAGTTGGTATTTAAAAATTCTTGTCTTGTTGGAAAAGAACCGTGCCAGATGCATACGTTGAGTCACACTCCCACATACAGAACAGTTACATTTGTGCTTGGATTTTGTAGGTTTTTTAGTTGCTGGGGACTTAATTAATTAACTGTGTTTACTGAAATTTTCTTACATTGTTCTTTGCAGTCAGATAGCGTAACAATTCTAGTCAGGGCCAACCGATTACGAGACTTGCGTAATCGTACATACAAAAAAAAAAAATCATTTTCAATCTTAAATATTTAATTAAGCCCCCATGCAAAACCAGATGGCGCTATGGTTGGCCCGCTACATGGTGCTGCCATAAACGGATATCAACTGTGTTTTTTTTAAATAGGAACCCCCATTTTTTATTATCTATTCGTACGTGAAGAAATATGAATGTTTTAGTTGGACCAATTTTTTCGCTTTGTGATAGATGGCGCTGTAATAGTCACAAACATGTTGTTGTTGTTGTGGTCTTCAGTCCTGAGACTGGTTTGATGCAGCTCTCCATGCTACTCTATCCTGTGAAAGCTTTTTCATCTACCAGTAACTACTGCAACCTACATCCTTCTGAATCTGCTTAGTATATTCATCTCTTGGTCTCCCCCTACGATTTTTACCCTCCGCGCTGCCCTCCAATACTAAATTGGTGATCCCTTGATGCCTCAGAACATGTCCTACCAACCGATCCCTTCTTCTGGTCAAGTTGTGCCACAAACTTCTCTTCTCCCCAATTCTATTCAATACTTCCTCATTAGTTATGTGATCTACCCATCTAATCTTCAGCATTCTTCTGTAGCACCACATTTCGAAAGCTTCTATTCTCTTCTTGTCCAAACTATTTATCGTCCATGTTTCACTTCCATACATGGCTACACTCCATACGAATACTTTCAGAAATGACTTCCTGACACTTAAATCAATACTGGATGTTAACAAATTTCTCTTCTTCAGAAACGCTTTCCTTGCCATTGCCAGCCTACATTTTATATCCTCTCTACTTCGACCATCATCAGTTATTTTGCTCCCCAAATAGCAAAACTCCTTTACTACTTTAAGTGCCTCATTTCCTAATCTAATTCCCTCAGCATCACCCGACTTAATTAGACTACATTCCATTATCCTTGTTTTGCTTTTGTTGATGTTAATCTTATATCCTCCTTTCAAGACACTGTCCATTCCATTCAACTGCTCTTCCAAGTCCTTTGCTGTCTCTGACAGAATTACAATGTCATCGGCGAACCTCAAAGTTTTTATTTCTTCTCCATGAATTTTAATACCTACTCCGAATTTTTCTTTTGTTTCCTTTACTGCTTGCTCAATATACAGATTGAACAACATCGGGGAGAGGCTACAACCCTGTCTTACTCCCTTCCCAACCACTGCTTCCCTTTCATGTCCCTCGACTCTTATAACTGCCATCTGGCTTCTGTACAAATTGTAAATAGCCTTTCGCTCCCTGTATTTTACCCCTGCCACCTTTAGAATTTGAAAGAGAGTATTCCAGTCAACATTGTCAAAAGCTTTCTCTAAGTCTACAAATGCTAGAAACGTAGGTTTGCCTTTCCTTAATCTTTCTTCTAAGATAAGTCGTAAGGTCAGTATTGCTTCACGTGTTCCAGTGTTTCTACGGAATCCAAACTGATCTTCCCCGAGGTTGGCTTCTACTAGTTTTTCCATTCGTCTGTAAAGAATTCGTGTTAGTATTTTGCAGCTGTGACTTATTAAGCTGATAGTTCGGTAATTTTCACATCTGTCAACACCTGCTTTCTTTGGGATTGGAATTGTTATATTCTTCTTGAAGTCTGAGGGTATTTCGCCTGTTTCATACATCTTGCTCACCAGATGGTAGAGTTTTGTCAGGACTGGCTCTCCCACGGCCGTCAGTAGTTCCAATGGAATATTGTCTACTCCGGGGGCCTTGTTTCGACTCAGGTCTTTCAGTGCTCTGTCAAACTCTTCACGCAGTATCATATCTCCCATTTCATCTTCACCTACATCCTCTTCCATTTCCATAATATTGTCCTCAAGTACATCGCCCTTGTATAGACCCTCTATATACTCCTTCCACCTTTCTGCTTTCCCTTCTTTGCTTAGAACTGGGTTTCCATCTGAGCTCTTGATATTCATACAAGTCGTTCTCTTATCTCCAAAGGTCTCTTTAATTTTCCTGTAGGCGGTATCTATCTTACCCCTAGTGAGATAGGCCTCTACATCCTTACATTTGTCCTCTAGCCATCCCTGCTTAGCCATTTTGCACTTCCTGTCGATCTCATTTTTGGGCCGTTTGTATTCCTTTTTGCCTGTTTCACTTACTGCATTTTTATATTTTCTCCTTTCATCAATTAAATTCAATATTTCTTCTGTTACCCAAGGATTTCTACTAGCCCTCGTCTTTTTACCTACTATATCCTCTGCTGCCTTCACTACTTCATCCCTCAAAGCTACCCATTCTTCTTCTACTGTATTTCTTTCCCCCATTCCTGTCAATTGCTCCCTTATGCTCTCCCTGAATCTCTGTACAACCTCTGGTTCTTTTAGTTTATCCAGGTCCCATCTCCTTAAATTCCCACCTTTTTGCAGTTTCTTCAGTTTTAATCTACAGGTCATAACCAATAGATTGTGGTCAGAGTCCACATCTGCCCCTGGAAATGTCTTACAATTTAAAACCTGGTTCCTAAATCTCTGTCTTACCATTATATAATCTATCTGATACCTTTTAGTATCTCCAGGGTTCTTCCATGTATACAACCTTCTGTCATGATTCTTAAACCAAGTGTTAGTTATGATTATGTTGTGCTCTGTGCAAAATTCTACCAGGCGGCTTCCTTTTTCATTTCTGTCCCCCAATCCATATTCACCTACTATGTTTCCTTCTCTCCATTTTCCTACACTCGAATTCCAGTCACCCATGACTATTAAATTTTTGTCTCCCTTCACAATCTGAATAATTTCTTTTATTTCATCATACATTTCTTCAATTTCTTCGTCATCTGCAGAGCTAGTTGGCATATAAACTTGTACTACTGTAGTAGGTGTGGGCTTCGTATCTATCTTGGCCACAATAATGCGTTCACTATGCTGTTTGTAGTAGATTACCCGCATTCCTATTTTCCTATTCATTATTAATCCTACTCCTGCATTACCCCTATTTGATTTTGTGTTTATAACCCTGTAGTCACCTGACCAGAAGTCTTGTTCCTCCTGCCACCGAACTTCACTAATTCCCACTATATCTAACTTCAACCTATCCATTTCCCTTTTTAAATTTTCTAACCTACCTGCCCGATTAAGGGATCTGACATTCCACGCTCCGATCCGTAGAACGCCAAACATATGGCTCACAATTTTAGACGAACAATTGGTAACAGGTAGGCATTTTAAATTAAAATACAGAACGTAGGTACGTTTCCACATTTTATTTCGGTTGTTCCAATATGATACATGTACCTTTGTGAACTTATCATTTCTGAGAACGCAAGCTGATACAGCGTGATTACCTGTAAATACCACATTAATACAATAAATGCTCAAAATGATGTTCGTCAACCTCAATGCATTTGGCAATACGTGTAACGACATTCCTTTCAACCGTGAGTAGTTCACCTTGTAAGTAGGCTGTTTCGGTTTTCTTATTGGTAACGCCACGTAGCGCTCTGTATGAAAATCACTGGTTGTGCTGTGTGCAGTCTGTGGCTAGTTTGCATTGTTGTCTGCCATTGTAGTGTTGGGCAGCGGCAGCTGGATGTGAACAGCGCGTAGCGTTGCGCAGTTGGAGGTGAGCCGCCAGCAGTGGTGGATGTGGGGAGAGTAATGGCGGAGTTTGGAAATTTTTAAGACTGGATGTCATGAACTCCTATGTATATTATGATTTTTCAACACTATTAAGGTAAATACATTGTTTGTTCTCTATTAATATCTTTCATTTGCTAACTATCCCTATCAGTAGTTAGTGCCTTCCACAGTTTGAATCTTTTATTTAGCTGGCAGTAGTGGCGCCTGCTGTATTGCAGTAGTTCGAGTAACCAAGATTTTTGTGAGGTAAGCGATTTGTGAAACGCATAGGTTAATGTTAGTCAGGGCCATTCTTTCGTAGGGATTTTTTGAAAGTCAGATTGCGTTGCGCTAAAAATATTGTGTGTCAGTTTAAGCACAGTCATCTATAATTGTTCAAAGGGGACGTTTCAACCTTCCGTAATGTTCGCACATACATTGACAGTGCGCTGACGCTTGTTGTCAGGCGTTGTCGGTGGATCACGATAGCAAATATCCTTCAACTTTCCCCACAGAAAGAAATGCGGGGACGTCAGATCCAGTGAACGTGCGGGCCATGGTATGGTGCTTCGACGACCAATCCACCTCTCATGAAATATGCTATTCAATACCGCTTCAACCGCACGCGAGATATGTGCTGGACATCCATCATGTTGGAAGCACTTCGCCATTCTGTCATGCAGTGAAACATCTTGTAGTAACATCGTTAGAACATTACGTAAGAATACAGCATACATTGCACCTTTTAGATTGCCATCGATAAAATGGGGTCAACTATCATTCCTCCCATAATGCCGCAACATACATTAACGCGTCAAGGTCGCTGATGTTCCACTTTTCGCAGTCATCGTGGATTTTCCGTTGCCCAATAGTGCATATTATCCCGGTTTACGTTAACGCTGTTGGTGAATGACGCTTCGTCGTTTCGAAATACGGTACGGGTGCAATCGATGTTGATGTAGCATTCTCAACACCGACGTTTTTGAGATTCTCGATTCTCGCGCAATTTGTCTGATGTGCGGATTAGCCGCGACAACAGCGGAAACACCTACTTGGACATCATCATTTGTTGCAGGTCGTGGTTGACGTTTCACATGTGGCTTAACACTTCCTGTTTCCTTAAATAACGTAACTATCCGGCGAACGGTCACTGAACTTAGATGATGTCGTCCAGGATACCGAGCAGCATACATAGCACACGCCCGTTGGGCATTTTGATCACAATAGCCATACATTAACACGATATCGACCTTTTCCGCAATTGGTAAACGGTCCATTTTAACACGAGTAATGTATCACGAAGCAAATACCGTCCGCACTGGCGTAATGTTACGTGATACTACGTACTTATAAGTTTGTGACTATTACAGCGCCATCTATACAAAGCGAAAAAATCGGTCCAACCAACACATTCATATATCTTTACGTACGCCCGCATCTCGTGGTCGTGCGGTAGCGTTCTCGCTTCCCACGCCCGGCTTCCCGGGTTCGATTCCCGGCGGGGTCAGGGATTTTCTCTGCCTCGTGATGGCTGGGTGTTGTGTGCTGTCCTTAGGTTAGTTCGGTTTAAGTAGTTCTAAGTTCTAGGGGACTGATGACCATAGATGTTAAGTCCCATAGTGCTCAGAGCCATTTTATCTTTACGTACTACAAAAATATGTAATAAAAAATGGGGGTTCCCATTTTAAACAAAGTAGCTGGTATCCGTTTTACCTATGGCAGTGCCATCTAGCGGGCAAACCATAGCGCCATCTGATTTCCCCCTTCAAGCTAGACGAGCTTCGTTCTTTGTAGTTTTTCCGTTTGATGCTGATTTCGTGGCCCGGTCACTATCAATGAACCACCCTGTTCTCTCGGATATGTCGCTTATGTTCGAGAATTTTTCCATTTACGATTCGTATCGTCTCTACAGGGGGTCCCAGGAGTAATGGTCAATATTCAGAGTTGGGTTGATCGGGAGGCGTGTCTTGAGACCGAGGCGCCTAAGGTAGTCGTGCTAGAGAAGCGGAACTTCCGGGTTGGAATCTCGGGCCGGCACCGATTTTTTACTCGCATCATTCATCAACTTCAATGCCCTAATGCGACCACCACCGGAAAAAATTTCGCCGAACATTAATAAGCGATTTTGACAAAGAGTAGACTGTTATGCTCTAGCTCCTGTTCACAAGCTACTGGCCTGAGTTTCTACATAAGTGGCTGAAAGGCGGTGAGACCACTAGTAGGCGACGAGGTGCTGCACGTCCATGCCTCATTATAAAATGCTGAAATTTGAGGTTTTCTTGCTCTGCAAAGTAGGAAATGTGGCGTTCTGTGGCATATGTGACGAATAGAGTACAATGCTGGTACAGGCACAAGTGTTTCGGAGCCTACGGTTCAGTGCACATTGTTGAACATGGGGCACAGCAGCAGACGACCCCTCACTTCTTCCCATATTGACTCAACGACATCGTCGGTTACCACTGAAGTGGGCACTGAATCATTGAAGATGGACTTCAGATCAATGGAAACGTGACACCTGACTGGGCAACAGATTGATGGTCGCGTCAGGATTCGCCGTCATCCAGGCGATCGGTTACTCGAAACTTGCATCGCGTCACAGACGCAGGCAGGTGAGTGCAATTTTATGCTGTAGGAGACTTTCACTTTGGCTTTCAGGCACAAGGACAGCTGTACTCCCATGACAGCTGTGGACTAAGTGAACATTATTGCGGACCACTTGCGGTCCCTCAATGACTGCTATTTTCCCAATCGAAGCAGTCACGATAACTGTCTCTGTCAAAAGGCCAGAAGTGCGGTACAGTTGTTTAGGGAGGACGACAGACAAGTGACGTTGATGTGTGGGCCATCGAATTCGCCCACAAATTACCAGCCCACCATTTACAATAACTACGTGACCTGTACGTAGCCATAGGGTGTCACATTCCTCCGAAAACCTGCGAGGGACCTGTCGAATTCATGCCACTTAGAGTAGCCGCTGTATTGCATTCAGAAGTTCGACCAAAACACTATTAAGCAGGAGGTCACAATGTTTTTGCTCACCGATACATTTACTTACAACTCCAAGAGATTGGCACAGTAGACCATGTCGAGGAAGTCTTCATACATCAAATGACTGAGAAGACTGACAGCCAAGCATAGAAAAATCGGAAACGTAATAATGTGGTTTGCTAATACACACGAGAAATGAGAACTTACGTAAGTTGTTTTCCTCTTATTGAAAGGCCATATCCATCAGATCCTATGGGTTAGGTTGGGTTGTTTGGGGGAGGAGACCAGACAGCGAGGTTATTGGTCTCATCGGATTAGGGAAGGACGGGGAAGGACATCGGCGTGCCCTTTCAAAGGAACAATCACGGTATTTGCCTGCAGCGATTTAGGGAAATCACGGATAACATAAATCAGGTTGGCGGCACGCGGGATTGAACCTTCGTCCTCCCGAATGCGAGTGGAGTGTGCTAGCCACTGCGCTACCTCGCTCGGTTCAGATCCTATATGAAACTCAAAATTATTGTTTCAGACTTGGAGAAAATAACTGGTACTTCAAAATGAGTATCGGGGTTTGAAAACTTTGTAACATTTATTACATTCAACTAACAATTATATATAATACATCAGACAAAAGTGCAACTCAAACAGTTTTGTTCATGTACTTATGCGCATGCGCTATTTCCTGTTATCTTCCGTTTGGAAAGCGCTAGTAGCAGAAAATGACGACTAGTGAGCAGAGAGCTTTTTCTGACTTACAGTTTGCAAGAACCGGCTACGTTGTTGCTGTGCAAAGTGACTTCCTTATTAAGTTCCATTGTGATATTGACATCCGTAGATGGTATCATCACTTTCAAGACACCGGCTGTCTTTGCAAAACGGAAGAGTACCGGATATCCACGACTCACTGAAGAACACGTTGAACGTGTGAGAGAGTTTTTCACGCACAGCCCTAAGAAGCCGGTACCAATAGCTAGTCGTGGATTAGCAATTCCCGTGACATCTGTGAGGAGTCTTTTAAGGAAACGGTTACAACTGTGTCCTTATCGTTTGCAGTCGTTAAAAGCCCTGAAGCCCACTGACTACGATTTACTTACCCACTTTGCGAACGAAATGTTGCTGCATGACGAAGAAGACTCCCTGCGTTGCGCCGCCTTCAGTGACGAATCGACAATTCACCTGACACAACTGCAACGAGACAGCCCTAAATTGAATGTCTTTTTGTGCCATATTCAGGTCGAATGTCTGTGGACATTTCTTTTTCGGTGAAGCAGCTGCAACTGGAGCTTCTGATATTGATGTGTTAGAAATATGGCACTTTCTTTAGTGGAAGAAACTGAATCACAGAACTTCATTTGGCAGCGAAAGGATGCGCCGCCTCACTGAGGTAACGAAGCACGATTTGCTTAAACGACGTTGTAACCGGCCAGTGGATTCGCAGCAAGGGGCCGGATGACAGAACTTGTTTCGTGTGGCCTCCACATGCACCAGAGTTGACGCCATGCGATTTTTACCATTGGGTGTTCGTAAAGTATCATGTTTACGGGGTCTGTTCAAAAAATTCCGGAACATTCGAAATTTCGTGCCAATGGTGAACTGGAGCGAAATATGGGTGGCATCCCTGCACACGCCTGTGCTTAATGTGTAACTGTCGGAAGTCTCATTGTTGTATGATTACGTAGGCTTTCCCGGCGTAATAAGTCTAGAAAGTCTGCGGGTTTGCTGCCGGATCCCAAAATCAACTTGACTCGATATTTCGGCGATCCAACTGGTCGTCATCTTCAGGAAAATGCTGCTTCTGCTGATGGGTCCCGCTGAGAACTGACGCCAGGTTGCAAATTATCAGCCAACCTAATTGCAATCGTCGGGCTATGGAGTTTGGACCATCTCCGGAGGTGTATGAAGAGGAACATAGATCTGTGGCCTTTCTTCCTTATGCTGGAGGATTATCGTTTAAGATTGGACGAATTTTAATAAATTTTAACATTAAGAGTGTGTTCCGTCCACCTTCTAAGATTAGGGATCTGCTTGGCTCTGTGAAATATTATTTGGGGCTTAGAAAACGCGGTGTGTACAAAATTCTGTGTCAATGTGGGGAAGCTTATATTGGCCGTTCGATTCGCACAGTGCATGACAGGTGTGTGGAACATCGCCGTCATACGAGGCTACAACAGCCGGAAAAATCGGCAGTAGCAGAACACTGCCTAAATGAGGGACACAGTATGAAATTTGATGAAACTGTGGTTGTTGCCAACATTTCCGGTTTTTGGAACAGTGTCTATAAAGAGGCGATTGAAATTAGGTTGGCTGATAATTTAATCAACAGAGAGAATGGGTTTCCTCTTAGCAAGACGTGGAATTCTGTGTTATCACGCATCAAAACTGAACGTTCTTCGGTGCGGCCTTGATTGCGATATATCGCTGGCAGCAGTGTTTCACTACGGGTGGCACCACCTCCCTGTCTAGGAAGGACGAAACCGTGATGGGCGGCGCATGCGCCATGTACGGAACGGTGGCCTATATAGGACGTCGATTTGCAACCTAGCGTCAGTTCTCAGCAGGACTCATCAGCAGATGCATCATTTTCCTGAAGATGGTGACCAGTTGGATCGCCGAAATATCGAGTCAAGTTGATTTTAGGATCCGGCAGCAAACCCGAAGAGACTTTCAAGGTTCATTGTTGTATGTCTGTTAATTATCGTGCAGTGCTGTATTGAGTATAAAGTTGTGTCGCACAGTTTGCGAATTTCGAGTTGAGGAGCAATGCGTCTGCATTACATTTTGCGTAAAACTCAAGGAAACCTTTACGGAGACACACTATATGATGCAGAAAGCCTAGGTGATGAATACTTAAGCCTAACTCGATATTACGAATGGTTCACACGATTTAAAAGTTAAATATGACTCTCGTTCAGGACGCCCTTCAAAGTCTAGCAACGACGTTCATGTCAGGAAAGTCAACTAAATTGTGCGTGCCAATCGAAGACTGACTGTCCGAGAGATTGCAGGAGAAAATAATATTTCAGTTGGATCATGTCATGACATCCTTACAGAGCATCTTGGAATGCAACGTGTTGCCGCCAAGTTCGTCCCACGGCTCAGGAGTCAAGACCAGAAACACCTTCGCCTCGCAGTCTATGAAGAGGTTTTGCATCACGCAAGTGAGAACGAGATGGTCCTTAAGAGAAGCGCAACTGGTGGTGAGATGTGGATCTACGGTTATGATGTTAAGACCAAGGTTCAATCTTCACAATGGCTTGAGAAAGGTTCTCCAAGACCAAGAAAAGTTCGTTAGGTCAGGTCAAATGTCACAGTGATACTGATAGTTTTCTTTGACTTTGAAGGATTAGTTCATCATGATTTCGTGCCACAGGAATGAGCTGTTAATCTATAGTACTATCGTGACATGTTGCAACACGTGCGAGAAAATGTGGGAAGGAAACGGGCTGAAACGTGGCGAGACAACTCGTGTCTGCATCACGATAACGCATCCGCACATTCATCCCTGTTGGTGTGTGACTATTGCACAAGAAAGGAAATCACTATGCTGCCTCATCCTTCGTGTTCTCCAGACCTGACTCCTGTGGACGTTTTTTTATTTCCAGAGTTGAAAACCCCGTTCAAAAGACGATGATTTGTAACGACAGACGACATAAAATAAAATTCCCGGACGCTGCTTCACGCGATCCAACAAGAGGCGTACAAAGACTGCTTCCGGAAGTGGAAACGGCGTTTGGAGCGGTGTATCAAATGTGCAGGAGAGTATTTCGAATGAAACCATGCACCTAATTAAAAAGCAAATGTAGACAAAATTATTGGACAAAGTTCCGGAATTTGTTCAACAGGCCTCGTATGAGCCTCCGCTACCAGCTGATCTACCCAACTTAAGAAACAGGACTGAAGATGTTATTGCAAACAATTACTGCAAATACACTGATAAAGTTTTGGGATGAACTCGCCAATCAACTTGATGTGTGCCATGTGACAAAAGGTGCTCAAAGTGTAAGAAAAACTGGGTTCTTCTTTCGTTTGATGTATTATTTATAATTGTAAATTGAATGTGATAAATTGTACTAAGCACCACGTATAAGATGAACAACTACAGCAGTAGTTGTATCCCGGTTATCACGAGTGGGTAATATCGAGGCCTCATCCGATTAAAAAAAAAAAAACTGAAGTTATTATCTAGACACCGTTTCGCCCGCCCTGTGTGACGGACTTCAGGGGTAAAGCTCTTGCTGACAGTAACGCTTCGTAGTCATCAGCAGGAAATGCGTTCACCACTGAATTCACACTCGACGGAGTTCAAAGCTCAAACGCATTTTCCCTTATGACTGTGGTGGCTCATACGCGGTGCCTTTATATGCTATACACGCTGCGCTCTTTCGGCACGGATCAGTAGCTGTCAATGCTTTATCACACGGCGCAGCTGAACCCACTGTAATTAAACCTTTTGTGTGATGTTGCGGTGCTCGCTGCGTGCGATCGCCGTTTGCTTCCACAGTGCGGGCAGCCCCGGGGCGCAGAATAGGCGAATAGCAGCGATTGCGTTTTTAACTGCCGTTGCACACTTTGGGTAAGCCTTTCACGCAGGTGTTTTGTTTTATATTGGCAGAATCAATAGCCTCCATTAAAAAACAGAAAAATACCGTAATTACGAGCACAGTTTAGATTTGCTGCTCGTATATTCACGATTATCTAAACAAAAATTTACCTTAAATTTCGGTTGGACTTGCTTTTCATGATACAATTTTTTTGTCGTGTCGTAGGGATTTTTATGAAAGCTACGCCTCGTCAGATGAGTCTGTGAGTAAATTTGATGGAGGCACAACAAGCAATATCAGTGAAATATACACATTTCCAACGCTGCTTCGTGGACTTGTATGTCAATCATACTCAGGAGGTGGTGTTCAGAATGCTTGTAATAGATGCCGTGTACCGTGATATTGACAAACAGACATTCTGCTACCCAAGAGGTGCAAATAAAAATCACGACGCAATGTCGGATATTCAAGAGCTGGTTTAGTTCTCTTGCTACCAGTTGAAAAAGACGAATGGAGGTGAATAGCCAAACAGACGACTACGCGGTAGACGTCCACGGCCCACTGTGGTACTCCCGGTCTACCAGAATGGACAAAAATACAGGCGGTCAGTAATTTACCTTCAAACATACGACTTTAATAACTTTCAAACCGCTTTAAATATTAATAAATGGTCAACATGTGACAAGATAACTCTTAAAATTTTTCTTACCTTCCAGATGACGCGATTTTCACTTGAAACTGAACTTGAAAACGTGGTAAAATGTGGATGCCACAGAAGGAAGCTCAGTGTGAGGTCTGATTCATATAGACGACGTCAGACACCCACGTGCAACGAAACTTTCGAACACGCTATGGAAGGCAACCACTATCGCAACAAACTATTCAGGCTTAGCATTCGTCATTTATGCAAACATGTAGTGTTCTCCATAACAAGGAGGCGGGTCGCCCATCTGTTTCAAACGCCAATGTGGTCGAGGTGAGGCAGCATTTGCAAGTAACCCGACAAAATCGGTGCGTACAACCAGAGAGTTGGAACTGAGGCGACCAACAATGCACACTGTCTTGCATAAGAGGCTACGGCTATGTCCCAGCAATGTCCAAAAGTTTCCAGAATGAGATTTTCACTCTGCAGCAGAGTGTGATCTGATATGAAACTTCCTGGCAGATTAAAACTGTGTGTCGGAAAGTAGGAGACGAGGTACTGGCGGAAGTAAAGCTGTGAGGACGGGGCGTGAGTCGTGCTTGGTACAGCACTTTCCCGCGAAAGGCAAAGGTCCCGCGTTCGATTCTCGGTCCGGCACACTGTTTTAAACTGCCAGGAAGTTCAAGATCCAGCTGCTTCAGGCATTAAGGCCTATGGACAAACCTCAGAGCGCACTGTTTGCAGTAGATATGCTAGGTCGATTGACGCCAACAGTGACTTTTTGGAAGACAAGTGTCTCTCCAACGAAGCAATCTTTCATGTATGCGGCAAACTGAATCTTCATAGCTGCGTATATGGGATTCACAGAATCCTTTTGTTACGCGCGAAACGGAAAGAGATAGTGCCAAGGCTAACGTTTGGTGTGGACTGATGCACAGTTGTATCATTGGCCCATTGTTTTTCATCGAGTCTGCCGTCAACGGTGGTGTTATCTTGGCATGTTACAAGAGTTTGCTGCGCCACAATTGAAAAACCGGCAACCTGATGCCACATTCAGGCAGCTCCGACCAAGGTTAGAGACCTACAGAACTCGAAGACAGGCTTTCGAAATGTATTTGAACATGTCACAGTGGAGATCTTGTATTGTACGTGGGGAGAAATGGAATTCTGTCTTGAACTAACCCGTGCCAGTAAAGGTGCACATATTGATGCGTATGAATGACGAAACGAAACTGTATGAGTTATCATATACTGAAAACCATTTGTTGCTATCTAATATGATGTCAAAGTTATTAAAGTCTTAAACTGTACAGATAATTTATGCACACCCTGCATATGGTGACGTTGTCAGGAGAAGAACACGATGAACTGTTTCTCAGCATATCGTTTACTGAAAAATTTTGTCACCTTTGCTCGCACGTCAGACTCCCGTCCTCATTCCATACCTACAATACTAGTCGGATACGCCAAGCATCTCGTCAGTACCACTGTGTAAAACTGAATTTTTATCCATCTCCTTCTCTATTTCAGGTACTTGACTGTGGTACAATTTACTCTACTAACTGCGTCTTGTCCAGAACCACTCTTCATATCTGTTATTGTTGGCGTAGCTTCCCTTCTATGTTCTTAGCAGCTGTTTTCTCTCTCTCCAAACAACAAGTATGTGTGTCACACTATAAACTGTGTTTTTCTCATTTCTTTCTATTTCTGTTTTCCACTTTCCACCTCATTTTGCTATTCTTACAGTATTATTTCCTGCTCTTCCTCTGACAAGGCAAATTCTTCTCGACACTGATTCCTACCATTCTGTGGCTAGAAATATTTCTTTGAATGTCATTACCCACTTTCAACAGTAACATAATGAAGAAACTGCTTAATACAGTCACAAAAAACTTTATATGCAGGGTGTCCGCAGTTAACGAAGGTTGTGATGAATGGAAACACCGCTAACAGCTGGTAAAACTTGGCTTTAATTGACAATATTACCGTTTTCGAGGCTTACAAATGCCTCCTAGGTGCAGCCCACATATTTAAAAATTGAAATGTAATTACAAACTGTATTGGAAATTTATGCTATAATATGGACATTATTTGAAAATTTCTGTTCACAAATGTTATTGCATCAGTCCATCATAGTTGAAACCAGCTCTGGTTTCCGAGCCCAACAAGCCTGAAAGTCTGCGACAAAGCATTGGACGTAGACGACAGCTGCTATGGCGGCGCCCCCAAAATTTGTGACCGCTGCCGTCGTCGTCTCAGCGCTATGCATGGGCCACGCCACACGCGCCAACCTATCGGTGATCACGGACGCGGTATTTAGCTAGCAGCTCAATGGAGCTAACCTTGTAAGAGGTATGCGCTGCCTGCGATATAGAATCGCTGACCAGAGAGCAGTGTTGACTGCAGTACGAACTGTGTAACTGTAGCAGTTAGTTGTGGCTTGTCGCTTGTCTGAGGTTGTCTGCGCTTGCCTGCAGTCGTGAATCTGGAGATGGAGTATTATTGTACAAGGTAAAGAAGCAGCGTAGCGCATATCTAGTAATGTATCTGAACTGTCATCCAAATGTTTTAAAAATGTCCTAATAGTAATTTTGGTAATATAAAGTATTTTTCTTTTAAAAATGCATTCATTTCAAAAAAATCTGTTGCTTCCTTTCACAAATCACAAATGTATAAGCCAGCATTGCACGGAGCTGTGTCGAAAAAATTTTTAGGTAAGAGCAGATATATTCGCCGTTTTTTTTTTATTGAGGTAAGAATTTTTGCTTTTTATTGAGAATGATCTTACAGGGCCACGACGCAGCACTACTGTCGTCCTCACAGCTTTACTTCTGCCAGTATCTCGTCTCCTACCTTCCAAACTTTACAAAAGCTCTCCTGCGAACCTTGCAGAACTAGCACTCCTGAAAGAAAGGATACTGCGGAGACATGGCTTAGCCACAGCCTGGGGGATGTTTCCAGAATGAGATTTTCTTTCGGGAGTGCTAGTTCTGCAAGGTTCGCAGGAGAGCTTCTGTAAAGTTTGGAAAGTAGGAGACGAGATACTGGCAGAAGTAAAGCTGTGAGGACCGGCCGTGAGTCGTGCTTCGGTAGCTCAGATGGTAGAGCACTTGCCCGCGAAAGGCAAAGGTCCCGAGTTCGAGTCTCGGTCGGGCACACAGTTTTAATCTACCAGGAAGTTTCTTATCAGCGCACACTCCGCTGCAGAGTGAAAATCTCATTCTGAAATTCAACTATGTCCACCGTAAATGTAACAATTGATGACGCGGCACGTTCGGATACAATGAACGCTGCCCAGTTTGACACACCCGGTTCGCAAAATTTACGTAACGAACAGACAAATTTTTCTAACGAAAATGAACAGTGTAATCAGAATACGTCAGATTTATTTAATTCCGGTGTAGTGACCAACAGTACACATCCGATTAGCAAACATTTTCAAGAATCAAGGAATACGCAAGCAGCTACAACGAAATTACTTAGAGATGAAATTAGTGTAGTCGCTAAACAATGGTCGGAAAACGCAACACAGTTACGCGACGAGTTTAAATTAATATCAGCAGAACTTTCACGTACACTGGATGCAAAAGTAGACGCGAAACTTGACCAACAGAACAGTCAAATTGACGAACGTTTTAATCACCATCTACAAAACAGTGAAACGCGTTACCGTAAATTTATACAGGAACAGAATAAAGTAAAGCGACAAGTAACGGAAACAATTACTGCACAGAGACAGAAAGATAAGCGTAAATTGTTTACGAAAGCAAAAACATACGTAGACAACAATATTGCTACAGTATCAGACGAAATTAATACTATCAAACAGCTGAACACCGAACTGTATGATGAAATCTCCGATCTTAAAGCAAAAACAGACACACACACAGTAGACTTTCAGACAGTGACCGACAGACTTGAACAATTAGAACTAATACAGGATCCCAATGTCATCAAAGCAGACGTTAAAAAGTTGAACAAAACCACACGTAAAATACAAGAACAAATTAATGCTTGCGAGACTAAAAACGATGATCAGGTAAAAATACTGACTGAAAAATATGATGAATTGGCCAGTCGTATTCATGTTATCGAAAATAATAATGACACCAAATTGGATGAAACTTCACCAGTTTCGTTTAATCAAACTCCAGAATTCCAAAATTTATAGCAGACAATCAGTGAGATAGGTTCGTCCAATAATACATTACGTAGAAAATTGTCAACTTTACAACAAGAAGTGACAGAGATGAAAAATGTTTCAGCCTTTAACACGTCACAGCATACGCCACTTTGCGAACATTTGTCAGACTCACACAGCCAGTGTAATTTAGGTAATTTACAGAGTATACGTGACTTAGATTCCGAACAGTCACAGATGAACAGATTATCATGCAATCGTGAACCAGTTCACACATTCAGAGAAGATAACGTTGATTATAAGCAATTTTCATCTGTAAAAAAATCTAAGGTATTTAAAAATGACAGAGCACAGGTACACGCTTTGAACTGGATATGACAATTTATTTTTGTATTTTCATCAGCTTGGCCTCTAATGCAGAAACTAGAATTGAACTGGATACAACAATTTGCTTCGAATTTTCGCCGGCATTGCCTGTAACGCAGAAACTAAAATTTATTTGCAGCGCGTAATCGACCTCAGGGGATTCATTACACTTCGATGAATATGTGCCGTAGCGTGCACAGGGCCCCGAGCCGTAGTAGTGCTGTTTCATCTTTAGTTTTCTGCACTGCTGCCGTCTCTTCTACTATCTTTTATATCTGTCAAAACAGCTCTTCAACTAACGATCTATCAAGGATTAAGAAACGTGTAAGGAAAACCCGATATGACAAGTTTTACCGAAAGTGACAATTTTCATTAGACACTCCCGTAATGATAAGAAATACTAGTATAATTTTAATAAGTGACAAAATTTTAATTATCAGTATCGCCAAAATTATCAGCAACAGGAACCACGTTTTGGTAACAATAGACGCTTTTCACCGCAACAGCATCAAAGCCAGCCGGTTAGCATACCTAACCAACAATGTAATGTACAAGGTCAACCAAGCTTTAATGTTTCGCCGCCTACACGTATAGCGTCAGCTCGAACAAATAGTAACGCACAGCAACAAGGGAATCAGTACGTACAGAAAACACACCATTTCAGTTCCTATCGCAATGCACCGTATAGAAATGACTATCATGACAGACGTACAAGTAATGAGCACAATTTTCAGCGTACGTTTAATAACAGTCGGTCTTACCAGCAGCAGAATCATCCGCAACAACAGATTATCATGAATGAACCAGACAGTAGATACCATCCCTAACGTAATACGTCAGGAAGAAATAACAGAACAGTACAAATAGTGGAAATGCCACAGCATCCTCCCGAAAATAATAGCACGTCAGACAGAATTTGACTAGATACAGTACAGGTTGCATCTTTCAGCAACGTAAGCACTACTTTTGACACGCAGAATGTTGTTCACGAAAATGCTATTACTTTTGACGACATCCGATACACACTTTTGCATTAAAAGACAGAATCACAACGTATGTAGACGACATTCTTATTGCAGAAGCTAACTGGTCTGAACACAATCTGATTTTTGAACAACTGTTACGAACTTTTCGTGCACAAGGACTCACAGTTAATCTCAGTAAATCGCACTTTGGCAAAACTTCTATAAAATTTCTTGGACATGTAATTTCAGCAGAAGGCATTGCGCCTGACCCGGAAAAACTTCAAGCTTTACGTGACATTACTGTTCCTACGACGAAGAAACAACTACGCAGCTTTTTGGGTTTAATTAACTTTTTTCGTAAATTTATTCATTACTCTGCTTTAGACACCCCTAGATTATGTAAATTGACGGGTAAAAACACTATTTGGTCCTGGGATAGCCAAGCACATTCTGAATTTATGAACCTGAAAGAAGCTTTGTTGAATGCACCACTTTTATCACATCCAGATCTTACTAGAAATTTTTCCATTGCCACCGACAGTTCTAACACCGCTTTAGGCGTACACATTTTTCAGGAAATTGAAGAAGATGGTACTACAGTAATTAAAATCATCGCCTTTGCAAGTCGCATGTATCTAAAGAGTCTCACTTGTATCGCCACAATCTCCAGATGTACCAAAAGGATGGATTAAAGTTAAGTATTCCAGAAGCTACGTACTTTTCTTTATAGCATTCATTACGTATCCTGTATCAGACCTCACGCCATCCAGCTTTAGCTTAGCGCGTGCCTTTCTGCTTCCTCTCATTGTGTCTAGGCTGTCTTGTCTAGACACAACACTATCTCCGACTGTTATACTGAAAAATGTTGAACCACCTAACAAAATTAAAGAATTAGTAACCTTTCCTACATCTCGTCGACTACGACACCATGAAATAATTGACATTGTGCTGAACAACATCAAACGTGCCGCACAGCGCGGGAGAAGACAGCAAAAACAGGTTTGTGCACGCCGTGACTTTCACATTCGACAGAAGATATTAGTACGTACATACTATTTATCCAATAGAGGAAAGAATAGGTTTAGTAAATTTGAGCTTCTATACGCAGGTCCATATCGAATTCGCAGCATTCCTCACCCCAATGTAGTACACGTCGAAACTTTGAGAACCAGAAAAAGTAAAGGCAATCACCATGTCTCCAATATTAAACCCTTTATCAAATGAATATACTTCATGATTTATCACACTGTAATGCCATTTCCTGATTTTTATATGACCAATGATGCAATTATATTTATGTGACTACTTACTGATGATTATCGTATTTTTTTCTTGGCAAGTGCCCGGCAAGGTAAGGTTAGCAGGTCGCTTTTCTTGTCGTTACACATCAGACCATGCACATTTTTTTCAGATAAGCTTACATATTTTATGACCAATTATGCAATTCTATCTAGTGACATATTAATTTTATCAAATTCTTTCTCCATTAAAGTCTTCAACTCTCGCCTCTATCAACTACACAACATACAAGCTGAACAAAGAAAGGCATTTCTTGTTGTTACACATCAGACCGTGCACATTTTCCATTCTTCATGTATGTATGATTGTTTTCCTGTTTTGTTTGTATGCACTATGAAATTTTTAAGATATAACAAACACCAGTTGACTTTGACATTTTGCCTTATGATATCTCAACATCGTGACTATTTTACTTTTTTTTTTTTTTTTTTTTTTTTTGCTGCTATATTGTGATACTCTGTGTACATTTTTGCACCTGCACACTGTCTATGTCTTTGACATATTACGTTTTCTGTCATGCTATGCTGTATGCTCAATTATATCACTAGAAACCAGTTTTTATTTAATGGGTATATGATTTAAATGCAAGACATTAATCATTGTTCATCATTTTCAGAAAGCAATAACGTGTAAAAGAAATAAATTAAACAAACCACAGTGGATTACTATGGGAATTTCACCCTCGGAATGAACGAAAGAAGATGCAATACCTCGTCACGAAGAGTAAATGGATCAGAATTAACAAGCATTAACAAGAATATACTATACACATCGTATGATAGCGGTCATAACTAATTTTTTCTTTCAGAATACGAGGCGATTGATGCAGGCTGTCAGACAGAACTGCACATCTTAGTTTTAGTGATGAAATATGCTAGAAATAAGAAACTCTATACTATGAATAGTTGTATGAAGTAAATGGTAATATGAATAATGAATAATGAAGTGTCATTTTGCAGATGATAATGAATGGTGATGAATAGTGATGAAGAATATGGTAATATGAATAATGAAGTTTTTCTTTACAGGTCATGATAATAATGAAGTTATGGTGAAATGAATAATGAAGTTTTTGTTTACAGGTGTTGATAGTGATAAACTTTATATGACCACTAAACGCACCACTTTTAAGTTTTTCTTTGCAGACGAGGATAATGATGAAGTTTATATATTTACTGTTAGTTAAAAAATGCTATGTAGTTATTTAAGTATTTGTTGCAGTTCGTTTTGACAGTATGTCTTATGTCGCATGATATGATGACTGAAGGTTTTGGAAAGGACAGCTAGAGAACATATGTATTTAATACACATTTCATTACCTGTTAATTCGAAGTTCACTACTTTTCAGCATAATATGCGTTTCTTCTTTCAGCTTAATAGTCCATTTTGTATTTTTTTTCCAGGAGAAGCTATTCATGAAATTAATGTGCTATAAGCAGTTGGTCATTAAACCTGTTCCAGTACTTCCATTTTTTACCCATTTGTGTGTGTTATTCATGAATATGATCACATATACTCTATTTGTTTCATAACCTTGCTACAGCTGACTCATGACGAATGACGTTATCTATCCTCATTTGCAACAATAAGTCAAGAGTAAATATTGTTATGCCCCAGCAATTAATTATCGATCCCAACGCAATGCATTGCTAGTATATAAAAAAATGTATTAACAGTCCCAAATAATGATACCAGTTTAAGAGAGTTCTGAGTAATACTGAATGATGTTTTTCTAATCACAGACCTTGCGTAATAGTTACAGTGTGTTACATTTTAAATGTCATATGTCACTTGAATGATGAGTTCTGAGTAATAGTGAATGATATTTTGTAATAATGCATACATGCTCTACACTCTTTAACTCGTGTTTTGTATGACGACTTCTGATGATTTGTAACTGGCCAATGAATGCCAATAATTATTTAAATATGTCGTATGTCACTTGCGTGATGAAAAATGTTTTGTAATATTCAATACTTGCTATATGTTTACTAACTGACCAATGAATGCCACTGTTTCTTATATTTGTATTATGTCACCTACATGCTATTATATATGAATGCCAGTAGCTTGATGCTACACTCATTAAATCCTGTTTTGAAGGATGACTTCTGATGTTTTGTAACTGGCCAATGAGTGCCAATGATTACTATAACTAGCTGAATTATGTAAATAGTATGCCATTAATTAACTCTTTTTTGAATGATCACTTTTGAATAATGCATAAAAATGGTTTGTAAGATGGGCAATGAGTGCCAATGTTCACTATAATCAGATGACTTATGAACATTATTCTGTAATACTTCATACATAGTACAGAAATGGTCAGTAACCAGGCGATGAGTGCCACCAATTACTCAAATTAGTTGATAGACTAGTGTAATTCTCAATGATGACTGGCATAAGACTTAATGTCCTTCACCTTCTGACCTAATTACCAGGAATTACTGCAATATACATTTGTCCTGTCTATCCTTATGATCATGGAGCACTATATTTGGTTTCTGCACTAATTCTTCGTTGGTGAAAGAGTGTGGTGTTGACACATCATGGTGTCCACTACCTTGAACAATGGAGATGTTATTATGGTTCCACTGTTTGGTGTACCTAATGTACTACCAAAATGATAACATTGAATATTAATACGACATTTCAGTGTCTTGGCTACACTGATTAATACTTCAGGGAAGAGAACTTCAGATTGTCTCACGTAGTGTTGTGCTTCTGTAGAAAGATATGGACTTTCAGTGCAGCTACGTGCAACCTACTGTGCTACAACCATGATGCAATCCTTCCCTTTCCTATCCTAGTTCTTGTAAAATGGTAAAAAAAATACTACAGTGCATATGCACTTTATGTCAATTGTTAATATGTTTTGTACTCATTGCGTATACATTTTGTCATTACCTGATATGTTCTGTACTACAGTGCGTATGCACTTTATGTCAATTGTTAATATGTTTTGTACTCATTGCATATACATTTTGTCATTGTTTGATACGTTCTGTACTCAGTGCATGTGCCTATATTTTATTTCATGTTCTGCACTTATATATATGTATATATTCTGTGACTGTAAACTTAGTTAATTAAGAAAAATTTGTTGCTCATGGCATGTCCAATTGACTCACCATCGCTGCCAAATTTTTGCCCCCCCCCCCCCCCCAGTGGAGGGTTATGTAAGAGGCATGCGCTGCCTGCGATATAGAATCGCTGACCAGAGAGCAGTGTTGACTGCAGTACGAACTGTGTAACTGTAGCAATTAGTTGTGGCTTGTCGCTTGTCTGAGGTTGTCTGCGCTTGCCTGCATTCTGCTCTGGTCTGGAATCTGGAGATGGAGTATTATTGTATAAGGTAAAGAAGCAGCGTAGCGCATATCTAGTAATGTATCTGAACTGTCATCCAAATGTTTTAAAAATGTCCTAATAATAATTTTGGTAATATAAAGTATTTTTTTTAAATGCATTCATTTCAAAAAAATCAGTTGCTTCCATTCACAAATCACAAATGTATAAGCCAGCATTGCACGGAGCTGTGCCGAAAAAATTTTTAGGTAAGAGCAGATATATTCGCCGTTTTTTTTTATTGAGGTAAGAATTTTTGCTTTTTATTCATAATGATCTTACAGGGCCACGACGCAGCACTGCTGTCGTCCAAATTTTACCAGGTTACTGAATTTATTTTTTTATTATGAGGTTTAGGAATTTTTCTGTTTCGAGCTTACATCAAATGAGAAAAGAATTTTGTGGGTACATTAAATGTGAATGCATTTGTGCACGGAGATTATAAATGGGAACCAATTTTGTTCTGAGGTCACACAAAAATTAGAATCGCTATCTATAATAATTATTTAAATTCCAATTTATTTTCTGTGGGGAGGTTACAATCTCTCCTAGTCTAACCAATGGATCTTCGAAATTATAACCCCTCTACAATCCAGGCAAGAGTTGTAGGACGCACCACCGGCATCTTCCGTTTCCATGACTTCTACCTCACCATTTACGCCCTATGCAGATTACTAACACAATAAAATACTTTGGACTAACCTTCGACTGGCTACTAGTGTAGAAACCTCACTTACTAACTTTCCAACAGAAAGCCCACAATAGACTAAAAATAACTGGCTGCAAATGGGGACTACACCCCTCCACTAACCTTTGGTACGCCAATGTTGCCTGGATATCTGCTCCAATCAAGTTTCGTACGTCCCTCCAGACCCTCGAACACCATGCTTTCCACCTCGCTTTCCTCATCCACTTACCTTCCCCCACAAGGACCCTTTATCAACTCATAACATTCCTGCCTCTCCTCACTCACATAGATCACCTCCAGATAACTTACACCACCCACAAACTCGACTCCAACAATTCTGTTGTGTCCCCTCTTCTCTCCAATCCTAGGGCGCTGCAGCTCCTCCACCTATGCATCCCACCAACGCTTCACCTCTGATCTTCAACATCCTCTCCCAAAGCAATTTCAGCCATCTGTCTCGCCCAGATCCTGATCTCCCTCCTGAAATATACCCCTCCTACAAACTCTGCATCCACCCCATCCTCTCCTCCCCAGCTCCACTAGGGGCTCCTCTCCACCCCTCTCCCCCTTCCACACCACCTCCACTTTCCCCTTCCCAGTCGCTCCCCACTCCCTTTTCCTTTAAAAGTCACAGATCCCAAGCCAGCCATGCCTCTCTCCCTGTCCCCCAACAGCGATCCCTATCTCATTGTCATTACCACCTCTTACTAGCCCTCAGCTCCCATCCCCATAAGTGTCCTCTCACCCTCTGTAACTACTATTCCTTTCGTCTACCATCCCAGGGCAGATCCTTTCGAGTTTTAGTGAAAGTGTGGAGCGCTCCGTTTTAATGATCATGTATTTCTTCTGTGTTATTCCGTGTTGTTCCAGTGTTTTCTCGTGTGTTTTAGTGTTCCTCGTGTATTTTTTAAACTGTTTTGTCTGACCATATTTATATCACAGCTTTTAAACTGTTTGGCCAGCCTTACTACGTTAGTCTTTGATAAACCTCATACTTCACCACAATTTTAAAATCATTGTCATTGTGTCTTCATGTTTAAATATTAGCGCCTAAGTGTGTATGATCCCTGGCTGAAGAGTGGGTTGAGTGTACTACTGCCAGCCCCCCCCCCTTCCCCGTCTCTCCCACGCACATGGGATGAGGGGTGATGCAATCACAATAAAAAATAGAAAAGTCGCCTTCCGACTGTTCTCTCGTATTGTTCGTTGTCCTCATCATTTTAGGTTCCTGATATTGCCGTGTCTAGGTTTCAATTTGGTTCACTCGCGGAACTTGCCATTCTGTCGTCTTATCTTCGTAGTCCATCCATCTCTGTTGTTGTCTTTGTGTGGTGTTCGGCGACTCACTGTCGACGCCCTCTGCCGGTCGGCCAGTGTCTCCTGGTTGTGTCCGATTCCGGTTACCATACAAACCTTCTTAGTCAAGGTATTGCCATTCAGAGGATATTATCAGGATTCAAAAAAAGAAAGAAAAATCTAGACGAACCAAGGTTGCTTGTGCTTGGAATGGTGGTCTACGTAATACCCTTTACTAAATTTGTCTGGTAGATCGTACCAATATACTGGCCATTCATTGCATGTGCAAACGTCTACAAGAAGCAAGAACAATGCTGAAGGCTTAAACCGATTTCGAAGGTACATCTCGAACGCAGTTAACGCTGGAAATAGTGCTGAACCTCAGGTACAAAACAGAATAAACCAGCCACGGCGCTTTCTTAACATCTCAAACCAGAAACGGAGGATGCAGCTTCCAAGAGCAGGCCCTACTTCACCAGCCACCAGGAAAAACTGACTGCCCAGGTAAATAACACCTATCGCTGGACGCTGTGTCACAATGTACACGTGACTAAGAGCGCTGGTTCGCTCCCTTCCAGCGCAGTTAAAAGTACAAGCAATCAATGTTCGCTAAAATGTTATGATGCATTAAATCCGACTGATTATTCAACGTGTTCTGTACAGGATTTCAAGTTGTTGGCCTATGTATTTTGGTGCTATCATTGCATACAATGAATACATTGCATACATAGGTCCTTCAGTAAAAGGTTCCAGGAACACCTTAATTTAAAAAATTTTAAATGTGCATTAAGCTCGTACCTGCGGGAAGAGGGACACAGTATGACAAGTCTGGCTGGAAATCACGAAATCTTCAATAGAAAAGACAAAGGTCAGGTTTTAGAATGTAATGGAGGAAATTGAAACTTTTAAGTAGAAAAAATACAGTGTACAGAACGAGTTGAATAGTAAGTTCGATTTAAGGCATCATAATACAGGGTGTCCCAAAAAGAATGACCCGATTTTAAATAGAATTATTTATTAGGAAGAAGGGCTTAACACCAACAAAAGTGGTTCAAGTGGCTCTGAGCACTATGGGACTTAACTTCTGAGGTCGTCAGTCTCCTAGAACTTAGAACTACTTAAACCTAACTAACCTAAGGACATCACACACATCCATGCCCGAGGCAGGATTCGAACCTGCGACCGTTGCGGTCACGCGGTTCCAGACTGAAGCGTCTAGAACCGCTCGGCCACTAACACCAACAAATTGCATACTAAATTACTCAGAAAAGAAAGAAGTTTATAGAAATCCATCATGAGTGTTGAATATGTCCTCCATTGATTGCAAGGACGACATCAAGCCGATAGCCGAATTCATCCCAGACTGAGCGTAAGGTGTCTTCTGTCACTGAAGCTACAGCAGCTGATATTCTGGTTTTAGTCCATCAATGTCACGAGGTAAGGGAGGAACGTAAACACATTGTTTAATATATCTCCACAGGAAGAAATCACATGGTGTTATGTCAGGTGACCTAGGAGTCCACTCGCTTC
This sequence comes from Schistocerca piceifrons, assembly GCF_021461385.2. NCBI lineage: Eukaryota > Metazoa > Arthropoda > Insecta > Orthoptera > Acrididae > Schistocerca > Schistocerca piceifrons. The sequence continues at coordinate 216,495,109 of NC_060143.1, read as the reverse complement.
ACTTTGTCAATATCTCAAAGAGCTTGTACCAGTTGTAATCGGTATGGTCTGAGGGCTAAGCGACGCCATAACACACGCAGTAACGTAAGCTCTCGACTAGCACAACTCGTAAACTTGCGGGGGCTCCGCTGAAATGCTCGTCGGCTTTGATCCAGTGTTTGTTCCGGAATGCGTGGCCGGCCAGTACTTTCGCCTTTACAGAGGCACCCTGTTTATTCACACTGTTTATACCACCGTCGAATGTTCTTTGGTGATGGTGGTTTAGCACGGAATCGAATATGAAACGCCCGCTGAAGTGCGACCACTGATTTGGTACGACTAAATTCAATAACACAATACGCCTTCTGTTATGCGGACGCCATATTGCTCGTAGTGACATCTAGCGGATTTTTTCTGAAACTCTAGACAATGCCGATTATATCTAGTGCTGTTTCAATTACCTAGTGACATTTGTGTCAATATTACTACAAGTTAAAATCGGGTCATTCTTTTTGGGACACCCTGTATTTTGGTAGACTTTGATTGCTTGTACGGTTAGCTGTATTGTAAGGGAACGACCCAACACTGTCAGTCACGTGTACATTGCAACACAGCGTCCATGTGACAGTTATTATTTACCTGGGCAGTCAGTGTTTCCTGGCGGACAGTTGAAGGCAAGTCCTACTCTTACAAACTGCACCTTCCGTTTCTGGTCTGAGATGGTAGGGAAGCGGCCTACCTGGTTCATTCTACTTTGTACCTACGGTCTGGCACTATTTCCACCGTTAACTACACTTGAGCTTTATCTTCTAAATCTATTTAGCCATCACCACTGTGTCTTTTTCTTATACACTCTTGCACATGCAATGAATGGCCAGTATATCGGTACGATTTACTCACCTTTTTTCTGTAGACCACATTTCTAAAGCTTCTGGTCTTTTTTTTTTTTTTTTGTTTTCTCTGTAAAGCTCACCGTTCATGTTTCATATCCGTACAACGCCACATTCAAGGCAAATACCTTCAGAAAAGTCTTGCCAATACTTAAACTGATTTTAGATGTTAACAAATTCCCCTTTTTTTTCAGAAACGTTTTTCGTGCTCCAAATGTTTCTCTCAGACTTTTAGGTCTCATTTTATAATCTAATTCAATCAGCATCGCCTGATTTAATTCGACCACATTTCTACCATTCTTTTACTTTTGCTGATGCTCATTTTATATTATCTTTCCAAGACATTATCCATTGCGTTCAGCTGCTCTGCGCAGTGATACCCAAATGATAGTTCTTGTTTGGTGACATGGTGAGATTAGGGGGACGAACGGGAACCGCAAGAGACTTTGTCTTAAGCTGTGGTGAATGGCACTGTCGTCTGGTCGCTGAGACAGACGCGGGGAGGGGGGGGGGGGGGATGGGATTGTACGAAGAGACGAGCTAAGCTCGGGGCTGTCGGTCGGGGGTCTAGCTGCTAGGGGCGAAACGCCGACGGGGTACTGCGGAGTTGTCACACCTCTGACACGCTCAGAGACTGGGATGTGTTGTTAACCCTGTCCTGCAACGTTTTCACTGAAGTAGACATCTGTTAGTTGTCACTTTCATGTCGTTTCCAATCAATCACGGGGCTGCAAATGCATGCACGGCACAAAAGCAGTAGAATATACTGTATGCATTTGCAGCCTCAGGACCGATTGAGAACGCCAAAGACGCGACCATTAACAGTTGTCCACTGTAGTGGACGCTATGAGCAACAGGTTTAATACTGGCGGCTCACTACAAAAGCTACATGCATGACTAGTTAATTCCTCACATTACCGGCAGTTTGCCCGCAAATGTTGCATGTTATGAAACAATTCTACTGAACTCGCCGCTCTTTTCGTATAATCGATATCCAATACGACCAGCGGACCTGTTCCAGTTCAACTGCTTCATATGAACACTCATTCGTAAATAATAACCTAAAATTCTGCGTAATAAAAGTTAGTTCTGATGAAACGTAACAGACGCTCTCCGCAACTAAATAAAGTGACTTGAAATTATTCATCCCTTTCCATATCGATCTTTTTACTTGCACTTTCTTTAACGGCTTTCATCGTGTGGTTCAAGTGTTCATATTTGGTTTTCCATTCAGAAATAATCCCCTGCTTCAATGACATACACTGAATGTCAGAATCACCACTTATTCGCAGTGTCGCCTAACAGATGTTTTGGAGGACAGCGTCCATCAACAAAACTTGCAATCCTTGAAATGACAGCATTCCTCATCATAATTTTAACTCCTCCTTTTAGAGAGCTTTATGAAGTACTTGAAGTATTTCGGTCGAAGAACGAGGTCCAAATATCTCGATTCTGATGACTAGTTTTACATAAAATACGATGTTTTAATTACTATGAATTAATCCAAGCATCAACAGAGACACAGTGATAACTTCTGTAATACTTCGTCTATGCAAAATCCAGCTTCAGTATCGTAATACTCTGATGAAGAGAGTTGTTTGATATACAACAAAAAACGTTGTGTTTCATTTTTATTTTTGCGTTTTTTCAGTGTTTTTACTTTGTATGTTTTTAGCCTATCCACACAAACCGCTTTCAGGTCAGTCCAATTAATCTATACTACTACATAAATATGCAACTGTTTAACATTGTTACCAAAAAGTCGAAAAGTTCTTGATACATTCCCTTCAAATTTTTACACAATGTTCTAATAAACATTAGGATGAACACAGGATACAGTTTTTACTGTATACAGGGTGAATCACTAACTATTTCCACCAAGAATAACTCCGAAAGCTGAAAAGTTTGTCCCTGGCATGAGACAAGGGGTCCTATAATATGACGTTGGTTTTTTGTTGCTAGGTGTGGTCGCTTTAGAGATATGAAGGTCAACTTTGTTTTTTTAAATGAGGTACTATAGTTTGGTACTAACTTTCTGATAGCGGCCATTAAGACGAATCCAATGATTTGTAACAGTAAGGTCTTTGAAGGTCAACGAAGGTCAGAAAGGTGGCATGAACGTCCATTTACAGAAGGTGTTCGAAGTGATGACCATTGGTATCAATGCAGTGCTGCAATCTTCTTATCATAGATTGAGTAGTATTCCTTATCACATCGGCACTTATCGAAGCACATTCTCTGACAATTCTCTCTCGTATATCGTGCAAATAGTAAATATTCACCGAATATGGCGTTCCATTTAATGTGCCATTGCCATGTAAACACCATTCGACAATTTCGCAATTGATGAGGAAACTTTGACACGGTTCACTGTTTTGAATGACCATGAAACACTAGGGGAGCACTCTCCGCAGAAGGATGTTCATATGGACCAAATAAGTGAGCGCTGATGGTAAATGTCACATTCGTGTCCCTTTTGTGCTCAATGTTCTAACAACTGCTCGAAACAACAGAAATTCAACAGAAGAGCGGGTAATTCCTCCTCCGTCTTCAAGGCTTTAGCTTCATGTGCAGTTCAGTTTCAGATTGGCATTATTCTGTTCCTGTTCAAAAGAGGACAAAGTTTTTCTACTATAATTTTATCGAAATTTCTAATGAAAAATACCCAGTTGAACGCATCCAGTTTCTTACTATGAGCAATTACGGAAAAAAAAGTTGCGTTTCTGGTAAAGCCATGAAGGACATTCGAAACGAGCAAAGGACAGTGACGCGACGTACGTCCACCTCAGATGACAACATTTTCCTTCGCGATGTGTTGATTCAAGTCGATCGCCGCATGGATATGGGGCATAACATGCAGAAACTCAGCATCTCCATACTAGTTGTGCCGCAGATATCGTGGGCACAACACTGGCATCTGAATGCTTCTTCTTACAAGATGAAAATGTAACACCTCTGACGAGAATAAAGCCGAGTAAATAGCACTGTGTCTCCACCGGTTAAATCGAAATCAGTGTAGTGCGTTCCACTCCTGCATCGTTCAAGCACAGATAACGAAACGTGGGTGCACCATGTGACTCCTGAGGATGCTAAGAACCCGGTATTCGTGAAGAAACATATGGAAACAGTGTTTTCGGACACGCACGACGTGCTACTGGTTGATTTTTAAACTAGTGGAGGGGCCGTGAATACTGCCAGTCATTTTGGCGCGCTGCAATAAACGCAGAAGCCGATTCGTAGGAAGCGAACGGGATTGCTTTCAAAAGGTTTCGCGTTACTGCAGAGTGCCCGACCGCATATTACCCGGGTTTCGCGTGATCTGTCACGGCGTCTCAGTTGGTCCGTGTTGGAACATCCTCTACACAGCCCAGATTTCACGCCACGCAATTTTGATGTCTTCGGATCGTTAGAGAAGTACCTTTCCGGCCGCCGGACTTGGGACCGTTAGACAATCATCTCTCCGGTCGCTGGTCCGGGTATTAAGTCGATCCAAGATCTGGATCGCGGTTTCTTTTAGATTGATTTTGACATATTCGTTTACCAATGAAACAATGCTTAGACAATTATGGAATGTTATGTATACCAATGACTTAGCAACGTTATATATCTCTTTTAATTACTGAATGATTTTTTTCTTGCAGAAGACTTGTTACCTTGTTTTCTGAAACAACCGCTTACCTCAACATAATTACAAAAGGAGTGATGCACACGAACAGAATCCACTTCATTATTATTGTCGAAATCACTTGGAGTCGCTGTCACCGTACGCTGCTTAGGGGTTTAATTATGTCACTGTCACTGGAATCGTGCACAGACTCCATAAAAACATTCATTCACACATTAGTCCGGATATTCATTCTCACTAGGAACATCTGAATGATCATTGTGAAAATCTCCAAAAGTGTTTAACATTTGTTCATTTCCTTCCGTTTTATCATTAGGGCCATATCTAAAAGAAGCAGGAAATTCAAGACGAAAACAGTAAGTTAGGGTTGTTTCGGGGAAGAGACCAGACAGCGAAGTTATCGGTCTCATCGGATTAGGGAAGGACTGGGAAGGAGGTCGGCCGTGCCCTTTGAAAGGAACCATCCCGGCATCTGCCTGGAGCGATTTAGGGAAATCACGGAAAACCTAAATCAGGATGGCCGGACGCGGGATTGACCCGTCGTCCTCCTGAATGCGAGTCCTGTGTGCTAACCACTGCCCACCTCGCTCGGTGAAAACAGTAAGTATTTGAAAAATTAACATGCAGTCAGAATGTTAGATAAGAAAAATGTACATGAAGGCAATCAAGCTTGATAATTTGACTACTGGTGTAAATACCTACAGGATGACAGTTATTGAACTGTATGAAATAAAATTGTCATGACTTCTGAAAGGTTTGCGTTAGGACGCGTTTGGCCAGGGGGCATTCATGTTTTGGTTTAGCGACGAAGCCCAATTTAATTTGTATGGGTTCGTCAATAAGCAAAACTGGCGCATTGGGAGGGGGGGGGGGGGGAGGGGGGGGACTGATAATCCGCATTTCGTGATCAAAAAGTCTCTTCACCCTCAACTGGTAACTGTGTTGTATGCAAAATCCAGTCAAGGAATAATCTGTGCGATATTCCTTAATGGCATGGTTACTACCGAACGGTACTTGAAGGTTTTGGAAGATGATTTCATCCCCATTATCCAAAGTGACCCTGATTTCTACAAGATGTGGTTCTTGTAAGACGTAGCTCGACCCCATCGAAGCATAAAAGTGTTTGCTGTCCTGGAGGAGCACTTTGGGGACGTCGTTCTAGCTTTGGGGTACCCAGAGGCCACTGGCATGGGCCTCGATTCGGCGCCATATTCTCCGGATCTGAACACATGTGACTCCTCTTTGTGGTACTATATTAAAGATAAGGTGTACAGGAATAACTCCAAAACCATTGCTAAGATGAAAATAGCCATTCAGGAGGTCATCGACAGCATGGATGTTGCGACACTTCAGAGGTCATGCAGAATTTCGATGTTCGCCTGCGGCACTTCATCGCTAATGACGGCAGGCACATCGAATATGTCATAACCTAAATCCAAATATCGGTAGGGACGTCTAAATGTTTAACATAAAGTGTGTGCACGCCGTACTTTCTAATTAATTTATGTTTTTTTTCATATAGTTCAATAATTGTCATCCAGTAAATAGCCGAAGTAGTTCAAATGTATCACAGCAGATGGCATCTACAGACATTGTGTAGAAAACCCGAGCTACCTCGCGATCCGTCCTTGACGATTGACGCGGAAATACGAGAAAACTAGGGATCCGTCGGTAACGTGTTACGGTGGATATTTGCGATGTAGTGCCACTGGTCAGCTCACGATATTCGAAGAACCCAGCCGGAACCGAAAATTAAATCCCTTTGTAAACATCAGCTAAGGTGGTGATCAACACACAAACCTTGAGGCAGGTTCTGCTTGCAAAGAGTGCATTCTTATTCCACCATTAATTTATGGTACAGTCTCTGTGTTAGTGAATATGCCTTAAACGTCCCTTTCTCCACTTCCGAGAGTGGGTCACTCACTGGCTGTCGTCTGGCGGACGGAGCATGACCATGAATCCCCAGTACACAACTTCTTCGGGAACTGCAGCTTCTGACACTGCTCACAGCCCTCCAAACAATCCGATAGATATCGTCTGACTTTTTCATGTTGTAACGTTCTTACAACAAATAAAGCTTATGTTCGTTTATGAATATTGACTCGATAAGCAACCTGAGCTATCAGTAATCGGAATCTAACCTGCATAACACTGCGTGCATGTTGTATGAGTGTCAGTTTCACTGTCATTTAAGCCCTCAACAGATCGTTACATGAAAAACTTAAAACTAACATTTGGATAAGCTATCTGACTGAATAAGAATTTACAAGTGATACAGAATCTGGCTTGTGCAACGGAATTACTGGATTAGAGTACGTGACATGTTGTGGTGTGTCAGTGACTCTGTTTTGGCTCTAAGTTTTGCGCTCACCTTTTTAGATGACTGCCTTTTTTCCAAGTGGTATACAGCAATTCCCAGCAGCATTCAGCAGCAGCGGCTAAAGCTTATTGTTACTAAGAATGAATTTAATAAAAAGGAGTTTGCATGGGTCCTGTTAACTACTAAATAACATGTAAGAAGGGATTTCATAAATTAAGTCTGTTTAAAAAATTCAGAACCATCATGATCAATAATAGTTTGAAATGTATTAGTAATGGCGAAATGCCTTACAATGACCCTGTAAGTATCAATAATGGCAGAGTGCCAGATTAAGAAATTATTTCAATTTAAAAGTTACATTAACATTTAATAACCACAGCATATTTATGAATTACATGTGGAGAATTACAATTATTATTTGGAGGATAAGGAGGCTTATTTAACTGAAGAGCAAAACATGGGATTATGGAAACTCGGACTAACTATCACGAGCCTAACCCAGCAATTGCACTTTACGCTATGCTTGCGAATTTTACCTTGAATTCCATCTCAAAGCGTAGTTAAGCCATCTAAATCCCGCCTGGCCACATAAATGAAATCAGGTCGAGAGTGTGGTAAGATCTGCCATCACCGACGTGAGGTTAGCGTGACACGTCTTCTGTCTCCGAGCTCTCGACCGACACTACTGCAGTTTTACTCTCGCAGACAGACCTCGTCTCACAACAATTGTTAAAATCGCGCTCCCACGTTTCGCCCTCAGATTGTTACTGCCGACGTCTGAGTGCTTATTTATTTCTATAGAGAATCGCAGAGTCGTACACAATGCAAAGAATAACGTAAATTGGCTGTATTGTTTTCGATACTCATTGTAATATTTGAGGGGCACATTTCAATAGTGGTACAAGTCCATTTTTGTTCAATCTGAGATACAGAGTCCTAAAGTTAAAAGAGGGATGAAAAATCTACTGTTGAGATAACAGAAATATTCAAGTATATATATTGGAGTATTTCCCGTATCACAACTGCAGATTTTTCAGCGCTCTTTTACCTTTCGCAGTCTGTATCTCAGAATGAACAAAACTGGACTTATACCACTATTGAAATAAGCCCTTCATTTAATCAGTATAATGGGGAGTTTGGACAAGAAGAGAATAGAAGCTTTCGAAATGTGGTGCTACAGAAGAATGCTGAAGATTAGATGGGTAGATCACATAACTAATGAGGAAGTATTGAATAGGATTGGGGACAAGAGAAGTTTGTGGCACAACTTGACCAGAAGAAGGGATCGGTTGGTAGGACATGTTCTGAGGCATCAAGGGATCACCAATTTAGTATTGGAGGGCAGCGTGGAGGGTAAAAATCGTAGAGGGAGACCAAGAGATGAATACACTAAGCAGATTCAGAAGGATGTAGGTTGCAGTAGGTACTGGGAGATGAAAAAGCTTGCACAGGATAGAGTAGCATGGAGAGCTGCATCAAACCAGTCTCAGGACTGAAGACCACAACAACAACAGTGGGGAGATCTGACACACTAGATACAATGTAGTTCTACTTCTACATCTATACTCTGAATGATCCGTATCAGTCTGAGACTACTTTTGATTTCACTATTATTTCCCTCTGTTCGATTGATGAATGGTGCGCAGGAAGTAAAGCTGTCGATAAACCTCCCTAAGAGCTTTAACAACTACGATTTCCTTTTCGCGGTCATTTTGGGAGCAATTTAAGGGCGGGGGTAACACGCTGGCCGACTCTTCTTGTATGTTGTGCTCTCGGAATTTCAACAGTAAAGCTCTGTGATGTACGACACCTCTCTTGCACCATCTGCCGCTGGAGTCTGTTGAGTAGCTCCGTAACACTTTCGCACTTGCTAATAATCTTTATCGAATCAACGAGTGTGTGACGAAAAGTTGCGGTTCTTCAGTCGGCCTTCTCTCTGTCTTCTAGTAAGCCAGCTTGCTAAGGTTATGAAAATAATGCGCAATACTCAATAAACAATCCTGGAAGCGATTTCTGAGACAGATCTTTCATGAGTAAATTACATTTCTTAAAGATTCTTCCAATTAATACACTTGTCTGCATTCAGAATTAGGTTCCTCTGGACCGTTCCTCAAAGTTATTTGATGGTTGTCACTGTGTCCAGTGATTTATCCTCAATAGTGTAATCGAATAGTAATAAATATTTTCGCTTATTTGTGTGCAATACGATAAATTTATTTACGTTCAGTGTGCCTGCAGCAATCATAGATTTTCCGCATATCTTCCTGCATTTCTCTATGTTCTTCTGGAGTTGTTAGATTTCTGCAGTTAAGGTCAGACGTCGGCAATAACGTAGAATGTGAAGTTTTGCTCAACCTTGTAGTAAGCTACGACTGAGATTTCGAGTGTCTCGTAACAGCCACAAAAAACTAGAAATGACATTTTGTGGCACCTTCGGTGTTGGTGGTATTGCGGTCCGCATCGGAGCCCTTTCAAGGCCTCCGCGGTTCCTAATCAGGAAAACAGCGTCCATACGGCAGACCTGTGGCATTACTTTGTGACTCTCATCTGTGTCTCACAGCCTCCTTACAACGAAAATGGAGAAATTGAGATCCTAGGTATCTTATACAACTCTTTTCGTTTACTTTGCGTAATAAGCTCAGTCGATACGGCATGTACGTGTTGCTGTCGTTATGGTGCAGACGATGCTGTTTCTGTACCGCCTTTGCCGTTATGTGCCATTCTTGAAGGAGTGGCTGTTGTAGTGGTGTAGACGACGCTGTTTCTTTACCGACTTTGCTATTATGTGCCACTCTCTTGAGGATAGCGCCGCTGATACGATGTCTGTCAAAGCACATTTGGCTTTGATGTCGGTAGTTGAGCCAGGTTATGCCCAGACTAACGAAGTGATTGGTTTTGATGACATCTTTTGCAATAACGACTGCGCGAATCGACGGTACCACGTACGGAAAGAAAGAGCATCTAATGCTACTGAGAACTCGGCTACGAGCAGTTCCGACGACTTCTTGGGCTCTTATTCGTAATGGTAGTCACGGTGCTGTCGATTGTTGCATACGAATGCGAAATTCCTGCATTGTGCATTCCCGCAAAGTGATTTTTACGCCAAAATAGCGATCGTCCTACAAGTTGTATCAGATGTGCTGGCTGCAGCGAGCGAAATGATAAGACAGAACTATGGAGCGACTGCATAATTACCCGGATTATAGCAGCAATGGTTACCTCTGCGAAATAAACAGAAAACTTGTTTGAAAATGCTTGTTGGTATGAAAGAGCTACAGCAGATAGGGAGAACAACTGTGATATATCCTTTTCTTGAATAATAAAATGATAGCGTTTCAATATTCAATCCTTATACTAGCTACCTGTTCACGTTAATGACAATTATTAGGAAGGAAGTGAAGATTTTTGATCAGGAGGTGGAAAGGGATGGATGGACCCGTGCCACCATGTACACGGTCAGATCTAATTAGTTAGGCATATGTACAGTACCTTGCACATAAGATTCCCCTTTCTGGTGTCGTACTGAACTTTAATTCGATTTCGTAACATAAAACAGACAAATTTTCCTTGGAAGACGTAAAGGAAATTATTAAAATACCGGAGGGTGGGAGGGAGGTCGATCTAACGTTATAGACATAGCAAGATTTCGGTTTAGGAAGGGGAATCACGTCTTTCATTTATTTTTATTGGTTACTTTTAGATTTACATTTCCCTGTTTTCGCAATTACTGTCAATGCTAAGGCACTAGCGCAGTAAAATAACTAACATGAGATAGTCCAAAATGTTGCTTCACGTACGATTACGACTGAAGTGGTGTTGTGACTTAATACGTTAGAACGGAACAACTGGAAAGACCGTGTGCGATACTGTAGGATTCCGTTAGTGGAAAGTCTCATGCTCCGCAGACAGAGTTTGATAGTTCTGCGTGGTAAGCAAGGCGACAGAAGCAGAACTGAATAGAAATTCCAACGTTCAACAGGTAGCAAACCAGGTGTAACAAGAGCTGTTGTTGAAAATGCAGAAACTGTTTACATTATAGCAATATGCTCTGACGAGTCAGACCGTCAACACCACGTGCTTAACACCGTGTTGACCCAAGTTTGGATCGCAGTACATCATCAATTTTGTGTGGCAGGGATACGAAAATTCCTAAGGAGGTACGTGATGCTATATGTCAGCGCACAGTCACATAATTCCTGTTAAATTACTGGCCAGCGGCTTGTGGGCATCGAACTGGGGCTCAAAAGCGTCCTGTGCGGATCCCCCCCCCCCCCCCCGTAGGACGTTCGAGTCCTCCCTCGGGCGTGGGAGTGTAAGTTAGTTTAAGATAGCTTAAATAGTGTGTAAGCCTACGGACCGATGACCTCAGCACTTTGGTCCCACAGGAACTTACCACAGAAAACTGTACGGATCAAGTGAATTTGGTGGCCAAGCCAGCAAAATGAGTTCACTGCCAGGCTCCTCAAACCACTAAGACTCTCTTCTGGTCTTGTGACAAAGACAGTTATTCTGCTGGAAAATGCTCTCATCATGTGGGAAGACATCAGTCACTGAGGTATGCAAGAGGTTAGTACGTAATAATATTCTCTCAGTCCACAGCTGCCATCGTACCTAGGATTACTGCAACAGATCGCATCGAAACCCAGGTGAAAGTCCCCCACAGGGTGGTTCAATAAATAATGACCCACATTTTTTCTCAGAACACATTTATTGTTAAGATTCGGAATTTGTTGACAATATATTTCAACATGTTGTAAGTAGGCTGTTTAGGTTTTTATGTTGGTAACGCCACGTAGCGCTCTATATGAAAATCACTGACTGTGCTGTGTGCATACTGTGGCTCGTTTGCATTGTTGGAATTTGCTATTGTAGTGTTGGGCAGTTGGCTGTTAACAGCGCGTAGCGTTGCGCAGTTGGAGGTGAGCCGCCAGCAGTGGTGGATGTGGGGAGAGAAATGGCGGAGTTTTGAGAGCGGATGATCTGCACGTGTGTCCATCAGAGACAGTAAATTTGTAAGACTGGATGCCATGAACTGCTATATATATATATATATATATATATATATATATATATATATATATATATATATATATATATATATATAAATAATGACTTTTGAACACTATTAAGGTAAATACATTGTTTGTTCTCTATCAAAATCTTTCATTTGCTAACTATGCCTATCAGTAGTTAGTGCCTTCAGTAGTTTGAATCTTTTATTTAGCTGGCAGTAGTGGCGCTCGCTGTATTGCAGTAGTTCGAGTAACGAAGATTTTTGTGAGGTAAGTGATTTGTGAAAGGTATAGGTTAAAGTAAGTCAGGGCCATTCTTTTGTAGGGATTATTGAAAGTCAGATTGTGTTGCGCTAACAATATTGTGTGTCAGTTTAGTGTTGATCAGAATAGGTAAAGAGCGATATGTCTGAGCACGTTCAGCTCTGGTCAGCTGTTTGAAAATCAAATAAAGTAAGAGGTTTATCAGCACAGTAATTCATTAATTTTTCTACGGGGACGTTTCAATGTCTTGTCCATGTCCTATTTTTCTACGTAGTCTCCTTCACTTTCTATGGCAGTACGCCAACGTTGTGGAAGAGCATGTATTCGTTGCTGGTAAAAGCTATTGTCCTGTAGGCGTAACATGCTTTCACTGCATGACTGACACTCTCATCGCCTTCAAAGTGTGTTCCAAGTAGAGAATCTTTAAGCGGCCCAAAAAGAGATGGAAGTCCAAGGGTTCCCGTTCTGGACTGTAGGGTGGATGAGGCAGCGATGTCCAACCCAATTTTGCGATATGTTCCGGGGTTCTCAGACTTGTGTGTGGGCGTGCGTTATCATGCTGGAGCAGGATCTCTGCTGGATTCTTTTCCGATCGAATACGTCGGAAACGGTTCCTGAGTTTATTGATGGTCTTCGGGTATGCCTCTTAATTGATGGTTGCCCTTCTTGGCATCACATCCACGAGAATGACGCCATCAAAATCCCAGAAGTCTGTCATCATGTCTTTTCCAGCATAGAGGGATGCCTTGAATATCTTCTTTTGTGGTGAGTGAGAATGCCACATGGACTGCCATTCTGTTTCCGGAGTAAAGTGGTGCACCCAGATTTCGTCCCTCGTGAGGATACGTGACAGAAAGGCCTCTCCGTCGATCTTAAAACACTCCCACAATTCAGATTAAATGGCGTTTCTTTGAATCTTGTGGTCAGCTGTGAGCATTCATGGAACACATCGTGAGCACCTCTTTGAATATCAGAGAGCCTCGATCATTGCAGATGCACTTCCAATGCTAAATGAAAACTGTAGAGCCAATTGTCGAGTTTTGATTCGCCGGTCGGCGCGAATAATGGCATCCGCACGATTCAGCAAGTCTGGAGCAGTGGTTGTGACAGGACGTCCCGAACGTGGCTGTTCATGGAGCTTTGTTTCTGCATTTCTTGAGGCTGCAACTTTATTTACCCATTGCCCAATTGTACTCCTAGGAGTATCAACTGCAGCATCGCCATACACTGTACACAAAAGTTTATGGATGTTCACCACGGTTTCTTTTTCCGCACACAAGAATTCAATAAAAGCACGTTGCTTGTAACGTGAGGCGTGCATAGACGCCATTTTGACGCTGTACCACGACTCCGCCATCCACCAGAACGGTTAGAAACTTCACCGGTACACAGAACCAACACAACCTGTGAAGCAGCAACCAGGACGTTTGTCTATGTATATTAATGGCTTATCGTCCGCCCCGATAGCTGAATGGTCAGCGTGACCGACTGCCGTCCTTAAGGGGCCGATTGCCGGCTGGGTCGGGATTTTCTCCGCTCGGGGACTGGGTGTTGTGTTGTCTTCATCATCATTTCATCCCCATCCGGCGCGCAGGTCGCCCAATGTCGCGTCGAATGTAATAAGACCTGCACTTAGGCGGCCGGACCTGCCCCGTAAGGGGCCTCTCGGCCAATGACGCCAAACGCTCATTTCATTTCCAATGGCGTATTAAAAAAATGTGGACCATTACTTGTTGAACGGCCCTCGTACCACGTCCGCCGGTCTGCGTCCGTGGAGTGGTTGGTGTTCCCAGGAGACGTTCGCCTGAATGAGGGCCTATCCAGACACGACCATCGACTGGTGTAACAAGAAACGTGATTCGCTCGTCTAGATGATACGTTTCCATTGATCCACGGTGGTACCATGTCCACCGCAAACCAGCTTGACGACATTGTTGGATCTACCTTGGAACACGTAGTTGTCACCTGCTGGTGATTAACCTGTTCGCCTATATCCGCTGAACCGTGTTCTCCGAAACACTTGTTCGTGCACCAGCGTGGTACATTGTCGTCCGATCTACGACAGATCCCCGTCCATCCTATTTATCAGAGCGGCCAAGCCTCCGACCTCCACGATCTATGATGACAGCCACTTTCCATAGGTGCTCAGAACAGAAGCATGCCAAGTGCCGACCACCTTCGCCGTTTCCAGATGCTCGTCCCCAGTCGCTGAGGTCCACAACAACCTGCCCCTTATCTAAGTCAGGGGATTCCTCCATTTGCGGTTCGCTTGCCACATGTACTTGCGGGTTCTAACCAACCCGACAACATTTTATTCGTAATAGGTATAATCATTAGTCTGAAAATGTTGTTCAGTACGCCGTCCTCAGTCACCAGTAGATATTTCTGCACTTAAACCCGTTACACCCTGTATACTGAAAGCTATACTTTCGCGAAAAAGAACTGTCGGTTTCAGAAAGCAAAAATAACGTTTCGCAATGTTTGTAAGTAATTTTTGTGATGTGAGACTTTAACTTTTCCCAGCGAATTGAATGTTCAAATAACTTACGGGTTTGCTGCCGGGTGACGTCGTCGACCACCGCCGATATTTTGACAGGAGCACACCCTGCCATTCTCAAGGCACAACTGCAAGTAGGAAGCAATGTACAAGGGGATTTAATACCTCGGTTCACAGAAGAGAAACAAGGAAGATATCACACACACAACAAGTAACTGCAGAGTCAATACACAACCAACGACAACCAACATCAGAAATATCGATAGTGACTATTAATCAACAGGTCAAGTAGAAAAAAAAAAACACGCAGGTTTCAAGGTCACTGACTCCAATGCACGTTCCTCAAAGTCCTCCATAAACAAATTGGCAACAATAGGTGACAACGGGCTTCCCATCGTAACTCCATCAATCTGTTCGTAGAACTGACCATTGAATAAAAAGTAAGTGGAAGTCAGCACATGTCGAAACAAATTTGTTAACTAGACGCCAAACTTAACCTCAATTAGCTGCAACGAATCAGAGAGAGGAACGCGAGTGAAAAGAGAAACCACATCAAAACTGACTAAAATATCAGAGTTATTCAAACGCAATTCCTGCAATCGACGTAAGAAATCTGCAGAGTTCTTAATGTGGTGTTCACACCTAACTACTAGTGGGCTCAACAAACTAGCAACTTTTTCAGATGTATAGATGATACTTTTGTTGTTTGGCCTCTTGGTAGCGAGAATTTAAACCAGTTTTTGCAACACCTGAATTCAATTCACCCGAATATTAAGTTCACTATGGAGGTGGAAAAGAATGGATGCCTTCCCTTCCTTGATGTGTTGGTCAGAAGGAAGACTGATGGTACGTCGGGACATTCTGTTAATAGGAAGCCTACTCACACTGACTTGTATCTGTGAGCTGATAGTTGCCACCATCCAGCTTAGCGTGAAGGGGTACTTCGTACCTTGGTTCACAGGGCCCACATTATCTCAGACCCTGAAAGTTTGGCAGCTGAGCTATCACATCTCGAAGTCACCTTTCGTCAGAATGGCTATAGTGAGAGGCAGATCAAACGTGCGTTGCGCTATCAGCCTTCTGTGCAACGGGTGAGTGACGATAAGAACGAAGTGGCACCTAAGTCTACGGCCATTTTGCCTTACGAAGGAAGAATTTCCAACAGGATTGGTCGTATTTTGCGGAAATATGATGTGAAATGTGTTTGTAGACCACCTTATAAGATTAAGGCCCTGTTGCCGTCCATAAAAGATGATCTTGGTTTGCGTAAGGCTGATGTCTATCGTAATCCTTGCAGTTGCGGCATGTCATATATTGGTCAGACAATCACTACTGTGGAAGACCGGTGTATTGAACATAAGCGTCACACACGCTTACAACAGCCGAGCAAATTCGCTATTGCAGAACTTTGCCTTGACACCGGTCATCCTATGGACTACAATAACACGGAGATTCTGGCTTGCACGTCTAGCTACTGGGATAGTTTTATTAAGGAGGCTGTTGAAATCATGCTATCAAGCAACCCTATAAACAGAGATGGTGGATTTTGTTTAAATGCTACTTGGAATCCGGCTCTGTCTCTCATCAAAAAACAGAGGGACAGAATTAGTGCTACCTCACCCGTTGATTAATAGTCACTATCGATATTTCTGATGTTGGTTATCTTTTGTTGTGTGTTGACTCTGCGGTTACTTGTTCTGTGTGTGGTATCTTCCTTGTTTCTCCTCTGTGAACCGAGGTATTAAATTCCCTTGCACACTGCTTCCCCCTTGCAGTTGTGCCTTGAGAATGGCAGGGTGTGCTCCTGTCGAAATATCGGCGATGGCCGACGAAGTCACCCGGCAGCAAGCCCGTAAGTTATTTGAACATTTTTTGTGATGTAGACGCCTCATCTGTGATGCCGCAGTTCTCGAACAGACACATAGCAAATACGACAACAGGATCCGTGGGAAGAAACAAACTCAGACACATCCACAGACACTGATGTAGATGCAGACACAGAAAATGACACAAACACAACATCAGACACAGACACATACCACAAGGAGTATAATACCTAAAATAGATAAATAAGATAACTGTAACAAAAGGAAGCATATCACGTGACTCGTCCATGTATCTAAACCGCATCTTAGATATGGTAACTACATAATGTGAAGAAGAATTACTAATATAAGCAATGAGACAATCATTACATCCAAGGAATACGCCGCACAGAGAGGCGAGGCTCGAACTTTAACTTCTGTCGCTTCCCACCCGTCTACGGTACTGGTGATGTAGGCAATCATACAAAATAGCTGCATACATTCAACACGTAGAACTACGTCTAGTTATAAAAACACAAATAGAGTGATGGGTACGCCCTTGAAAGCACTTAAAAGATGTAATAAGTGGTACTAGTTTCTTAGACAGTAGAAGCAAACACAAACAGCGTCACTTATGACTTATTTCATTTAGTAATGTAAGATGACATAATGCTGTACTCTACTACAGGTGGGACAAAATCGATGTTTCTGCCGAGCCCCCCCCCCCCCACCCCATCCCCCACCCCCCACATGGAATAGTACCACGAAGCATAAATATTAGGTTATATTTTGTCTTAACAGTAAGAGAAATTTGCACATCATCCATTTCCTAAGTTTCTATTATTTTCTTCCTAACTCTAAAATTTATTATTATATTAACACTCCTTTTCCTACAGCTAATTCAATTTTCTTTGTAACATATTGTTGTTACCCTTGCTTTATTTCTCAAAACACATTTTGCTAGTAATGTGGAACGATGTGCTAGTGCATGTAAAATTGTATTATGTAAGACCTGCTTTTTAAAATATCAGTCAGCAGGTCTTTAAATATGCAATAAATGAAATGTAGTGATGCACGTATTTTAGACCCTATAATTACGGAAATTATATTCAATTTATGAATATTCGTAACTAATAATTTATAGACTCGTGTTATTACAAAATTGAAGGCCTCAAATGAAAGCCAGTGAGGAGTGCTTTCGTTGGGGGTCTTTAACCATAACACACAAAATGTCCAGTGGTAGAAGATGAAGCTTGTGACATAATTTTGCATAAAATTTAAACATCATAATACAAAATGCAACCTAAAGCAGTAGGCGTGTCTTACCATAAGGTTCTGAGATATTAACATTTTCATGCCATTTAGATTTTTTTTTAACTAAACAACTACCACAATCCAAAAAATGACCTCAACAATGAAATCATCACGCAAAAACAATGTGAATTACTATGCATAAGTATTTCGTTTTGTTATTATTATTAACTTCGGATTTATTGGCTTTTCGTAAATTTGCAACCAAGGGTTTCAGACAGTACGTTTAGTAGTGATGTTGTAATGGACTTACCATTTTTATCGGATCTTCAGCACGCAAGTAATATGATTATGTTTCTACATTTATTTCATTAAAGAATTATTTACCTGATGAAATGCCGAGAGATGGGTGCATTAGTTCTTGAAATTGTGGAGGATCGCTTCAAATGTCGCATGAGGTGGCAACTATAGCGAAAACAGTTGGAAAGAAGTTTGAGTTTGATCGCGGTTTGATACGGGTGTACTGAGTAGTGTAAACGGCGGCAAATCCGCTGTTTACAAATATAAAATGTTCCACCGTAGTAGTTGGCGCTGATTTCGGTTAAATTAGGGTGAACATCTAATAGCGGTTTAGATTATGAAGAATTTATAGACGTTTCTATGTGAGGTTTTTTAGGATGACATGTATTGAACTGAGGAGTTCTCGCGCTATTGAGAACGAAATGATTCATGCTACTGCTGTTTAAAGCTATTTTGTAATTGTATTTTAGAAAAATAACAAAAGCATAAACTTTCGTCAGTAGTAAATATGGCATATCACTTGCACTAAATAGTATTATTCGTTTCTACCACCGCAAATCTTAAATACTAATACTTCAGCCTCACGTACAAAAAAACTACATCCGAGTGAGGGCTATCTGGAGGTAGAGAACAGGCCATAGATTTTTCGTTACAGACCACCACACAACATGTTGACCCTCGACGCAGAAGAGTGTGTTAAAATAGTAGATACCTCTCGTTTCAAACAAACATCATCTATGAAGGAACCCTTACGCTGATAGTGGTCTTTAATTGTGTCTTATCGGATGAGAATATGAGTTATAAATTTATACTGTTGACTGTTCGGTGAATGAATTCGCCTCTCCATGTATCGACGGCAACGTAACCGCTTTCATAGCAGATACCAATATTTACAGCCAGATAAACGGAACAGCGTCGTATATCTGATTTTACAGTTTAAATTGTTGCGCCGCTGTTTGGCCGCCAGGCCATCATCTGCGCTGAGATGAAACACCGTTGTTTACGCATATAAATTATAACAGGAGTGTCATACGCAACGCATCAGCACATGCGGGCGGGATGTTGACCGTTCCAATTTTCTCGCGAGTTTATTGGCCAGCCACCGACTCGTGATCGACTCTTCACCAATAAAGTAAATCGTGCATTAATTTATGCAATGTCTTCTCCATTTTGTGAGCGTGCATGAATGTGTGTGTGCCCACAATGTAGAAGCCATATGGGCTGCGTAAATTAGCTGTCTTTTCAAGTTATTAAAGAAAGAAGGAAGGGAGATTCAGAATTAACGCACATCGATAACGAGACCAATATCATCAGAGACGGTATTAGAGAGAGAGAGAGTGTGTGTGTGAGAGAGAGAGAGATATATATATAGAGAGAGAGAAGGTGCTACTAAAGAGAGTCAATCGAGGTATTTGTAAACACGCGGTTGTGAAACATTTCAGGTATATCGCTTAACATCCGTAAGTCGTGAAATGAAGAATATCCTCCCAACATTATGTATCGAACATACCTACCATGAGAAACCAAATAAAATTCCCTCGTTGTAAATGGTCATGGAACAAGATTTAGACTGAACCTAGATATTCAAGAAAGAATACACATATATCTCAATACAACATTTTCTACTAAGGAATAAAACTCTACAATAAATCAAATAAATTACCAAAGGAGAGTAAATCAATTGTTAAAACAACCTTACTTAAAAGGAAATTAAAAAATACCAGTTAAGCCACACATTCTGTACAGTGAAGGGTTATTTAACTGACAAAGAGTAGGGGTTTTGTAAGAAATATAACAGAAATATATAATAATAATAATAATAATAACGATAATAGTACACATAACATTCAACAAAAGACTATCACACTATATATTTCCTTCTCTCTCTCTCCTTTTCTGGAAAAACGTACTCTCAAAGCTACCCATTGTATAATACTAACACCTTACCCTCTTTCTGAGCTCAAATCTTAATCGTTACAGAGGTACGCTTAGTCAATTTTTCAGGGTCACAAATGAGAAATTGCAGTGCACAAAATGGTCCTGACATCAGGTGATACTGTGCGTATTGCTATCAAACTATGTGTGCATCGCTGTTGTAGCATATGCAGTGACTGTGGGTGAGAAATGGATGAACAGACTAGCATTAGACTTTCTCGTTATATATAACTTTTTGGATGGAGCACATTGTTCTTATGTGGGAGCGATCTAGATGCTTGTAAAACAATAAACCGGTACGCAAGATCGCAGGAATGGAATAAAAAGAATTCCTGCGATCTTGGCTACCAGTATATTGTTTTACAAATAACTTTCTTACAAAAACAGTGCTGTGGACTAGGAGTAAGCTAAACAAGGTAACACTGTTCCAAACAGAGTGACCTTGCACTCGGAACTGTGGAGGCTGCAGTCTTCATCTAGCCATCCTGATTTCGGTTTTCCGAGGTTTCCTACGTTATTTCAGGAAAAGTCGGAATATTTCCTACTACTACTACCACCTATCCCATCCCTGTCACACTAGATCTGTGACTCTGTAAATGTCTGTATATGTGAATTACTTTATTTTTGTTGGTCTTAAGATATAATCTCAAGACATGCTCAGTATTTTTGTGAAAAAGATTTACGGATGAATAAAACTACTGCTACTGCTACTACTACTGACACCTGTGTATCTTAAATGATCAACAAATTCCTCTTCTGTAGTGATATTCTGTAGGTTTAATTTTAATTTTACTTACATTCCTAATGGTATACAAATCAAATGTGAGTAAGTAGCTATGAAATCATACCGCGGAAAGGAATATATCTTTCAATGATGTTATGTCTTTCTTTGTAAGTGCTGACTAAATTACTTTTGTTACTGACGATTCCTTCATTGGCACTGCAGTAGCTCGAGTAGATTTTGGTTGAGAACAGCTTTGGGAGTTTTCATAAGGAAAGAGAGTTGAATGTATTTTACCCTACATCTACAAACGTACAAAATGGAACGAATGATTGTTTTAATTGCGGCTGTGGGCGCTGTAAGTGGTTTTCTCTTGTCTTTGCGGGCCCCGAGAAAGTGACACGTAGGGGGGCTGTCTCGTATCACGACGTTTTTTATTTCGTACTACACGATCCGGTCCCATTAATGTGGCCACTGCCTGTGTTCAATGTCGAAGTGCTAAAACCACTCACAGACAGTAGGCGTGTACGGGGGACGTGGAAAACAGTGTAGTCGTTGTCGTAATGCGGAAACGGAGCGATTTATCGGCCGTCCAAAAAGGCGTTATCATTTGCTTTCGGGCCAAGGGTAGAAGTATTTCCGAAGTTTGTAAACCTTTCACCTGTCACCGTGATTAAGATCTGCAATGCATGGCGAAATGTCGCTATGCGAAACGGACGACGAGGCATCCGGACTGCACCACAGGCCATAGAGGACAGCGGCCAATAACAGCTGCGAAGATGTGTACAGGTGAATAAACGTGCAACTGTCGAGCAGCTAAATCGCCCAGATGAAGCAAGGGGCTACCACCAGTGACACCTCAACGACCGTCACGTTGCTGCCTATGGGCCCCCACTGCAGGCGTCTACACTACTGGCCATTAAAATTGCTACACCAAGAAGAAATGCAGATGATAAACGGGTATTCATTGGACAAATATATTATACTAGAACTGACATGTGATTACATTTTCACGCAATTGGGGTGCACAGATCCTGAGAAATCAGTACCCAGAAAAACCACCTCTGGCCGTAATAACGGCTTTGATACGCCTTGGCATTGAGTCAAACAGAGCTTGGATGGCGTGTACAGGTACAGCTTCCCATGCAGCTTCAACACGATACCACAGTTCATCATGAGTAGTGACTGGCGTATTGTGATGAGCCAGTTGCTCGGGCACCATTGACCAGACGTTTTCAAATGGTGAGAGATCTGGAGAATGTGCTGGCCAGGGCAGCAGTCGAACATCTTCTGTATCCAGAAAGGCCCGTAACATGCGGTCGTGAATTATTCTGCTGAAAAGTAGGGTTTCGCAGGGATCGAATGAAGGGTAGAGCAACGGGTCGTAACAAATCTGAAATGTAACGTCCACTGTTCAAAGTGCCATCAATGCGAACAAGACGTGACCGAGACGTGTAACCAATGCCACCCCATACCATCACGCCGGGTGATACGCCAGTACGGAGATGACGAATACACGCTTCCAATGTGCGTTCACCGCGATGTCGCCAAACACGGATGCGACCACCGTAATGCTGTAAACAGAACATGGATTCATCCGAAAAATGACGTTTTGCCATTCGTGCACCCAGGTTCGTCGTTGAGTACACCATCGCAGGCGCTTCTGTCTGTGATGTAGCGTCAAGGGTAACCGCAGCCATGGTCTCCGAGCTGATAGTCCATGATGCCGCAAACGTCATCGAACTGTTCGTGCAGATGGTTGCTGTCTTGCAAACGTCCCCATCTGTTGACTCAGGGATCGAGACGTGGCTGCGCGATCCGTTACAGCCATGCGGATAAGATGCCTGTCATCTCGACTGCTAGTGATACGAGGCCGTTGGCATCCAGCACGGCGTTCCGTACTATCCTCCTGAACCCACCGATTCCATATTCAGCTAACAGTCATTGGATCTCGACCAACGCGAACAGCAATGTCGCGATACTATAAACCGCAATCGCGATAGGCTACAATCTGATCTTTATCAAAATCGGAAACGTGATGGTACCCATTTCTCCTCCTTACACGAGGCATCACAACAACGTTTCACCAGGCAACGCCCGTCAACTGCTGTTTGTGTATGAGAAATTGGGTGGAAACTTTTCTCACGTTAGCAAGTTGTAGGTGTCGCCACCGGCGCCAACCTTGTGTGAATGCTCTGAAAAGCTTATCATTTGCATATCACAACATCTTCTTCCTGTCGGATAAATTTCGCGTCTGTAGCACGTTTTCTTCGTGGTGCAGCAATATTAATGGCTAGTAGTTTACTTCATGCGCCCATCCTGACTGCTGTTCATCGTCGACGAAGGCTGAAATCTGCACGCCACAACCATAACTGGACGTCCACTGAATGACGACAGGTGGTCTTTTCATATGTATCACGTTTTAGGCTCCGAAACATCTGAAAGTAAGCACCCCGTCGGAAGGGACAATGCCGGAGGAGGGAACATTACGGTCTGGAGAAAGATTTCGTGGCGTTGCCTGGCTGATCTCGTCATTCTGGGAGGCACAGTGGATCAATAGAGGTGTGCATCTACCCTTGGTGACCATGTAAACCCCTACATGCAATTTGCCTTCATCTGCAAGATGACATCTACCAGCAGAACAATGCAACCTGTCACACAGGTAGAAACGTCCGCCGGTGATTATAGGAGCACCTGGATCAGTTTCCATATTCCCCTGGCCTCCATACTCCCCGGATTCAAACCCAATATAGAACCTGAGGGACTACCCCGATTGGGCTACTCACGTCATCCATCCTCAATCGAGAAACCCAGTGCAACTGGTCAAGGCACTCGAATCGGAATGGCTCGACATCCCTGTCGATACCTTCTAAAACCTCACTGATGCACTTCCTGCACGTCTTGCAGTGGCCCACACAACAGAAGGCAGTTATTTAGGCCTCCGTAGGTGGTCAATGTAATATGGCTCGACAGTGTAGATAACTGCCATCATCTGCATATCAAAGTTACTATTAATACTGTCTTCCAGATCACCAACACACATGATAAACATCTGAAATGATCGTGTGGCATTAATTGCTGCTTGCTGCAAGTCTCTCTAGTTGACGCCAGTTCAGCGACTTGCACGCCTTTGCGATGAAGGTGAGATGAAATAATTAGGACAACTACGGTCCCAATACATTCCCCTGAGGCAAGCCTTAAAGTACGTCTATTTGTGCCAGTAACTGTCCACTCAAGATAAGATGCTGCATCCTCCATGCCAAGAATCCTCAGTTCCATCACACACATGGTTTCATACCCCATATTATCGTTTCTACTTTAATTATCATTACACAAAGCATATTAACTTTTTGTGCATCTTCTGAACAAATTATGGTTTTTCGCTTGTCATAGTTCTGGGAAATAAGCATTTGAAAATAAAAATTTCCCTTGACATATCGTTTTTCCAAAAGTAACGTTTTATTATTTATGAAAAGCTAGCCAACCTGGCAATGCTCTGTAATTGCAAAATATGTATATACGGAAAGTGAATACATGTCCTAAATTCCTTCTTCCTATCTCTCTCTACCCCTCTCCTTCTTTCTCATCTCATTGTCCATTTCTTCCTTCCCATATGTATGTCCATCATCGTCCGCCCCCTGAACATCTCTTATGCCATACTCTCTCCATCCATCTCCTCCTCCCTCATTTCTCTGCCCATATCATCCTCCGCCTTCTTTATTTCCATTTCGTCCCAGAGCCTTGCCTCGAAACGCTGTCTACGCTCTTCGTATGTCTCATTCACTCAACGATCACGTAGGTGGCTTGCTTGCATTGCATGTACGCCGACCGGTATTTAGACGCCTCACTAGTGGCATTTTTTCCAAAGCAAAAAACCACGAACTGAAATCAATCAAATGTTTCCGTCACACCAAATGACCACAAACTAACATCATTTCAGACTTTACAACACATCAGAAATCTGACCACCACCGATAACACACTGAAATACCACTTTCAATTGTATTCTTTTTCTGAAACTATCAGTATTCAATGCAAAATTTATTATTGTTATGAAAACATAGTACTGCAGAACTATTAATCAGACTGTCACATTTCTTTCTTTGAGATTTTCATACGAAAGTACCATCTAAATTTTAGACTTGGGGTGGATTTTCCAAAGATTTTCTCCCATACAAACACTGTCCTGACAATTAATATCACAACCTTTGGTTGCCAAATCGGTTTAACCGTTTTCAAGTGATAACCTTTCATAGATGCGGCAACTGATTGTTATTTATATATACAGAAAAGATAGATACATAATTTCGGAACATTGTAAAGACAAATATTTCCTCCAAAGATAAGTTTAGAAGGACGTTTCTGATCGTTTGTTCTGCAACGTCCTTAAGGACCAACAACATTCTGCCAACACGCTACTGTTGCACCGCCCCACAAACGGCTTCTCCATTACTACAATGTCCTGGTGAAAACGTTCCCCATGTTAGTTACTTGTATCCTCCAAGTTCTGAACGAAAAAGTGAAGATGGCAATCAAGAAAATGCAACTTGGTGATATGAACTTCATACTTTGAAATTATCTTATTACATTTTTCACAATCTCTTTATAATCGTCGGGTATATGATTTCTAAGAAAATGTGAACACACTGACTTGAAGTATTCCATGCATCTTTTACAGCCTCACTTAACGAGTTGATCAGATCAATATTTTGGATAAGCTATCGTATTTATGGTGCCAATAAATACTCACTACCTTTAATCTTCCCACCGCAGATACTTCGAACCTCTGGTGTGCAAAAGCTTCTCGTTCTCTGTCCAGCGCTTTTAAAAATATCTTCATTATCCCTATTTTAGTATGCAGGGGTGGTGGGAGTGATATATCTTCAGTGTTTACTAACGCTTAGGCCATTCTTGACGTATGGAATGTACTTCCTTTTTGCAACTGTCCCATTGGTACAGAAAGCAGTAGTATTTTGTGTAAACTGGTTGTATATCACACGCTTGACTGTTATACGCACCATAGTGTACACAAATGGTACAAATCTCGCATAGTTTGAAAAGTTTCGTTATTATTAATAGAGTATCAGACTGAAACACAGTTATATTTATTTCCATTTCGAAGGAGGACTGCCTTTAAACTTGATTTCGCGGAATCAATTAAGGTTCTCCATTCCTCAGAGTTGTAAATATGATCCTATTCTTCGAAGAAAACATTGATGTCACTATAGTATACAAAAATAATAGTCGGTGGAATCCTTCTGATCATGCCACGCCATTATCGCCATAAATTGCATTGATGCTAGAAAAACCTGTAGCCACTAACGGAAGTTACTTGGCCATATGTAACAATAAAGATGAGCAGCAAAAACCTTATCTTTGTCCCCAACGCTTCAGTCAAAATACAACTCGTATGCCTTCTTAACTGCAGCAGTAAGATTATGCCTTTGGCTTTACACTGTATATTTCCCAACCGTGTAAGACCACTTTCCGGGGTTATTTACACATTGTCTATATACGTTATACAGAAGTTTCTGACAGAATATCGTAGTGAATAACGAACGTCACTTAAGCAAACACACAATACAATAGTAACTGCCTTTACAGTTTAACATCAAACTCTTTCTTCGAAACTGCATAAAAACTCAGTAGGTGGCAGTACAAGGGAGATAGGGGACTTTCGTTTATGATACCAAATACTAGATTGACAAACAAAGAGATCAAAACACACATAGAGAAGAAAGTTTCTCTGTTGCACTTGGCTGAAATTTATTTCCATTGATTATAGCTTATTTCCGTGACTAAAACGGATTTGACATCCAGAAGAAACTGCATACGATAGAGGAAAACTCAATGTGACTTCCAACAACCTAAACACGTAGTTTAAAACCATTACGAAACATTTTCTCGCTGACGCCTCCGACATAATGATTAAAAGAAAAAAGTTTATCGCTTACTACATTTACTGTTCAAGCAGTAAAACTTCACCACCAGGCAGGACGTTTTAATTTATTACTTCTTTAGGAGTAACTCTATTCATGGTACACTTTGCTGACAAATCTACATACGTCATAGAACATACTTGCGTAACTTTATCATTGTACGAAACGTAGTTCAGGAGTATGACGTCATAAACTCCGAGATGCACGAATGACTTGCTTTTGTTTAAAACGGATGCAAGTTACCCAGACTCTGTTCATCCAATATTTCATGATGAGAATCCTTAGCGACTTTCAACAAACTTAAGAACAATTTTTCGAATCTTCTCTAAACTTATTCTCGATTACGTGCTTAACGTTATATATTCAACAAATTAACAAATTTATAATGCAATCAGGCGTGGGAGATCGATTATTTTAAAGAATCGCGGGGTTTACTGGTGGTTACTATTACCATGGGGTGACGTCTCCTTATATTCTTTTCTTCAAAGACATACGTAAACCGAGATGTAGAATACAAGCGAAGATTTAGTGAAGACCATGGTGTTGCCGTTTGGCCAGTATTCGCCACAAATAATATTTTGCCGTTATGCAGAACTCGTGCCATATACGTTTTCTCGCTCTGGCTCCCACCGGTGACTGCGGAACAGAATTCCGATAGCTCCGCCGTTATGTGTGTCGTCTCCAATATCTGCGGACTACACCATCCCTCGAGAGCAGGGGACGCACATCTCTGGGAAGGCAGGCACCCCGCGGGGGAAAAAGGATAATTCGCCAATCGTTCTGCCCGATTCCGGGCTTGTCAGAATGAAATGGACTGCACTCGGCAGTGAAATCTCCGCTGATTTTGTCGGGGAATCAAGGCAAGGCAGCAGGCAAGACACACAAGGGAGGCGGTCCAGCGAGCAAATTGAATATACTGTGCGCTCACCGCTGCTTGCAGGGTTAACGCTCCGAAACAGACAGACCGCCCAGCACAAAGCATGGAAGGAGGTAGGCAGCCTTGCTTCCACCGGACCTCGCCACCGCCCCTGGTGTTAAACAGGTCAAAAGCTTTGTACCGTGGTTCCGGGCGTCTTTGTTCTCCCCAGTGCCAGGTAGAACAACTAAGCTGCTGAGCATTTTTTTGTTTCATTAAATGGTTAAATGTAATCTATTTCGTTTTAGCAGGTAATGAGATAGTTACGTGGTATCATTTCAGTATCTTTAATAGTATAACATAGATCCTATATTAACTGCAGTGGACCGTAAATACACGATACGGCATTAATTGTAATTAGGACATTACACTGAAGTGCCAAAGAAACTGGTATAATCATGCGTATTCAGGTACAGATTACGGCAAGAAAGGAACAATGAATTGATTGTCGATGTTAATAACGATCATCCTCCTTTACCTCCTCTGCTTTGCTGCAGATGACGCGCCACTGAGCACATTTGTTCTGTGCATGCAGTACACGTGAGGCGACTAGCTGTTTCCACTGCACTGTGTGGAATACGAAGGTTCTGTTATAGTTTACTAACCTGCTGTCTTCAAGTTGATGTCACCAGCGCAGAAAACAGCACGCAGGTCGTAGGTTCTGTATCTTGAGGCAGAAACTGCCTTTTAGCGAGGTTCTGTTCTGAAATAATGTATCACTTCTTTGGGATGCCACTCGCGTGTTTTAATATAGCCACAAGAGAAGACTACATGATCTTAATACAACACCTTCTGATACAGCAAAGTACATGATCAAACACAATGTTTACGAAAATGTATCATTACACTATTTGTGTCACGTGTCTGTGCCTCATGACTACCCGAATGAATGTTTTAATGGTTCAAATAGCTCTGAGCACTATGGGGCTTAACTTCTGAGGTCATCAGTCCCCTAGAACTTATAACTACTTAAAGGTAACTAACCTAAGGACATCACACACATCCACGCCCGAGTCAGGATTCGAACCTGCGACCGTAGCGGTCACGCCGTTCCAGACTGTAGCGCTTAGAACCGCACGGCCACACCGGCCGGCTGAATCTTTTAATATTGAATACTGGCAAACACATCCTGCTACAGACAACATGACTGTAAATCTCGACTGCCTAATCCAGAGTGACGAACGGGAACTTAAATAAAAATTGGAAACACATCCTACGACAGACGTGTCTGTTCTTCTCGACTGCCTAATCCAGAGTGACGAACAGCCCGAAACACTTCGCGCGCCATACCAGAAAGTCGTGACCCGAACGCTTCCGAAGAGCTTCGTCTGCAATTTGGTCAGTCTTTTGTTTCTGATTTAAATTGATTTTAATAATTCTAAAATGACTGATTGATAGTCAGCTGTTGAGAGATATTTATATTAAAAAGTGAAGTCATTCCAATGAGTAGTTTAACTAATAACAATAACTATACTTTAACGTTTTGGCGCGTCTTTCTCACGGGAATGGTACCGAATCTAACATCTGTCACAGGTACGTCACACCACATTTCGTCATCTATATACTTCTTGCATCTCCACTGCTCTGGGAACGGCTTCTTGGAGCCTAATATGATTGCTGACTAAGCCAGAAATATTACAAGATATATGTCAACAGGCAGAATAAACCGCTGCGGTAGGCAAAGCCCATATAAGATAACAGGTGTCTGGCGCAGTTGTTAGAACATGCTGCGCGAGTAGCGAACAAGCACCAGCAACAAAACAAGCAAGAAGTCCAAAAATCAGTGACTCCGAAAAGAGAAGAAACAGAATCCATAGGCAGCTGTAGGAACAGCAGTATGGGGTGCTTAGCCTGTAACACCTACTTCCGATTTATTTTCTATCTGTATCGATATTTATATGTCAAATTGAACTCTTGCTTATGTAGAGTACTGAATCTGCCATGGAATTTCTTGGACTATGTTTACGTATTTCAGTTATGTGAGTCCACATCTCGTGGTCGTGCGGTAGCGTTCTCGCTTCCCACGCCCGGGTTCCCGGGTTCGATTCCCGGCGGGACCAGGGATTTTCTCTGGCTCGTGATGACTGGGTGTTGTGTGATGTCCTTAGGTTAGTTAGGTTTAAGTAGTTCTAAATTCTAGGGGACTGATGACCATAGCTGTTAAGTCCCATAGTGCTTAGAGCCATTTTTTTCAGTTATGTGAACTTTTGGACGATGTCAAACTGTGCTTTTGAATTTAAATAATCACTGGTATGATTTTTATGTCTTGGTCCATAGTTAGGGAACGTATAGTTGAATGTAAAAAATGTGGGGAATCCCCGCAGCTGTGGAAGTAGCCTGGCGGAGTGGAAAAGGTGCGGTTGGCGTACAAGTGGTAACTCGTCCTTTGTGACAGATAAAGATTGTGGGCTGAGCAGTTCTGTAGTCAAAAGCTCGCTAGCAGTAGCGAATCATTGTGGCTCATATTATTGGCGTTTTGAGGCCAGAAGAACTTAAGAGCAGTATTTATGGGCCTCGGATGCTGCATTTGACGACACTATTATCATGGCATGGTTTTTTGGCCCTATAAGAATATAATTCCGACGCCAAGAAGATCTGTAACAGAGCGAGGCCAACAGTACTGTGATGACGGCATCGCCGCCATGTTAACAGTCACTGCAAATTATGCAACCAGTACCACCAGCCTTCCACTATATTGTTTATGTTTTTGTTGGCTGATATTAATAATAATCGTGATGTTGCTAAAAACTCTATCTTACGCCCGTGATTGTCCCAAATAACAAACCTGGACAGGAATCCTATCCTAGTGAATTTAATTACGAGTGTCATAGTTTGTTATAGAAAAACTTATTCGGCAGCTGTAAAAATAGCTGTGATTTCTTTCTAATGTGTGGAGTTATAGTGTTTAAAGTTCAGTTTTATAGTTTGACATATACTCTACTTCCAGTCCATTTTTAAATCAATCTGCAGTCATTTCCTTAAATAATTTGCCTTACTTGAAAAGCTGCCTGAAAATAGTAAAGTTGATGTGAAGTGAAAAGACTATTAATTGTTGTATTTATGCACTTTAATCAGAATTAGAAAGTTTTATGAGTGTTCATTTCATGAGAAATAGTTAGAACTTGAATTTAATATTATGTTGGCATTTGCAAAGCCAACTATATTTTGAACAAGTTAAAAGATTGCTTACCAAAGCACATATGATATTTAAAGAGTTATAGTTTGTTGTGCTTTACTTAATAATTTTTGATGGGGATACTTACTATTTTGCATACATACTTGTGTAGTTTTGATAATGAGCATGATTCTTCAAACTATATACTATGCTAGTTAGTTAATGAAGCAAAACAAAGGCTCCTTCAGAGCCAGTGTAGTTAGATTAGCATTCTGTTTAATTGCTTCAGACCGAGCTTAAGAAAGAAATATATACTGTATTAGTTATTCTAATGCATGTTGGTTAATGCACAGGCATAGAGACCCTGTACTGAGCAATGATGTTATGATCAGTGACAGACCCTCTCATCTAAATCAGAATCATTTCGTGCTCTTCCCTGTTTAGTATAGCTACTAGTTTCATGTGGTTTGGTAACTGGTTCTAAAAACTGCTGCATCTAATTCATTTAAGGTACGTGTTGCTGAGAGGCGTATGTTACTGTTTGCTATCTCACTCGCCATTTGTTTACCCACTTCCTACGTTAGTAGCACATTTATCTGCAAGGCTAGCTAAATGGGTTCTAAGTGAGAACAGGTATAAAGAAAGAGTTCAGTGTGTGTGTGTGTGTGTGTGTGTGTGTGTGTGTGTGTGTGTGTGTGTGTGTGTGTGCGTGTGAAGGAAGGTTGGGTTAGCCTTAGCACTGCGTTCTGCATTATTATACTATTTGAGACAAGAACGTCTAATTAAGTTAGCGACCGATATTAATAGGTAATCTTACAATGGGCTTTTGTGCTGGGGAACGTCTGTTTCAGGCCCACCTGTTTACTGTTGGTTACATTTTACTGGAGCATTTCGAAAACGAACCCCAGTTTGATTGTTCTGTTGCGATTGTGTTATATCACAGTCTCAAAATTTCCAAGCATCGATTGCTGTTTGAGGGGTCGGTGTTACCGTTAGAAACCTACGTTACACCGAGGCTAGAAGCCTTATGATGTCACAACGGCGTGCATTTATTAAATCGGTTACTGGTGCTACAATGGCAGAGTATCAAGATTTAAGTGAGTTTGAACGTCGTGTTATAGTCAGCGCACGAGCGATGGGACACAGCGTCTCCGAGGTAGTGATGAAGTGCTGATTTTCCCTTGCGACCGTTTCACGGGTGTACTGTGAATATTAGGAATCCTTTAAAACATCAAATTTCCGACATCGCTGCGGCCGCAAAAAGATCTTGCAGGAACGGGGCCACCGACGACTGCAGTGAATCTTTCAACGTGATAGAAGTGCAACCCTTCTACAAATTGCTGCAGATTTCAATACAAAGTCATTAACAAGTGCCAGCGTGCGAACCATTCAACGAAACATCATTGATATAGACTTTCGGAGCCGTGAGCCCAGTAGTGTACCAAACTGCACAACACAAAGTTTTACGCCTCGCCTGGGCCCACCAACACCGACATTGGACTGTTGATGACTGGAAAAATGTTTCCCGCTCGGACTAATCTCGTTTCAAATTGTATCGAGCGGATGGGCGTATACAGGTGCTGAATCATCCATATGAATCCATGGACCCTACATGTCAGCATGAGACTGTTGAAGCTGGTGGAGGCTCTGTAACGGTGTGAGGCGTGTGCAGTTGTAATGATATGGAATCCTTGATACGTCTGGATACGACGCTGGCAGGTGACACGTACGTAAGAATCCTATCTTATCACCTTCATCCGCTCATGTCCATTGTGCATCCCGACGGACGTGGGCAATTCCAGCAGGACAATGCGACGCCCCACACGTCCAGAATTGCTACAGAGTGGCTCCAGGACCACCCTCCTGAGTTGAAACATTCCCGCTGGCCACCAAACTCCCCAGACATGAACATTATTGAGCATATCAGGGATGCCTTGTAACGTGCTGTTCAGAAGAGATCTCCACCCGCTCGTGCTCTTACGGATTTATGGACAGCCCTGCAGGATTCATGGTGTCAATCCCCTCCAGTGCTACTTAAAACATTTGTCGAGTCCATGCCACGTCGTGGTGCCTCGCTTCTGCTTGCTCACGGGAACCGTACACGATATTAGGCAGGTGGACCAGTTTCTTTGACTCTTCAGTGTATCTTGTAAATTCCCTTTGGCGTTCAAAACTGTTGTTGCTCACCACAAAAAAAGGCATCAATATGAGAACCATATACCCAAGACTATCTTAAAAACATCAAAGCTGAGTAAATACGGTTTCAGGTTAAATACAAGCATTACTCATCCCAAGACGTCGTCGTTGTTGTCTTCAGTACCATGGAGCTCCCCACAATACCTCACTCACTCATCGTTTACCAAAGTTTTTGAAAATTTGATGTATTCCTGAGTAATATTCCAACTGAGCAGCTATAATATCCTCAGAAAATCCACAGTTAGGATTTCAGAAGAGTTTCTCTGCTGGGAATGCCATTTACACTTTCATTCGCCAAATTTTACAAGCACTAAATAACGAAACAGCAGCGTTTGGTTTTTCCTGCGACCTACGTAAGTCACATGACTGTGTGAATCACAATATACTCCTAGATAAAATAAAGTTTATAGGATCGATAGTATAGCTAATCAATGGATAATATCATATCTAACCAAAAAATGCACAAAACTATACTTAGAAATTCAACCAACATAGTCCAGAGACATTATTCTGACTGGGTATAAATCATGTATGGGGCTCCCCAAGGCTCAATCTTATTAGGTCCACTATTGTTCCTCATATATATGTAAGCGATCTTCCAGCCCATGTACAACATGCAGAATTTTCCAGATGCAAATAGTACTGTAATTAATCCATGCACTTATGCAGAAACGGAAGATGTGGTAATCAACGTTCTTAAAAGCATTATTGATTTTTTTTCGAATGGTCTTACCCTCAATTTTAAAAAGAGACAACATATTCAGTTCTGCACATCTTGGGGTACTACACCAGTGATAATTGTAACACGTGGTGAGGGAATAATAAAGAGCGTGGAAACTTCATAATTCTTGGTTGTCCATATTAATGAGAAGTTAAACTGGAAAAAGCGTATTTTTATACTCCTAGCACAACTTAATTCAGCCAGACGTGCACTCCTAATGCTTCCAAATCTTGGGCACAGGCAAATCGACAAGTTTACGTATTTTTCATATGTTCATTCAATAATGTCATATGGAATCATGTTACCGTGCAACTCACCTATAAGAGAGAAAGTCTTCATTGCTCAAAACCGTGCCGTAAGAATAATACGTGGTCCTCATCTTGTAGACATCTGTTTAAGGAGGTGGGTATTCTGACTACTGCTTCACAGTATATTTATTGCGTCGAGAAATTTGTTGTAAACAATCCACAACAATTCCAGAGGAACAATGATGTCCATGATTATAACACGAAAAGGAAAAGGGACATGCATTACTCCACGTTACGGTTGTTTTTAGGACGAAAAGGGTTGCACAGCACTGCAGCTAAGTATTTTGATCACTTGCCCGTTGACAAAATGTTTGACAGACAGCAAAGTAAATTTTGAAAACAAACAGGAAAAGCTCATCTTTGACAACTCCGTATATTTCACAGAAGACTTTCAGTCATTGTAATGATTGAAAGGTTGTGTATAGGGATTCTAACTGACATCGGTATATTAAAAAAGTGTTTATCATGTAGCCACGTTTACAATTTAATTTTCGATGAACGTAAAATGACTCGTTTCTCATAATTACGATTTATCGTGCAAAATGATGCGTGGAACATGAAACTGACTAACAAACTAACTCTGTGCAAGCACTTTCTTCTCCGCAGAACTTCTAGACCCCACGTCCACTTAAACCCGTTTCGCTCTCTACAATGTTTACCCATCCGTATTCCATTAATTACCGAATGAACTACACCTTGATGCCTCAGGATTTTGTCAACCCATCTTTTCCTGAAGTCAAGTTGTGCCATAAAATTATTTTCTCTCCGATTCGATTGAAGACTTATTCATTTGTTATCGGATCACAGTATCTATATAACATTCACAATTCGTCTACAGAACCACATTTTTTAAGAGCCTCTTTTCTGTTCTACTCTGATAAATTTATCGTCCACATTTCACTTCCATTCAAGACCACACTGGAGGAAAATACCTCCAGAACAGTCTTCGTAACACTTAAATCAATGTCAGAAGTTAAAATACTAGTCTCTTCGAGAAAAGATATTTTTCCTATTGCTACTGTCTTGTCTACTTAGGCCATCGACAATTATTTTGCTACACAAATACCAAAACACATCTTTATGTTATAGACTCATGGCTTAATTAATTCCCTCAGCAACATCTGAGGGGATTACGCTTGTTTACCTTTTGTTGATATTCGTCCTATGACCTCTTTTCAAAACGCTACCGATTCCTTTAAACCGATCTTCCAAGTCCTTTGTCAGCCATAGTAGAATTACAATGTCATCGTTAAACCTTAAAGTTCTATTTCGTCTCCCCGACATTTAATTCCCTTTCTAAATAACTACTTGGTTTTCCTTACTGCTTTCTCACTGTACAGATTGAATAACACGGGGAATACGCTACCACCTTTTTTCACTACCTTCACAACTACTGAATTCCTTTCCTGTCCATGAAGACTTGTAACTGGAGAATGGTCTCTATACAAGTAGTAGATAACTAATCGGTCTTTGCATTTTATCTCAGCTACCTTGAGAATTTTAAAGAGAGTTTTACAGCCAACATTGTCAAAAGCATTTTGTCGGTCAGTATACGCCATAAATGTAATTTAGCCTTTTTTTAACCTAAGGTTAGATGCCTCGCAAGGACCCGAACTAATCTTCCCCGAGGTCGGTTTTTGTCAGTCAGTCCATTCTTCAGTAAATAACTCGTGTTAGTATTTTGCGATGATGGTTCCAAAAGACCATTGACCTTTACTCATTTTACTGCTGACCCTGAACTAAAGTGCACCTCAAGCGATGTTAATTATACAACTTAAAAATATAAATCTTCGAAGTTGAATGCAGTTAAATACGATATCTATATCTGGTAAATACTGACGTCTCCTATCGTACCTGAGAGGAGGTCACACGCATAATAATAATAATAATAATAATACGTACATATCTCCTACAATACAAAACACTAATCAGAGTGACCTTGCACTTTTGAACAATGTAATGTACGTTGTTGTTAAATACTCTTCTATCATGCAGTAGCAAAGGTCTCGCAATGTCTAGTGGAGTAATTCTCTGACTTGGTACAATATTCAATAAGAACGAAGTTGAATGAATTTTTACGGTCGTTAAACTGAGAAGAAGTCTTCCATGAAGAAACAAAAGTTGTACCTTTTGCCGAGAGGTGGCACAGTGATCCTGCCACGGAAGACTTAAGTCTCCTGTGTTGAATGCAGCGCTACACTCACCTGCAAAAAGAGAATACAGGCATCAGCTTCAAACATTTAGATTATTCTGATTATTCTATAAAGCTAATGTTATTATACAGCAAGATTTAAATAATTTTGCGTAGTATGCATTGACACATATGAACATAGAAGGTGTGTCTGAGAAGTTCGGTGAATGGCCTCATAAAATAAAGGAAACAAGAGTTGCAAACAAACAGTGGTGGTGTGTTGCTGGATAACGGCATAATTACAGACGCTCATACATGGTGCCACCAATACGATCTGGGGACCAAGCGACAGTTAAAGGCAGAGTGTTCGTCGACTTCCCCACCTCCTTCGGGTAAAAATTCATGCTGGATCTAGTCCTCGCTGTCAAAACAGGCAACGAACATTGTCAAAATCCTGGATTTTGTCAGCGATTACTTTTGGGAGACGGAGAAGACTATGAACACCATGGCACTGACATCAGCTTGGTCTGCAAAACGTATTGGTAGTACCAGGTCTCATTTCCCGTAATGATGTTGTAAGAGGTCCATGACTAAGGCATTTTTTGCAAGCGCACTCGAGCAGATGTAATTTCGATGAATTGCTCACGCGCTGCCTGCGATATGTAAGCTATAAGTCGATAATCTCAGACCAGAGAGCAGTGTTGTATGCAGTAAGAGCAGTGTCAGTAGCAGTAGAGTAAGTAGTTGCTTGGAGTCGTGTGTATCGAGTTGGCTGGGCCGGTCGTTGGGAGCGATGGCGTGCCTGAACGATGTAGTACAAGGTAAAAGTAGCCTCGCGCATATGTACTATTGTTATATCAAGTCCCATGTAAATGTTTTTACAAAAATCTCTTAATAATAATCTTTCTTATAAAAATTAACTTTTGACAATCATTCCTCTCAATTTAAAGAATTTACTAATTTCTCCAATCCATGGTCATCCTGATTATTGTAAAGAAAAATCAGTTGTTTCTTTTATACATGACAAATTTATCGGCCAGCACCACACTGGGCTGCGCCAGAAAAATTTCTTATAGGAGCAGATACATACGCGTTATCCGGCGACCTTATTTGAGGTAAGAATTTTCAATTTATTGAGTATGATCTTTCAGGGCCATGACGCAGCACTGCTGACGTCCAAATCTACCAGTTTAGATTCACAATCAGTCAATTATTGAAAGGTTATAAGTGAGTCACAATTTTATTGAGAGATTAGTCACACTGAATTATTGGTAGGTTATGGAATTTATCAGTTGGGAGGTTACAATGTGGATATCCAACAGCGCGTGACCACAGTACTTCTTGCGATCCCACAAGAAGCATTTTCTGCCGGTTTCCGACAGCTTTAGAGCAGATGTCAGAAGTGTGTCGTAGCCAATGGTAATTACTTTGAAGGTCAGTAGAGGGATTTTGTTTGTAAGTCTTGTTTCCTTCATTTTATGAGAGCATTCAACGAACTTTTCTGATGCTCCTTGTATGTTGTTGTAGTTAGTTTTATGTCTCAAATGCTAAAGTACAGTATTAGTCACTTCATATCAAGTTTACTAAATTTTCCTAATTTTTTCAAAGCCCTTTGCTCTTAGACCGTCTTTGTGGTGACCTTCGTATTATAGTCTTTGACCATAGCTCAGAGTGAATACACTAAGGGTAAAACGTTATTACCGAAAATTGCTTCTACTCTGGGTTAATTTTCAAAGCAGTTTTGTGCACCCTACAGAAGACGAGTTAAGAATTTGAACTGCGGATAATTACCTTTTACACCACACATAAAATTTTCAGTGTATGAAGTATTGTTGAAATTTTCACAAATATGACGCATGACTCAGTTAACATATATGCTAATCAGGTGCGGGTTTCGTGAAAGAGAGAACACACACACACACACACACACACACACACACACACACACACTTAGCTACATACATACACTCGGTCCACAGCCAGAGAGAGTAAGAGTTTTTAAGTGAATGGGTGTAAGTTCATTCTTCAGTACTTCTTGTGACCTAAATTCCGAAGAGAACCAAGAAAAATTTATGTCGACTGCTTCAATGGGATAAAACCCTTATGTTTTGTTTCATACTTAAACTTCTGTTCAGATTATTCAGACATTAAAGCTTCATGGTTAATTGTAATCGTGTACCGGACCGTGCCTCAATCGTGTACCGGACCGTGTCTCTGGTGGGCAATGATCTTACACTCTGAGCTATCCAGGACCGACTCACGACCCGCGCTCCATTGTCGTCTCTCCTGACTTTCAGGTTTTGCATAAGTTCTCGTGATTGCTGTATGGAACGCTAGAATGATAATGGTAAAGGTAGAGCTGTGAGCCCAGGTTGTGAACCGTGAATGGGTAGTTAAGACGGTAAGATCATTGCCCGTCAAAAGCGTGGTTCGGTTTCGAGCCCCGGTTTGGCACAGTTATAACCTGACAGGAATTTTCAGACAGCAAACATTCTACTGCGGAGTGGAAGATTCACTCTGCAATTATTTTGCTGTTGTATTTGTGATCAAGTATGTCCTGATCGTATTTGGAGAGCAGTAATTATGCTGTACGTACGCGGAGCCAATGTCTGCTGTAGATATTTCGAGTTCAGGGCTTACGCACGTTGTAATGCAAGCGGAACAACTATAAAAAGGGTCTCCAAATATATGGATGCCATGCCAGTAAGGTGTAAACAATAATTTTAGAGCCCATTTTTAGTTGTAACATCCATGAAACGATGTTTGTAAGGAGATGGCGTACCTTATGGACTAATATAAACGTACCAAAGCCAGAAGGTTCAAATAACCAATTTTCATCACAGTTTAATTTTTAAATTAAAATAATGTCACCTTATTGTACAGTTATGTAGAACTAAGAAACCGTAATCCATTTCTTTTTCTTGTGGCGTTGTCCTGCTCGGTGCAGTGTCGACATTGCTATTAAAGGACTGGCATAGTTAATTTAGGCAATAGCTTTGGCACTATGGTAACTCCGACTCCCGTAAGGTCATCGAAGTTAAGCATCCTTGAGCTTGGCTAGCACTTGGATGGATTACCCTCTGGGTCTGCCGAGCGCTGTTGGCAAGCGGGGTCCAATTTAGGAACTGCTTGACCAAGAAGTAGCGGCTCCAATCACTAAAACTGATAACCATCTGCAGAGAAGTGTACTTATTACATGCCCCTCCATATCCGCATCCATTGATGTCAGTCTGTTGAGGATGATACGGCGGTCGGTCGGTACAGTTGGGCTTCCGAATCTTATTTGGACGGAGTCGTTGCATGGTTAATTTAACGCGTCACGGGATGCCCTACTTGTCGCTACCCCGTTACGCATGGGAAGCACATGGAGGTTGCAAATGCAGAAATATATTCGCTCTCGTTTGTAGTATACATGTAGAAAAGTGTACAAATTCCTTCAGTGCTGTAAATAACACTAACGTTATATCGTTAACGTCGATATGCAGCAGGATTTTAAAACATATATTGTGTTCGAACGTAATGAATTACCTTGAAGGAAACGGTCTATTGACACACAGTCAACATGGATTAAGAAAGCAACGTTCTTGTGAAACACAACTAGCTCTTTATTCACGTGAAGTGCTGAGTGCTATTGACAAGGGATTTCAGGTCGATTCCGCATTTCCGGAAGTCTTTTGACACTGTACCACACAAGCGGCTCGTAGTGAAATTGCGTGCTGATGGAATATCGTCTCAGTTATGTGACTGGATCTGTGATTTCCTGTCGGAGAGGTCGCTGTTCGTTGTAATTGACAGAAACTCATCTAATAAAACAGAAGTGATTTCTGGCGTTCCCCGAGGTAGTGTTATAGGCCCTTTGCTGTTCCTTATCTACACTCCTGGAAATGGAAAAAAGAACACATTGACACCGGTGTGTCAGACCCACCATACTTGCTCCGGACACTGCGACAGGCCTGTACAAGCAATGATCACACGCACGGCACAGCGGACACACCAGGAACCGCGGTGTTGGCCGTCGAATGGCGCTAGCTGCGCAGCATTTGTGCACCGCCGCCGTCAGTGTCAGCCAGTTTGCCGTGGCATACGGAGCTCCATCGCAGTCTTTAACACTGGTAGCATGCCGCGACAACGTGGACGTGAACCGTATGTGCAGTTGACGGACTTTGAGCGAGGGCGTATAGTGGGCATGCGGGAGGCCGGGTGGACGTACCGCCGAATTGCTCAACACGTGGGGCGTGAGGTCTCCACAGTACATCGATGTTGTCGCCAGTGGTCGGCGGAAGGTGCACGTGCCCGTCGACCTGGGACCGGACCGCAGCGACGCACGGATGCACGCCAAGACCGTAGGATCCTACGCAGTGCCGTAGGGGACCGCACCGCCACTTCCCAGCAAATTAGGGACACTGTTGCTCCTGGGGTATCGGCGAGGACCATTCACAACCGTCTCCATGAAGCTGGGCTACGGTCCCGCACACCGTTAGGCCGTCTTCCGCTCACGCCCCAACATCGTGCAGCCCGCCTCCAGTGGTGTCGCGACAGGCGTGAATGGAGGGACGAATGGAGACGTGTCGTCTTCAGCGATGAGAGTCGCTTCTGCCTTGGTGCCAATGATGGTCGTATGCGTGTTTGGCGCCGTGCAGATGTGAGCCACAATCAGGACTGCATACGACCGAGGCACACAGGGCCAACACCCGGCATCATGGTGTGGGGAGCGACCTCCTACACTGGCCGTACACCACTGGTGATCGTCGAGGGGACACTGAATAGTGCACGGTACATCCAAACCGTCATCGAACCCATCGTTCTACCATTCCTAGACCGGCAAGGAAACTTGCTGTTCCAACAGGACAATGCACGTCCGCATGTATCCCGTGCCACCCAACGTGCTCTAGAAGGTGTAAGTCAACTACCCCGGCCAGCAAGATCTCCGGATCTGTCCCCCATTGAGCATGTTTGGGACTGGATGAAGCGTCGTCTCACGCGGTCTGCACGACCAGCACGAACGCTGGTCCAACTGAGCCGCCAGGTGGAAATGGCATGGCAAGCCGTTCCACAGGACTACATCCAGCATCTCTACGATCGTCTCCATGGGAGAATAGCAGCCTGCATTGCTGCGAAAGGTGGATATACACTGTACTAGTGCCGACATTGTGCATGCTCTGTTGCCTGTGTCTATGCGCCTGTGGTTCTGTCAGTGTGATCATGTGATGTATCTGACCCCAGGAATGTGTCAATAAAGTTTCCCCTTCCTGGGACAATGAATTCACGGTGTTCTTATTTCAATTTCCAGGAGTGTATGTAAACGATTTGGGAGACAATTTGAGCAGGCGTCTTCGGTCGTTTGCTGATGACGCTGTCGTTTATCGACTAATAAAGTCATCAGAAGATGAAAACAAACTGCAAAACGATTTAGAAGAAATATCGGAATGGTGCGAAAAGTGGCAGTTGACCATAAATAACGAAAAGTGTGAGGTCATCCAGATGAGTGATAAAAGGAACGCGTTTAACTTCGGTTACACGATAAATCAGTCTAATCTGAAAGCCGCAAATTCAACTAAATACATAGAAAATGTTGTGGGGAAGGCTAACCAAAGACTGCGTTTCATTGGCAGGACACTTAGGAAATGTAACAGACCTACTAAGGAGACTGCCTACATTACGCTTGTCCGTCCCCTTTTAGAATACTGTTGCGCGGTGTGGGATCCTTACTAGATAGGACTGACTGAGAACATCGAAAAAGTTCAAAGAAAGGCAGCACGTATGGTATTATCGCGAAATATAGGAGAGAGTGTCATGGAAATGATACAGGATTTGGGATGGACATCATTAAAAGTAAGGCGTTTTCCGTTGCGACGGAATTTTCTCACGAAATTCCAGTCACCAACTCTCTCCTCCGAATGCGAAAATATTTTGTTTACACCGACTTACATAGGACGGAACTATCACAAAGATAAGATAAGGGAAATCAGAGCTCGTACGGAATGAGATAGGTGTTCATTCTTTCCGCGCGCTATACGAGATTGGAATAATAGAGAATTGTTAAGGTGGTTCGATGAACCCTCTGCCAGGTACTTAAATGTGATTTGCAGAGTATCCATGTAGATGTAGATGAACGCTTCTTCACCAATGCAAGACGACACATAACCTCCCTGCAACAGCGCTGTCTGCCAAATACACAACGCCCATGTATGCTACAGACGTTTCCAACGATGTAGAAGTATATTAATGCGAATACAACTCATGATGATGGCATGACCATCGAACTGTGT
This sequence comes from Schistocerca piceifrons, assembly GCF_021461385.2. Lineage (NCBI taxonomy): Eukaryota > Metazoa > Arthropoda > Insecta > Orthoptera > Acrididae > Schistocerca > Schistocerca piceifrons. The sequence continues at coordinate 216,452,915 of NC_060143.1, read as the reverse complement.
AGTGGTGTTAAAAATAAATGTGCCCGAAGCAGAATACCAATACTTCTCGTATAAAAATATTGCCGTTACTACGCGGACGGGACAATGTTGCAATTTTTTTTAATTTTATTTATTTATTTATTTTTTAAGAATATTGCACCCACACGTTTCGTGTGAAGGTATGGCTGCACGAATGCAGTACTGATTTTTATCAGTTTTTTATATTAGTACTCCAGTAATATCTGTACAGTACTTACAGTAGTTCACGGGTCAGAAACCTGATCACTCGATTTTTCGCGCATCTGCGTATCGTCCCTGATGGCCTGGTTTGTAAACAGGTTGCCGTAGCCACACCCCAAGATAGACACGTTCATCTCGCACTACACCGCTTAGTTCTGTTTCTACCGCACAGAGAGCAGTAGGAAGAGGTGCACGGTATCTGTTAGTCGGCCACTGATCTATGCGAAACGTGACTGCTAGTTGGGTCGTGCGGTGGCGCACTCAGCGAGCGTGCGCCGAGTCAGGAAAGCGCCGCGCCTGGGGCAGCAGGCCGTGGTGACTCTGACCTTGACCGCTAGAGGCGCTGCCTGGAGCGGCGACACGGTAAGCTCCGCTCTCACTAGTCACAGCGCGAAGGAGAGCTGCGTCATGGCTTCCTCTGCTAGTTGTCACCTAATATGATCACAGGGGATACAGTAGAAAGTGGTTATAAATGCGTCGAAGGGACTGACGGTTTATGGTCGTTATAGCCAACACTCACACAAACCGGGTTTCAAATAAGTACACCTATAGAATTATTGTACAGCATTTGTGGAGGTGACTGGAGAGGAATTTTTCCATGTTTATGCAGAAGGTATAGCAGTAAAATACCAGCAAAACGTAAAAGCCTTTATTAAGTAAAGAAAGAAGTATCAACAATGTAAACTGTTCAATAATGTCGAAGCCGGCCGCTGTGGCCGAGCGGTTCTAGGCGCTTCGGTCCGGAACCGCGCTGCTGCTACGGTCGCGGGTTCGAATCCTGCCTCGAGCATGGATGTGTGTGATGTCCTTAGGTTAGTCAGGTTTAAGTAGTTCTAAGTTATAGGGGACTGATGACCTCAGATGTTAAGTCCCATAGTGCTTAGAGCCATTTGAGCCAATAACGTCGAAAACGGCCTTGGATGAGAACCAGATAAGATGTTGAGCATGTTAAAAACTTGTCATAAATGCTGTAGCCTAGAGTAGAGGGCGTTTATAAATGAATAACGCTTTATAATATTTATTACATTAATCTTACAGTTATAAATGATATGCCAAAGGAAAGAGCAACTCAAACAGTTTTAACAAGAACCTTATATATGTTCAATGTGGGCACCATTTGTCACACGGTGGTTGAACTTCACCGTATCCAAGCGCTGGATAGACCGAAAGGGGCCAAATGACAGGGATTGCTTTGCATGGCCTCCACGTTCACCCAAGCTAACACCAGGCGATTTTTTTCCTTTAGGGCTTCATCAAGGATCGTGTGTACTCGCCTCCGCTACCAGCAAACCTCCCTGAATTAAGAAACTGGATTGAAGCAGCTGTTGCTACAATCACTGAAGACACGCTTACCAACTTTTGGGAAGAACTCGGCTAGAGACTTGATGTGTGTCGTGTGACAAATGGTGCTCACATTGAACATTTAGAAAGTTCTTGGTAAAACTGTTTGAGTTGCTCTCTTTCATTTGACATATCATTTATAACTGTAAGTTTAATATAATAAATTTTATAAAGTGTTAAAACGCTGATATTCATTTATAAACACCCTGTATAATTGTCATTAATGACACAACTCCGCTCCAGTTTTTGTATTACAAACAATAAATCAGCTGTAGCAACAGACATTATTCTACACATAAATCACACGATTACCTACATTTTCTCCTATGTTTCTATTTAAAATTTTGTACGAGCGTGATATACTGCACGTTGCGCATTGGAAATGTGCAAGACACGTAAACAAGAAACATCAATAACGAATAGGTCTACTCTATTATTCCCCTTCTGTGCTTTGCAAAAAAAAAGTTGCCTAGTTTCTTAACATATGCTTTAACTTTAAAATGGAGTAGAATAACGCATACTATATTATACCGCCCTACTTAAGGTAATCAGTTATCTTTCCTTCTTATTTTACACTTAAGATGTCAACACGTGTTTTGCATTTGACGAAGCATTCGTCTTAACGGCTGATTTGAAACCAACAATCTGCAGAGGAAAGGAGTTTCAAAATAATCGTTACATTGTTGTTAGTAATCCCCAAATACGTAACAAGAAAAAATGAACATTGGGCAGTATAGCCGATGTATGTCTTATAAAATGTAATTAAAATTAGGTCGCTTTATACGATAAGTCGCAATAAGCGAAGTCGTATTAAGCGATTTTTCAAATATAGCTTTTACTCGTATATAGGATTTATACGGGACCATTAAAATTCTCTGTTATAGACAGTACGTCGTTAAAAGCGATGTCGCTGTAACCAGAATCGGATTTATTCACCTACTCTTACGCCTCCTGTAAGCTGGTATTGGATTTGTTAATAGATGACCTACCCGATAAGGCTCGCAGACAGGCAACACTCACTACCAATGACGACGGTGATAGCACTGCAGAATGAATTTTCATTCTGCAGCGGAGTGTGCGCTGATTTGAAATTTCCTGGCAGATTAAAGCTGTGTGGCGATCCTGAAATAGTATCTTTACTTTCCACGTGCAAGCGTTCTATTGTTTGAGTGTTCCAGGCCCAACTCACGACCCGAGGTTACACCTTCACCTCCCCCAGTATTTCATTTCCTACCATCCAAACTTCACAGAGGTTCTTTTGTATGCCCTTCGGGACTAGTACTTGCGGAAGAAAGGATATTGCGGAGAATGGCGTAGCCCCATCCTAGGGGATTGTTTCCAGATTAAATTTTAACTCTGCAATGGAGTGTAGGCTGATCTGAAAGGATTGTTTGGGCACAAGTAGTCAAGCTAGAGATTTTTAGCGCCGATGTTAAACTCTGACGGGACGGGTATTGTTTAACTGTCTAAAGGAAAAGAAATACTCAAAAACAAAATATTATCGTGAAAGTTCTTCTGTACGCACACACGCACGCACACATACACACACACTCACACACAAACACACACACACACACACACACACACACACACACACACACACACAAAGATTCTTACCGCGACAGTTCTTAAGTACGCAGTTTAGAACACAGACGGAAGTCAGTAATGAAGTGATTAAGATACTAAGGCATCACGTAGTAAAATGTCCGGCCTTTAAGCTTAGATTGTGGTCCTGACAAGGCACAAAGTTTTAAAAGCCTTGCAACAATCTTCTTATCGTTCGCTAAAACTGAGGCTTAAGTGCGCCTTATGCATCACACGTAGGGAGGGGAGCTAGGTGTGAGTCCTGTCACTACAGCAATGGTTCCCAATCTGGGGGTAATTAGCCCATGAGGAGTAAAATGGAATTCATGAGGAGTTAAATGAAATTTTCTGAGGGGTAAAAACTAAACGATTTGCTTCTGTTTCATTCATGAAACTAGACTATTTTCTAAATATCATTACCATTATCACAGATTTGTAAGACTATAACATTTATTACGTAAGTCATCAATACTTACTTTTTCTTAATTAGTAGTGTTAATCCGGTGGAGGTTACAGGTTCCTCACGTATTCCGCCCACTACACACATACGTTGTCCTTTGTCCCGTATGCTGCTGATGATAAAACGAGACATACAGGTAACAAATGCTAAATATCTCAAGAAAATGTCTTTTTCCCAGTTGCAGGACCTGCAGCCGTCGCGAAATTGCTTCTTTACTCGCTTTGAAACACATAAATGAATTAATTGACAGTACCACACAGCAGTAGCTACATAAGGCTGTACGCAGTACTATCACTATTAGACAGGCTAGAGACAAAGCATTAACAGCCTGAATACGTCCAATTTGTTCCAGTCGCAGGACCTGCAGCCGTCGCGAAATTGCTTCTTTACTCGCTTTGAAACACATAAATGAATTAATTGACAGTACCACACAGCAGTAGCTACATAAGGCTGTACGCAGTACTATCATTATTAGACAGGCTAGAGACAAAGCATTAACAGCCTGAATACGTCCAATTTGTTCCAGTCCAGAATTAGAGACGCCAACGATCAAGTGATTCACAAACAGTAAGTTCAGTGCACACATCTGGATTTGTCTGATTTCAGATATGGTTGCAGTGTGTAGCGCGCCCCGCTAAGCACAATTTTTTTTTTTTTTTTTAGTGTGTAGTGTGGACTGAAGAGACCATCCTTGATGACTTATTCTTCTAGGATGTGATGTAAGGATAAAAGGAAAACACTTTATTTATTACACATTCAGTTAGGCTTGGGCACGCAATGGGTCCTTTAGCCTGCTGTCTTTGGTGATGTCCATCTCCTGTGGAGGGTGAAATGAGTCAAGGCTGTTATGTGTGACTGCTTCCTCGTGTTACGACAGATTGCCTATGGGGGGGCGAAACGTTATTGACTTCGGTACTCGATACTTGTGCCATCTTGCAGGGTTTACCGTTCCTACCGATTGTAATTGTCGAACTTCGTCCCTAAGGGCATCGATATTGTCAAAAACTCGTAGAGCCTTGTCATGGACCTTCTCTTGTATAGTGGTCTCGTGGAGTGCGGTGCGGACGTCGACGTTTCTTGTCCACCATGGAGCTCCTGTGATCCATCGATAGCAAATGTTTTGCAGCGCTTGGAATTTGTTGTAGTTGGAGACGCAAGTAGTTCCCCACGAGGTGGAGCCATACAATATTGTGGGTTCCACCGTTGCCTTATACAACTGGAGTTTAGTCTTAGGGTTGAGATCCTTACTCTTCAGGAACGGAATCAATGACCTGGCCATCTTCTGGGCTGCCGTCTTCTTGTCGTCAATATGCTGCGTAAAGAATAATTTTTTGTCAAGGTAGACACCGAGATACTTCACTCCCGGCGACCATGGGATAAATTGGCCAGCTATTTGGAGTCTGTCGTTCAGAACTGGTTTCCTCCGTGCGTACAGAACGGCTGCCGTCTTCGTCGGTTTGATCGTTATCTTATTTTGCAGCGCCCAGAGTTCCATTACAGCAAGTTGCCGTTGCATTCTAGCGATTAGCTGGTCCAAGTGTCGTCCAGTTGTCAGAAAGGCCGTATCGTCCGCATAGAAACGCGCCGTAACAAGGGGGACTGTTGGGATGTCATTTATATATAAGTTGAAAAGTAGAGGCGAAATGACAGAGCCCTGCAGAATTCCTGCGGAGATCAGTTTCATTTCGGAGTTTTTATCGTCGACTCGGACATACAGTTTCCTGTCCTACAGAAAGCTGTCTATGAGTCTAATGTAACAATTCGCAATAGGGGTAGTGCGATGCAGTTTGACGATAAGGTTGGGCCGCCACACCTTATCGTAAGCTTTTTCGATGTCAAGGAAGACACCAATCGTGAAGTGCTGCTTGTTGTATCCTTCTTGTATCCGTTCGGTGATCCGTAGAAGTTGAAGTTCGGCAGATAACTTGTCCTTGAAACCGAATTGTTCGGGTCGTATAACATCATGCGCTGTCAGCGTGTCATGGAGCCTCTGCAACAGCACTCTCTCGAGCACCTTGCCAAGGGACGGCAAGAGGCTTATTGGCCGGTACTGTTGGGTTCTGCTGGGTCTTTACCTGGCTTGGGTATTGGAACTACTCGAGCCGTCTTCCATGCCGTAGGAAAATATCCCCGCAGAAGGCAGCTGTTGAGAATTTGGGTAAGGGCACAGTTGGCTTCCTGGGCAACTGTTTCAAATCGGTGTTGCTTATGGAGTCGTTGCCCCGCGCATTATTCCGAGTCTTCCGGATAATTTTACGGATCTCTGCTGGTGTGGTGAGTTGTGGGCGGCTCTGCACAGGTGCAGTACGAAAAGCAGTCCATTCTGCTGTAACGACGGCTCCCTGTTCTTGCAGGCGGACGTCGTTCACGGGGGTCGCTGGTGTAGACCTGTTCTTGGTAAGCCGTAGCATACAGCTCCGCCTGGGCGAGTTCGTCATAGAGGAGGCCATCTGGTCCTCTGATGGCTCGTTTAGGTGGCCGCTTCCGCCTGGGCGATTTCGTCATAGAGGAGGCCATCTGGTCCTCTGATGGCTCGTTTAGGTGGCCGCTGGTGTCGTATGTTCTTGACTACCTGCCATTCGTTCTTGGTTCGAAGTAATAATTCATCCATCTTATCTTCCCAGACCTGCTGTCGCCACTCAGCCACTCTCCTGTGCAGTTCTCGTGTTAAGACGTGTGTTTCTCGTCGATCGATCGGGTTTCTATAGCGGAGCCAACGTCGCCTGCTCCTGTTTCTCTGTGTCTTCAGTTCTTGTAGTAGAGGCGGGAACTCGTCGAAAGCTACTACAGGGTAGACCGTGTGAGCAGTTGCCCTCCGTTTGGCTACCTTTATCTTCTGCGTCAAAGTTTGTACCACGATGTCGATGGCTTCCGGTGTTGAAACGTCCTGCGTCGGGCAGATATTGTTGTCAAGATATGTCCGAAATTGACCCCAGTTCAGAGTTTGTGAGGTTGGGGGCGGAAGGTTGGCCGTTGCGTTTTCCACTATGCTGATAACAGGTCGGTGGTCAGACGAAAGATCGTCGACGGTGCGGAGCTGGAGGTTCGTCTCAATATTTTTGATGACAGCAATATCTAGGACGTCTGCTTCTTGCCCATCGACGTAAGGAATCCGTGTGGGCTCTGTGGGCCATGGACTGTGATGCCCAGTTCTTCTTCCATGGCAATCAATCTGCTACTCTATGGGTGCAAGTGGCATTTCTATCATCTGACCTAACGGCAGAAGATAAACACGCCACGATAAGACCACGAGACATATTGCTGACACTCGCCTACTTCGTTAGAGTGACAAGTCAAATAATCTGATGGTGTCTGTACCGAAGGTCTTACAGTATGCACAACACACGAGTTGGCGCGCGCGCGCGCGCGCGCGTGTGTGTGTGTGTGTGTGTGTGTGTGTGTGTGTGTGCGAGAGAGAGAGTGCTTGCGTGTATTTTGCACTGTGTACATGCCAGCGACGTATTTTTCAATTTATTAGTAGAAACTGTCGCTTAGCGTTTGAGACATCCAGAGTATATCAAAATTTCAGAAACTCTATTAACGAACTTCCAAAAGACCTGTTTAATTTGTAGAGGTGTTGCAGGGTATATTGAGCTCAGAAATAGCTGTTGCGAAAAACATTCTATACGCTCTACCGTTTCCGAGTCAATTAGCCTTGAAGTTAGCCAATCAGGTTGTTTCGCGCCCAAATTCAAGCGCCTGCCAGAAAAGACGTTTCAGCTGTTCTCATAGCGTAGACGATAGCGCAAAAGACTGCACAGCCTTTGGCTCGGGTTTTATCTTCACTACCGTCCCATGTCAAATGTTTGTAGCGTTCTCTGGTTCGGTTTTAGGAAACCAAAAGGAGTCACGTTTGGCGACACCATCTCTGCATTACCAGCTCTGTAAGTGAGTCGCAGCCCAACGAATCCTGCAACAGTTCCGATAACAAACCGAGCGAGGTGACTCAGCGGTTAACCGTCCTGGAGGACGAGTGTTCAAATCTGCGTCCGGCTATTCAGATTTAGGTTTCCCGTAGTTTCCGAAAGTCGCTCCAGGCAAATGCCTGGATGTCTCCTTGGAAAGCGCAATGCCGATTTCCGTCCCCACCCAAGCAACTATTCCGAGCTAGTGCTCTGTCTCCAATGACCTCAATGTTGACGGGACGTTAAATCGTAATCTGTCTTCCATCCTTCCTTCTGATTTGGCAGTGGATGCAGGGGTTAAGCGTAGTGACCGAGTTCTGGGGCGAATTACCAGTAATCGACAAGGCACCCAGCACAATAATTGATTTAAAACTTGGGTATCGGGACTCTAGTTGCTGTTACTAACAGGCCGGTCGAAACCGTCAACCATATTTAATTTTAACAATAATTCAACAAATCTTGCTTCGGTAGCAGGAGAATTGCTGTGTTCACATACGAAAATCCAGACTCCTACATTTTGATAAAATGTGATAAGCATCGTAACATCTGAATCCTTTTCATAAAGACTTACCTTCATTTCGGCAACGATACAATATAAGAGAGTTCAAAGCAGACTTCCTCAGCACTTATATTCAATTTCAGCGTCACTGTAAATTACTATGATAAATTTCATCCGCCAAGCGCCAGTCAGTTGCACACGCAACATTTTGTACCTCGCGTTATGTATTTTGCATGACCACTCCTAATTTGGGGTACAAATTCTGAAAATTTCTACAAATTGGGTTTGTTCAGTACCGTTGTAACCGGCTTAGTTTCCTGCACAGTAAAATTCAAAGATGTATTTTACGCAGGTGCATGTCAGTGGACATTAGCGTTCACAAATTGAGGACCATTTAAATAAACGAAGATCAATCAGTTTCTCTGTGGGGAGGTCCCAACGAAAGTTTGTATGCACAGGTCATGTGAGTTTGTGAAACTTCACGGCTAAAGCATCTGTGCTGACGATAAACAGCATTTGACGTATAGGAGATAGGTTACTAGAGAAGAGGGCCACGTGTTTCTCAGATTTAGGAGTTAAAAATAAATAAATGAATCTGATAGTCTTCAGTTGAGGAACATGTCAAAAATTATCAGGCAATGAATTGTTAGTTTTTCTCAAGAACTGTGAAAGTCATTCATGTGTTACTCTGAATTCTTAACACAATTTTCTAACGATTTCAAAAATGCTTACGCACACATTTTCGAAAAAAAATAAATTATATCCTGCTGAAACTGCTATTTCTTTGCCACTGGAGGAGGTAGTTTGTTTCCTTCCTCAGTTACTGCCATAATCATCAAATTTGTAGTATTCACTTTTCATTTTTTTGCTTAGTGAGAATCATTCAGCCTATGAATTTATTTTACTCATGTATTCCATTAGTGATTTCGAGTCTTCATGACTGATCATTTAATAGTAAGTTTTACAGAAACAGTTTCTCATTGGTAACCAAACTTTCCTTTCAGTTTGCGGGCCGTAGGTGGCCGAGCGGTTCTAGGCGCTTCAGTCGGGAACCGCGCGACCGCTACGGTCGCAGGTTCGAATCCTGCCTCGGGCATGGATGTGTGTGATGTCCTTAGGTTAGTTAGGTTTAAGTAATTCTAAGTTCTAGGGGACTGATGACCTGAGATGTTAAGTCCCATAGTGCTCAGAGCCATTTGAACCTTTCGAACCTTTCAGTTTGAGTCCCGCAGCATTAAAATTTATTTCGATTATTCAAAAATGGTTCAAATGGCTCTGAGCACTATGGGACTTAACATCCGAGGTCATCAGTCCCCTAGAACTTAGAACTACTTAAACCTAACTAACCTAAGCACATCACACACATCCATGCCGGAGGCAGGATTCGAACCTGCGACCGTAGCAGTCACGCGGTTCCGGACTGAAGCGCTTAGAACCGCACGGCCACCACGGCCGGCCTTTCGATTATTCATCAAATAACTGTGTATTCATCGAGTCCAATTTTTATTATGTGTTGTAAACTTGTACGTGCATTATTTAACTAAATGCACACAATGTTATACAACAAATAACGACTAATAATGCTAGAAGGAAAAGCTCCGTGAGTTATAACTTGCTCGAAATCCGTAACAGAACATCCAAACGAAATGAAACCATAATGCTGAAATGTCACTGTATCTGTTCTTCGTCAGCATTCAGTTGTATAGTCGAACTGCTGAGGGATCTACAGGATGCTCAGAAACAGAATGGAAAGCTTGTAAGGACGTTGCAGAGGAGATTGTGCTGAGACATAATTGTTACGAAAACATTCGATACGTTGCGCCGTTTCCGAGCTATGCAGCACTGAAGTTAGCCAATCAGGTCGTTGCAAACGAAAATTCAAGCACTAAAATTCGGTACTGCACTAATAGCTGTGGGTCCGTGAGTTCACTTGTCGGAGTGTTTTTTACCAGTTAAAATGTGTCTTTTTCCGAAGCGATACATGTAAGCTATGTGGACAAAAGCTACGTTTGTTCGGTCAGAAGAAGCCAAACGAAGAACGCGTTTGGCTACAACGCCTCGGGCAGGCTGCTTGAATTTCCGAGCGCGACGATCTGATTGGTTAACTTAAATGCTTAACAACTCGGAAACGCCACAACGTGTCGATTTTGTTTCTTAACGATTTCTTCTCAGCACATCCTACCCTGCTACAACCTTTCAAGCTCTTCAAACTGTTTCTAACCACCCTGTATGTGGGTTTACACTTTTCGTTGATGCATGAAGCATTTTTATTTTTTTTCACTATCTCATATACAAAAATAGAGCTGCAGAACAAATAACGGGGACCATTCTGTATAACTGTCGCTCTGGTGGACTACACACCATCAGAGTTAAACGTAGTTTTCCCCTTTAGTATGAATAAGAAAGATGTAATCTAAATACAACAGAAACATAACTCGTTAACGTACACGAAGAGTATTGTGTGTTCATTTAATTAGCAATGGAAGACACGCCAGAAAGTTGAAGTCACAACAATAAAATGTTATCAAAGTGTAGTAGGTGCACTTACATATGTTGTCATACGACTCTCGTCCTTCACATGCGGTAGCGGAAGCGCGCAAGAGGATTAGACGCCTGGAGCAATATGAGGAGGTATTTCCTTTCATGTCTGCTATAACAAGATCAGCCTCTGGAGGTGGTTGGCCGTCGCTAAGTCGGTTATGCTGAGTTGCAACCCTGCATTCAGCTTACCTGATGCTGGATAGTTTCAGCAGGTACTGGAGTATCTAATGTCTTACCCATACTCTTGCGACGTATTTCCAACACCAATGCTTTTATCTGCATTAATCTTCATAGAACGAAACTGTAATCACTGAATGTCGTATGAAAAAATTTACAAATTAAAATTGAATTAGGAGAAATATAATAGGTCCCATTTCGCACACTTAACAAAAATGGTTCAAATGGCTCTAAGCACTATGGGACTTAACATCGGAGGTCATCAGTCCCCTAGACTTAGAACTACTTAAACCTAACTAACCTAAGGACACCACACACGTCCAAACCCGAGGCAGGATTCGAACCTGCGACCGTAGCAGCAGCGCGGTGCCGGACTGAAGCACTGAAGCGCCTAGAACCGCTCGGTCACAGAGGCCGGCCACACTTAACATGTTACTTGTTATCGCTCCTAGATTACATCATTTCTCGAGATGAGTGTGGTTAAAATAGCTAAGGAAGTAATAATTTCTACTAATCAATTGAAAAATACGTCGCTGGCATGTACACAGTGCAAAATACACGCAAGCACTCTCTCTCTCGCACACACACACACACACACACACACACACGCGCGCGCGCGCGCGCGCCAACTCGTGTGCGAGTGACGATAGCATCTGATGGGCCATCCAGCCTGGATGTGATTTTTAGGTGGCTTCCAAAAATGGTTCAAATGGCTCTGAGCACTATGTGACTTAACATCGGAGGTCATCAGTCCCCTAGACGTAGAACTACTTAAACCTAACTAACCTAAGGACATCACACACATCCATGCCCGAGGCAAGATTCGGACCTGCGACCGTAGCGGTCGCGCGGTTCCAGACTGAAGCGCCTAGAACCGCTCGGCCACAACGACTGGCTTCCTCAAATACACACTAAGGAATCATTTATAAAACATTCTTATACCTTACAGTTTACAGAAGATGCAAACAGAAGGCGTTCACAAATCCCGTTCGGTGGGAAGGGAAGGAGGACCGGGGGGTGGGGGGGTTGGGGGGGTGGGGGGGCGGGGGGTAGTGGTGGCGTCAGGAAATGCAACTAACCGTAATTGCCATAATCCATATAACAATACCGACGCGATAGAGAAACGGGAAAAGCTGCGTATTCTGCACTATTTACATTTCAATAAGATATATTACATGTGCATTAGTAAAAGGGTTGAAATGGCTCTTAGCCCTATGGGACTTAACATCTGAGGTCATCAGTCCCCTACACTTAGAACTACTTAAACATAACTAACCTAAGGACATCACACACATCCATGTTCGAGGCAGGATTCGAACCTGCGACTGTAGCAGCAGCGCGGTACCGGAGTGAAGCGCCTAGAACCGCTCGGCCACAACGACTGGCTTGTACTAATGCAGAATTATCTATTTTAACCAGAGTCTAGGGACAATAACTAAGAAGCGAACCGCACAAACGATATTATCATCGTTCGAAATCAATTTCAGTTTATAAAACTTTCAAAAGACACATTCACACACATCATATGAACAGGTTGCAACGGGTGTAAGTGCAGCTATTTCTATCTGTGACTGAACACGGTGTACTGAATACCATTACACCAGTATTGCCTTTTGCTGACTAATAACTACAGCCGTTACAAGTCGCATGTTTTTCAGTTGATTAGTACCCCCAAGAACATGCGGCAAGAGCAAGCCGTTAATGCACATTTTCTCTGGGCACCAGGTGAGGTGCTGAAGCGTGGACACGTGGACGCAAAACGGGTGATCTTTACTGACAGGCGTAATTCACTTAGTGGCGCAGTACGACCATGCAGAAAATATCAAGCCGTAAAGTCTGTGATGTGGTTGTGGGAAGACTGATTGACACAAGGAATTAACAACCAACACGCTTATGTATGTACATATTAAGGTACTATACATAAAAATATCTACATTTATACAAGTTTCGTACGTATTCTCACTGGAAAAAAAATCGGAACACCAAGAAGATGTTGTACGACATAAATGGAAGTTGGTAGGCGTGTTTCTACATCTGAGAGATGATGTCTATTGATATATCACGCCAGTAGAATAAGAGTCGCTACAGAAGAACCACTATGAGTAGGCAATAGTGTTTTCTTTAAATAAACGCTGTAACTGTGTTGAGTGTTAGTTCTGAAATTCGACGTGGTGAGTTTATGTTAGTCACGAATGCCTTTAAGGCGACGAAGAAGCCGTTATCAATACCTGACTGAATTTGAGCGCTGTCGTGTAACAGCGCTACGAGAAGCTGGATGCTCCTTCTCCGATACGCAGAAACACTCGGCAGGAATGCAGCCACTGTATATGACTGCTGGCAGCGGTGCCCACGGGAATGCACGGTCGCAAGAAGACCGGGCCCCGAGCGGCCACGTGTCACTGCCGAGAGGGAAGACCATCGTGTTCGGCGTATGTCTCTGGCGCATCGTACTGCATCTGCAGCAGAAGTCTGAGCAGCAGTTGGCACCACAGTGACACAACCAACTGTTGTAAATCGGTTACTCCAAGGACAGCTCCGAGTCAGACGCTCTGTAGCTTGCATTCTACTGACTCCAAGCAATCGCCATTTGTGAATTCAGTAATGTCAAGCAAGAGCTCATTGGAGAGCAGGGTGGACGTATTTTGTGATGGAAGCTGGTTCCGCCTCGGTGCCAGTGAAGGACATGTGTTGGTTAGGAGGAGGCCAGATGAGGTCCTGCAACCAACTTACGTGTTTGTTAGAAGCACTGGGCCGACATCTGGAGTTATGGTCTGGGATGAAATTTCTTATGACAGCATAAGCACTCTCTTGGCTATTCCACGCACTCTGACTGCAAATTTGTATGCCAGTCTGGTGATCCGATCTATTGTGTTGCCATTCCTGATCAGCATTCCAGAGGGTGTTTTCCAACAGAATAATGCTTGCCCACATACCGTTGTTGTATGCCAACGTGCTCTACAGAGCCACTTAATGTTGGTTGTCTTGGCCTCCTGGGTCACTAAATCTGTCTCCAATCGAGCACATATGGGGCACCACTGGACGACAACACCAACCTAATCCAGAAATAGCATTATCCGTCCCTGTATTGACCGACCGCATGCAACAGGCGTGGAACTCCATCCCACAAATTGACATCCGGAATCTACACAACACAATGGCCGGCCGGAGTGGCCGTGCGGTTCTAGGCGCTTCAGTTTGGAACCGCGTGACCGCTACGGTCGCAGGTTCGAATCCTGCCTCGGGAATGAATGTGTGTGATGTCCTTAGGTTAGTTGGGTTTACGTAGTTCTAAGTTCTAGGGGACTAATGACCACAGATGTTAAGTCCCATAGTGCTCAGAACCCTTTGAACCATATGAACCACAACACAAGGCATGCACGTTTGAATGCCTGCATTTAATATTCTGGCGGTTACAGCGATTTTTAATGTACCAGCACTTCATATTTACAGTGGCTTATCTCGCTCGTACATTAAGCTGTGATCTTACAATGTGAATCACTTAAACATGTTACCAAGACAAATGTATTCCCAGACATTCATTGCTCTACATTAGCCGGCCGGTATGGCCGAGCGGTTCTCGGTGTTATAGTCTGGAACCGGGCGACCGCTACGGTCGCACGCTCGAATCCTCCCTCGGACTTGGATGTGTTTGATGTCCGTCGGTTAGTTAGGTTTAAGTAGTTCTAAGTTCTAGGGGACTGATGACCTCAGATGTTAAGTCCCATAGTGCTCAGAGCCATTTGAACCATTTTGTGCTCTACATTGATTATATTTTGGTTAAATGGCTCTGAGCACTATGGGACTTAACATCTGACGTCATCAGTCCCCTAGAACTTAAAACTACTTTAACCTAACTAACCTAAGGACATCACACACATCCATGCCCGAGGCAGGATTTGAACCTGAAACCGGAGCGGCCGCGCGGTTACGGACTGAAGCGCCTAGAACCGCTCGGCCACAGCGGCCGGCTATTTTTTGGTGTTGCAATTTTTTCCTTCAGTGTGTACAGGGTGAACAAACTTTCAGAGGTTGCTCAGGCACGTCTTCTGAGTATTTGCTTATTAGGCACCCACTATCTCCGGCAGAGTTGTTGCACTTCGTTTGGTTTCTTGCCTCACTCAACATTGGAGCTATACTGCAATGAAAATAGTGCACAACAGCGCAAATGTCGACCGTATGAGTGTCTTGTTCCTATTCGTTCACGGGACCTATTGTCGACTACAGCTGTACCCATTGTTCTCTTCGCCTTCATGCTTGCATACAGAACTGCTCGGTTTGGTCTCGGTTTTCTTTTTCCTGCAGTGTTAGTAGCGCATTAACAGTGATACACAGCTGTACGGATAGATTTAGTGACGAATAGTTGGTCGATCTGCATCTCGTGTGTGGGCTCTGTGAATGCATTGGAATAGCACGTCCGCCACGTTGAGCTGTTTCTCCCAGCGACAGCAATCACATCCTAGTACTTATATCTGATGTTAGTTTCATTACTCTGTGCTGTGTTCTGTGGGGCTTACATTTTGGTTATTGCATGTTACAGGCTTCTTCCCTGTGGTAAAGGTATTTTCACAGAAACGAAGGTGGTCGTGGTAACAAACTAAAGAAATCATAATTACATTATACTAATACATGCTCTCACAGCGATATCCATTAATAAAATATTCTCAGGTTTCAAGCTATGTCAAGTGGTTAACTGCCCACGAGCTTTCGACAGACCCAGTGGGTGTCTCGACCACAGCGTTTAGCGTAAGCCCACCACACGGATCGGTATCTGCACGCCACCAGCTACCACCACGCAGCACAGAAACGGTCTGATCTGAGGACCTTGTTACGTAAAGCTTCAAGTAAAACGGGTACAACAACAGACAAAGTTCGCAAGCAATTTCTCTAAGCCACGAAAGCTGAACGCGTCTGCAGAAGAGACGAAGAAGATTGCGTTACTGCCACGTTGTTGTTCAATAATAGGAAAGATTAGCCAGCTCCTGAAGAGGCATAAAATCGACACAGTCCTCAGGCACCCAGCAAAGATCCGGAAACTAACGAAGCCTGTGATAGACCATGTAAGCCTCAGAACACCTGGACTATACAAATCAGCACTATCGAACAGCGCCCCATGGAACATGAAAAGCGTTTCCACCTACGCTATCCCGAAAAATCATCTGTATCGTAAAATGCACTCAAAAACGAAAATCCAATTGTATTCGTCGAGACTTCTATCATTAAACGTACAAAGAGCTTCTGAGCTGGCGTAATAAACGAATCAGCAAGATCAAAATGTCGGACCACGCCTCAGCAAATACAGTGGTTTGCAGATGAGTGCGGCCTGGGATCCTCTAACTGCGGAGTTGAAGCGGGCGCGGTGGTCGCGCCACCAAAACATTACCATATACGGTGCGGGACTGGGCACCAATGACGTCACTGACGACAGCGCGGCTTTATAAGCACTGCAGCAGTATCCACACGACAGTCAACCACTTTATAGCGGCAGAGGAAATCTCTACCGAAATCTCATAGACAGTTAATCACTTGAAGCGAGAATATTTACATCCTTACATTACTGCTCTGTGACGAGTGGCCAGAGACCGTAGGTCCCCGACGACAAAATATTCAGAAGGTATTCGTCAATAATCAAAGTTTGTTGGTGGTGTTCTGGTTCACATTCACCTTCTACATACAGGATCAGTTGGGAGGAAAGGCATGTGCTTTGAAGGGTGATAGCATTAGTGATTCGGAACAAAATTCTTCATAGGAGCATTTGCGTTATTCCAAATGGATTCCGAAACAGAACAAATTTAATCGACACTGCTATTTATTTTCTGTAGTGTTCGAACACTATCATTGCTTGCAACTTATCACAATACCTGTAGAGAGAGCTGAGACAAAATATTTGATATAGGACTCTAGTGGTCTAGTAAGTCGGGAAATTATCTCAAATGCGACTACAAAAAGTACGTAAGCTACAGCGTCTGGGCGTCGTACGTATTATAGCGCTCTCTTCGCGCAGAATGTCAGTCCTAGGGAAAAAATGAATTTTTGTAGGAAATTTAATGTAATTACGAAGGCTTTCCCGGCGCAATAATTGATAATATTCTTCTCGGGTGTGTAGCCGGATCATAACGGAGATTTTCCGGCGAGATCGTGTACCAGCACTCTCACCTGAAGATGGCGGCAAGTTGGACCGCTGAAATATTGTGTCAAGATGACGTTATGATCCGGCTGCACACCCGAGAAGAATATTATCAAATTTAATGCAGTTTAATTTTGTACTGCGCCACAGCTTCGCTGGAGGGTGCGGTTTCCGAGTTATTCAAGAAAAGCGTACAAATGTGATACA
Source organism: Schistocerca piceifrons (assembly GCF_021461385.2). Taxonomy (NCBI): domain Eukaryota; kingdom Metazoa; phylum Arthropoda; class Insecta; order Orthoptera; family Acrididae; genus Schistocerca; species Schistocerca piceifrons. The sequence goes on along the minus strand of NC_060143.1, from coordinate 216,435,858 downwards.
AATATGTTCTATCTCGAAAACTATTCGGAGTGGGGCATACGTCCATATGAAGTTCTTTGTTCAGAATCACCATCACCCCTCAAAACATGTTTCTTTTTCCTCCTGAGTCATTTTGTGTAGACATATACATGTTAAAACCAAGGACTATTCCAGTTATTGAGACCTTCATGTAAAACAAAATGAGTCGGTAGAGAAGAGAAGGAAATAAGTCTAGCTGGCTGATCAGTAAACACGGATAAACCAGCTGTTTAAATGCCTCAATCTGAAAGCTGAGTCTCTAAAAAAAAGGTCCAAATGGCTCTGAGCACTATCGGACTTAACATCTGAGGTCATCAGTCCCCTAGGACTTAGAACTACTTAAGCCTAACTAACTTAAGTACATCACACACAGCCATGCCCGAGGCAGGATTCGAACCTGCGACCGTAGCAGTCGCGCGGTTCCGGACTGCAGTGCCTAGAACCGCTCGTCCACCGCGGCCGGCGCTGAGTCTCTAGTCCGGAGAGTAAAGAGACTTTTTCCCCACGCACCTCACTTGCCTTGTCGTCAGGTAAAGTATAAGAAAGCTCTCCATCTAAGTATGTAGGTGCCTCCTCGTCTCGGCGGAACATATAACACTGTCCTTCCAGAGGTAGCGCGCTGGTCAGTGTCGTCTCGTGCCACCACTGTGACCAGAAATAGCGACGGCGCAGCCGGCGAGTTAATTCAACCGACAGGGGCTCATTGTCTGTCACTTGCAGCCACTCAGCCTGCCATCGGCACACCGCCCTCTGGTTTGGCGACGTCTCGCGGGAACGCGGTGCAGCAGTCCACAGGGAGTCCCCGATCAGTTTCACTGGCTGTCATGTCTGCTTTCGTGTATCCCTACTTACCGATCTGCCATGGAATCATCATGATTTTTTCTTTCCCTGGGAACGTGTCAAACCGCTTGGAGGCTGCTGAGGGACTGTTATGGGTGCTTCATATTTTCAGAAAACCAGGCGTGAAATGCAGGGAAAGAGCAGTATATACAAAACGTATAAGAAAACATGCTGGCCACACACAAGTGGATTTTAGCGACTGACCACGGATATGTCCGGCAGATTTTGCAAAATCATCGGGCGGTGCCTGTGCGTTAGTGGAAACAAGATCTTCAGGCCATCATATACAGTTCCCAGAACTGGAGATTAGATACCGCTTCCCCAGCTGGAAACAGGCAAGGAGTCACGATATATATATATATATATATATATATATATATATATATATATATATATATATATATAGGACTTAACTTATGAGGTCATCAGTCCCCTAGAACTTAGAACTACATAATCCTAACTAACCTAAGGACATCACATACATCCATGCCCGAGGCAGGATTCGAACCTGCGACCGTAGCGGTCGCGTGGTTCCAGACTGTAGCGCCTAGAACCGCTCGGCCTCCCCGGCCGGCCGCAGTCACGATCAGATCAGTGCTTTGTTTCCTGTGGTTTTCATGTCACTGCAAGTTCCGTTGCTTCAAGTATGGTGAAGGAGTGGACCAATGACAATATCGAAAAACTTACACAATTTTATCGCGAAACACCTTGTTTGCGAAAATTGACCCCTGAGCAGTACACGAACCAGAATGTAAAAACTAGGGCGTGCGAAGGGATGGTTGAAATATTTTTAGATGCTATTCCACCTGTGGACCACAGTGTAATAGAAACTAAGCTACCTGATTTGAAATCAAGTTTCAGATCGCCCTATGTATCTGTGATACGCCCATTGGTACACATGTGTCATCAGTTAAGAGTGCAATGGGAATACCATTGTTTCGAAAGAGCAGATAGGTTCAAAAATGGTTCAAATGGCTCTGAGCACTATGGGACTTAACATCTGTGGTCATCAGTCCCCTAGAACTTAGAACTACCTAAACCTTACTAACCTAAGGACATCACACACATCCATGGCCGAGGCAGGATTCGAACCTGCGACTGTAGCGGTCTCGCGGTTCCAGACTATAGCGCCTAGAACCGCTCGGACACTCCGTCCGGCTATAAAGATTGATGAATCAAAGAACATAATAAGTAATGAGTTAATGTACATCACAAAGCAACAAGAATGCCTTATTTCTAGCATATCGAACCTTCAGGATCCTCGGAGAAGACCCCGAGATTCTGAATCAGAACAACATAGTTGCACTATTGTCTTTCAGAAACGGTTTTCGACCCGTTTTGCGCGGCTTTTATTTAGAGCAACATTCATCCACAGCGAACAAAACGACTGTGACTGCTATCATTTTGTTCCCACCATCGTCCATACAAACTTCCTCTGAAAGACACAAACGAGTTTCCGAATTCGAAAGGGTACCGCAATAATATAATGCCTAAAAACGCCTCAACGTACAAAGTACTGACGCTGAAATCCGTCACCGGTGGTCTCTGACCTGTAGAGTATGCAGAGCAGTCCAGGAACCACGGAATAATCCCGTATATCGGCCGATTTACCCCACACACGAAACGACCCTACCTCCGGGCAGATATGAGAGATTAGATCTAGCGGCCAGGGCTTGACCGCTAGAGAAAAACGACAGGCCGGAGATCGGATCCGTTAGAACTATCGGCGTAACTGGCCCGCGATTATGGCCCGCCGCAAAAATACACTCCTGGAAATTGAAATAAGAACACCGTGAATTCATTGTCCCAGGAAGGGGAAACTTTATTGACACATTCCTGGGGTCAGATACGTCACATGATCACACTGACAGAACCACAGGCACATAGACACAGGCAACAGAGCATGCACAATGTCGGCACTAGTACAGTGTATATCCACCTTTCGCAGCAATGCAGGCTGCTATTCTCCCACGGAGACGATCGTAGAGATGCTGGATGTAGTCCTGTGGAACGGCTTGCCATGCCATTTCCACCTGGCGCCTCAGTTGGACCAGCGTTCGTGCTGGACGTGCAGACCGCGTGAGACGACACTTCATCCAGTCCCAAACATGCTCAATGGGGGACAGATCCGGAGATCTTGCTGGCCAGGGTAGTTGACTTACACCTTCTAGAGCACGTTGGGTGGCACGGGATACATGCGGACGTGCATTGTCCTGTTGGAACAGCAAGTTCCCTTGCCGGTCTAGGAATGGTAGAACGATGGGTTCGATGACGGTTTGGATGTACCGTGCACTATTCAGTGTCCCCTCGACGATCACCAGTGGTGTACGGCCAGTGTAGGAGATCGCTCCCCACACCATGATGCCGGGTGTTGGCCCTGTGTGCCTCGGTCGTATGCAGTCCTGATTGTGGCGCTCACCTGCACGGCGCCAAACACGCATACGACCATCATTGGCACCACGGCAGAAGCGACTCTCATCGCTGAAGACGACACGTCTCCATTCGTCCCTCCATTCACGCCTGTCGCGACACCACTGGAGGCGGGCTGCACGATGTTGGGGCGTGAGCGGAAGACGGCCTAACGGTGTGCGGGACCGTAGCCCAGCTTCATGGAGACGGTTGTGAATGGTCCTCGCCGATACCCCAGGAGCAACAGTGTCCCTAATTTGCTGGGAAGTGGCGGTGCGGTCCCCTACGGCACTGCGTAGGATCCTACGGTCTTGGCGTGCATCCGTGCGTCGCTGCGGTCCGGTCCCAGGTCGACGGGCACGTGCACCTTCCGCCGACCACTGGCGACAACATCGATGTACTGTGGAGACCTCACGCCCCACGTGTTGAGCAATTCGGCGGTACGTCCACCCGGCCTCCCGCATGCCCACTATACGCCCTCGCTCAAAGTTCGTCAACTGCACATACGGTTCACGTCCACGCTGTCGCGGCATGCTACCAGTGTGAAAGACTGCGATGGAGCTCCGTATGCCACGGCAAACTGGCTGACACTGACGGCGGCGGTGCACAAATGCTGCGCAGCTAGCGCCATTCGACGGCCAACACCGCGTTTCCTGGTGTGTCCGCTGTGCCGTGCGTGTGATCATTGCTTGTACAGCCCTCTCGCAGTGTCCGGAGCAAGTATGGTGGGTCTGACACACCGGTGTCAATGTGTTCTTTTTTCCATTTCCAGGAGTGTATACCCGTGTATGGCCAGCTAACGACGGGGCAATAAGAATAGGTGACCAACAGAGTATTTCCCTGATAATAAGTGGCGCAAGGCACGGAAGTAGAATTTCTTCGCTGTTGTTCAAACTCCACACCGAAGGAGCCATGACGGAATTAACATAAAGGTCCAGGAGTGGGATTAAAATTCACGGTGGAAGATTGCCAGTGATAAGATTCAGTGATGATGCTGCTATCTTCGGAGAATGTGAGGAAGACAAAAATGTGTGTAAAATCTTATGGGACTTAACTGCTAAGGTCATCAGTCCCTAAGCTTACATACTACTTAACCTAAATTATCCTAAGGACACACACTCACACACACACACACACACACACACACACACACACACATGCCCTAGGGAGGACTCGAACCTCCGCCGGGATCAGCCGTGTGAGGAAGAATTAAAGGATCCGTTGAAGGGAATGAATAGCTTAACGAGTACAGAATGTGTACTCAGAGTGAAACAAACACATATGAAAGTAATGAGTAGTACAAGAAACAGCAATATACCTCGTGGTAGACGAAATATACTAACACAGGCAAGGAGGACATTCCTCACTCAAAGAACTGCACTATTATCGAACTTAGACCTTAATCTAAGGAAGAAATTTCAGTAAATCTTCCTATGGAGCCAAGCGTTCGCCTAAGTGAAACTTAGAGGGGGACCACCGGAAAACAAGTGAAGCGTTTGAGCGTGACGTTGCAGAAGATGCTTAAACTCGTGTGGACTGATAAGATAGGAAGTGGGCAGGTTCCCTGCCATCGGCGACGAAGGGAAAAGAAGGTAAGTGGACTAATAAACCGAAGAGACCATAATTACATTATCACTCTGCAACAAGCCACTGGAGTCCTTATACAAAATTAATCAAAAAATATCCTTGACTAATTTCGAGAAGTTTCTCGTTGGCTTAGAGGTTTACCCTTTATTTATTTGTCACAAGTGTAATCAAAACAAGGCATCATTTGAAATCCCTCATTTCGCACACACTTACGTATAATAATAACTAATAGTTAATAAATATTTTCATGAACTGTCCAATCCCCAAAGTTAATTTTTTCTCTACCACCACGACTTGTAAGCTTATCTAACTCTGTACGTTCGTTAGTTAAACCACAGTCACGATATAAATATTCTTAAAAGATCCCAGTAGTGACGTACAATCTGTACAAAGCTTGAATGGAGATATTCACATCGGTTAGTGGAGCACCCGATCAGATCTGACATACAGTTAGCATCAATGGGTTCGTCACTGAAATCGCATGGACTTCAAACATACATATTACATTCTCTTCCAGCTGTAAAATATTAAACAATGGCTCGTATGTTTATTCCAGTAACCTTGAGGAATTCGTTTTTAAGATTGTTCATGATAGAAACAGATATGAGCAGCACAAAATATTAGATGTCGCACGTAAAAATAGAAGAAAATAATTTTCTTGCACCCAATTAATCATGCATGAAATTTTCCATGTATGTTAATTTTCACAATTGTCAGAATGGATCTGCGACCTAAACGACGTACAGCCTATTAATACAGCCTCAGGTTCGCAGATTCTAACACTCAGGCTTTTGTTCTACGTCATTCTGTCATTCAGAAGCAAATAATATTCGCATAGTTTCTAGGATCGAGGCAGTATACCCATATGACGTGAAAAACTGCTAGACAACAAAGAGATTATTAGCCAATGACGCAATATGAACAAATATTTCTTAATCATGCTGATTAAAATTACAGGGCTATAGAGATCTGTTGACCAACTGCAGTTGCTTGCTCTATTCCATAGCAGACAGTCTTGTTCTCGAACAAGCGTAGCAGTTACCGAATCTTTTTCTACAAGAAGAGAAGTATGATGAAATCTTATGGCTATCAGCAGAGTTGTTGTGTCGTGTCCTCGCCAGGTTTCGACGAGTTTCCAACTAATCATCTTCAGCTGAAATGTCACGTTTATGTGAAACTGTTCCTTTATAGCCGCTGGATACAAGACTCGTTGCCAGTGCCCAACAGATGGACCAGTCGCGTGAAGCTGGAAAATCTCGTCAACCGTGTCAGCGGTTTCCAACTGAGTTCCGCATGGGATTTGGCGTTAGAGAAGATACGTCAGGGACGCCCTGGTGTGAAAGTGGAGCGGTGAAAACCGCGAGAGAGTCTGCCCTTATAAACACGAATATGAAACTAAATGATATTAACAACGGGAAATATGTCCTTTCCACCTGTACACAGTCTGAGGTTCGTGGGTGACATGACAGGGTTTCATAGCTTTCGTTAACAGACACGTTACACGTTACACTAATTGCAGTTAACACCGCTTCTAGTTAGCGTCCACATATTTTTTTTTTTTCACTACGCTGACATCCTTATTGTTCTGGTCGAGACACTAATGTAAAATCACATTTGAGTGATAGCGAATCGTGTAAAGCGTAAATCCTGCAAGTGATACAGAAAGCAGCTAAAATTTAATTCGACTGCTGCCTGCACATGCGACATTAACACGCAAATGGAGTTGGTTATTGTATGCAGTGACCTATAACTCAATTACACAGATCTCTTTTCGAAAAGGTCGCTCATCAACTTGCATGGTATGCGTTGCTCCCTTTAGCGAGGTCACAATGAGCAGTGCAGGGCAGAAATTGGCAGGACTGTATGGATGACAACATAAATCAGTGGAATGATTTGCAGCCGCTATCTCTGGTGTTGAAAATTAAAGCTACGCTTTGTCTGTCGCAGTAGTGATTTACGAAACAAACGTAACACGGCAAAGCGATTTCGTTTGAGCTCGCACTGGTCGGAACATGACAGAGCTAATCACTGTCCACACACAATGACTTCTCTAGGAAATGGACGGAATTATACAGGTATACCTATATTCTCCGAATCACTACACATAAAGTGCAGAAGGTACTTTTATTGTGAAGGATGAGTAAAAAAATCCTGTTGCGGAAAATATTTCTTGTACCTTCACACAGGCAATGCAACTCTCATCAGCATCCCAAGGTGCAGATTATGGCAGTTGGGTTGCTTGTATTAAAGTGCTTGAAATATTTTACGCACAAGCTTTATTTAGCCTAGCTTGAACTACTTATTAAGATTTCATCTCGGTCTATTCAAAGCTGGTGCGTGGGATTAATAACCTCCTGTACGCCCACGTACATTTTATTCGGATGCTCTCAAATGGAAATGTATTAGTTGGGGGAGGGGGGGTGGCAGGGATGGAGGGAGTGGTTTTTCTCCAGGATTATAGTTATTGAAATGTTCAAAGCATTTCTTGGTAGACTACAGTCTATGACGAGTACATCAAACCTGTGACTCTTCGTACAGTGTTTCTTCGCACACACTCGATGTTCCTTGTTATTTTAGTGTGATATCCACAACAACAACAAAACACACACACATTTTTACAGAACTTCTAACCTGTGCGAAGTTACCATAACGGATTCCTGCAATTAAATTTCTTGCAATTTACAACACTTTTAATTAATTAGAATTAATATTGATCCACTGTGTAAGGTGGTCATGTCATTTTGATTTTTGTATGTTATCGATGTGCTCATCAGAGAGAGAGAGAGAGAGAGAGAGAGAGAGAGAGGAAGTTACGTTGCTGTTAAACAACCTTGGTCTTGTTGTGGGTCGGCCTCTCCCTCTGCGCAGTCTGATACACTCGTACTTGGAGAATGGTAGGTGATAGACGTATTTAATGGTGCTGTGTTGACTTGTGATGGTATCTGTTAAATGAAGAAAGATTTATTGTAGAGAACAGCAAAGATGAATACGATGTACGTAGTGAAAGCCGAAAAGAATACACATTTTGAATAACGTTATTATTTTTGAAGAGAAGAATTTTTAAGTAAGACTGCAGCACTACGTACCTAATTAATAGAAGTAATTATTTTCAGCTAGTTAACTTCGTTCAGTCGCTCAGAGCTGAGAGAAAGACCGCCCCCACTTCCCTGAGTCATGCATTAACGTATCAACTGATTAAGCTGTTTGGTTTTTATAGAAATTATCTGTTAACATTGTGTCCTACTCAAATCATTGTTCACATTGTTAATCATAGTGTTGACCAATGTCACGTGAAATTTTGACCTGTCTTTTTGAATACATACTTCATTTTAAAATCGTTGTCTTGGAATATCATTTCATAGGAATAGTTACTCCCCCCACCTCACTGTTTATCATTACACATTACCACGTTGCACCATGTGGTATGCAACAGTTTGAATGTTTATTTACAAATAGAAATCTAGCATAGTTGCTGCCTGCTGCTGTTTGCTGATATGCTTTTGAGAAATCTGCAACAATGTTGTCAAGACGTGAGGTAAGTGGAAATTTTGATTAGGGCTAGATAATTCATTTACTTGAGTTACGCATTTAATATAAAGACAATTAAAATTGAGATCAGTTACAGCTGAGTTCAGATTAGGTCTGTTCAGTCAAAGATTAGCATATGTGCTTAAGTTGGATAACAGTTCGTGATTACATAGTTTTGGTAATACTTTGGTTTTGATAGAGTAGTAGGCAAATTTGGGCTAAATTTCAAACACAAGAAAATATATGGTGGGGAGGCTACAACTGAAGGTCACTAATTCCCTTACCTCACATTAACTACAGTACAATTGTCTTATTATTGAACTTTTGTCATTGAATAGACAGCTTGCTTTTGTTCAAGTTTTCCATGTATAAGGGTCGGTCAAAAAGTTACCGTTGAAAGGACGTACGGTCCAGAATTGGTAAGCCAATCGCCATGAACATTGAGGCAATCATCCCACCGTTGCAGCAGGCTGAAGATACCCGTTTGGTAAAAGAACGTGTCCTGCTGCTTGAAGAAGTCTCTAACTGCTGGCTGCAGATCCTCATCCGACATGAATCGTCGATCCTTCAAGACCTTTCTTAAGGGACGGAGGGCGTGATAATCGCATGGGAGGAGATCAGGGCTTAGCGGAGGGTGTTCGAGTTGTCTCCTGCTTGACCCGGCGTAATTAATTCAGGATGTCGTTTCCCTAACGAACAAGAATCTAAACACCAATTACCCAGTCCCTATTTACCCATGGACGTTTGACAACGGTTGTGACTTCCACTACTAATTTTTCCCATTGTTATAGTGCAAATATTGTCCGGTTTAGCTACAGAAGTAGGAATATGACTTCCTTCAGTTTTACCAGCAAGTCATATCGAGTTGCCTAACGCTGCTTTTTTCTATGCTCAATACAGCTGCCTACATCTTTTTAACGCCGTTTATACATTAAATGTGTTCAAAACTATCATTATAGTTCCTATGATGCGGTAAACCCGTTTCCAGATGTTCTAAGATTAGATACTGTTACAAGATATAGTACAATATTCATTAACATACCAACATGGCAAACAGCAAATAACAATTACTGTTTTAGACTTCTTACACTTGAATATTCACAGAAACGATGGTAATGTTTGGCGATAAATGGAACTTTTGCCGACTATTCGTCTCACATGCGAAGCAACAGATCTGCAGCACTCTTCGTCCTCGCAAAACCGAAGACGTAATCAGAGAACCGAACTAACAACCTCATCTCACGAATACGAAAAATTATGTGATCATCATGGGAAACATTGTATACAAAACTATGACACATCTTTTGGGATACCAACAGCAGACTTACAGTCAACAATTTTGCTATGGCCTTAGGGTACTCCACTGTTTAGAACAGGTCCAGTTTGAAACCCCGTAATTGTCTCCCGTTCCGGTGGATAATTTTGAAATTTGACTAAAAGATGACTGCAAGCTTTCACGGTAGCGGTGCAGAAGCGTGGCGCCTGCGACGTCCCCCTCTGGTTCGGTGACGCTGCAAACATAATGAATTCGACATATGCTCAGAAGTTGATGTGAGCTATAAGGTGGGTCAGTGATGTCGCACAATTCTGCCGAACGTCCCCATATACGTGTCACGTAGTGGGTAAGTCCTCACACCCGATCTTACCCTCATTTCAACCTTTATTTTGACGCCTCTGTGATGGAGGTTAGAACCGCGACGCCAAGCGGTTTCCTTAATGGTCACCGAGGATAACATTTCAAACAGCCCGCCGCTCACAGTCGACACGGAAAGTCCTCAGATGATAGCATGAAGGGCGTCAGTGAAACCACAACTTCGCACACATTTCGCGATCTAAAATGGCAGTTGTCGGTCTAACGACATTGGGGATTGCAACTCTACTGAAAGTAAATTTCTCATGGTTGGGATTCACAGTCATATTTATAATTACGCTACTATTTTAATTAAATGTTTGTTTAATTATGTATATATACCCTGTGTTTCATTTTTGTGTTTTTTGTGTTTAGGTAAGTTTTGCAGTGTTACGTGAAAATGGCCCTAAGGCCGAAATTGCAGTCGTTATAATAAATATTTCATACAGTCAACGGCGACTATGATGTCTTTTAAGAAATCTATTGAAAGTGACCTGACCCTATGCCGCGTAGCGAGACCGCAATTTTTGCTCTGCTGTTGGGCGTGGAATCATTGGGGACTGTTCAAAACCATTCGACGAAAAATGAACGTGATCTGAAGCAGCAAATGGTTCACACGCTTTCTCATCGCACCTTTTTCGCGTCTTCCTATGGCGTTATCACCAGTGATTGTAACATTAAGATGTGCGTGAATGAAACGGCTAGTGGCCCTTTAAGCCCCCCCCCCCCCCCCAATCCCCCCCACCCCACCACAGTTCGGCAACACGGTCGGTGCCACCCATTCATCTTAGTTGACCACGTTACATACGTACCTGCCAGAATTTTCGACACACACTTAGCCTTGCGACTTTGCGACTGATATAGCGGCTTAAGGCAGGCAGACACCAATGGTGTCCTTGGGTTTGCCTAACACTCAGGTGCTAGAGCAGCAACGACGCAGAACGTGTCGAAGGTTCTGACTGGCACATTTGTAACATGTTCGACTACGGTGCGTGGGTGGCACCTAGGGCGTTGCCGAGCTGGGGGTCTCAGAGGGACCTTTTGCCGTTTTGCTCTCGTACATCCTAATGTCGCACGCTCCCCCTCCCTCCCCCTCGTATTCATGCAATAAAAGGGCCCGAAAAATGGGGGATGAAAAAGAATATAAACCCTAGCTGCTTCAGATCACGGTCAGATTACATCGGATCGTTTTTAACAGTCTCTAGTGATTTCAGGCTCTACAGGGGGGAAACAATGGCAGTCGCGCTAGACTCCAAATGGATCAGATAACGTTCAATAGAGTTGCAGCCGCACAATGTCCTTAGAGGAGATTGAAAGGCCTAGAAGTGGCAGCAGAATCCATCGTTGTCAAGAACGTTCATCCTGTTGCTCATCGCACAGCGAACTGTCTTTATCGATCGCGAAATGTGTGGGAATCAACGCCCCAAGGGAAGCAGTGGTTTCGTTGATGCCCTTTGTGCCACCCGCTGAGGCCTTTTCGTGACGTTTGTGAGTAGCGGTGCGTCTGAAACATTTCCGTCGGCCAAACAGTGGGAAGCCCCTTGTTTTTAACGCTGAGTGTCGCAATTCTGACATTCACCGCAGAGGCGTCAAGAGAGAGCGAAATGTGGGTAAGAGAGATGTGACGACTTTTCTATCATATGACACGTCCACTGTGGTATTCGGCAGAACTGTGGTGAAATTCGGTTCTAATGCGACATCATTAACCCATGTTGCAGCTCTTGAACTTTGGAACTTTGGATTTTTCTTCGCATATGTTGTCACCTTGCTGTTTAAAGCGTCGGCAGATCGAGTGTGACGACACAGGACACCACGCTTCAGCACCATTACAGTGGAACGTTGTACGCAACTTAGAGCCAAATTTCAAACTTATGTGTCGAAATGGTAGAAAATGGTTCAAATGGCTCTGAGCACTATGGGACTTAACTTCTGAGGTCATCAGTCCCCTAGAACTTAGAACTACTTAAACCTAACTAACCGAAGAACATCACACACATCCATGCCCGCGGCAGGATTCGAACCTGCGACCGTAGCGGTTGCGCGGTAGAAAATTACGAGGTTTCGAAAAAGTGGTCCTTTAATTGTGTTCCGCAGCGTGTGGTCCCAGTAAGGACATTTCTAGACTGTCTACAGACTTTGTGGGTGTTCTGTCCTACGGATAACGTTTACTGTCTGGTGGTAACTCCTTCTAGATACAGACGAAGCATGTCACAGAGAGGAAATACAACGCCGTGCGGTCTTCATTTTAAAATGCTTTAACGTGGATAGCATAAAATAAGAGCCTACCCACAGCGACAAGGAAGGTTTAGTATCCAGAAATGCGCTTCATCTTGCTTTATTAGTATTCCGAACAGCATAGGTTAGTCTGCCGACGTAATTGCTTTATTGTATCTGAGGACTGTAGCATTCAAATAATAGAACATGTCTCCATGGATAGACGACGTCCTCTTTGGCCTGACTGATGCGACAGTCTAAAGCTAGCAAGTTAGCAATGCACTGGTCACTGGGTTAACTACAGCTTCCAATTTCTTCTTGACAACGCTTGGCGGAAGTTCTATATACGTTTTAACAGCGATGAGAATGTATAATACGATGAATCCTTAACATCTCCGTTCCAAAACAATTATTGCTTCTTGCTTCCATAATCACACTGATCCTGTGCCACAAGCACTAACTTCATAACAAATGGTGGAAATGTTTGGAATTTAATCCAGATTTAGCGCGCGAAGCCTGGTAACTAGCAACTTTATGCAGCGGCTCTGGTGCCTTCACTGACAAAAACCGGTGATAAATATTCTCTTCAACGTAAACCCTGAAGATTAGCTCTGCTTTCCCCGTTTCTGTCAACTTCTGTTTCAACCTCTATCACATCCCATAACATACTATTTCTTGCTCTTCTCCAGTTCAGTTAACTTCTTTCCCGCATTTGAATCCTTTATGCTGCTGTCATCCGTTTCTGTGACATTTCATTATTCACATAACACAAAAATTTAGTACGCAAATTACACTGACATTTCTGAAATATATTTATTACTATATTATAATCTATTGCTCATTTACTACATACATCGTAATATTAGCTCACTAGGGATATCTGGCTGAAATAAATGAATAAATGAAATGAAATTCTCTCAGCCTGTCTCTTAGACGACTGCCATCGCAAAACCACGTGGCTACAGAGATGGACGCATGTTTACGAAGAGATTGCAAATACTGTTACTATTTCAGCGGCACGAATGAAATACAGAAACGTACAAGAAACTGTGTGTCATATCTTCTTCTCCCCAGAAAAATGCTTGAAGAGATTGCAAATACTGTTACTATTTCAGCGGCACGAATGAAATACAGAAACGTACAAGAAACTGTGTGTCATATCTTCTTCTCCCCAGAAAAATGCTTCAGCTATTCGAAGAAGAACTATCTCAGTTGTAAACTAGTAGTGGCAAAAAAACAAAAATAAAAAAGAAATTAAGAAAATCTTAAAAAACAACAAGAGAGAAATTTACACCAATTTAGTGGCGGTTGTCTGTTGTACAAATTCCTAAACCTATGCCAATAATAACAGTTTAACTAAATTAGAAGCAATGAAAGAAGAAGCATTGTTAGTAACAGTTAATCCCAGTGACATAGATTTTTCGGAAATCGTATTCATTAAATTTAAATATGAAGGTTAAGGTCCATTCATTAAATTTAAATCTGTGGGTTAAGGTCTAAATGACGACCCGACTTATTCATAAAGCAAAAGAAAGCAGTAGCTCGTGGTTAATTCATTGGGTGAAGACAAGAAGGCAGAGAGAGAGAGAGAGAGAGAGAGAGAGAGAGAGAGAGAGAGAGAGTGGAGTGAGATGCACATGAAAAGCACGAATCTTTTTGTAGGAGTGCTCCATTAATCTTGTGTAGCTGAAACAATGCACAGTTTCTTCTATTTTTTAACTGATGATAGCACAGTGTGGTTTCTAAAACAGGGATATTCTGATATACTGGAAAAATAGAGGAGTCTGTTTTGTGGAAACACACACTTCTTTCACGCTGTGCAAAAAGAAGTGCTGCGGCAGAAAATAAATACGAAGAGCTACAATAACTGGATGGGTGCTACAGAGCGTGACAGTACTTTAGTCTCTACATTTACGAGGAAAAATACGTTAGGGTAGAATAATTTGATCCAAAAGTGGAATGCCGCAAATACAACAGACAAAAGCGTTATTACAAGTTCCAGCCAGAGTGTAGATCGCTTTCAGAATAACGGCACCATTGTGGAGAATATGCAGATACTGTTGAGTCAGTGTTGTGACTAAGACGCTGGACGAGTACTCCGTCTTCAGGCCACGAGTGGCCTACCGGGACCGTCCGACCGCCGTGTCATCCTCAGTGGAGGATGCGGATAGGAGGTGTGTGGGGTTAGCACACCGCTCTCCCGGTCGTTATGATGGGTTTCTTGACCGAACTCGCTACTATGCGGTCGAGTATCTCCTCAACTGGCATCACGAGGCTGAGTGCACCCCGAAAAAATGGCAACAGCGCATGGCAGCCTGGATGGTCACCCATCCAAGTGCCGACCACGGTTAACTTTGGTGATCTCACGGGAACCGGTATAACCACTGCGGCAAGGTCGTTGCCCAAGACGCTGGACGAGTACTTAGAAAAATTTGTACTCGGATCCATGAATGAGAATATGAATTTATGTTTCTCGTGTTTTCCGAAGATTATTTTCCAAAACCCTATATCGTTCATTATTCCACAGCCGATAATCACCAATTTCTTGTTGCTTGATCTCGACAAGAACTTGAACTGTAGACTTCTTTTCATTCCTGCGAAGACTAGAGATTATGCCAGTTGATTTCTTAATTTTATTAGTCTCGAGCGGGAAAGAGACTGCTACATGTCCGTAGGCAGTTAAGGAGCGCAGAGCACGGTTTTCAGGCTACTCCAGGCAGTGGTCTAAATACTGCATTACGTACAAATTCTTCGGTGAGGATGATAACGAAATACATATGCTGTTTAAGATTTGATGCCGAAGACGTTCATCTAACTAAGGGATTGGTGCATTGTATAGATAAAACGATTTTGTTTAGATCTGAGACTTATTTCTAGTCTTCCAGTCTGAATACCCATCGTGACAGGCCAAGGTAAGTGTCCAACTTCGTGACCTATCGTTAGCATCGCAGCCCTGAAAAATCGACCCACCTAAAGGAAGAATATGGCGTATAAAATGTAATATATTCCGTTATGATGTTGTTCTACAAAGTTCACGGTTGAAACGGTGCATACGCGGTCATTTGAGAGCTGGGTGCGCAACACTGAAAATAATCTACCAATGAAATTATAACAGTCCTCCGAATATGTTCTGCAACAATAGAATATATGACAGTGTAAAAGACGTATATTAATTACCGAGAATCTGTAACAATTAATTCAAAAACTTCGCCTGACAAAAATAGTGAAGCATCCGGAAGACAGGGTCGGATGTCAACGTAGCTTTCTTGTACAGGTAGAAAACATCGAGGGTTATGTAAATGATTAGTGTTGCAATTCTCTGCGACAAGTGGAACGACCACCACAGTACATTAGTGTTGCTCGTATTTTGTGTTGTTGGCAGGCGTGAACAGCATCAGATGTTGAGTGGTCATTGAGAAGGAAATGTAGATTACTCCTGTGAGGCACTGTTAAAGGCACCTGAAAAAAATGTGGAAAGGACCTCATTATGAGCCTGCCTTAGGCCGAGTGGTAGGATTTTCCAGTATCCAGTTTTGTGGAGCATTCGGATATGACAGTGGCCCGATCTTGGACTACGTGGCAACGTGAGAGCAGGTATACTAATCGTCAGCGTTCGATCGACCACGTGTGACCACTACAAGAGAGGACTGACGCATTGTGCACAAAGCACAACATCTTCACTGTTGCACTTGCCATCCGAGAGCAAGTGCTGGACTCCATGCAACATTCTGTGTTCAACCCGCACAATTCGTTGCAGACTAGCAGCACTCGGACTACGGAAATATTCAACACAAAGAGCTACGTTTCAACTGGTGTTGTGGACGGGCTGCGTGGACTGCAAACTAAATATCATCGTGCAGTGTTCAGCGATGAATTTCGGTTCTGCATTACCCCGGACGACAATCTTTGGAGAGTTTGACGATGACCTTGGGAGAGATCCCATTCTTTCCATTGTTTCGGAGAGGCACGGTGGTATTACTCCTGACATGATGGTGTGGGAAGCCATCGAGTATGACTTCAGATCACGGCTAGTAGCGACTGAGAAAGTCTGACGGTATAACGGTACGTCACTGAATCCTGCGTTCTCATACGTTATCTGTCATGCAGGAGTATCAAGACAATACAACAATGCTCGTCCGTTCACGGTCCATGCTTCCATGAACTGTGTGCGAGATCTTGAGGCGATCCCGTGGCCAGCAAGATTCTCAGACCTGTTTCCAGCAGAACATATGTGGGACAAACTGTGAAGTCATGTCCGCCCCAATGGCCAGTATCCAGCATATCAAGAACCAATTACAACAGTTGCGGGGCAGTTCGCTTCAGGAGAGGATACTGTCCTTTTTGACACCCTACCCAACCGAATCAGCGTGTGCATCCGAACTAGATGGGGTGCAGCGTTATACTAATAAGTGGGCACATTCTGCAAGGCCTTTATAAATCTGACTCGATTTGCAGTCACTGAAATAACATCACATAACTATCTCATCCCGTGAAGTTTTCTCATCTCCTTCTGAATGCTGCACATTTTTTGTCAAATAGTGTACGAAAATTCTTATTAACTATTCACAATAATGTGGCTTACTGTTTGCTGCATTATATCACAGTCATACACTGAAGTGACAGTAGTCGGATGCACATATACAGATGGCGGTAGTATCATACATACAAGGCATAAAAGGGCAGTGCATTGGCGGAGCTGTCATTTGCACTCAGGTGCGTCAAGTGAAAAGATTTCCGAAGTGATAATGGCCGCACGACAGAAATTAACAGACTTGGAACGCAGAACGGTAGTTAGAGCTTGACGCATGGGATTTCGGAAATCTTTAGGGAATTCAATATTCCGAGATCCACAGTGTCAACGTTTTCCGAGAATATCAAATTTCAGACATTACCTCTAAGCACGGACACTGCAGTGATCGACGGTCTTCACTTAACGATCGAGACCAACAGCGTTTGCGTAGAGTTGTCAGTGCTAACAGACAAGCAACAATACATAAAATAACTGCAGAAATCAATGTGGGACGGACGACGAACCTATCCGTTAGGAAAGTCCGGCGAATTTTGGCAGCAGACGACAGAGTCGAGTGCTTTTGCTAACAACACGACATAACCTACAATGCCGTGACCATATCGGATGAATAATAGACGACTGGAAAACCACGGCCTCGTCAGATGGGTCACGATTTCAGTTGGTAAGAGCTGATAGTAGTGTTCTATGAGGGCGCAGACCCCACGAAGCCACGGACCGAAGTTGTGAACAAGGCACTGTGCAAGCTGGTAATGGTTCCATAATGGTGTGTGCTGTGTTTACATCGAATGGACGGGATCCTCTGGTCCAGACTGAACCGATCATTGGCTGCAAATGGTTACGTTCGGCTACTTACAAGGGAACCTCCCCATCGCACCCCCCTCAGATTTAGTTATAAGTCGGCACAGTGGATAGCCCTTGAAAAACTGAACACAGATCAATCGAGAAAACAGGAAGAAGTTGTGTAGAACTATGAAAAAAATAAGCAAAATATACAAACTGAGTAGTCCATGCGCAAGATAGGCAACATCTAGGACCGTATGAGCGCAGGAGCGTCGTGGTCCCGTGGTTAGAATGAGCAACTGCAGAACGAGGGGTCCTTGGTTCAAGTCTTCACTCAAGTGAATATTTTAATTTTTTTATTTTCGCGAAGTTATGATCTGTCCTTTCGTTCATTGACGTCTCTGTTCACTGTAATAAGTTTAGTGTCTGTGTTTTGCGACCGCACCGCAAAACCGTGCGATTAGTAGACGAAAGGACGTGCCTCTCAAATGGGAACCGAAAACATTTGATCGCAGGGTCATAGGTCAACCGATTCCTCCACAGGAAATCACGTCTGATATATTCTATACGACACTGGTGACGGCATGTGCATCACACGACAGGAATATGTTGTCGACCCACCTAGCTTGCACACTTGGAGAATGGGTAAAAAGATTCTTCTACCTTGCCTGATTTAGGTTTTCTTGTGTATGTGATAATCACTCCCAAAAAGTGATGAAAACATAAGAGTTTGTCAGATAATAATTGTCCGAAAATAAAAAATTAAACTTTTCACTCGAGGGAAGACTTGACCCAAGGACCTCTCGCTCCACAGCTGCTGACGTTAACCACGGGACCACGGCGCTCCTCAGCTCATATTGTCGTTGAAGTTGCATATCTTGCCATGGCCTACTCAGTATCAATATTTTGCTCATTTTTTTTTCATAGTTCCACACAACTTCTTCCTGTTTTCTCGATTGATCTGTGCCAACTTATAACCAAATCTGAGGGGGTTGCGATGGGGAGGTTCCCTTGTTAGAGACCATTTGCAGCCATTCATGGACTTACATTTTTATCGATGACAATGTGGCACGTGAACGGGCCATAACTGTTCGTGGTTGGTTTGAAGAACATTCTGGACAATTCAGATTAACGATTTGGCACACAGAGCGCCGGACATGGATCCCATCGAATATTTGTGGGACATCATTACGAGGTCAGTTGGTGCACAAAATCTTGCACCGGCAACACTTTCGCAATTATGGAAAGCTGTAGAGACAGCATGGCTCGATGTTTCTTCAAGCGACTTCCAACTACTTGTTGGAAATGGATGTGCCGTGTGGCTAGGGCCTCCCGTCGGGTAGACCGTACGCCTGGTGCAAGTCTTTCGCGTTGACGTCACTTCGGTGACTTGCGTGTCGATGGGGATGAAATGATGCTGATAAGGGCAACACAACATCCAGTCCCTTAGCGGAGAAAATCTCAGAACCAGCCGGGAATCGAACCCGGGTCATTAGGTATAACATTCCGTCGCGCTGACCACTCAGCTTCCAGGGGCGGACAACTACTTGTTGAGTTCATGCCACGTCGAGCAGCCGCACAACGCCCTGAGAAGGAGACCTGAAATGATGTTAGGATGTATCCCATGACTTCTGTCTCATCAGTGTATGTAATGCATCACCTCAGTGTATTTAGAGCTATGTAAACTGTAAACCGGCAACACCAAGAAAATCGTTTCTGAAGAAGAGATATCTGTGAACGTAGACTATCGAGGTAAGTGCTACGATGACTTTTCTGGAGACACTTATCTGGACTGTAGCCTCGTTCGTAAGTGTAATGTGGAAAGTAGAAAACAGAAGAGGTTCTACAGAATAATCCGGAAGATTAGGAGGGTAGGTCAAATAACTAATGGGGATGTACTGAATCAACTCGGGAGAAAAGAAATTTATGGCACAGTCTAACAAGGGGAGGCCACGGCGTTTGGAACGCGGATTTATTGCAAACTTCGTACACTCGTAGTACTCCATGAGCGTCACAAAGTGTGTAAGCAGTAGCGCGTACTTCTCAAGCGTTATTGAGAAAATCGCAAGAAAATTTCGGTCGTCAAATATATATCTGCGCGTGGCCACTTTTACCATGAAGCGGCGGCAGCCGAGTGGTGCCGGCACGGTATCTCAGCGTGTTCGGTCAGAGAGCTGGTTGGCCTCTGTAATAAAAAAAAAAAACTGAGTCCAAGGATCAACAAACGAACTTGACCGGATGTCGTGTGACAACCGCAACGACCAAACACAACGATCAACAACGAACAAAATGAAGAAAAAAAATGGTTAGCGTTCAAACCTCGTAATCATAGGATCGATGGATAGAGTCCCGTGCGTCAGTTTCTTTTTTTATTTTCAACACAGCCATTTTCTTTACTATTTATATTACAATTGATATAATGGGAAAAATACGTCTAATCGGATGAAATTTTATTATATTTACATTGTTATTTGGCTGTCTACAAATTTTTATTATCACAAATAACATAATATTCATAACTATCGAGTAGTAAAAGACGAAACGCATGAAGTGATACTGCAAATGTATGCTTGCCCGTGATTAGAGAAATCCCTTATACCTGGAAGGAGCCCGAAACTACCTGTTACCTGCAAATTTTGACCAGCACACACGGCTTTCGAAAGGTGCACGATTAATCGCCGCTTTCGACATTACGAGTACAAGTTGCAAGATGGTATTTTTCGTCAAAACATGGAAAACATAAAGTTATGAATATTATATTATTTGTGATAATAAAAATTTGTAGACTGCCAAATAACATTGTAAATTTAATAAAAGTTAATCCGATTACATATATTTTCCCATTATATCAATTGTAATATAAACAGTAAAGAAAATGACTGTGTTGAAAATTAAAAAAAAAACTGACGTACGGGACTCGATCCAGCGGTCCAGCGACTACGGAGCTTGAACGCTAACCACTTTTTTTTAAAATCTCATTTTGTTCGCTTTTGTTCGTTGCTTCTGCTCGGGATGGACGTCGTAAGACATCCATTGAAGTTGGTTGTTGATCGATTAACTCAGTTTTTTTATTACAGAGGGCACGTAACCATCTGACCTCACACGCTGAGCTACCGCGCCAGCACCACTCGGCTGCCGCCGCTTCATGGTAAAAATGACCACGCTCGGGTACATATATTTGACGACCGAAATTATCTTGCGATTTTCTCAGTAACGCTTAAGAAGTACGCGCTACTGCTTACACATTTTGTTGTCCTCGTGGAGTAAAAGTGTACGAGGTTTGCAGTAAATCCGCGTTCCAAACGTCGTGGCCTCCCCTTTTACATAAAAGAAGCATTGGGTTGATGGGACAGTCCCCGAGGCATCAAGACTCCTGAATTGGGTAACATAACGAAGTGGGAAGAGAAGGAGGCAACAACTGTAGAGAAAAACAGAGTTGTGTATTTGAAAAATTAAAGTTACGTAATTTTTTTTCCCAAAAACCACATCAGTAACAACACCCTAGCTAGACCGTAAGGCAAGTTTAAGTGCTAAAGAGACAATGATTGTGTGTGTGGAAGGGCTACTGGCTAAAGTGGGGCCAGTGAGGGCTGAGTGGTCCGGCGCACCCTGCATCGCCGCACGCTCGCTGCACGGTCCTGTGGCTGCTCGCTAAACAACAAAGCGAGAAGCCACCAGCACTGCTGCAAAATTAAACGCCCCGGCTGGCTGCCGCGCAGTGCGGTAATTGGCGCGGTAGATCCGAGCGCGAGTTACGGCCACCGGGAGGAGTACGCAGACCAGTAGCGACCGCGGACGTGCACCAGTAGACGCCATTGATACAATGCGCTGCAGTTTCACCGCAAAAACACCAATTCCTAAGCGTATTCTCAGCTGTGCCGTTCTCACCGTTCCAACCTTCAATTTTTTAATAGTTACATACATACAAACGCCACAAGCCACCGTATGGTAAATGGCAGATGGTACCACGTACCAGTACTGGTCATTTCCTTTCCTATTCCACTTGCAAATTGGCTGGGTGAAAAACACCTGTCTATACGGCTGAGTACAAGTCCCGGCTCTTTTATTTTGTCGCAGTCCTTATGCGAAATGTATGTTGGTGGCAGAGAATCATTCTGCAGTCACCTGCAAATGATTGTCCGCGAAATATTCTCAATAGTGTTTCGCGAAAAGAACGGCGTCTTCCATCCTGGGATTCCCATCTGAGTTTACAAAGCATCTCAGTAACACTTACGTGGTCTTTTTCTTTCAATTTTTTGGCGTTCGAAACGTCCCTTTACAGCCATCTCAACACTGAAAATGATACAGGGTGTTTCAAAAATGACCGGTATATTTGAAACGGCAATAAAAACTAAACGAGCAGCGATAGAAATACACCGTTTGTTGCAATATGCTTGGGACAACAGTACATTTTCAGGCGGACAAACTTTCGAAATTACAGTAGTTACAATTTTCAACAACAGATGGCGCTGCAAGTGATGTGAAAGATATAGAAGACAACGCAGTCTGTGGGTGCGCCATTCTGTACGTCGTCTTTCTGCTGTAAGCCGGTGCTGTTCACAAAGTGCAAGTGTGCTGTAGACAACACGGTTTATTCCTTAGAACAGAGGATTTTTCTGGTGTTGGAATTCCACCGCCTAGAACACAGTGTTGTTGCAACAAGACGAAGGTTTCAACGGAGGTTTAATGTAACCAAAGGACCGAAAAGCGATACAATAAAGGATCTGTTTGAAAATTTCAACGGACTGGGAACGTGACGGATGAACGTGCTGGAAAGGTAGGGCGACCGCGTACGGCAACCACAGAGGGCAACGCGCAGCTAGTGCAGCAGGTGATCCAATAGCGGCCTCGGGTTTCCGTTCGTCGTGTTGCAGCTGCGGTCCAAATGACGCCAACGTCCACGTATCATCTCATGCGCCAGAGTTTACACCTCTATCCATACAAAATTCAAACGCGGCAACGCCTCAGCGCCGCTACCATTGCTGCACGAGAGACATTCGCTAACGATATAGTGCACAGGATTGATAACGGCGATATGCATGTGGGCAGCATTTGGTTTACTGACGAAGCTTATTTTTACCTGGACGGCTTCGTCAATAAACAGAACTGGCGCATATGGGGAACCGAAAAGCCCCATGTTGCAGTCCCATCGTCCCTGCATCCTCAAAAAGTACTGGTCTGGGCCGCCATGTCTTCCAAAGGAATCATTGGCCCATTTTTCAGATCCGAAACGATCACTGCATCACGCTATCTGGACATTCTTCGTGAATTTGTGGCGGTACAAACTGCCTTAGACGACACTGCGAACACCTCGTGGCTTATGCAAGCTGGTGCCCGGCCACATCGCACGGCCGACGTCTTTAATTTCCTGAATGAATATTTCGATGATCGTGTGATTGCTTTGGGCTATCCGAAACATACAGGAGGCGGCGTGGATTGGCCTCCCTATTCGCCAAACATGAACCCCTGTGACTTCTTTCTGTGGGGACACTTGAAAGACCAGGTGTACCGCCAGAATCCAGAAACAATTGAACAGCTGAAGCAGTACATCTCATCTGCATGTGAAGCCATTCCGCCAGACACGTTGTCAAAGGTTTCGGGTAATTTCATTCAGAGACTACGCCATATTATTGCTACGCATGGTGGATATGTGGAAAATATCGTACTATAGCGTTTCCCAGACCGCAGCGCCATCTGTTGTTGAAAATTGTAACTACTGTAATCTCGAAAGTTTGTCTGCCTGAAAATGTACTGTTGTCCCGAGCATATTGCAACAAACGGTGTATTTGTATCGCTGCTCGTTTAGTTTTTATTGCCGTTTCAAATATACCGGTCATTTTTGAAACACCCTGTATATAATAGCTTGTTTGTAACAATTCAGCGTAGACATGAATTTAAGTCGTACCCTAGTTCGAAGTTACATAGGCTTAACAAAGGACTGATTCTGACATAAAACTAGTTTTACAACCACAGTTGTCCGCAGATCGTGGTCTCGCGGTCGCGTTCTCGCTTCCCGAGCACGGGGTCCCGGGTTCGATTCCTGGCTGGGTCAGGGATTTTCACCTGCCTCGAGATGGCTGGGTGTTTGTGTTGTCCTCATCATTTCATCATCATTTATGAATGTCGCGAGATTGGGCTGAGTAAAGGTTGGGAATTCTTACGCCGCTGATAACCGCGCAGTTGAGCGCCCCACAAACCAAACATCATCATCATCACAACCACAGTATACTGAAACGAGTACAGAAGACGAAATCGTAACACACGATACCTAGAGCTATTATGCTATACGACTCATGCCAGTAACAAAATAAGACATGATAAATCGCCTCTGGTACACATTTAAGATGTACCCAGTAACATCCATATTAATGACTGTGTATCTAAAATAACAATAAAATGTTCTTTTGTATGTCTCGTGACTCGCGTTGTGGTCGGACCTACTAGTATCAAATGTAGGAGCACGCCTCTGAACTATGTTGTTGTCCTCCTTTAATCCTAACTAGGGCGGATCCCAAACACTCGAGCAGTACTCAAGAATGCGTGGAACAAGTCTCCTACATGCGGTGACCTTTGTAGATGAACTACACTTTCCCAAAACTCTTCCACTAAACCTAAGTTCACCGTTCGCCTTCATTAATACCACTCTTACGTGCTCGTCCTATTACATATCACTTTTCAGCGTACCATAGCCATAAGAAACGTTTCAATCAGTGATGCTGCTTCACTGTCCGCACACATTCACCAGAAACTATAATTACCGTTCGTACAGAATTCAATTCTTTCAGTTGCGAAAACTTACAAACTTACAAGTACCGTGAAGAAGTTCGTTGTCCCCATGCGCCTGCTGAAGTTCTATCACTCGTAACACATTGGGAAAGTTGAAAGTTGAAAGTGGTCTGTTGTTCAGGAACTTAGTTCAGCTCCTGCTGAGAACTAAACAGACTCACCACCAACTTCTCTGAACGACTGTCCACCAGACTAGACCACGAGAGATAGGTCACGTGGAGAGAGAATGAGAAGGAACGCTGCTTGTCTGAAACCTCGGGAGATCAAACAACGCTAGTGATAACCATCTTGTGGTGTTCCAGTTCTTCTTCTTATGTCCGTGACTGCCACAAAATGGGAAGAGGACTTCCGCCTTATGCAAGACACCTTTTTTCTGTTTTGTTTCACCCAGACATGTTTCAGCACTTTTTTTGTGCAATCTTCAGTGGGTTCTTTTTTTATTTTTTTAACTTACATGATACTATTGGACATTTATTTTGGTAGTTATTCCGCTACACAAGCTACAACTTCTCATGGTTTTTATATTGTAGTGCTTTCTCATATGTTGTTGCGGATTTCGTGGCCTATGGTCGCTTGACACTGCACTTCCTCCGATTTTTCAAAACATAGGCAGAGTTTTCGCAGCCATTATGTGTTGCTGACAACAACACGTGACAACAAGTTATTACTGACACGCACTGCGCGAAACGTAGGATACAAAACGATTTCTGTTGTCCCGACTCATTTTCACTAGAACTGCAGTGGGCTCACACTGCTGCTACCCAGCGGGAACAATGTAAAACTCGAGAGTTTGCCCTTTCCCACACTGGGCTGTTCAGGCACGTATCTCAAATGACATACTAGTTATCAAATTTTTAAAATCAGATGATTCTTTTTAACACAACTTGCATTTTGTTGCTGGAAAGTGACAACTTGGTAGTCACACAGGTGTGTACCGCCAAGTTGCTCAGCAGGACTCTGTCAGGGATTTCCCGGTCGGGTACATGTGGCAGCCCGCCTTTGTAGTCAACACGCTGTTCTAGTCAAGCTCTCGAAACTCCACCTCGCCAAAACGTCAGCCCCAGCCTAGCCGGGAGCAAGCCAGGAATGAAACACACAATCAATTGCTCACAATATCTGCTGGTGACCAAGTAGAAAAAGCCGGATACTTCATGAGGTTGTCGTATCAGGCAGTGTCACAGGGCTGTGAAATGGCAGCGAGACGCAGGAACACCAGGAAAGGATAAACCCCTTGTGCTTGGATTGACAGTTGCTCCTGTATGTGTGTATGTGCCTGTTTAAACTTGTAGACCTGTATTGCTGGTCATCGAAACTACAGCACCAGGAAGAACAGAAAATAAGAAAATTTTACTTATTATGCATACTTGTTATAGACTGACAGAAAAAAAAATCGCAGCACCAAGAAGGAGTTGTTCGACATAAACGGAAGCTGGTAGGTGTGTGTGTGTCTACATCTGAAAGATGACGTCTAATCAAATGTCACAGCAGCAGCATAAGAGTGGCGTTAGTAGCGCCACTACGAGGATGTAAATACAGTTTGCACCAAGTACACGCCGTAACGGTCGTGATGCTAGTTACCTTTCAGACTGGTCGTGGTGAGTTTATGTTTGTCAATAATGTATTTAAGGCGACAAAGACGCCATTACAAACACGTCACTGAGTTTGAACGAGATCGTGTAATAAGGCTACGAGAAGCTAGATGTTCCTTCTGCAGTATTGCTGAAATACTTGGCAGGAATGTAGCCACTGTACAAGATTGCTCGCAGAGGTGGTCACAAGAACATACGGACGTAAGAAGACAGCGCTCCGGACGGGCACGTAGCACTACCGAGAGGGAAGACCATGGTGTTCAGCGTATGGCTCTGGCCCATTGTAATGCATCTCTAGCAGCAATATGAGCAGCAGCTGGCACCATAGAGACACAACTAACTACGAGGGCTATCCACAAAGTACATTACGTTTTGGAATTAAAAATCAATAAATTATTGGAATTTTTTTATATTTATTATGTACAGATGAAAGCCACACTTAAATACTACTTTTCTACATAGTTGCCATTTAAATTAAGGCACTTATCGCGGCGATGGACGAGCTTGGAAATTCCTTCGTCGTAAAATTCGGCCGCCTGCGCCTTCAACCACGTAATGACTGTCTTTTGGGACAGAAAAGGTGGGATTTTTGTGGATTTCCTGGAAAGAGGCACTACAATAAACTCTCAAAGGTGTTGCCAAATTCTGCTCAACCTCAGACGAGCAATACAAAACAAGCGCAGGGGAAAGTTGGGCTCAAAGATCTTGCTGATTCACGACAAAGCCCGGGCCCACACGGCAAATGCCACTCGTGAACTTCTCGAATCTTTTAAGTCGGAGTTGTTTCCTCATCCGCCGTACAGTCCCGACCTGGTACCGAGCGACTTCCACTTATTCCCAGCAATGAAGAAGTGGTTGGCTATGCAGCGTTTTGATGGCGACGCACAGCTTCAAGAAGAGGTAACCACGTGATTGAAGGCTCAGGCGGCCGAATTTTATGACGAAGGAATTTCCAAGCTCGTCCATCGCTACGATAAGTGCCTTAATTTAAATGGCAACTATGTGCAAAAGTACTATTTAAATGTGGCTTTTATCTGTATATAATTTAAAAAAATTTCGAATCCTTTATTTATTTTTAATTCCAAAACGTAATGTACTTTGTGGATAGCCCTCGTATTAGAAATCGGTTACTTCAACGACAGCTCCGAGACAGAAGAATGGTAACATGCATCCACTGACCCCAAACCTCGGCCATTTGCGACTTCAATGGTGTCAAGCGAGAGCTTATTGACGAGCAGGATGGACGTCTGTTGTGCTTTCTGATGAAAACTGATTCCGCGTCGGTGACAGTGATGGCAGCGTGTTGGTCAGAAAGAGACCAGTTGAGGACCTGCAACCAACCCGTCTGCGTGCTAGATGCACCGCATCTACATCTGGAGTGACCTGAGGTGCGAATTCCTATGACAGCAGGAGCACTCTCTCGGTTATCCAGCCCATCCTGACTGCAGATCTCTTCGTCAACCTGGTGAATCAACCTGTTGTGCTGCCATTCAGGTGCGTGTTTTCCAACAGGAAATTTTTGGAAATTTGTGGTAAGATCCTAATGGACCAAACTGCTGAAGTCATCGGCCCCTAGGCTTATGCACTACTTAATGGGAGTTTTACTATCTTTTGATTCAAAAAATCGATTTTTTTTAAAAATTGCATTATTGGATCCAAAAAAGTGTTTAGAATCCACCCCTGAAACGGTTTTTCCGAATTTGTGTGTGTGTGTGTGTGTGTGTGTGTGTGTGTGTGTGTGTGTGTTGGTCTTAAGTCCTGAGACTGGTTTGATGCAGCTCTCCATGCTACTGTATTCTGTGCTAGCTTCTTCATCTCCCAGTACCTACTGCAGCCTACTTCCTTCTTAATCTCTTTAGTGTATTCATCTCTTGGTCTCCCTCTACGATTTTTATCCTCCACGCTGCCCTCCAATACTAAATTGGTGATCCCTCGATGCCTCAGAACATGTCCTACCAACCGATCCCTTCTTCTAGTCATGTTGTGCCAGAAGCTCTTCTTCTCCCCAATTCTATTTAATACCTCCTCATTAGTTATGTGATCTACCCATCTAATCTTTAGCATTCTTCTGTAGCACCACATTTCGAAAGCTTCTATTCTCTTCTTGTCTAAACTATTTATCGTCCACGTTCACTTCCATACATGGCTATACTCCATACAAATACTTTCAGAAACGACTTACTGACATTTAAATCTATAATCGATGTTAACAAATTTTTCTTCTTCAGAAACGCTTTCCTTGCCATTGTCAGTCTACATTTTATATCCTCTCTACTTCGACCATCATCAGTTATTTTGCTCCCCAAATAGCAAAACTCCTTTACTACTTTAAGTGTCTCATTTCCTAATCTAATTCCTTCAGCATCACCCGACTTCATTCGACCACATTCCATTATCCTCGTTTTGCTTTTGTTGATGTTCATCTTGTGCCCCCCTTTCAAGACACTGTCCATTCCGTTCAACTGCTCTTCCAAGTCCTTTGGTGTCTCTGAATTACAATGTCATCGGCGAACCTCAAAGTTTTTATTTCTTCTCCATGGATTTTAATACCTATTCCGAACTTTTCTTTTGTTTCCTTTATTGCTTGCTCAATATACAGATTGAATAACATCGGGGATAGGCTACAACCCTGTCTCACTCCCTTCCCAACCACTGCTTCCCTTTCATGTCCCTCTACTCTTATAACTGCCATCTGCTTTCTGTACAAATTGTAAATAGTCTTTCGCTCCCTGTATTTTACCCCTGCCTCCTTTAGAATTTGAATTCCGAATACGGAACGGAAATGTTTGTTGTACGCAGTTGAACAAAAAAATGCACCTGCCTGAAATCGGCCTTTTTCACGCACCAGTTTTCTTTCTTTCGCAGGACGAGTTATTGCACGGGTGCTTGGGAGGAAACACACAAAATTCAAATGAAAGTTTGAACGCGTGTGTTTGGAAGTTAGCCCCCAAGCATTTGCATTCTGGTGCGAAGACTGTGGAGATTGCGACCTTCCTGGCAGTGAGCAGCTTCAACGAAGGGTATTCAGCAATTCTGAAGACCATGACAACGATGGACGTCACCCTGGGACTCTATTCGACACAGTTCGCCAAGCATTCGGACGACCACCGGATTCAAGCGGCCGAAAACCGCTTGTCACCGGCCGTACGAGCGGCTCTGGAGCACCGCAGGATGGCCCAGATCGAGCAGAATGCCCTCTGTGAGGAAGAGGAAGGACTAGTTTATGGACCCGGAATAGCAGACTGAACGTAAGTTGCATAATATTGCATTTATATGCAGTCAAAACTTAAAATGCGTTTTTCTCGAAATGACTTTTTTTAATCGCGTGGTACGGTAAGTTCAAATCTACTGAACCGATTGGCATGATTATGTGTTTCCAACGAAGCTAACTAAAATGTCTAGGAGTTGTACCACTTTTATTCCGATCTATCAATTATAAATATTTTTACTTGCCCAACGAAGTCGAAAAATCGATGAAGAAAACCCTAGTTTTGTTCAAATGGTCACCATTTTGTTTCCTATGGTCCAAATAACTTAAACTAGGTCCAACTCCTGAAGAATGCTATATACTTCGCTAATGTCAATTCAATTTTGATTTCAGACGAGCCGGCTGACTTGTGACATACCGCGCGTGGAGGTCTACATCGAAATTTTGTTTCGATCCGACGGCACTTTTTCCTTTTCTCTTCGACATTTCTGGTCAAAAAAATTCCGGTTTGTACAGTAGACATTTTTACCAAATTTGACACTGATATCTATAACAGACCCCGAGAAAAAAATTCTCAAAGAATATGCTTTTTTTCGGGCCAAAGATAGTAAACCTCCCCTTAATCCAACTTATGCTAAGGACAACACTCACACCCATTCCCGAGGGAGGACTCGAAACTCCGCCGGGGGGGGGGGGGGGGGGGGGGACGGCGGCGGCGGGAGCTGCGTGAACCGTAGCAAAAGCGCCTCAGACCGCACGGCTACCCCGCGCGGCTTTCCAACAGGATATCGCTCGCCCACATACCACTATTGTAACCCAACACGCTCGATAGAGTATCGAGCTATCTCGTTGGCCTGCTCAGTCACCAGATTTGTCTCTAATCGAGCACATATGTGACATCATCAGATGACAACTCCAGCGTTATCCGTAGATAGCATTAACCGTCTCTGTATTGAGCGAGAAAGTGCAACAGGTGTGGAACTCTACCTCAAAAAGCTGACATCTGGCACCTGTACAACACAACATGCTTGCATGCAACATTCTGGCGGTTACACCTGCTATTAATGTACAAGCATTTCACATTTGCAATGGCTTATCTCACACTTACATAAACTTGTGATCTTTTAGTGGAAAGCACATAAATATGTTATCTAGACAAATGTATTCTCGAAATTTCATTGTTCTATATAAATTAGTTTTTGGTACTGTGACTTTTCCCATCAGAGTAATGGGAATATTACACGATTGGATTTGTTGGTGAATTTACGTGCTGATATCAGCACCACCTGTGGTAACAACAGTGGCTCTAACCCGGCTGGGCATCGGGTTCGAACTGAGACTACATAACAGATAAGGGTATATCATTGCATGCTGCCTCACCTCGGAGCGAAATTTCATCAATCGTAGTGGCTGGCGGGTGGTGGCGTGTGAGCCTCTCGACAACTACGACCAGGTGTTTTCAGTCAGTTAGACAACATCCTTACCGTGGCGAATGAGAACACTGTTTGTGTAGAGGTAGGCCAGGACAACGTGGGCACATGGGGTCTTGCGTTAATTTGTTGAAAGATAATGTCCCAGATACTTTGAAGGTAGAGAGTAACCAACGGGCTTAATACGTCAGAAATATAACCGGTTGTCCACAATACCGCTTATGCGAGACAGAGGTGAACTTGTCGAGTACCCAATGGGACCTGATACTACCATGCACTGTGCTTGCCTCGTATGGCGATGACGAATATAATGTGTCAATGTTCATTGATGTGGTAGCTTCCACACACGGTACGTCCATTGTGACGGTGGTACTCCGAACCAGAAATAGTCTGATAAGAATAGGTGCCGCCACTCTTGTATCTAATATAGTCGGTGAGTGCACCAGTATCATAGCGTCCCTCTCTGTTGCTGGATCAAGGGAAACCACAACAATGGTGGAAATGTTGACAGTTCGATGCCCGTCTCGTTGCACGTGACGTGGATTTACGAATCTTCTTGGTCGTGTAAACGATGTTTATCCTCTCGGGCGCTCGTCGTGCTGGGACGCAGAGACTGCATCGTGTTGACTAGGGCGTCCCTAAACATAGATTTCATATTCTCTTGACGTTAGTGGAACCCTGCCCAACGAGACAGGCGAAACCTCGGAACGATAAAACGCAGTTTCTACAGGCCACCGTCTTTCCACTGTCGAATTGTGACACTTGCTGAAAAAGTTTCCCCTTTTTAACGAGACATATAACTGTCTTCTCACAAACAAACAACATTCAAGTACTATTTCTGAATGTGAAACCAGCTCCATAAGCATTCCTCAAATGCAGAATGTGCACGGCGGTACTTCTCCCTCGATGGTGGGTCTGCGCTGAAATGCTTTGCATATAAAAACGTGCAGTACATGTCATGACAATTTTGTAGTTTGTTGCAGGCTGCCTCCAAGTTATTCCAGTTTTAATAGCTGGCAGTGTGCTTATTAAAGAAAGTAATTTTTAATTGTGAAATGTATTCGAAAATTGTAAATAGGTTTGGACAGAAGCTATACGCTTTAGTAGACAATGTCTCTATTGGGGGAATCACATGAATTGTGTGATGAAGAGACTAGGACATTTGGAACATTGGATCAGTCCTGGAGGCCTGCTCGGATAGACTAAGTGGCCACACGCTCGAAATCCGGGTTCGTGTACAGCACCGGCACAGATTTTCATATGTTTCTAGAAAATCGTATAACACATTTCATAATTTAATACAGCTGTCAATCTTCAACAGTTATCTGTTGCATCCAACGAAACAGACGCTGTAAAATACAGGCACTGCAATACTGTGTGCCAGTTTTTAATGCGTGGTGCATTTTTGTCGCCGCACACAGACACACACACACAAACACACACACACACACACACACACACACACACAAGTACAAAAGCACACGCACATACACACACGCATACACACACACAGCGCGCTTGAACATTGCGCATGGATAGCAAAAAGGGTGGAAATTAGATTAAAAACAAGCGTGTTCTTCCAATAGTAGTGCCAGAGACAGGGATTAATGTGGAGTTTTTCTGGGTGTCTTCTCTTAAAATTGCCTTGAGCAGATGGGTAGAGAACCAACTCGAGAGGGTAACGTCTCAGACCTCCTGGCAACAAACAGACTTGGACTTATAGAATCAGTTAACGTAGAGGAAGGTATCAGTGACCATATGGCTATGACAGCATCTATGACGACGGGTTCTACAAGGAATGTTAAGAAACGTAGGAAGGTATACTTCCTCAGCGAGGGCGACAGGATACAAATTGCAGAATAGCTCAGCAGTCAGCATCAGTAATGAGGACGAAGATGTGGAGAAGAAATGGAAAAAATTCAAACCCATCGTTCAATACGCCCTAGAAAAGTGTGCTCCGAGTAAGGTTTTAAGGGATGGGAAAGATCCACCATGGCTTAATAGCCATGTTAGAAAAGCGCTAGGTAAACAAAGTGCACTTCACCTCAGATAAGAGAAGTACAAACCTACCTGACTAAAATAAGCTGAATGAAGCGAAAATGAGGGTAAGGAGAGTAATGGGAAAAGAGTTCAATGATTTTGAAAGTAAGACGTTGTCAAACGACGTGAGTGTAAACCCTAAGAGATTTTAGTCGTATGTAAAATCAGTAAATGGGTCAAAATCATCTATTCATTTTCTCAGCGACCACACCGCTACCGAGACGGAAGATAACAGAGAGAGGGCCGAAATACTGAATTCGGTCTTCCGAAGCTGTTTCACTGCGGAAGATCTTGAAACTGTCCCTCCTTTCAACAGTCGTGCGAACGTCGAAATGGCAGATATTGACATTACGGATCGCGGACTAAAAAACAGCTACAATCGCTTAGTAGCGGATAGGCGTCAGGATCAGATGAGATACCTTTAAGATTCTATAAAGATTGTGCGAAAGAACTTGCTCCTCTTCTAGCAGTAATTTATCGTAGATCGCTTCAGCAACGAAAAGTGCCTAACGACTGGAAAAAGCGCAGGTCATTCCTGTTTTTAAGAAAGGCCGTAAAACAGATCCACACAATTATAGACCTATAGCGTTGACGTCAATCTGTTGTAGAATTACGGAACATGTTTTATGTTTAAGAATTATGACGTTTTTGGAAAACAAACACCATCTCTATAAAAATCAGCAAGGATTCCGCAAACAGAGATCCTGCAAAACTCAGCTCACTCTGTTCCCCCATGGGATTCACAGCGCAGTTGACCTTCGGTACACAAACCATCAGATTATTTGACTTGTCGCTCTAACGAAGTAGGGGAGTGTCAGGAATATGTCTCATGGTCTTATCGTGGCGTGTAAAAAGCATAGAAATTACTTAACTTGATTCTGGATGCTGTTTACAATTGACAATCTGAAGTTCCTTTGGTCTTGGTACGTTAATCTTATTCTCACATATCTCTGATACTTGACAAAGTGTCTATACATTTCTCTTCATGGCTATGTACAAGAATATGATAATCTTATTAGGCGCAGACTGAAACTTGACTACAGACTGGTACAGACTAATGTAGACGTACAGACAGGTGCAGATAAATGAAAACTAATGCAGACTGACTGATCGGAGGTCTGTACACTCGTTATAATACCTCGCGCGTTGAGGTATCACGGCGCGAGTGTGACCCGCGAGGAGAAAAGGTTCTACGTTAGCAGCAATCTCATTGGCTGCGTTACATATTAATACGCGGATCGGCGCAAGCAGAATTTGGTCCGTCTCTAAGACAGCGCCATCTCGTAGTGCGGAGACGGACGAGAGTTGCGCCTGCGCCTGCGCTGTTGTGCTTAGTGGAGGGCGCTCTAGTGGGAAAGTTGTGTACGCGCTGAATACGCGGAACTATGTACACAACACGGTGTATGATGTAGATGTAGTCTTTGTAAAACTGCGTCATGAATAGTCACGTCCCATTCCTATCATATAAACTTCTTTCAAATTGTACATAGGTAGGTACTCGCTTGAAGAGTAGCATCAGACTCAACTGTAGAGTGCTCTCCACCACTAAGGAAGAAGCTCTGCGTATACCTTTGGATGGTCGGCGAAAGGTGCCTTTCTCCAGCGTCCTCCAACTAATCCCGAGGCGATCGAAGGCGCGATTTCCAATTCGCAGCTAGGAAGGCACCAGATGGCCGTGAACTAGCGGGAGCGAACAGCGTACGCGCGACAAAACAGGATGCGTCTGCGGTGAAAGGAGTCGAAAGACAAGGCTTCGGTACTGCTGCTCGCCTCTAGAATTACCTCAGCGGATCGCCTGGCGGACGGAGACCAAAGGCGCCGCCGGACATCCTATTATCGCCTCGTTGACGCCACTTTGCGGCATAACTGACGGTTGTCGGTGGCTGCGCCACGAAAGGAGTACCTACGTACAACGTGTGGGAATGGGGACGTCCGAGATTTCCGACTCGCGTGTGCAAGCGTACGGGTGCAAAACCATAAAAACAACAGTTCAACCATTTTTTGACGGGGATCTAACAAATTTTTAAATTTTCTAAGCAATTTTATGCTGCGTCTCCCAGAAGATATGGAATACAGAGATATACAGGGTGTAAATTTTAAGTTGACAAACCAGAATAACTCGAAAAATAAGCTTCTCACGAAAAAATGTGTAGAATCCAAAGTTGATTATTTTTGAGGGGGACATCTGCTGGTGCTAAAATTAGCCCGCCACCCCAGCCCCTTGGGGTTGGGGCGGGAGGTAAATTTCAAATTTCAAATGGGAACCCCCATTCTTTATTGCAGAATCAGATTGTGCATAAAAACTACGTACATTTCGTCTTAAACTTTTGTTTTGATTCTTGGGGCTGTAATTAAAGAAAATCCATCTTCTCAACATCTGTAAAACTCTAATTCCTCCCTCTCAAACACAAACCCAAATATTTGGGTCAACATTTGTAAAACTCTATTTCCTCTCTCTCAAACCCCATCCTATGGGGCGAGAGGGAGAGCTTTAATTTTATCCCTAACCATTTTCCACTCAAACATGAGAACATGGATTTTCCTGAATTACAGTGACAACTAGCAAAAATCAAAAGAAATGTTTAAGTCAAATTTTTTTTTTCCTTTATTGTAATTTTCATCACCTGATACAGTCGGGCTGTCAGCAGCATAGTACGCTGCTCTTCAGCCTTAAGTGGAACAATAACAAGACATATAGGTGGGACAGACACTACAGTAAAAACGGCGGGCAAAAAAAGGAGATTTAAAAAACAATAAACATGAAGCCGTTCACGCTGGACTCGAAAAAACAGGAAACACTTGGTGACATGGCGCACAGAACACGGATGACGGCGACGGCACACGTGAACAGTTGATTCGTGACGGTGACAGAACACTAAACACAAATCGAGGTACACACACGACACACAGATGGCGATGATCTCCGGCGCGCGAAAGTCCACTGAGCGTGTGCGAGTCCGGGGACCTGCCAAGAGAGGAGGAGGAGGAAGGGGAGTGGGAGAGCGAGAGGGGAGAGCAGAGATGCCACGGGCAGGGGAGATAGGTGGGGAGGGAAGAAGGGGGAGGGGAAGCCCGGGGGAAGAGGGGTGGAGGGAGGGGACGGGGGAAAAGGAAAAAGAAGGGAAGAGAAGAGAAGGGAGGGAGGGTGCCGAAAGGAAAGGACACTGGAAGTGGGGGGTGGGGCAGGGTCAAAGTTGATAGGAGGGGTAGATGGAGGGGACGAGGACATCATCAGGGAGGGGGAGCTGGCGGAAGCCACCTTGGGAGAGGGTAAGGAGGGTGGAGAGATGGAGACCGGGTGGGATGTGGGAATACAGGCGCGGCAGCGGGCGGGGGTGGGAAAGGATCGGGCACACGAGCGGGTGAGGAGGATCAAGTTTATGGGAGGTGTACAGGATCCATATCCTTTCAAGGAAAAGGAGGAGGTGGGGGAAGGGGATGAGATCATACAGGATCCGCGTGGGGGAGGGGAGACGGATGCGATAGGCAAGGCCGAGAGCATGGCATTCAAGGATTTGGAGGGATTTATAAAAGGTAGGGGGGGTGGAGATCCAGGCTGGATGGGCGTAACAAAGGATAGGGCGGATGAGGGATTTATAGGTGTGGAGGATTGTGGAGGGGTCCAGACCCCACGTACGGCCGGAAAGGAGCTTGAGGAGATGGAGGCGGGAACGTGCCTTGGCTTGGGTTGTCCGGAGATGGGGAGCCCAGGAGAGGCGACAGTCGAGGGTGACGCCAAAGCACTTAAGGGTGGGAGTGAGGGCGATAGGACGGCCGTAGACGGTGAGATAGAAATCAAGGAGGCGGAAGGAGGGGGTGGTTTTGCCTACAATGATCGCCTGGGTTTTGGAGGGATTGACCTTGAGCAACCACTGGTTGAACCGGTCAAGATTTAAGTCAAAATATCCGTAGCTTTTATGTAGAATCTGATTCTGCATAAAAAAAATTTGAATCCCATTTGAAATTTTAAAGTTACCTCCCGTCCCACCCCCACGAAAATAATCAACTTTGGATTCTACACATTTTTTCGTGTGAAGCTTATTTTTCGAGTTATTCAGGTTTGTCAACTTAAAATTTGCACCCTATATAGAAGAGGGCCGAGTTACCTATGAATCAGACGCATCATAGTTACGGTCAGGCTCCTCAGAGGGCACCACCGGGAAGACATATTTTACACATCCGCCTGACGTCACACAAACAGTTCCCAGGTGGACATCTACCGGCTAAAAGCGGGTATAAACCGATACAGGGCTCTACTCAAGAGAGTAGTACCGCACAGTGCCTGTAGACAAAATCAGGACTTCATCACAGCCGCCGCCAAGAGGAGCCAGCAGAATATTTTGTATGTGAGCAAAATCGTCGTTAATTAGATTCGGACTAGACCAGAGTTAAAGAGAGATCAGTAAAAGTAAACACTGAACTACAGCCAAGCGCTGTATTCCTACTACATTCAAGTATTATAGAATTTCTGTAGTTAAATTATTGCAAATTGTTGCCAAATTGCCGCAGCTGTTGCCTAACCCTCAGTAGTTACGTGCAAGGAAGCCGCTTCTTAAGAGCAACTACCTTTGGGGGGTACTGAGCGAGGAGGCGCATTGTTTAGCCCAATGGATTCGCGTCCGGGAGGACGACGCTTCAAATCCGCGTCCAGCCAACCATATTAAGGTTTTCCGTGGTTTTCCTAAATCGCTTAAGTGAAATACCGGACGGTTTATTTGGAAGAGCCGGATTCCCTCGACACCCCCGAAGTAGTAAGCTTGACCCCATGTAACGAACTCTGAATGGACGACTTCTCTCACATCGAAAAAACAAATCAGCATTATTTTAATGTTGGATTTCTCCTGGCGAGCTTTCTTGGAGTAAGGCGAATTGGAAGCCTTCCACTGGCTTGATTGTTGCTTTGATTCAGGATCGAGAGCGTAGCACCAAATTTTGTCGTCTGTGATAATTTTTGAAAAAAAGCTTGGATCATTGTGGGACTCCTCTTTCAAAGGTCAGTATGCTTCCACGCGAATTTGTTTTCGGTCAGTTGTCAGCAGTCGTAGTACTAATTCGGCAGCCACCCATTTCATTCCAAAATCTTCCGTCAAAATTCACTGCACTGAACTCCAAGTAACTCACGACAGCTTCACACTTTCTTCAATGGTCCGTCATTGATCTTCGTTGATGACTGCACGAATGTTTTCAACATTTTCATGTGTTCGGACCGTGGAAGGACGACCAGAACGACGTTTGACATCAGTTGGCATTTCAACATTTTTGAAGTTGGAAAACAACTCAAACACTTAAGCTTTCTCGTCAGCATCTTTGTTGTAAACCGCTCCTCACATTTCAAGAGTTTCTGTTCCACTTTTTCCGATCAAAAAAGCAAAGTTTTACCACCGCACGCTGTTCACCAAAAAGAGCCATAGCAAAAAGGGCAAAAATAAAAAACAGTTGTCACTATAAACTGTGTCGAAAGTAGTCTTCACATTTTTAATCGACGGCATTTTTAATCTGGAATGTTCAGTCTATCCGCCACTAGCGGCAAAACGCGGTGCTATAGAGCTCTGCCCGTCAAAAAATTAGTTTGGTTCGATTTGGGTACCCCATCGTATGTGACGATTTCAAACAATAGGTTTACTCGTTATTATGACAGGTCTCGTAATTTTTATTGAAACCTACAACAACACTTCAGAGCAACACACATAAATGACACTATGTTTCAACACAGTCACCAAGTGTCTGTAAACAGCGCTCGGAACGTTCTACCAATTGTTCACTTTCTCGAAAGAGAAATCTGTTCCTTGGTCAAGGGGCCATTCGAGAACTACTGTGTGAAAATTCACAGGGTCGGAAAACTTCTTTTCCTTCTTAGATGCTCTTTACGCTTGCCGAAAAGAAGGAAATCGCACGATGCAAA
The DNA here is from genome assembly GCF_021461385.2 of Schistocerca piceifrons. Lineage (NCBI taxonomy): Eukaryota > Metazoa > Arthropoda > Insecta > Orthoptera > Acrididae > Schistocerca > Schistocerca piceifrons. Next base: position 216,397,366 of record NC_060143.1, on the reverse strand, counting down.
AATCTGGACTTCCCTACTGGCGTCACCCTCGTCTGTGCGGCTTTGGCAAATTTTTGGCACCATTTCACTACACCTGGTTGTGACGTTGCATTTTATCCATATCCCGTTAGAATTTCGCTGTGAATCTGTGTGTGATTTATTCGTGTGGCAGCAGGCATCGTAGTGTCCCGCGTGTTTCAAACCTTGGAGTGCCTTTCCAGCTGCCACAACATTTTACTCGAGCCTTGTGACGTATCTGTTATCCACACCGCAGCAGAATTTTGTTTGCGGGTAACCCGGACTACGTAAGCTCTTCTAACAATGCGCTACTATTATTGCGCTACGGTTCAAGTGTAAATTAATTTGTGAAGTCCTTACTTACTTAACGGGAACAAACCTTAACAGTCGTTACTACTGGAAGAATCCTCTGTCATATGTTTCACAGTGGTTTGCACAATATACAACATCCCTTGCACATGCGGTCTGTACATAGGATCTGCCATACTTTCCTGCGGCTCAATGGCCAGGTGCGAGTCATTCAATTGGACACCACTTCGGCGACTGGAAAATGGGAATATGATCTACTAAAAGAACCATTAACATGCAGCTCAGAAGAGCACTAGAGCTGTTGTCGTCCGTGTGACATGGACAAATCGGCAGTGGTAGGTCATGCACTCCCCCCCGCCTGAGGCTGGCATCTTATGAATTCATCGTCTTTCTCGCGGCTAATAGGACCTTTGAGTGCATCGTCAATGTTCTACCAACGGTATTTATTTTCACTATGTCCGACGTATTCGTCTCGTGGGAATCAGCAACTGTATTCATATTTAAGATAATTATCATTTATTTTTAAGTCTTAGTTGCACATTTCTAATTACGTTACATGTTTCGATAACTCAGGATCAACTTCAGAGGTAAGTAAGTTGTGTCAGCAACCCTTCTTGTCTATAAAGAACCACTCCGGAAACTGACCTGTCTGAATGCTGCGGTGTAGCGTGGCATGTTCTCTGACGTATGATCGTGAAGCGTCAAGACGTGTTTCTGACGCACCTGAGACCTGAAGATAATCCTGAGCGATCGAAACATGTAATTTAATTAAAAATTTGCAAGTGAGACTGAACACTAAAGGAGAATTATCTTAAATATTTCTATTCCTTCAGGATATTAGCTGCAGATCCTTTACATCCTAGTCAGTAACATTACGTGTCCACCCCCCCCCCCCCTGTTGTAGATGAGTGGTCAGTGCGACAGAATGTCAATCCTAAGGGACCGGGTTCGATTGCCCGCTAGGTTGGAGATTTTCTCTGCTCTGGGACTGGGTGTTATGTTGTCCTAATCATCATCATTTCATCCCCATCGACGCGCAAGTCGCCGAAGTGGCGTCAAATCGGAAGACTTGCACCCGGCGAACAGTCTACCCGACGGGAGCCCCTAGTCACACGACATTTATTTTAGTAACATTACGTTCATTTCCGACCTCTCCACCGCTCGCACAATTCATGTCAACAACAACAAAAGTAGACAAGATAAATTACTGCTCTGGTAGCGCCTAAGCGGTGAGGACGCGAAATTCCTTTGACGGCTTACTGAAAGACCGCCAACCAGCGGAACGCTAGCGAACACAAGCCATTGCAAACTCAACATGACCGAATGCCGTTTCTTCACTCGCGCTAAGCATTTACACCAGAGAGAATTCCTATTCGATGTGGAACGTTCGCTTGTGTTCGTTCCTTTGCAGAGGGTGCTTGAACGTTCGGCTTGCCGGGCTTGTTAAAAATTTTAAAATACCTTTGTGGCCCACTTGTCCTCTGCTTAAGTGTAGCGTTGCACGGGAGGAAGTGATTGAGCTCAACAGCACAGACGGCACCTCCTCCGCTATATCCGGGTCGCTTTCGCACCTCGAATCGCAAGAAACCCCGCCGGCGTGCCTGCGGCCGGGAGGAGACGCACCTGGTTTTGGGCTGCGGCCTCGTTGGGCGCCGCCGTGACGTGACGCGTCGCGGCCAGCAAGCAGCTTCTTTGTTTGGGTTCTTGCACAGCGCGCCGCCGCACCGGCACTCCGGAAACTGGCCGCTCTGAATGCTGCGGTCTACCGCGGCATGCGCTCCGACAGGTGCACCTTCACAACAACTAAGTGCTTGAGCAGGCCAGTGAACGCCCACGTCTGTGACTTTCTTGTTCTCTCGCATCTTGATACCGAGGATAAGAACGCGAATAATTGAAAATATTTGGGAAAGTACTCGAGAAAAGCCTAATGAAAATAACATACACAGTAGCAGGAAAGCACTCGCGAAATGCACAGGCTCAACACTTGTGTCTTTATATCTTGAAACAGTGTTCAATTGAGCGCCAAGGAAGACTGTGTGGGAAAGCCTATGGAAGAAAAATATACCCAAAAGGCTAATTCTGAAAGCTATAATGCGGTACGAAGACTGCTGCAAAAAATATGTTCAAATGTGTGTGAAATCTTATGGGACTTAACTGCTAAGGTCATCAGTCCCTAAGCTTACACACTACTTAACCTAAATTATCCTAAGGACAAACACACACACCCATGCCTGAGGGAGGACTCGAACCTCCGCCGGGACCAGCTGAGGACTGCTGCAGTTGTGCACAGACAGTGAGGCGTAGCGCCTTGCCTCTCGCCTATGGAAGTATGACCGATATTACACCATCATATTTCTTTGACAAAGAGATATGATCAAATATTCGTCAAATTTATTCGACAAAGATGTTTGACTTGGCGCTAAAAGGGGGTATTACATTGTCGTCATATTTTACACCAAATTTCAAGCTGTCAGACAACAACTACTTGTTATTTTGCACTGCAGTTGCTTGTACCACAATGGCATTGTGCATGCAGTTCACACTCAGTATTTTTTTTTATGAGAGCTGCAAGTAGAGAACGTCAAGTACTATACAAATTACTTACGAATGGATGAGAATGCATTTCAGTATTTGCTCAGTAAAGCGATTTCTCTTATAAAAAAGCACAATACTCATTTGAGAAACAGTATATGTGCAGAAGACAGGGTCACGGTGACGGTACGATTTCTTGATGCAGGAGAGAGCTACTGTAGTGGCATTCGAAACCACGTAGCACATTATCCAAAAATTATTCCAGAAACGTGTGAAGAGCTTTGTAAAACACTGAAGGGGGGATATCTGAAGGTAAATAAATTGTTAGTACAATGTATTGGTAATAAGAACTATTTTTATTTTTCAATAATTTAATTAATAGAATTAACGTTCCAACAACCAGAAAATTAATAAAAAGTACTAAACAGATGAAGCTCTTTTTGGCTTGTGGCATGCAGAGTTCAAAAACAGACAAAGTAAAGTGGAGAGCTAAGAAATTTTCTTTTTATTTTAGTACGAAGTCAACTGCAGCATATTCCACATGCCCGTCGGCACACGATTAATAACATGCAGGCGCGCGGGATTAGCCGAACGGTCTAAGGCGCTGCAGTCATGGACTGTGCGGCTGGTCCCGGTGGAGGTTCGAGTCCTCCCTCGGGCATGGGCGTGTGTGTTTGTCCTTAGGATAATTTAGGTTAAGTAGTGTGTAAGCTTAGGGACTGATGACCTTAGCAGCTAAGTCCCATAAGATTTTACACACATTTAAACATTTTTTGAATAACATGCATTTTGCCTCTTGCTTACCCCTCCCCCCTCACCCTTCCCACCATACCCCAGTCGAAGCAAGGTTATTAAAAAGAGTCCCAACCATCACTGGTCCCAACTTTGAAACCACGTTTACAAACGAGCTACAACAAACATGCTACAGAGACGTCAAATAACTGTAGCGACGCCAGTGCTCCAAGTGGTTATACTTCACATAGCAGTGAACACAAGACGAACGACTTTCAGGATCAAATCTACGGTGAGGCTCTAGATTTGATCTTATTTCTTTGATGAAAGGTGAGATTTGACAAAGTTCCCTATTACACTGTCAAATTTCTTTGACTTAAATATTTGACATATGAACTTTGACAAAGAAATGTGATAGTGTAATACCGGCCTAAGAGACCACAGGAGGCAGACAGCTTCATACATGAGTCATGTGACAGATGCGCTTAGATCCAGTAGCTAGCTGCAAGTAGTTCTACATCTTACTGACTGTGAAGTTATGAAGTAGTTGAAAGTCTACATTTGAAGCACGAAACTGTATCTATTGCGATTATTGGGAATTTTATTACTGCTAATTTGATTAGTTATTAATGTAATGACGGTGTGAGCGTGAAGTATTAAATCAATGAACATTGTCATGTCTGTTATCTGAGTATACGTTAGCGTGAGAACTTTATGCTGAGAGAGCGAATAGTACTAGGGGAAATTGTAAAGTGCAACTGGCCTGTTTGTAGGACTGAGAAAACAAGATTCATTTGAAGATAATTTTGTTATTTAAAGATGGAGCTATTTTGATATTTATGAATTTTATAAATTGGTACTTTCGATAAAATGTTCATAAAAGCTATTAAGCAGTGATTGGACAAAAGTAAAACTCGTGGGATTGCGCCGTTCAATACTAATATTGGATTGGTTAAGATGTATATTAGCCAATCAGAGCACAGTACACTTGCGCGTATTTTGTGGGCTAAGAGAATTACTTCGGATATCAGCCATCAACGTGTTCGGACGGGGATGCAAGGAGCTCTGAATACTCTCCGTCGGAAAAGGCCTCGGAAGGCCCAACGGCACCGACCGGCCGCCGTGTCATCCTCAGCCCACAGGCGTGACTGGATGCCGATATGAAGCGGCATGTGCTCAGCACACCGCTCTCCGGGCCGTATGTCACTTTCCGAGGCCGGAGCCGCTACTTCTCAATCAAGTAGCTCCTCAGTTTGCCTCACAAGGGCTGAATGCACCCCTTTTGCCAAAAACGCACGGCAGACAGACTGGTCACCCATCCAAGTACTAGCCCAGCCCGACAGCGCTTAACTGCGGTGATCTGACGGGAACCGGCGTTACCACTGCGTCAAGGCCGTTGGCAAGGAGCTCTGAAGAGATATGAAATTTTACGGATTAATGGTTACAACTTGACATAACGACATCGTCAGTTACGGCTGCAGTGGGCACGGGACCATCAGGATTCGACCGTCCACCAAGGGAAAAATGTCGGCTCTTCGGGTGAATCTCATTTTTACTACAATAAGCCGCTGGTTGTCGCCACAAACGCCGTCATCGACGTAAACGGCGGCTCGAAACTTGTAGTGGGCCACTGTTGCAGGCTGGTGAGAGCAGTATTACGCTATGGCAGAAATTCTCCTGCGCTTGTGGGATCTGTAGTAGTAATCGAAGGCACGCTGACAGTTGCAAACCACCTACATCCCTTCATGTTTAATGTCTTCCCAAACTGCGATTCATCTTTCAGCGGTATAACTGGCCGTGTGTCGGAGCCAGCGTCGTGCTACAGTGATTTGAGGAACATTACAATGAACTCGCGTTTGATGTCTCAGGACCTAAGTTCGCCTGATGTAAATCCTATAGAACCCATCTAGGAGATTATCGGGTGCCATCACCGCAAGCGCAAATCTACGACCTGTTATTTACGCGAATTACATGATCTGTGCGTAGACATCTAATGTCACAGGCCTCCACAAACCTGCCAACCTACTGTTGGATCCCTGAATCATTGATCTATTTCGTTCAAAAGACTGGCCAAAATCCTACTAAGCATGTGGCCAAAATTTTTTGGCTCATCATTGTATCTCTGATGTTTGAACTGTACATGGTCAAACACAAGCGCAGACTGCTCGTAAACTACACCTCGGCGACTGAAGTGGAAACCGATGATGATGACTTAGCTTTTGGAGGCAGCAGGGAAAAAACAGGGAGCGAAAAGCTGTGTACAACTTATTCAGAATTGCGATTGGAGTTACAAGAGTTAAAGTACACGAAATGGAAGTAGCAGTGGAGAAGTGAATGAAACAAGTTTGTAGCCTTGCCCGGATATTATTTAATATGTACATTGTCAAGCAGTAAGGGAAATCGAACATATTTTAGGAAAAAGGATTAAGGTTTATGAAGTAAAGATAGAAACTTCGTTTGCCAATAACGTTGCAATTCTCCTAGAGAGAAGAACGAACTTTGAAGAACTATATATGATGGTAGTATCTGTTCCCGAAAGAACAGTTACCGTTGATGACCATGCAGCTTTGCTAAAAATGATATGATAATTACATGGACACCCTAGCTGCAAACAGGCGTTGATGTACTTTATTGGGGACATTTTGAAAATATGTGCCCCGACTGGGACTCGAACCCGGGATCTCCTGCTTACATGGCAGACGCTCTATCCATCTGAACCACCGAGGGCACAGAGGATAGTGCGCCTGCAGGGACTTATCCCTTGCACGCTCCCCGTGAGCCCCACATTCCCAACATGTCTACACCACTACATTCGTAGTGCGCCTAATAGATGTTTGCCCATCATACTCATTACTCGTGGCAGATTAATCTACCAAGTCCCGTACGAGTTCGGGGATAGCGCGTGCGTTCGCATCCCGAGTTCGAGTCCCGGTCGGGGCACACATTTTCAACATGTCCCCAATGAAGTACATCAACGCCTGTTTGCAGCCAGGGTGTCCATTTAATTATAATTTCACTTTGAAGAACAGTCGAACGGAATGGACAGTCTTTGAAAGAGGTTGAAAGACGAGCATAAACAAAAGTAAAACGAGGATAACGGAATGTAGTCGAATTAAATCAGGATATGCTGAGGGAATTGGTTTAGGAAACGAGACACTAAGAGTAACATATGGTTTTTGCTATTTTGGCAGCACAAAAACTGATGATGACCTTAGTAGAAAGGATATAAAATGGAGACTATCAAAAGCAAGTAACACCTCTCTGGAAACAAAGGAATTTTTTAACATCTGAATATAAATGTAAATAATAGGAAGTCTTTACTGAATGTGTTGTTAGGGAATGTAGCCTTGTATGGAGGAGAAACGCGGACGACAAACTTTTCAGACAAGAACAAAATACAAACTTTTTAAATGTGACGCTAAAAAGTACACTGAAGATCATATGGGTAGATCGTACAACTACTGAGAAGCTACTAAGTAGAACAGGGGAGGAAAGAATTTTGTGGTACAGCTTCAATAGATGAAGAGATTTATTGATAGGATCCTGAGGCATCAAGGAATAGAAGGCCTGTGATGAAAGGGAGTGTGGGGTAAAAATTGTCGAGAAATTCAAGACTTGAGTGCAGTAAGGAGGTGCAAATGAATGTAGGCTTCAGCAGTTTCTCGGAGATGAAGAGGTTTCCACAAAATAGACTAGCGATACAGTTGCTTCAAATCACTCTTATAACTGAAGACCACAAAAAAAGCACATCCAGCTTTACCAGTTATGATACTTACAGAAGACGTCGACAGAAGAGGTTGTAAGAGCTTAGCGTCAGTAGAGCTTAAATACCGGTATTTCATCAGCTAGAAGCGTTGACATACTTAGTGGACATACGCTTTCCAAATTAATCCCAAATCACGACGCACAGCTGTAACTCAATTGGACCTATTTAAACGGAGAACGCAAAGTGCCTTAGTTTGCTGCGTTGTTGCCTCCTCGATCTGAGACACATTGGGTAACTGAGTGAGCGAGTTAGCTGCACCATGGGGAACTGTCGAAAATTACATGAACCGTAAACTTGCAGCTGTCGCCGAGGTAGAGTTCTTGTTTCTGTGCGTAAATTAAAATTTACATTAAGTTGGTACATTCATCCGTGTAGAAAATATGGTGTTGTGAAAACGCGCGATTCATTTTGAAACTCCCTGTGTTGTACAACATGTTTTTAGTTATAAGAGGACAGGTTTTTAGACAGGAAATAAATAGCAGTAAATTTAAGAGACAAGAGTTTTACCATCTACGTTCCAAATCCTCCGCGCATCTCCAAGCAGCTGGAGGCAGACAGTCGGACAGTATTTATAGTTAATACCGTCGGCGGCAGCACAATACTCAGAAGCTGGCAAACTCGTTACGAGTATAGCATTCGCAGAAGTGTGGGACGAACGCCCACAGTCCTTGGTATTATATCACCTCTGCCCTAGTCGGGACAGGGTTGGGTGACGGGTGACGCACGTTTGTTACGTATTTACTCAGTTAACTGCACGTTCCGTGGACCGTAATGGCCACATTTGCTATGATGCGGTATGAGTCCATTTTACAATTGTAGTGCACTTTCTCAGGGAAGACTGTGGGAATATGCTGAAAATCTACATGATTTTTATTTTACCTCCTTTAACTCTTTTCGTTGCTGTAGGCCGCAGTCAGGAGACTGGTTTGACACAGCTCTTCATGCTACTCTATCCTGTGCGATCCTCTGCACCACTAAATAACTACTGCAGCCTGCATGCATCTGAATCTGCTTACGGCATTAAAGCCTTGGTTTCCCTGTGCAATCTTTACCCCTCACACCGTTAATAAACTGAGGATTCCTTGATGGCTCAGGACGTGTTCTATCGGCCGATACCTTCCTTCAGCGAAGTTGCGCTACAAAAATTGATCTCGTACTTCTAGAGTTCCAGAAGACTTTTAACACTGTACCACACAAGCTGCTTGCAGTGAAATTGCATGCTTATGGAATATCGTCCCAGTTATGTGACTGGATTCATGATTTCCTGTCTGAGAGGTCATAGTTCGTAGTAATTGACGGAAAGTCATCTAGGAAGCTCATCCTCTACTTTTAGTGTCTCATTTTCTAATGTAATTCCCTCCGTATCACCTGCTTTAATTCGACTGAAGTCTACACCTTCATGTGCCACATTGAGACCGAATGGACATTACTGTTGTTTTCAACCTGTGGTTCATTTAGCAAGCGGATAAGCGTCAACGAGATGCTCAGTCAACTCCAGTGGCAGACGTCACAAGAGATGCGTTGTGCTTCACGATGTCGTTTACTGTTCATATTCCGAGAACATACGTTCCTAGAAGAGTCGACTAATATATTGCTATTGCTTTCTCCTACCTTTATGTCACGAAACGACCATGAAAGTGAAACTGATAAGACAGTAACTCACACGGAGGCTTATGCCGGCCGGAGTGGCCGAGCGGTTCTAGGCGCTACAGTCTGGAACCTCGCGATCGCTACGGTCGCAGGTTCGAATCCTGCCTCGGGCATGGATGTGTGTGATGTCCTTAGGTTAGTTAGGTTTAAGTAGTTCTAAGTTGTAGGGGACTGATGACCTCAGCAGTTAAGTCCCATCGTGCTCAGAGCCATTTGAACCATTTTTTTTTTTTTTTTTTTTTTTTTTTTTTTTTTTTTTTTTTTTTTTTTTTAAACGGAGGCTTAGCAACAACCGTTCTCGCCGCAGACTATTTGCGACTAGAACAGGAGAATGAGGAAGTGACTGTGGGTAGATTTCGCCACATACTATAAGGTGGTTTGCAGAACAGAGATGTAGATGTGACTGAATGTTGACAACAAACTTCGTATTGTGAGGCTCGTTTTAGTACTCCTAAATATTTGAAGAGCTGCCTGCAACAGGTTCTAGAGTGGGAACTAGTTACTACCATAACAGCACTGTTAGGCAAAAAAAATTAAAGAATAAAAACAGTTTTTTTCCTGAATCACGAATTATCCCAGAAAATAATGTCATTAGTGAGCGAAAATGTGAGAAATAACTGAAGTTTCTGACACGTTTATATCATAAATGTGATATTATCAGTAACTCGAAAGCTGTAGAGCTAAGACATTTAAAAATACATACAACGCGTTACTTTTATCAGATGTTATCAATAGAAGCACTCAAGGATCTCAGTGGTAAGATTCACTAATGACATTGCTATCCTGAGTGACAGCGAAGAAGAATGACATGATCTGATGAATGGAATGAACAGTCTCATAAGTACAGAATACGCATTGAGCGTAAATCGAAGAAAGACAAAAGTAATGAGAAGTAGCAGAAATGAGAACAGCGATAAAGTTAACATCAGGATTGATGGTCACGAAGTAGATGAAGTTACGGAATTCTGATGCCTAGGCAGAAAAACAGCCAATGACTGAAGGAGCAAACAGGGCGTCAAAAGCAGAACAGCACTGGCAAAAAGGGCATTCCTAGCCAAGAGAAGTCCACTAGTATCAAACATAGGCCTTAATTTGGAGAAGAAATTTCTGAGAATATACGTTTGACGCACAGCATTGTATGACAATGAAATATGGATTGTGGGAAAACCTGAACAGGAGAGAATTGAAGCATTTGAGATGTGGTGCTACAGACGAATGTTGAAAATTTGGTGCACTGACAGGGAAAGGAATGAAAAGGTTCTGCGGAGATTCGGAGAGGAAAGGAATATGTGGAAAACGCTGACAAGGAGATGTGACAGGATGACTGGACGTCTGCTAAGACGTCAGGGAATGAGTTCCATGCTACTAGAGGTTAAAAACTGTGGAGGAAGACAGAGACTGGATTACATCCAGCAAATAATCGAGGACATGGGTTGCAATTGCTGCTCTGAGATGAGGAGATTGGCACGAGAGAGGAACTCATGGAGGAACACGTCAAACTAGTCTGAAAGCTGATCACTAAAAAAATAAAAATAAAAAGCACTCAAGAATTTAAAATATTCAAATATTCATCAGCATTTATTGATTTAACTTCATGTATTATTTCTAACGATATGGTCAGGGCTTGTGCAATGCTGAATGGTATATTTTGTGTTTTGTCCAGATTCACTGGCAGTCCATTGGCAGAGAACCAGTTATTAATTTTCAAGTGTTGATGTTACTCCACTAGGTTTGATTATAATCGCTGTATCGTCAGCAAGGAGAATTATTTCTTCTTTTTGGATATACGATGGAATGTGAATCACGTATAAGAAGAACAAAATTGGACCAAAGATTGTCCCCTGTGGTACACCTGCAATGTTGTTTTTTTTTTTTTTTCCTATTAGAAAATACTTTTTCGTTTTGTACACTCGACGAGTTCTTCAGTACTGTACTCTGTAACATTTTCGTTAGACACGATGAATAGCAGTTCACATCCAGATGATAGGGTAATATTTGAGCTAGAAGAGACCGACAGGTGCTGCTCTGTCATCAACGGCGTTTGACCCCCTGCCCTGCCGGACGCGGGGCAGTCGCTGCGTGGGCCCGGCCTGCCAGCCAGATACGTCTTCTCTTCCCGGCACCGTCCTTAAGTGACGCACCGCTTCGGATGAGCCGCTCTCCTTGACCGAGGAGCTATTTCGACTCTCGCACGGTCGACGGCGTTGCGACACCAACACGTCGTGCCGTATCCAGCGACGGTGTACCGCAATCGCAGAAAGCGACACAATACTCTCGGAGCTGCGACACCTTTTCGTAATCGAAAAGCCTGCTGTTAGTTAGTTAGTTAATTGCGTGTTCCACTGATCAATCGCACGGTACGGTAGCCGTTATCATGTGGAACGTGTCAAGTGCACAAGACATGCACGTATGAATACAATTATGTTAAGGATGTAAGACATGTATATTTCTATTGTTTATTGTCAAATCACAATTTATGAAAGATGTTTATATTTTATTAATAGGATTAAGTAGGAATAATTAATATTTGTCATGTTGGAAATAATTGTGGTAGCAGGGAATGTCTGCACCAAAGTATTGTTGACAAGAGAGACCGCAAATTGATATAATTTTAAAAAAGGCGGGAGAGACCGCGTATGGATACATTTTAACAAAAGAGCGGGAAAGACCGCGCATTGATACATTTTGTAATGGTTGCAGGGATTGTCTGCACCAGAAAGCATTGTTGGCAGGAGAAACGGCACTTTAGCGTTTGTAGGAAGTCAAAGGAAAGCGAGAAGTGAAGCGAGTCGGTAGCAGGTCTGAAGCGAGAGGAGCGGTGTGCCTGTCAGCCACTAGCTACGATTTACAAGAGATTATAAACGGATGTACAGAGACATCAGCTAACTATTATAATAAGAGGAACTAATATGGAAGTGAAACATGGACGATAAATAGTTTGGACAAGAAGAGAATAGAAGCTTTCGAAATGTGGTGCTACAGGAGAATGCTGAAGATAAGATGGGTAGATCACATAAATAATGAGGAAGTATTGAATAGGATTGGGGAGAAGAGAAGTTTGTGGCGCAACTTGACTAAAAGAAGGGATCGGTTGGTAGGACATGTTCTGAGGCATCAAGCGATCACCAATTTAGTATTGGAGGGCAGCGTGGAGGGTAAAAATCGTAGAGGGAGACCAAGAGATGAATACACTAAGCAGATTCAGAAGGATGTAGGTTGCAGTAGGTACTGGGAGATGAAAAAGCTTGCACAGGACAGAGTAGCATGGAGAGCTGCATCAAACCAGTCTCAGGACTGAAGACCACAACAACAACACAACAATATTATTGAATTAATTTTTTGAGAAACTCAGGACTACTGAAGGTATGTTTGCGCATTGCTAGTTGTAAGATTATTGTAAAATAGTAAGTCCCATTTGAACGTTTGTAAAATCATTTCAATCAGAATATAATTAACTTTTGTCAGAAATATTGCATTCCTAATTATAAATCATCCCAAAAACCATCATCTACATCTACATCTACATTTATACTCCGCAAGCCACCCAACGGTGTGTGGCGGAGGGCACTTCACGTGCCACTGTCATTACCTCCCTTTCCTGTTCCAGTCGCGTATGGTTCGCGGGAAGAACGACTGTCTGAAAGCCTCCGTGCGCGCTCTAATCACTCTAATTTTACATTCGTGATCTCCTCGGGAGGTATAAGTAGGGGGAAGCAATATATTCGATACCTCATCCAAAAACGCACCCTCTCGAAACATGGCGAGCAAGCTACACCGCGATGCAGAGCGCCTCTCTTGCAGAGTCTGCCACTTGAGTATATTAAACATCTCCGTAACGCTATCACGGTTACCAAATAACCCTGTGACGAAACGCGCCGCTCTTCTTTGGATCTTCTCTATCTCCTCCGTCAGACCGATCTGGTACGGATCCCACACTGATGAGCAATACTCAAGTATAGGTCGAACGAGTGCTTTGCAAGCCACCTCCCCTGTTGATGGACTACATTTTCTAAGCACTCTCCCAATGAATCTCAACCTGGTACCAGCCTTACCAACAATTAATTTTATGTGATCATTCCACTTCAAATCGTTCCGCACGCATACTCCCAGATATTTTACAGAAGTAACTGCTACCAGTGTTTGTTCCGCTATCATATAATCATACAATAAAGGATCCTTCTTTCTAAGTATTCGCAATACATTACATTTGTCTATGTTAAGGGTCAGTTGCCACTCCCTGCACCAAGTGCCTATCCGCTGCAGATCTTCCTGCATTTCGCTACAATTTTCTAATGCTGCAACTTCTCTGTATACTACAGCATCATCCGCGAAAAGCCGCATGGAACTTCCGACACTATCTACTAGGTCATTTATATATATTGTGAAAAGCAATGGTCCCATAACACTCCCTGTGGCACGCCAGAGGTTACTCTAACGTCTGTAGACGTCTCTGCATTGAGAACAACATGCTGTGCTCTGTTTGCTAAAAACTCTTCAATTCAGCCACACAGCTGGTCTGATATTCCGTAGGCTCTTACTTTGTTTATCAGGCGACAGTGCGGAACTGTATCGAGCGCCTTCCGGAAGTCAAGAAAAATAGCATCTACCTGGGAGCCTGTATTTAATATTTTCTGGGTCTCATGAACAAATAAAGCGAGTTGGGTCTCACACGATCGCTGTTTCCGGAATCCATGTTGATTCCTACATAGTAGATTCTGGGTTTCCAAAAACGACATGATACTCGAGCAAAAAACATGTTCTAAAATTCTACAACAGATCGACGTCAGAGATATAGGTCTATAGTTTTGCGCATCTGCTCGACGACCCTTCTTGAAGACTGGGACTATCTGTGCTCTTTTCCAATCATTTGGAACCCTCCGTTCCTCTAGAGACTTGCGGTACACGGCTGTTAGAAGGGGGGCAAGTTCTTTCGCGTACTCTGTGTAGAATCGAATTGGTATCCCGTCAGGTCCAGTGGACTTTCCTCTATTGAGTGATTCCAGTTGCTTTTCTATTCCTTGGACACTTATTTCGATGTCAGCCATTTTTTCGTTTGTGCGAGGATTTAGAGAAGGAACTGCAGTGCGGTCTTCCTCTGTGAAACAGCTTTGGAAAAAGGTGTTTAGTATTTCAGCTTTACGCGTGTCATCCTCTGTTTCAATGCCATCATCATCCCGTAGTGTCTGGATATGCTGTTTCGAGCCACTTACTGATTTAACGTAAGACCAGAACTTCCTAGGATTTTCTGTCAAGTCGGTACATAGAATTTTACTTTCGAATTCACTGAACGCTTCACGCATAGCCCTCCTTACGCTAACTTTGACATCGTTTAGCTTCTGTTTGTCTGAGAGGTTTTGGCTGCGTTTAAACTTGGAGTGGAGCTCTCTTTGCTTTCGCAGTAGTTTCCTAACTTTGTTGTTGTACCACGGTGGGTTTTTCCCGTCCCTCACAGTTTTACTCGGCACGTACCTGTCTAAAACGCATTTTACGATTGCCTTGAACTTTTTCCATAAACACTCAACATTGTCAGTGTCGGAACAGAAATTTTCGTTTTGATCTGTTAGGTAGTCTGAAATCTGCCTTCTATTACTCTTGCTAAACAGATAAACCTTCCTCCCTTTTTTTATATTCCTATTAACTTCCATATTCAGGGATGCTGCAACGGCCTTATGATCACTGATTCCCTGTTCTGTACATACAGAGTCGAAAAGTTCGGGTCTGTTTGTTATCAGTAGGTCCAGGTCCGCCCCAGGTAGCTGAGTGGTCAGCGTGACAGACTGTCAATCCAAAGGGCTCGCGTTCGATTCCCGGCTGGGTCGGAGATTTTCTCCGCTCAGGGACTGGGTGTTGTATTGTCCTAATCATCATCATTTCATCCCCATCGACGCGCAGGTCGCCGAAGTGGCGTCAAATCGAAAGACCTGCACCAGGCGAACGGTCTACCCGACGGGAGGCCCTAGCCACACGACATTTCATTTTTTCATCAGTAGGTCCAAGATGTTATCTCCACGAGTCGGTTCTCTGTTTAATTGCTCGAGGTAATTTTCGGATAGTGCACTCAGTATAATGTCACTCGATGCTCTGTCCCTACCACCCGTCCTAAACATCTGAGTGTCCCAGTCTATATCTGGTAAATTGAAATCTCCACCTAAGACTATAACATGCTGAGAAAATTTATGTGAAATGTATTCCAAATTTTCTCTCAGTTGTTCTGCCACTAATGCTGCTGAGTCGGGAGGTCGGTAAAAGGAGCCAATTATTAACCTAGTTCGGTTGTTGAGTGTAACCTCCACCCATAATAATTCACAGGAACTATCCACTTCTACTTCACTACAGGATAAACTACTACTAACAGCGACGAACACTCCACCACCGGTTGCATGCAATCTATCCTTTCTAAACACCGTCTGTACCTTTGTAAAAATTTCGGCAGAATTTATCTCTGGCTTAAGCCAGCTTTCTGTACCTATAACGATTTCAATGTAAAACTTTGCAAAATTTTATTGTTGTCAAGAAAAAGTTTAACTATGAATTACGTAATTTCAGTCAAATTAATAATAGAATAACGTCAGCTTTGCTATTAAAGAATAACGTCAGCTTTGGTAATAAATACAGCCATTTATTATGAAAGCCCACCAGCAGCTAATAGAGTATAGTAAAACAGAGTAAGTATATTCATGTCGCAGTTAGATGTAGCAGTCAGATGGCGATCCAGTAACAGTAAAAAAAGGTAAGGAACAATTTTGGGTTATTGCAGATAACGACTGAGGGCCACGACGACGACACATTCTATGTTTCGTCGAAATAATCAGAAAATCATTTTTAATAAGCAGCAATTAAATTTGTATGCGAAGATTGAGAAAGAGAATAAATTTCAAAGGGAAGATTTCTGTTGTGTCTAGACAAGACAGCCTAGACACAATGCGAGGAAGCCGAAAGGCACGCGCTTAAACTCACGCAGGCTGGCGTGAGGTCTGAAACAGGATACGTAATGAATGCTATAATGAAAAGTACGTAGCTTCTGGAATACTTAACTTTAATCCACATTTGTAGAACATCGCTCTTGATGATGCATTAATAGAATCTCAATATCAATTGAATACGGCGCCTTGCTAGGTCGTAGCAAATGTAGCTGAAGGCTATGCTAACTATCGTCTCGGCAAATGAGAGCGTATTTGCCAGTGAACCGTTCCTTGCAAAGTCGGCTGTACAACTGGGGCGAGTGCTAGTACGTCTCTCTAGACCTGCCGTGTGATGGCACTCGGTCTGCGATCACTGACAGTGGCGACACGCGGGTCCGACGTATACTACCGGACCGCGGCCGATTTAAAAGCTATCACCTAGCAAGTGTGGTGTCTGGCGGTGACACCACAATTTCATTTGTTATTATTAAGCAAGAGATAGAAATCCTAAGAAAAGGTTACATAGTTTGTTGCAAAAGGGAAGGTTATCAGTAACAAAAGAGGTATAGAGAGGAGACGGGAAGGCTTCAAGGACATCATGGACTCGCCGTTCTTCATTTCTTGGCACGGAAATAGCAGTCTCTCCTACTAATTGCAATGAATGTGACATGTTTGACTCTTCTAGCAACCTGCCTTCTACGAAGGGTTTTGAATAAGTAATGGAACACAATTTTTTTCTGAAAACAGCTTCGTTTTATTCAGGATTACAATACACCATGTTTTTCCCCACTCTACGAAACCCTATTTTTCAACTCCGTTCAATGTGTTAGCCCTACGTCACCTTACTGGGGGGGGGGGGTGGAGGGGACGGAGGGGGGGGGGGGGGTGCCGTATGCCCGCATGGTGCCACTGTACTGGTCGACGTAAGAGCCAGCCACTTGCAGCATCATTAACCTCCCTATCATCCAAATACTGCTTTCCGTGGAGTGCATCCTTCACTGGACCAAACACAACGTGCAAGATACGTGCTGTAGGGTAGATGAGGAAGGACAGTTCAGTGATGTTTTGCGAGCTCCTTTCGGGTGCGCAGACTTTTGTGAGTCTTTGTATGGTCATGGAGAGGGAGAATTTCGTTAGCGTTACCTCGAGTGAGAGTGTCCCCACGTTCCAACATAGCAAGAGCGACAGTTGTGTACGTCCGCCCAACAAGCGGGAAATCGGACAGGTTTGCGCGACTTTGTTGCGATGATGATAGACGTCTCGCCCAACGACTCACCGTGCTTTTGTTCACTGCCAGGTCTCCGTAGACATTCTCCAAGCACCTGTGGATGTCTACGATGCTCTGGTTTTTCGCCAAAGGAAATGCAATGAAAACTCTCTGCTTGGAATGCACCTCCGTTACAGACGCCATTTTGAAGGCGACGTATACCCACGCCACCTATCGGAACTTCATGAAACTATACAGACTGAAACGGGAATATTCCACGATATCCACCAAAAAATTCAGCATGCTTTTAGACGATACTGTCCGAGAAAAAAATTACGTTGCGTCACTCACTGAACCATCCTCGTACATTGCCGTCCATGCGACCGTATTGTCGTCATTTAAATACGTTGTTTTTGTCGTCTTACAACAAATTTATTCCTACGTGAACGTTTTAAAGATTAAGATTAAGTATCACAACAAATTCCCCAACACGAGTCTACTATAATTAGTGAAATTCTTCTTAGAGTATCACTATGTCATGAAGGAGAGATGTGGCACAGTCTGAACAAGTGAGACCATAGACACATTGGAGACTACCTCACCAGCCAACATCAGACATTAGCCCCTGATGCTAAAAATGTCTAACAGCAAAGCTTCATGTCGTACTAATCGCTTTAGATACTCCCGTGTCAGCCCTGTGAGATGGCTGGAAAAATTCTGCTGTGAGTTCCTCAGATAAATAGCTACCATCCCTGCACATATTTTGTATAATCCGACAAATCAGGTGCCTAGGTAAGTTCACATTCTAATTCAAAGTAATCAGTGGTGGTACCTCACAGTGCAAGCAAGGAAAGTAATCGCGGGGAATGTCATCGTGATCAGTGGCAACAACTCTCACGCTTATGTTTGTATCTCAAGGAGAGCTAATACGTCCTAACCTTTGAGAGTGTAAATTGATACTTCGTTATGTTGCAGTGGTGGGTGCCCTGGGGAGGTACGTTACCGTTTTGTGTTATTGTTGTGGTGTCTATAAGAGAGGTTTTTACGTATGTACTACGTGTTTTATAATTTAAATAACGTTTGGTTGCTAATGTTTGTTTGCTCATTTACAATCTGTTTCTTCTCTATGAATGCCTTTTGGTTTTGGAAGATTTCTTGTAGGGTTAAGAGATGTTTCTTGTTATTGAATTTGAGTATTTTCATGTATGTTTCTATTGGGGTAGGGTGGTAGTTTTCTTGTCGGATGTGTTGTGCAAATATTGTGTGGCTGGTGCCATACTGCCATACTCTTTTACGTTCGTTATACCATATTTCAAATGTGCTACTGATCTGTCCTAAGTACAGATCATGACAACTTTTGCACTTAAATTGGTTCTAATCAAACGATTAGAGGGATCGATAACGCAGCTAAAGGAAAATACTGATTTTATGAGAATTCGACAATGTATTTTTTTGGGGGTTAAGCCGCGTGACTATCTACGAACGAAATAACGTCAACGTTTCTACTGTTGTTGAAGGGACATCTCATCAAGCTGCTAACAATGGCTAGTAGAGCCTTCACCCAGCGTTTTTAGCATTCTCATGCCCCGTACATAGACTCTGCTGGTGGCCCTACGATGTTTGACGAAATATACTTCGGGTAACGTTGTCATTTTCCCCTTTACTGATCGTTTAGCAAACTGAGCGCAGAAGAAAGAATATCGGTAGTGCTATGAATGAGTTCAGATTTCTCCGAAGTTTCCTTTATGGTCACTTCAGAAGATGCATGCAGGAGGAAGTAATATGCTGCTTGGCTTTTCTTGGAACATGTACTCTTTCAGATTTAGCAGTAAATTTCTCCGTGATACATAACGTCTCTCTTGTTACGCCTGTCATTAGAGTTGAAGGACTATGTCCGAAACGTCCTCAAGCTTACTATACCAATCCGCGTCAAATCTTACTGTTCTTATTTCGTTGTACTCTATTCTCGCCATTAAGTTTAACTGCTTGCGGTTCCAGGCTGGCAATAATCACTAAAGAATCGGACGAACTTTTTCTCTCGTGACGTTTCCTATCTCTTGGAAGGTGTCTCCTTCCAGTGACCTATGACAAACTCCTGGTAGTAGTTTCATCTATGGCGAGCGGCTCACATTGTCTTAGTGCCTTACGCGCAGCTTACTTCATTATTAGCTAAAACTACAGACCGTCGTCTATATTATTCAATGTGTAGAAAGAATGTACTGCCCTAAATGAACCCAGGAGAAATATGGCTTCAGAATAACATTCTTATCATTACATCACAATCTACTTCGCTACAGTATCTTCAGTAATATAAATCGGAAAATAGGAGAAATTAGTAGAGAGTTAAGGTAGGCATGTCAGGTTTGTAAGGTCCCAGAACTTTTCAACAATGAGCCATAATGCTTCTGGCAATAAATACAGGTACTAAGTCGGAAGTAATTCTCGTATCCAAAAAGAAACACACTCTAGTCTATCTTAAGAAACTTCAAAACATGCAGCTCCTCTTGCTTTTAACGACTTCACGGAACATTTCGAAAACTTGTGACGAACAGACACGATAACTTTTCCCGCTCGAAGTTTGTAACGAATGTGACGATGCAAGAGCGTGCGGACGACACGGAAGGATTATAAAGCCCGAGTTTCGCTTTTGTTAGCTACGGCGGCGAAAGAGAAATTGCGTGTAGTGGTCCTTCTTTCAGAAAATAACAGCCTGCTCTCAGGCGGGAGATATGAGGCAGGTAGGCGTTACTGGAGGTCATCCCTTGCTGCAAAAATCTGAAAATTGTTATCTGACGAATACCACAGTAAGAAACTGATATCAAGAGCCATCGTTGATTCCATTTACAAGCATTAGTGTGTCATCCACATATCTATACTAGTAAATGATTTTCTGTCGAATTGGTTGATTTCAGGTCAACAGTTTTTCTTCGAGGGTATGTAGCAAGATGTCTGCTAGTGTACTAGCTATGCAACTTCCCATAGGTACACCGTCTGAGTATAGTTCTGTTACTCAATTAGAAACAGTTCTGCCGGCCTGTGTGCCCGAGCGGTTCTAGGCGCTTCAGTCTGGAACCGCGCGACCGCTACGGTCACAGGTTCGAATCCTGCCTCGGGCATGGGTGTGTGTGATGTCCTTAGGTTAGTTAGGTGAAATTAGTTCTAAGTTATAGGGGACTGATGACCTCAGATGTTAAGTCCCATAGTGCTCAGAGCTATTTGAGCCATTTTTTTTTAAGAAACAGTTCTCAAATGAGATGATTTTGAGGTCATTAATAATTTCATTTGTCTCTGTGATAGAAAATTTTCTGTATTTTAGGAGGTTTTCCTTTATGATACCTATTCTTTCTTTTGTTGGAATATTGGCACAAAGGTTTCTGACAGAAATGACACACAACCCAACAAATAAATACGCTGCACAAATTAAAAAATTATCAAAAACTGCAATGTTCTATTAACTGATTTCGATAAGAAATCAACCGTTATAATGGAACACTGCACACCAGCCATAAGAGCCATTCCTAATTCGTACAAACCTTCAATTCCTATACGTTCTATAGTAAAATGTATAAAGTCGTTATTCTACAACACGGGCGAGAAGTCCTCGTACCTTCTACTATCGAATGCTAACTACTTTGATTTGTTTTAGCAGAAGTACTTACTTACGTATTAACTGTCCAATACATCAGTATGCCCGTCAACATGGTGTAACCACATTACTATACGCCTCAATGTTCTACTTGACATATTTTTGAGTATGTCCCATGTTACAGTGCGAAATGCATCCTCAACACCATTGCACAGTTCTTCGTTGGTAGCATAACGACGTGAATATACACGACCCTTAATGACTTCATGTAACGAGTTGTCCGATGTGGTGAGGTCAGGACGCCTTGGTGGCCATTTCAAGGGAGCTGGTGTTACTGATGAACTTGAGCACTGCAAGTTCGTCGCAAGGAGATACTCCGTCTTGCTGCAACCTTATGCTTTCTGTGAGGCCGCTTTCCTCAAGTTGAGGAATCAAATATGTTTGTGATACGTGTAAGTAAATTGTGCCATTCAAAGTCCCTTCAAGCAGGTGCTGTGATATCATCGCTGCCCATATCGTTACGTGAGGCGGGTTCCTTTCTAACTTGACTGTGTTATGAGGAATCTGTTTGGACCAAAAGAGCTAGCACGTGAGCCGCGGTAAATGGCACGTTCATCTGAAAACCTAACCATGGCACGGTTCACTGACTTTGGAAATTGAGCTAAGAAAGCACGGCATGCTAAAACGCGTTCATTCCTGACTCTGTCCGATAACTCGTTTACGAACATCGGTCCGTCTGACCTTAGTCTTTTTTTCATGCGATCTCGCATTGTTGTCCTCGGTATACCGAGATTCGAAGCACGTTTCCGTGTCGACTTCATAGGCGATTGTTCGAAACAGAGACTTCGGCACATGTTTCTTCTCGTGTCGTCTTCCTTATATTCCGCGGCCTATCTTTAACACTGCTGAAAACAAAAGCACGTCTTTCTCAATACAGAAGTGTTGCATTCCGCGGTAGAGCCTAATTAAATCTTTCTGGGACGATTTCATAATTTGTCTCCAGGGCATGCCACATTAGCTTCCCGCACACATTGCTGGCGAAACGGAGTGAAGCGAGAAGTTGGAACCGACAACACTACACTGGATTGTTAATGGCAAGCAGATTGCCAAATCCATGCATTAAAATAAATAAATGCACTTGTTTATCAGCTATTCTTCTTTCTGATCATTTTGTAGTACTATGAGCAAAATTAGAAATCACTGCGCTATTCCTGAATGCAAAAACTGTCCGTATAAAACTGCGGATGTCGTTTACCATCGATTTCGGAAAGATAACTATAGAGCATTTGGGTCTCACTCTGTAAAAGAACTTTTCATGTTAATGTGAGTAATGCAAGAATTTGCTGAGATCATTTCCTTCCCAAAAAATATTAACGGGACTTAAAAATGTGCTTTTGGGGTTTCATTTTAAAAAAGATAATTAAACGGTCACATTTTGCCATCACAATGAATTCCAAATTAGCATGGAGATGCATCTGAGGTTGTCGTAAGCACCAGAAAGCACAACTTTCAGATATTCATCGTCTTTTCTGTGCATTATTGTCTTTGGAATTATTCGCAGGTTATTTTTGTAGCGTTTAAAAAAGTTTCATTTCTGCAACGACAATAATGCTACCCGAAAATAGATTTGCTTTTATGAATAAGTAACATGAGTAAGAGAAGAGGGAGCTGTCTACCTTAGAAGCTTTGTCTCTGAAGAAAATTAATAAGATCAATCAGTGCAGAGGTAGTTCTTGATTTAGACGTTAATCGTAAATATCAAACAGACAGACTAAAAACTAAGATACAACTGTTAGGAGAGAAAACTACTCTTGAAAAGAAGTAACAAGGTTCTGCAAGCCAAGAATTCCATGAATGTTTGCAAGTAAGCAGATGTGCTTTTCTACATCTACGTGACTACTCTGCATTTCGCAATGAAGTGTCTGGCTGACGGTTCATTCAACCATCTTGAAGCTATTTCTCTACCATTCCACTCTCAAGAAGCTCGGTAGAAAAACGAACACTTCAGTCTTTCCGTGAGAGCTCTGATTTCTCTTATTTTATTAGGATAATCATTTCTCCCCATGTAGGTGGACGCCAACAAAATGTTTTCGCATACGGACAAGAAAGTTGGTGACTGAAATTTCATGAGCAGACTCTGCCCAATTCGCGTTCATATTTGTGATGCTCTCTCCGCTATTTCGCTGTATTACAAAACGAGCTGCCCTTCTTTGAACTTTTTGGATGACTTCCGTCAATCCTATATGATGCAGATCCTACACCGCACAGCAATACTCCGGAACAGGGCAGCCAAGCGTAGTGTAGGCAGTCTCTTTAGTAGACCTGTGGCGGTTTCTAAGTGTTCTGCCAGTAAATCGCAGTTTTTGGCTTGCTTTCCTCCGGACATTGTCTATCTACATTGTCTATCTGGTCGTTCCAATTTAAGTCATTCGTAATTGTAATCCCAAAGTATTTAGCTGAATTTACGGCCTTTAGACTTGTGTGATTTATCGTGTAACCGAAATTTAGCAGATTCCTCTTATTACCCATGCGGATAACCCCACAATTCTCATCATGTAGAGCCAAATGCCAGTTTTCTTCTGCAATAAAACACCAAATTTTAAAATGTTTCACAGTAGGCCGGATTTGATCTTACATTGACAGTTCCCCAGTTTGAGAGAAAATTCTTTCGGATACAGATTACGCCACCGGTAAGGACTAGACCTCCGTAATATCCAGAGATGGGCTCACTTCTCCTTCAATTGACTAGTTCAATAAAATAAAGGAATTTTAGGTGGTATTTTGCAGTTTTCATTGGCTATATGTTACTAATTGTGACGGAGCGATGCTAAAGATAATTTTTACAATAATTTCAAACTTTCCCGAAATGCATTACAAAGTGTTTTCTCTCTACTTAAGACCAAGAACCTTCAATAGAATATGTCATCTGAACACACAAGCCAAAGCAGGCAACATAAAAAAACTTTCCCCGAAGAAAAATCTTCAGTGGGGTGCGTCGTGGTTTTCCTAAGCTACGGTGAGTATTTTGAACGTAGAAAAAAGTTCTAGCTCTATAAATTCTTTGAAGGTGACAAACGAATGTTCATTTATTACAATTTTTGATTTAAGCCATCCTTAATAATGTGCGTCAGCTTTTAACAACGCACAATTTATGACACTGGTGTTAAAACTCTCGCGCACCGCGGTAGAACAGTATTCCCGCTGACGGCATAAGCATTAGCCAATAGCAACGCGACCCTCTGGAATTACGTACCTGATTGTTTCTAGTTGCCTTGACCAGTCTCACTGTCTGCCCAGTGTTGTACGTGCACGCATACACTTGTCACTAAGCGCTCCTCAACAGTGTTACTATGACCGGTCGCATGTGCCATGGCTACAAATTAAAACTCGAATGCGACTGAAAAATATGTAAACGTGAATTCCATAGACTGATAAAAAGGAACATAGGTACCAACTTGCATAATAACATTTCATACTAAACAGGGGTTACAGGGGTACGAGGACTTCTCGCACACCTTGTACATTTCATCATTTTATTATGTAATTATCTATTAAAATATATTGGCTTTATTTGCAGCTGTCATGTTTGAACATGAGGTTCGTGTTTTCATAGTGACAAAAGCACAGGTTTCTAACAGTAACATGTTTTCTGATTTGGGTACCTTATTTCCCCCTCAAATGTTAACTGCTGAAGAATGGTTCATGGTACACAGAAGTATAGTTATCTATTTTGGAGAAACACAAATGGTAACAGTCACATTCAGAAGTTAATTGCAAAATACAGTAGAACGTACTGAGCTTTTCTGCTGATGATTTACGCTACTGAAATGAATGATGATTAAAACAGGAAGCTACAGATCAATGATCTAATAGCCCACACCCAATTTATTTTTAATGTATCTTTGTAGCACATAACAAAAACAATGATTTTCACATTAGTGAAGTAGTATCATTTTCAGTGGAATTACTGTATCTAGGCCGCGCGGAGTGGCCGCGCGGGTAGAGGCGCCGTGTCACGGATTGCGTGACCCCACCCGCCGGAGGTTCGAATCTTCCCTCAGACATGGGTGTGTGTGTTGTTCTTAGCATAAGTTAGTTTAAGCTAGTTTAAGTAGTGTGTATGTCTACGGGCCGATAACCGCAGCAGTTTGGTCCCTTAGGAATTCACACATCATCATCTTCTCAGTGCAGTTAACTTGAAACGACACGGCCACTCACTATTGGTACTGTTTGGTTGAAAATTTGACATTGCATGTTTAAATTACCAGGTAGATATTTCTGTATTTTCGGTTTTTACTCACACAGTGCAATGCCAATTATTGAACCATGTGATACACTTGTATTCAACCAACAGTGAATATAAATACAAAATCTGATTAACAACTCAAAATGACGGTTTGATGTTACAATGACGTTATTCAGTGCATTGTGGTTCTAAAGTCTTGAAGGTGAAAATGCGGCGCACCTGTTGAAGTAACAGAGCCAATATATTGGAACGAATGGAAGAAGTATAGCGTATGTCAAACCAAGAATATTTCCACGAAATGAATAATTTTTGCAGAATACATCAGCCCTGACATTAAACGGGGTCTTGGTAGCTACGGGGAAACAATCTTAAAAAAGCTATTTATAGAATGCGTGAATGTATGATTCCGATACTTGAACTTTCGGGAAGGCGGAATAGAAAAGACTGCAGGCTCTTGACATGAGACTGTGGAGGGGAATGCTGACGGCATGATGGACAAATATTATCTAATGTAAGGTACTGAGGAGAGCAAGGAGATAAGTGCAGATGCATAAGGAATGACAGGATTAAATCTGGAAATTTGTGGTAAGTTCCTATGGGACTAAACTGCTGAGGGCATCGGTCTCCAGGCTTACATACTACTTAATACAACTTAAACTAACTTACGCTGAGGACAACACACACACACACACACACACACACACACACATTCCCCAGGGAGGACTCGAACCTTCGACAGGGGGAATTGCGCGAACCATCGCAAGGCGCCCTCAGACCGCGTGGCTACCTCTAGCGGCTGACAGGGTTAACCGCCCACTCCGCCAGTCATGGCAGTACAACATCAGAGAAATAGTATGGAGGGGGGAGGGAGAAAACAAAGTAAAGAATTATAGGAGGTGATGGATGAACTTATATAATCAGCATAGACACGTGAGAAGAGAGGGAGAGTATCTACAGTATGTGATCAAAAATATTCCGGACGCCTGGCTGAAAACGACTTACTGGTTCGTGGCGCCCTCCATCGGTATTGTTGCAATTCAATATGGTGTTGGCCCATCCTTAGCCCTGATGACAGCTTCCACTCTCGCAGGCATACGTTCAATCAGGTGCTGGTAGGTTTCGTGGGGAATGGCAGTCCGTTCTTCACGGAGTGCTGCACTGAAGAGAGGTATAGATGTCTATCGGTGAGGCCTGGCACGAAGTCGGAATTCAAGAACATTCCAAAGGTGTTCTACAGGTTTCAGGTCAGGACTCTGTGCAGACCAGTCCATTACAGGGATGTTATTGTCGTGTAACCACACGTGCCACATGCCCTGCATTATGAACAGGTGCTCGATAGTGTTGAAAGATGCAATCGCCATCCCTGAGTTGCTTCTCAACAGTGAGAAGCAAGAAGGCGCTTGAAACATCAATGTAGGCCTGTGCTGTGTTAGTTCCACGCAAAACAAAAAGGGGTGCAAGCTCCCTCCATGAAAAACACGACCACACCATAACACCACAGCCTCCGAATTTTACTGTTGGCACTACACACGCTGGCAGATGACGTTCAACGGGCATTCGCCATACCCACAAACTGCCATCGGATCGCCACATTGTGTACTGTGATTCGTCACTCCACACAATGTTTTTCCATTGTTCAGTGGTCCAATGTTTACGCTCCTTACACCAAGCGAGGCGTCGTTTGCCGTTTACCGGCGTGATGTGTGGCTTATGAGCAGCCGCTCGCCCATGATAATATAGTTTTCTCACCTCCCGCCTGTCATACTACTTGCAGTGGATCCTGACGCAGTTTGAAATTCCTGTGTGATGGTCTGGATAGGTGTCTGCCTGTTACACATTGCGAACCTCTTCAACTGCCGGAGGTCTCTGTCAGTCAACAGTCGAGGTCGGTCTGTAGGCTTTTGTGCTGTACGTGTCCCTTCACGTTTCCACTTTACTATCACATGGGACGCAGTGGACCTAGGGCTGTTTAGGAGTGTGGAAATCTCAAATACAGACGTATGACGCAACTGACACCCAATCACGTGACCACGTTCCATATCCGTGAGTTCCGCGGAGCACCCTACTCTGTTCTCTTACTATGTCTAACGACTGCTGAGGTTGCTGATACGGATTATCTGGCAACAGGTGGCAGCACAATGCACCTAATATGAAAAACGTCTGGTTGGTTCAAATGGCTCTGAGCACTATGAGACTTAACTTCTGAGGTCATCAGTCACCTAGAACTTAGAACTACTTAAACCTAACTAACCTAAGGACATCACACACACCCATGCCCGAGGCAGGATTCGAACCTGCGGCCGTAGCGGTAGCGCGGTTCCAGACTGTAGCGCCTAGAACCCCTCGGCCACCACGGCCGGCAAAAACGTATGTTTTTGGGGGTGTCCGAATACTTTTGATCACGCAGTGTACCTACCTATGAGGCTTATTCAGCGATCTGAGTCCATGCTTCTTCTACGAACTTACTCAAAATGTGATACCGACAGTTTCGTGATTCATTAATTGCGAAACATCAAGGAAAACACACTATCGGAGTCCGTTTGTACGTGGCTACACAATCGATATAACACGTTAAAGTACCTACAGAGCTCACTGAAATTACTATTGACGCCTGGTCAGCAGTTGCAACTGCAGACACCAACAGTCAGGAGGGTTCTTTGGAAATCTACTCCAAAGAATCCCACGCGAACAACAACTACAGTATGCGCAGTGGTCTCTCATTAACATTCATAAATGTACGAATCTTGTAAAGAATGCATGGCGCGACGATCACGAATGATAGCAACGCCAGAAAATTGTATCAAAGTGCAGGAAGACCAACAGAAGTTGATTGATTATTAGTGTAGGATGTCGCAGTTGACCCTGGACGTAAATAAGTGTAACATACTGTTCGTAAATAGACGAAGAAATCCAGAGCAACAAGTTTACGCTGTTGGCGTTAATTCGCTGGAAAGACTAATTACCGAAAAATGCCTAGGAGTAACCACTCGGAGTGACTTAAAGTGCGATGACGATGTAAAACAAATAGACGGAAAAAGCAGACACCAGGCTGAGATGCATGGGCAGGATCTCAAGGGAAGGTAATTCATGCATGAAAGAAGTAGCTCTCGTTCGACCGATTCTTTAGTGTTGCTCATCAGTGTGGGACCCTTAGCGGCTTGAATTAATAGAAGAAATCGTAAAGATCCAGCGCAGACTTCTACATTTTAGTACTGGAGTCGATGATGATGATGATGATGTTTGGTTTGTGGGGCGCTCGACTCCGGGGTTATCAGCGCCCGTACAATTTCCCAACCTTTGCTTAGTCCAATTTCGCCACTGTCATGAATGATGATGAAATGATGGGGACAACACAAACTCCCAGTCCTCTCGAGGCAGGTGAAAATCCCTGACCCTGCCGGGAATCGAACCCGGGACGCCGTGCTTCTGGGGTCGGCGCGAGAACGTTACGAAGATGTTCAACAACCCCTAGAGGCAGACGCTACAAGAGATGAGTTGTGCATCACGGAGAGGTCTACTGTCGAAATTTCGAGAGAGCACTTTCCGGGAAGAGTCGGACAACGAAACTAGTTCCTTCCATATACGTCTCGCTATATGACTACATCGAGAATAATCAAATTAATTACAGAATACACAGGTTTACCGAGAATAATTCTTACCACATGCTATTCGCGAATGGAACACCTGAAGTGGAGAACAAGTAGTAGTACCAGAAGTACCCTCGGTCACACTCCGTAAATGTCTTGCGGAGGATAAATGCAGGTGTAGATGTAGAAGACAACCTGTCGGTACGAGACATTAAGAAGGATATGGTGATATTTCATTCACCTGAAGAAACGAATTTGTATTGAGAACAAATGTTAAGATTCGAAGTAAACTTAAGATATGCTTGAAATCGAACTTCATATGTTAAAGACATACATTTTTTAAGTTCTAAACGGCTAAACGACGTGTTTTAGCTCTTTCAGTGATGGAAAACAGGTCTATCAGTCTATTTTTGTGGGAGGACAAGGAAAGGAATCAGCTGTGGCCTTGTGAACAGAACAGTCTCGGAAATTGTAAGTGACGTAGGGGAAACACATGAAACATAAATATTTACTACTGGATGGAGATTCCATTCTTGGTTCTCTACTTCAGCTCATTTCGTTTGCAGTGGCACACGAAATCATGGGCAGCATACGAATGATGCTGCTTCAAGCACTGCACGATTTAAGCACATATTCAGGATCCACCTAAGACTTGTACACCAACCACTTCTGAAATGGAGGGTGCTGTTGCAGTCCTGTTTTCACAGAAAACAAGGGCCCTCAATTCTAACCAACGAACGGATTTTAGGAACAATTATAACTTATATTTATTTCAGAAAGTCAAATTTTCTTACTGGACAGTATCCACCGAAAGTAACAAAGAGAATCTAGAGTAACCTAGAAAGTCAGTTATTGTTACCTGACGTGATCATTCAGTGAACGAGGCTATCTTTAATGGCTCTATTTTATGATATGTTTTTTATTCAAAACTTTACTGATTAGAGGTATTAGTTACTATTAGTTGACTTTGGATTGTATGCCTCCCTGTGAGCGGAATTTTGTGAGTGTTATTATTTTACTTGACAGAATAGTGTAAGCATTGTATGATGTAACATCCATTGCCCAGTTTTATGGGTATGCAATTTTTGTCAGTGAACTGTTGCGTATGCTGAACCACATTTTTTATATGATTGTACGCCTGTAACCTCGATATATTTTTTTTATAGACCTGAGGATGGTAATAAATACTGTAAGTAGGCTGTTTAGGTTTTCTCATTGGTAACGCCACGTAGCGCTCTGTATGAAAATCACTGGCTGTGCTGTGTGCAGTCTGTGGCTAGTTTGCATTGTTGTCTGCCATTGTAGTGTTGGGCAGCGGCAGCTGGATGTGAACAGCGCGTAGCGTTGCGCAGTTGGAGGTGAGCCCGCCAGCAGCGGTGGATGTGAGGAGAGAGATGGCGGAGTTTTGAAATTTGTCATGAACTGCTATATATATTATGACTATTAAGGTAAATACATTGTTTGTTCTCTATTAAAATCTTTCATTTGCTAACTATGCCTATCAGTAGTTAGTGCCTTCCGTAGTTTGAATCTTTTATTTAGCTGGCAGTAGTGGCGCTTGGTGTATTGCAGTAGTTCGAGTAACCAAGATTTTTGTGAGGTAAGCGGGTTGTGAAACGCATAGGTTAATGTTAGTCAGGGCCATTTTTTTTGTAGGGATTTTTGAAAGTCAGATTGTGTTGCGCTAAAAATATTGTGTCAGTTTAAGCACAGTCCTGTATAATTTTTCTAAGGGGACGTTTCAATACTACCGAAACTAATAATGCAGTACCTGTATTAAGGCAGCGATCGTGACAAATGAACTGGTTTTTAGAAGAAGACTACAGCATAGAATGTCGGTGACTTTTTCATTGTATTGCGTGTAAGTCCACGAACAGTAGCAGTTTGAGAAATGTAAATACTTGCTATTGTCTCTTCCGTATGTCAGTACTAAATTAAGGGAAAAAAGTGAATAAACAAATGCTTTGGCGTCTGAATAAGCAAGAGAACTGGCTTTCAAAGGTAATATTCAAAATGTCGCCCACCAGCTTCAATGCAAGCTTAGCGTCCGCCATGGTACAGACCGACAAACACGTTATAGTTTTTAATCAGGAATTACCAAGCAGACAGCAGTAATATTGCATCTGGTGTAGTCCATGTGAACGGTAACTGTTAGCGTTCCTTAGAGGAAAACCAATCTGGGCGTAAGGATGAGAGAATCTGGTGAAGTGGCAGGTACTGGTACAGGCTCTTTCGTCAAACCCAAGGATCTGAAAAAAAATGGTATCAGCAATACAACTAGCGACTAGTCTCTCTGTCAACCTTTCATTTGAAAAAGCGTACAGCAACGAAAGCTTAAATGTATTTTTTGCGAACTTATGGAACTACAATAGAAGTCCATAAGGTACCAAGATTACTAAGCGTAATTTAAGTATTCGGATCAGGATGCTCATCGAGTTACGAATGTTGCAGTTTCATTAAGAACTTGCCTGCTTACTCATAAAAAAAAGAAAAAGAAACGGCGAGATGGACAGAAACAGAAAGTGACTTGTGCCAGCAACACCTTTGACAATGTCCTCTCTCTCCTTCACTCTCTCTCTCTCTCTCTCTCTCTCTCTCTCTCTCTCTCTCTCTCTATGCCTCCCCACCATCCACTTTTCACGCACACATGATGGCGAAGGCCCTCAATGAACTGCAGTGGTACATATATATATATACAGGGTGGTCCATTGATCGTGACCAGGCCAAATGTCTCACGAAATAAGCGTCAAATGAAAAAACTACAAAGAACGAAACTTGTCTAGCTTGAAGAGGGAAATCAGAAGGCGCTATGGTTGGCCCGCTAGATGGCCATGCCACAGGTCAAACGGATATCAACTGCGTTTTTTTTAAATATGAACCCTCATTTTCATTACGTATTCGTGTAGTACGTAAAGAAATATGAATGTTTTAGTTGGACCACTTTTTTCGCCTTGTGATAGATGGCGCTGTAATAGTCACAAACATATGGCTCACAATTTTAGACGAACAGTTGGTAACAGGTAGGTTTTTTAAATTAAAATACAGAACATTGGTACGTTTGAACATTTTATTTCGGTTGTTCCAATGTGGTACATGTACCTTTGTGAACTAATCATTTCTGAGAACGCATGCTGTTACAGTGTGATTACCTGTGAATACCACATTAATGCAATAAATGCTCAAAATGATGTCCGTCAACCTCAATGCATTTGGCAATACGTGTAACGACATTCCTCTCAACAGCGAGTAGTTTGCCTTCCGTAATGTTCGCACATGCATTGACAATGCGCTGACGCATGTTGTCAGGCATTGTCGGTGGATCACGATAGCAAATATCCTTCAACTTTCTCCACAGGAAGAAATCCGGCGACGTCAGATCCGGTGAACATACGGGCCATAGTATGGTGCTTCGATGACCAATCCACCTGTCATGAAATATGCTATTCAATACCGCTTCAACCGCACGCGAGCTCTGTGTCGGACATCCATCATGTTGTAAGTACATCGCCATTCTATCATGCAGTGAAACATCTTGTAGTAACATCGGTAGAACATTACGTACGAAATCAGCATACATTGCACCATTTAGACTGCCATCGATAAAATGGGGGCTAATTATTCTTCCTCCCATAATGCCGCACCATACATTAACCCGCCAAGGTCGCTGATATTCCACTTGTCGCAGCCATCGTGTATTTTCCGTTGCATAATAGTGCATATTATGCCGGTTTACGTTACCGCTGTTGGTGAATGACGCTTCGTCGCTAAATAGAACGCGTGCAAAAAATCTGTCATCGTCCCGTAATTTCTCTTGTGCCCAGTGGCAGAACTGTACACGACGCTCAAAGTCGTCGCCATGCAATTCCTGTTGCGTAGAAATATGGTACGGGTGCAATCGATGTTGTAGGATTCTCAACACCTACGTTTTTGAGATACCCGATTCTCGCGCAATTTGTCTGCCACTGATGTGCGGATTAGCCGCGAGATCAGCTAAAACACGGATGATGTCGTCCAGAATACCGAACAGCATAAGTAGCACACGCCCGTCGGGCATTTTGATCACAATAGCCATACATCAACACGATATCGACCATTCCCGCAATTGGTAAACGGTACATTTGAACACGTGTAATGTATCACGTTTGTGACTATTACAGCGCCATCTACCACAAAGCGAAAAAAGTGGTCCAACTAAAACATTTCTATTTCTGTACGTACTACACGAACATGTAATAAAAATGGGGGTTCCTATTTAAAAAAAAAAACGCAGTTGATATCCGTTTGAACTATGGGAGCGCTATCTAGCAGGCCAACCATAGTGATCTGGTTTCCCCCTTCAAGCTAGACGAGTTACGTTCTCTGTAGTTTTTTTTTTTCCTTTTACGCTTATTTAGTGAGATATTTGGCCCGGTCACTATCAATGGACCACCCAGTATATTAGAGCAAGTGAAGGATATTTTTTTTTTTTTTTGCCCCATTGGTTGTTGGAACAGATTCAATAATGTCGAGCTTTCACTCCACTTTAGTTCTTGTACGTAAGCTGTGCTAGTATATTTAACAGTTCTATTAGTAGTAGCTTAACAGCATTATTATTATGAGTGCTCAACTGCCCGCATCCACTAAAGAACGAAGGAGGGCCGTGTTAGTTTTCTGTGCACCAGAGAGACTAAACCTGTCGAGAATGTAACAATCTCAGTGAACAAAAGATTAGTGAGTGGTTAACTCGTTCTAAAAGCGGATGTGTGTGCGTTGGGAGGAAGAGAGTTCGTGTTGGCCATCTACTTCGGAAAGTGGACAGGAACATCGAGATAGTCGAGCGAATCATTTGTGACGACAGTAATGTTTATTGTCTTAGGTGTTAGCAAAATTGCAAATACTGCCACGATAATGAAAACAAAGTACAAAGGAATTTTGTATTTTCACAGACCCCTTACATCGTTTCATGTACAAAATTATAGTTAACAAACAATTCTTTGTAGTTCTGCAAAATTAACATTTTCAAATTAATGCTTCCTTTATAAAGAAACCCAGAATGCTGCCTGGCTGCTACAGGAAACGTGTTACTGCTACGGAGCATGCAGACGGTAAACACGCCACAGGAATCACGGTCAGAAAACAAGCGAATGCACCAAAACATGGCAGGCGCACTTCAGCAACAAAACAAACACAAAAAATATGGGCTCTGCATGGAAACCAGTGCGTTTACGCCCAGAATACAACAGGTCCGCTACACAGCAGCACGCAATTTTTGCAGCTGGGCTGTGTATTCCCCCGTTCAGGAAATTTTAATTGCTTTTTATGAGCTCTCTGGCAGGGGATCTGACAGAAACCGCGCCGGGAACGATACCTTCGGGACGGAAAGAGACTGAATTTTACGAACGCACCTTTCCGCGCGGTAATGGCTTTTTGTTATGAGAATTGTCACTGCAAGAGGAATATATGACCTCCCTTAGATAAGGGGTCCACCGACGTGGCGTGACAAATGAGGTGACTCGTGGTGTATCATATACACTGTCCGGTTAAAAGTTTCCGGACACCTACTACTGAGCCGGGCGGTGTGGCCGAGCGGTTCTAGGCGCTACAGTCTGAAACCGCGCGACCACTCCTGTCGCAGGTTCGAATCCTGCCTCGGGCATGGATGTGTGTGATGTCCTTAGGTTAGTTAGGTTTAAGTAGTTCGAAGTTCTAGGGGACTGATGACCTCAGATGTTAAGTCCCTTAGTGCTCAGAGCCATTTGATTTGAACCTATTACTGCACACTAATATGGTGTGCGTCCACCCTTTTTCTGCTGGGGACACTTTCGACGAGATGTCTGAATAAGAAGAACGTGACCTTCTTCCTCAAAAGCCGGAACTAGAGAAGGTAGCAAAGTTGGACTATAGGATCTGACGCGAAGTCGACATTCCACACTGAAGGGCCAAAGAAACTGGCATAGGCATGCGTAGTTAAATACAGGCATCTGGCGCAGCTGTTAGATTAGTTACTGCTGCTACAATGGCAGGCTATCAAGATTTAAGTGAGTTTAAACGTGGTGTTATAGTCGGCGCATGAGCGATGGAACATTGCACCTTCGAGGTACCGAGTGTACCGTGAATATCAGGAATCGGGCAAAACATCAAATCTCCGACATCGTTGCGACCAGAATAAGATCCTGCAAGAACGGGACCAACGACAGCTGAAGAGAATCGTTCAACGTGACAGAAGTGCTACCATTCCTCAAATGGCTACAGATTACAATGCTGGGGCAACAACAAGAGTCAGTGTGCGAACCATTAGACGAAACATCACCGATATGGGCTTCCGGAGCCGAAGGCCCACTCGTGCGCCCTAGATGACTGACACAAAGCTTTACGTCTTGCCTGGGCCCGTCAACACGGACTTGGGCTTTTGATGACTGGAAACATGTTGCCTGGCCGGACGAGTCTCTATTCAAATTGTATCGAGCGAATGGACGTGTATGGGTATGGAGACAACCTCATGAATCCATGGACCCTGCCTGTCAGCAGGGGACTGTTCAAGCTGGTGGAGGCTCTATAATGGTGTGGGGCGTATTCATTTGGGTTGATATGGGACCCCTAATATGTCTAGATACTACTCTGACAGGTAACAGGTACGGAAGCATCTTACCTGATCACCTGCATCCATTCATGTCCATTGTGCATTCCGACGGAATTTGGAAAATTCCAGCAGGACAATGCGACACCCCACACGTTCAGAATTGCTACAGAGTGGCTCTAGGAACCCCCTTCTGAGTTTAAACCCTTCCGCTGGCCACCAAATTCCCCAGACATAAACATTATTGAGCATATCTGGGATGCCTTGCAACGTGCTGTTCAGAAGAGATCTCCGTACTCTTACGGATTTACGGACAG
This sequence comes from Schistocerca piceifrons, assembly GCF_021461385.2. Lineage (NCBI taxonomy): Eukaryota > Metazoa > Arthropoda > Insecta > Orthoptera > Acrididae > Schistocerca > Schistocerca piceifrons. The sequence continues at coordinate 216,361,979 of NC_060143.1, read as the reverse complement.
CCCTGCAGGAATCATGGTGTCAATTCCCTCCAGCCGTACTTCAGACATAGTCGAGCCCATGCCACGCCGTGTTGCGGCACTTCTGCGTGCTCACGGGTGTTCTACACGTTATTGCGCAAGTGCACCAATTTCTTTGGCTCTTCAGTATAATTAAATCATGAGGTGTTCTATTGGGTACTGGTCGAGATTTCGGACAGGCCAATTTACTTTCAGAATTTTAGCATCCAAAATCCAATGTCTCACAGATGCTCCTCTATGTGTGACTGCATTACCATGCTGATACATTCATCGTCCCTGAAACACTCCGCTACTGTGTGCAGTAGACAAATGTGTTCGTATGCTTCCTCATTTAGTGTGTGTTCAAGCGTAACCTGGAAACCACGTCCTAACTACGAAAAGATCCCCACATCATAATACCACCTTCTCGGTACATCACTGTAGCACAACTCATGATGGTACCAGATAGTGTTGGTCCAATCCAAGGCCCCACACTGCCCGTACAACAGTTGCAACAATCACAGGCCTGCATTTTGAGTGTCTTCCTCATCCATCATACTCACCAGACCTTTCCCCAAGTGATTTTCATATGTTTGGAGCACTCAAAGACACAATGGGAGGAAAGAAGTTTCGTTCTGATGAAGAGGTACGCCTCGCGATGCATGAGTGGTTGCGCGGACTACCAAAAGAATTTTTTTCTAAAGGAATTTATGCACTTTGTAAGCGCTGGAGGACTTGCATTGAGCCGGCCGCGGTGGTCTAGCGGTTCTGGCGCTGCAGTCTGGAACCGCGGGGCTGCTACGGTCGCAGGTTCGAATCCTGCCTCGGGCATGGGTGTGTGTGATGTCCTTAGGTTAGTTAGGTTTAAGTAGTTCTAAGTTCTAGGGGACTTATGACCTAAAATGTTGAGTCCCATAGAGCTCAGAGCCATTTGAACCACTTTGAACTTGCATTGAGCGTGGAGGAGATTATGCTGAAAAGTGATACAGCTTTGTACCACTTCTTCACAATAAATAATATTTTAAAAAATATTTCAGGTTTTCATTTAAATCACCCTCGTCGCACTCTCGTGCTGCCACAGAAAAGTGTGCAGGTGCTGCGTGTAGCTGGATCCACGTCTGAAGACGCATGTTAAGTGGTGTATCCTCTAAGAGTTGTTGAATAACTTGTTTGGTGAAAATCTTACACTGATTTCCCTGCTTGTTCCTGAGATTCTAAAGCATTCACTCATTCAGGATTAATTCCAAGACGACAGGTTCTTGTTCCAAAGTTTTTTTGTGCCTCGACTCCTCTGTCAGCTCTTGTAATTTCTGCAAGATCTTTTGCTATCACCCTGCATTTGGACTATCAGACCAATTGTGTGATTGGATTGAGGAGTTCCTAGATAACAGAACGCAGCATGTCATTCTCAATGGAGAGAAGTCTTCCGAAGTAAGAGTGATTTCAGGTGTGCCGCAGGGGAGTGTCATAGGACCGTTGCTATTCACAATATACATAAATGACCTGGTGGATGACATCGGAAGTTCACTGAGGCTTTTTGCAGATGATGCTGTGGTGTATCGAGAGGTTGTAACAATGGAAAATTGTACTGAAATGCAGGAGGATCTGCAGCGAATTGACGCATGGTGCAGGGAATGGCAATTGAATCTCAATGTAGCCAAGTGTAATGTGCTGCGAACACATAGAAAGATAGATCCCTTATCATTTAGCTACAAAATAGCAGGTCAGCAACTGGAAGCAGTGAATTCCATAAATTATCTGGGAGTACGCTTTAGGAGTGATTTAAAATGGAATGATCATATAAAGTTGATCGTCGGTAAAGCAGATGCCAGACTGAGATTCATTGGAAGAATTCTAAGGAAATGCAATGCGAAAACAAAGGAAGTAGGTTACAGTACGCTTGTTCGCCTACTGCTTGAATACTGCTCAGCAGTCTGGGATCCGTGCCAGATAGGGTTGATAGAAGAGATAGAGAAGATCCCACGGAGAGCAGCGCGCTTCGTTACAGGATCATTTAGTAATCGCGAAAGCGTTACGGAGATGATAGATAAACTCCAGTGGAAGACTCTGCAGGAGAGACATACCTTCACCGAAGAGTCAAGCAGTATATTGCTCTCTCCTACGTATATCTCGCGAAGAGACCATGAGGATAAAATCAGAGAGATTAGAGCCCACACAGAGGCATACCGACAATCCTTCTTTCCACGAACAATACGAGACTGGAATAGAAGGGAGAACCGATAGAGGTACTCAAAGTACCCTCCGCCACACACCGTCAGGTGGCTTGCGGAGTATGGATGTAGATGTAGATGTAGAAATTCAACTGAACGTGTTAACAGTTACGTGTTAGAAACAGTTTGAAGTTCACCTGTTGTCCATCAGTACGTTGGGAGCTCGACTGGAAACGTAACGTCCTCTCCACTACACGCCAGCACCACTCGTCTCGGTCATTCTACGTCACTCTGGAATCTCACAGAGGGTTCCTCTTCATTAGTCGACAACGGCTCACTACGCGAAACCAAAGCAGCAAACGCGTACCAGTACGAGGAGGGTGCAACAAGCATTCCAGCCGCCAGAAATTAGTCGGAGTTATTTCGCCCGCTCCAATCGTTTCCGTCGTGCTCGCAGTACCGAATTTACAGGGGCAATACCAGTTCTACATCGCGAGAAACATGTCACAGAAATGGTATCCAGCAATGTTTTCGGGAACACGAATTTCAGCAACAAGTTGGGCAATATTGTTGGATACTGCATTTTCAGCAATAGTTGCAGCAACAAATTTCTGTTTTACTTCGGCAACGGTATTGACACGATAATTGGCGATAGGTCTCGACAAAAATGAAAAGAAAAGCAGATATCGGGCTTTGTGAGTACAGTTCCATTTATGCAACCGAACTGTTTCCGAAAACTTAGCTCGGGAACGGATACTGCGTAAGTGATTTTTCAAGAAATTGTAATCACAATTTTGACTATCTCGTAAATGAAGCTGGCCGCAGAACTGAAACGACCGGTAGCTATATGAGAGATTGTATTTCAGTGACTACTAAGCTGGTTATCATATTTCGATTTCTGGCTAGAAGTGATTAATATAAAACAGCAATAGTCGCTTTAAAGATTACTTCTTATCAGTACACATCCTTGTGCTAGAAATTCGCAATACAGTGCCTTAGATGACCAAGAAATAATTCGTAAAGGTAAAATTTAAACGACGTTCGAACTTGAATGGTTTTTACTGAAACTGACATTATTGTTAGGACTTTTCTCCATAATGGAAGAATTTGTACTACACATTACCATTAAATGTAGATAAATAAACCTCCCACAGAAATTTAAATTTAAATACGCAACCATTCATTCTGCAAACTCTTACTGAGTTAAAAAATAAAACAAAATAAAAAAATTCTGTTTCACAGAAAATGCAGCTCACATATACATCAATCCAATCTGTACGTTCCATCAACATTTACAGAGATATGCTTTCAGAATATGTATTTGTTGAGAAACAGAATTGCGTGTACCATGACCAACTCAAGTAAAAAACACAATTACTCGCATATAACAATATGTATACAAATCCATAAACCTGTAAATGATTTCATAATATCTGTTAACATTTATGTGCGAAGTCACCATAAGAAAAAATCGAATTTGTCCGGAGAATGTATCCGTGAATCGGGATAGCTGTTAAGGATTATTATGAGACAGTCCGCGTATGTATATTGTGTCTCTTGGAAAATAGCTCACCTGTAGCCTCCAGCAACAAGTGTGAACAAATACTTGACTTTAATCGAAGAAGCTCGAAATAGAACTATACAGTTCCTCAGATTCAAGTTCTTGCGAGAGTAAATTTTAACCATTTTCATCGTATCTTAAAAACTTGATAGTTACGTGATAGTGATTTGGCGAGTACAAATTATACCATTTCATTATCTATTCAAAAACTAATAATTATATGGTAGCTATTTAGTCATATTAGTCTGAAAATTTAATTGTCTACTTGTTTCACAGCAACACCTTTGTAGCTTGAGTTATTTACTCACCATACTGTTGCATTTTTCATGTGCAAGTATTTTGGTGCCGCTATGTGCACTGAACAAAACTCAGCAGCGACATTCTGAAGACGAAATAACTTGGAACTGTGGAAGAATAATGCAGCCAGAGAAATGTATACCGAAGATTCACATTTGCCTCTGCTTACGAAAGATATGAAACAATAGTGAAAACACCGACATTTATCGCTCTGTAGTATGTCATAATAAAAGATTTCTTTCCATTAGTGACTGTAATATAAACTCTCAGTAACTCGGTAATAGCAACCAGTTCTCTTTGTGAGGAATTGTTTGATTATTTTCATGATACTCTGTCTCTATTGAATATATTTATTTCGACTTTATACCACGCACTACTTCCATGAGCGAACAAAACAAGATCTTCCATATCCTGTTTTGTTCTCATACATAAAGAGCTTCTCAGAAAATATGTAATGCAAGAGATCGAATCCACAGTTTCTACAGGACAGGAAGGCAGGAAGACGAATTCAGCAGCAGTATCATAAATCGAGGACGATCTGTTGATTTGTCAGATAAGATTTACAGGAGGACTCTATACTCTCTAAAAAGCTCAGAGTACGTACAAAGTTATAAAAACTGGCTTCCTTATTGGCGGAAAAATAAACTTGTACAGGTTACAGAAATTGGCTTCCTGTCTGGTGGTACAATAAAATTTTATTTCGTAATTTAGGTGGAAGTAAGAGAAGTATTTTACTTGGTAAAATCTGACAAGTTCTGGTTGGATAGATCGAGTCCAGCTCTGACGAAATAATTGTGAAAATTACTTCAAGTGTCTTTTGTTGACAATCCGAAGGTAACCAACTAACGAAAATTAATCTAATAACTGTCTTGTTTCGAAACGGAGAGCTGATAACCACGAGGGACAGCTGAAAGTCTTATTGTGTATTACTTTACTATGAAAGACTCTACGCAGTCTACAAAAAGGAAGGTATTGCGATAATTTTACATACGTATGTTCTGCTTGTGGCCAATAAAAAGCAAAGAGGCAGTTCCGTTCGTAGTTCCAACACTAAGAGGTAAGTATATTATTCAATATACCAAAAGAAACTTTAAATTTTCGTATCTGCCAAACTAGTATTTTTTCTTTTGGTGTACGCTTACGGGATACTTTCTTTCATCTAGCACAACTGCTTTTTCGCGTTGGGACTTCTTTTCCATCACTGTATTCAGTGTATTTTCGCTTCCAAGTTCTGTAGACATAGTTACAACTCATATACTTTGTTGATGTGATGTGGCAATATGCGATCGTTTTTTGTTCTCTGTGCCTCTGGAAACATCTGCTCTTCCTCTGTGTACATATTTCTCTTTTCGGACTAGTCTGTCTTTGTTTGCGTGCGTGTTTCCTGGCGCGTGTGTCCATATATAATTATATGTCCATTTTTTGTAAATCGGGGAATGATATGTACAGACCAGGAGAACTTTTGAAATTGAATTTCATTGGTAGCTATAGTTATACGGATGTTGATAAATTATTCCTGGACAGTGGGCACCTTTCTGGATCAAATTAAGTGACTTTATATCCTTAGATTATTCTTATTTCTAAAAGTGGTTCTGCGAGTTCATCTGTTGGTTTGAAAGAGTTGTATATAATTTATGAAAAATTTCAGCAAAGGAAAAATATGCTCAGAAGTTATAACATTTCCAGTTCTGTGAACCGGTTTGTAGAGGACGATCTTGAAATGAGACCGAAAACAATTCTTATTGCCGTTGGACATCGAAAACTTTAACTTAGCTTGATGAGTTGGCTGAAAATTCGATCCCATGGGGCATTACAGAAGGAACGTAAACAAGCTAAGCCACACATTTATTTTATATCATCTACTCTTAATAACATCCGCATTGAAAATAAACATTCGTTTACGTGCTCTAGAAATTCTGTGATATGCTATTTCCAAATGAATTAATTTCCAAATTGTAATTCAACACTGCGAACCTCTTTCGTCTGCTTGTTGTCATATTTTAGAAATGTGCTAGGCGGCAACTTCTTGCACGTTCTGAACTGCATATGGTGTGTCTTTTCGAAGTCAAGTAACGAAATATTTAGCTACAAACGTCAGTTGCTCATACTATATCCAGAATGAGAGCAGTGTTGCAGTCATTTACGTTCACTGTGTCCCGTTCCCAATATGAACCGATTTATTGTAATTCATTGTTAACCTAGTCCATTAGCTTTCTGTGAATTTTAACTTTATTCGGAATGTTCCCTTCGAACCTGATTAAAAAAGTCAAGAGTAATTACACAAGTGGACATCAGCTATACTATCGAAAAAATGGTCCCTATTTGAACATGAAAAAGGCGAATACGCTCCTGTTTAAAAGACTCACTGAAAAGTGGGGTACCAGCGGAGTCTTTCTACTTTCCTCAGCATCCTTAAAAATTTTTCCCACAATTTTGGCATGAGAAGATATTCCTGCTCTTTTTAACGTGCAACTCACCCCTCATTCCCAAAAACTCCCCTATCTGTGACTCGCTCACACCCACTAGTCCATAGTTGTAAGTCGCTCATATTCATCCACTCCCACCTGTCTATTCTTACCCACTTATTCAGCTCAACTCATTGTCATTATCTCTTTGAATCTGCCTGTCACTATCTCAAGTGTAAAAGTGACAGTCTCATCCGTTCTGTCCTACTATTACTGACTCTTTTCATTATCGCTGACTCACTCAAGCTCTCTCTTACTGCTACTATCTCATTCATTCCTACCCTATGCTACCGTCCTTCTCACTATAACTATTTCGCTCTTCGGCGTTATCATTGTCAGAGTCTCTCTCCCATTATAACTGACTCTCACCCACTTACACTTTCTCTCTCTCTCTTTTCCTGTCCCACTGCCACTGTTTCCTTCACTCTATTCCTAGAATTTTTCTCTCACTGTCAACTATGTTGCACTGCCAATGTGTCTCTCTCTTCCTCTCACTGTCTCCTTCATTGTCTCCTCCACTCTTTCTATGCCACAACCACTGTCTACCATCTTCCCGTATTTATTAATTTTCTGTCTCTTTCCCATAGCCGCTGTCTCCTTTTCTCTCAGCGTATAAACGCGGGAATATTTTCTAAGCCCAAAAGAAATTTTTCACATGAATGTAAAATGTGGTAACTGGTACCCCACTCTTCGGTCAGAGTATTTTAAAGAGGCATATTCGCCTTTTCTGGCTGTTTAAGCGCATGTCACTCACATGAAAAGAACTTTATCGCCCAGTAAAATTTTAATAGTTTACTCATGCAAAATTGCAATAAAGCAAAACAACTGTTACACCACAACCGGATTTTATGTGCACAAAAATTGCATGTGCTTCTGTAATACAACACGGTGTTTCCAGAACCCTTCTGATGATAACGGAGACACTTTACAGCATGTTTGTCCGTGCTCTATCAGTTTTATAGGCTAAGTTTTCGTCTCTCACCGGATTTTACATGCGTATTTTACGTATGGAAGTTTGATAACTTGGACCCTCTGTATCTCTGAAGCGGATAATAATATATAGAAAATTTTCCAAACTGTTCGGGATCGAGATCTTAAGAATACATCATAAAAATTACACCTATTTCCTGTGCGTGGCTATTTTAGAACCTGCGACTCCGTTTTGGTATCCACAAAATGTTTTTAGATGTTTCTCGATAACGGATAAAGATTTTTGGTAAAGGGAAGATGGCATTTCTAGGCAAATGCCTCGACAATACGTCGTAAAAATTTGATCAATTTGCTGTAGCTATTTATTATTTCGATTTCGCCTCATACCGAATTTTATGTGCGTATTTTATGTGTAGAAGTAGGGTAAATTTGAACCTCTGTAACAAATAAAGATCTCAAGAAAATTTTCAAAGTTGTTCGAGATCATGATCTTAGAAATATGTCATAACAATTTCAGCCATTTGCTGTGCATAGCGATTTTGGAATCAACGGTTCGGTTTTGGTATGAAAAATGAAAACTTTTTTTTGAAGTTTCCTAAGGAATCGCCCATGAATTAATGGCGCTTCCATAAGGCAATTAAGGCCCCACGTAGAGGAAATCAAATGCAAAAGAATTACCCGATCTGATCCATTTGCCTAAGCAGGAGGAGATACGCGATTATCATACCTTGTTCCTATACTCTAGGATTGTGACACTAAGACAATCCTCTTGCTCGGTATACAAATGGCCAAAGACTGTCCAAAACACCGATACTACCTTGCTGTCACCAAAATGACACGAGGTATAAGCCCCAACGCATGTTTTTACGTGTGGCCTTTTTGGAATGTATTAGGTAGTGCATGATCTCGCATTCTTACATGAATGTTCACATGAATAATTTTCTTTAGATTTAATCATCTTGCATGTAACGTGTAACTTACTATGAAAATAAATGTATAGAGAACATGGTACGAACTGTCATTTCTCAAGAACATTAGGATAGCCATGATCATCAGCTGTGCAACTAGTTAGATATTGTAGGTGCAGCTCGAAGTTGATGAAAGTTCGGAAGGCGCCTGGCTATTCTCAGAACTGCACCTTGTTTCTCTTGATATAATTACCGATGGCATCTGCGCCGTAGCAGCCAAAGGCCGGCCATCAGGAGCGTGGCAGGACAAGCCGTGTTTAGAGTTCATTAGGTAGCGGTGCCCTCAGCGGTTTTCTGGAACAAGCGCGCTACCGACTTCATTCCTAAGAGATGTTTCAGAGTAATTTTTTCCGCTGCTCTTTTTGTTCTCGTTGCCGCTGAAAAGTGTCCCTGCTCACTGCAGCAGGCTCGCCAGCTTTTTCTGCTAATTGGCTGCCTCGACAATGTGCTTTGCTTATAATTGGCTACATTTTGTTTGCCGTCCCAGTTGCCAGCAGCTGCAGTTGTGCGCGCACGCAGAACGGACAAAGCTACAATGCACTGGCTGAATAACGAAACACATCAGCCCCATTGGAAAAGCGACCTTTTGTCTAAGATCACAAGAAGCTGGTGCTTCTATTATCACCACGGCTACACACACTTTTATTCATCTTAGACTTCTCAGCAGATAGTGGCATTCTTCGTAAACCTGGCATATCTATATGTTGAGAAGCATCAGGTATTCATTGCAATTAGCGACAAACAATGTAAGTAGCGTAACTCCGAGTCAAATGAAGGGCCGGCCACATGGAACACTAGATTGACAGTACATATCCCTCTTCGCTCCAGCAAGAAAACATAGTGTAAGCTGTGATCCAGTTTTGGTGGATTCGTGGAATATTCTGTAATACTCCGCTACGTTTCCCCTTCGTTCTTCATCATAGTATGTCCGGTATGTAGCTATGTCGCTTGAAAGATTATGACGAGAATTTCTGACGTTAATGTTGTGGATGATCTATTACGCGTGATTGTGAGAAGAAAGATTCTGATGTTCACGTCCCAGCGATGATGAAGTCTTCAGAGACAGAGCACAAACTGGATGACTCAATGCAGCCATAGTGGTATTGGCCTTAAATTGTATAGGGAAATAATAGAAAATTTTAAACTGGTTGACCAGGGCCAGTTTCGTCCCGAATGCATGTTTCTTAAAGCTGTACCATCTCACTTAACCATGAGAAGGTAGTGAGGGGGGAAGAGAGAGAGAGACACAGAAGGAGGATGGGGTAGAGAGAGGACGGGGAGATTGGTTGGTTGGTTGGTTAATTTAGGGGAGGGGACCAAACAGCGAGGTCATCGGTCCTATCGGATTAGGGAAGGATGGGGAAGGAAGTCGGCCGTGCCCTTTCAAAGGAACCATACACGCGTTTTCTGAAACGGTTTAGGGAAATCGCGGTAAAGCTAAATCAGGATGGCCGGATGCGGGTTTGAACCGTCTTCCTCGCGAATAAGTGTCCAGTGTGCTAACCACTGCGCCACCTCTTTCGATAGGACGGGAGGAAGGTGTGAGGGAAGAAAGAGAGAAAAAAAAGACAAACTGATCATAGAGTGTACAAGCTGGTGCAAGTATACCTCCTATTCCTCTTGAATAAGTGGCATAGATGGCTGAAATCCGATTTCAGTACTAATGAGTTAAAATCCATATCTGGCCCGAATATCCAGTTTTTTGTGTCTTTACTGATTCGTTGAATATGAAAGCAAGGCTGCTTCCTTGTACAGCGTTCCACAGTCCAACATGTGAAATATATACATTTACTAATGTGAAAGTTGTTCCCATCTGACAGTTGGAGCGACACTGTGCATCTAGTGACGAGAAAGTCTGAGTTCTATTACAATCACGTGCTCCTTATGAACTATGTTAGTTCTTAATTCTTTTCCTGCACAACGTAGAAAACAGTTAGTATATTTTTGAGTCTTAAATGGTTGTAAATTATGAGTTACGGATTATGGCAAAAGAAATGTAAATAGAGCGAAACCTCTAGGTATTATATAAGTGCACTTCTACATGTAAAAAGGGCTGATACACGGTTTGGCACTTTGCTTTGCTTATTAAACACTACGACAAAAGTCGCCAAAAATGCATTTTTCGTTTAATTATTGAGTGTGGTATGAGGTTCTTTAAATTCAAGGTAGACGTATGACTCAAAATTTGTTCTGATATATAATTATGGAAACTCGAACCTGCCTTAAGCGAAACATTTTTATTTAACACTCAAATACGTCTCAGCGAAGTTTCACCATCGTCAGTGGGTTGCTTTATTTTCGTCAAATAACTTGTAAAGAAATTATGATTGATAATAAACAGGTTTGAGATTGTGGTATTTTCATTTATACATTGAAGCGCCAAACAAACTGGTATCGGCATGCGTATTTAAATCCAGAGATATGTAAATAGGCAGAATACGGCGCTGTGGTTGGCAATGCCTGTATAAGACAACAAGTGTCTGTCGCAGTTGTTAGATCGGTCACTGCTGCGACAATGGCAGGGTATCAGGATTTAAGTGAGTTTGAACGCGGTGTTGTAGCCGGCGCACGAGCGATAGGACACAGAATCTCCGAGGTAGCAATGAAGTGGGAATTTTCCCCTACGACCATTTCTAGAGTGTATTGTGAATATCAGGAATCCAGTAAAACATCAAATCTCCGACATCGCTGCTGACGGAAAAACATCCTGCAAGAAAGAGACCAACGACGACTGAAGAGAATCGTTCAACGTGACAGAAGTGCAGCACTTCCGCAAATGGCAGCAAATCTCATTTCTGCGCCTTCAACAAGTGCCAGCATGCGAACCATTCAACGAAACATCATCGACATGGGCTTTCGGAGCTGAAGGCCCACTCTGTACTCTTGATGACTTCATGACACCAAGCTTTACACCTCGCCTGGGCCCATTAACACCGACAGTGGACTGCTGATGTTTGGAAACATGTTGCCTGATCGGACAGGTCTCGTTTTAAATTCTGTCTAGCGGTTAGACATGTATGGGTATGGATTCTACACGTCAGGAGGGAACTGTTCAAGCTATTGGAGGCTCTGTAATGGTGTAGGGCGTGTGCCGTTAGAGGGATATGGGACCACTGAAATGAAATGTGTGACGAGGGCCTCCCGTCGGGTAGACCGTTCGCCTGTTGCAAGTCTTTCGATTTGACGCCACTTCGGCGACTTGCGCGTCGATGGGAATGAAATGATGATGATTAGGACAACACAACACCCAGTCCCTGAGCGGAGAAAATCTCCGACCCAGCCGGGAATCGAACCCGGGCCCTTTGGATTGACACTGATACGTCTAGATACGACTCTGACAGATGACTCGTACTTAAGCATCGTGTCTGATCACCTGTGTCCATTCATGTCCATTGTGCACTCCGACAGACTTGGGCAATTCCAGCGAACAGTATGACACCCCACACGTCCGAAATTGCTACAGAGTGCCTCTAGAAACACTCTTCTGAGTTTAAACACTTCCGCTGGCCACCAAACTCCCGAGACATGAACATTATTCAGCATATCTGGGATGTCTCGCAACGTGCTGTTCAGAAGAGATCTCCACCCCTCACGTACTCTTACCGATTTATAGATAGCCCAGCAGGATTCCTGGTGTCAGTTCCCTCCAGCAGTACTTCAGACATTAGTTGAATCCATGTCACGTCGTGTTGAAGCACTTCTGCGTAATCGCGGGAGCCCTACTCGATATTAAGCAGGTGTACCAATGTCTTTGGCTCTTCAGTGTATAATAATTAACAGAAAAAGTGTACGCCTTAATATCACGTAGGCTACTGATGCTTATGTGGCTGTCCGAGATTTGCAATACAGCTGACATTGTGCTCCAGTTTTCCTTCTGCAATTAATCACAATTTTTCATTGGTACGTTACGTACAATTAGCAGAATGTTAGACCTAAAATGAAAGTATTACTTTTTGTTCATTTTAAGTATATCATTCCTATTTAATTCCTACATCTACTCCGCAAGTCACACCTCGAGCAATTGCACCCTACAGACCAAACTCGCGTCCGTAATTTGGTCTGATCGGGCTGTCTCTCCGTCCACTGCTACAATTGAACTGTTCAGATGGTTGTGGGTGCGCAGACTGGACGACAACCATAAGATCACGACGTGGAGAACAACCAGTCGCCAGCCGGTGTGGCCGTGCGCTACAGTCTGGAACCGAGCTACCGCAACGGTCGCAGGTTCGAATCCTTCCTCGGGCATGCATGTGTGTGATGTCCTTAGGTTAGTTACGTTTAATTAGTTCTAAGTTTTAGGCGACTGATGACCTCAGAAGTTAAGTCCCATAGCGCTCAGAGCCATTTGAACCCTTTGAACAACCAGTCGTCCAACTGATTGTTGTAAAGTTGCACATGATATACACTTATAGATTATTAAGAGGAAAGTTTTACGCGCTGTATTCTAAACTACTACACTATCCGAATTTTTTTTTTTTTTTTTGCTCTTTATAAAAAAAGCACTTTCAATAGTCTGTCAATTTGACTGGTCCATCGATAAGAATACTGGACATTACTTAAGACATACTGTACCGTTAAACGAGAGACTGAGTCTGTCGTTAAGACGAGTAAAACATATAAATCTTTTTATGGGTATATTTACTTTTTATTAAGTTACACATTTCTTACAAGTCATTTAATTGAGAATCACGAGTGAAATGGGAGTAATAGAATTGTGCCGTGTCTATGAAACACCCTGCTGATGTAAAGAACGACCCGTATCTTGGATACTGTCGGCGAATTTGATGATGAACCTTCACTACTAATACGTGAAAAAACATTTGTTTGTCAACGGTTGCACTGGGAAACTGGTCAGTGGATGATGAACTGGACAAGCCATCTTTGACGGGTATCTGGTGTTGCTGCTTGTGTACTGACATACTTCTCAGATAGACTGACGATGGCGCTTAGCTAATATTTGTTTGGGTAGGCTTAGGTTATTAATTTTACCATCCGGTTTTTGTTCTGGGGCAAGAGACTTGAGCGCAGGTACAATAGATTATACGAAATTTCTTCATCTTTTGTTTCACTTAATCCTTATAATGACGTTCTGTCACCGTCATCAAGTGCAGTACGATTCTGTTCAAGACACTTTTTTAAGTGGATGGTATGAGATTGGGGTAGAAGTAAGAAGTCCACATTCGCTATCACCTTCAAGACCACAGTCATGCAGAAAGTGTGATGGTCCTATTTTACTCGTACCTTCTGCTGAACGATTGTCGATTCATGGAAGTAAAAATAATATTTTGGCGAAGGAGACATCGTCTCTTTCTCACAGCTTGACCCGTTGTCGTACCTTTTTGTGCATTCAGTTCTCTAGGAAAACAGGTCCGCAAGTTGTTCCTATTTTTCTGCACTTCTGCACTTCGTAGCCTGCAGTTATAAACATACAATTTAGTTGAAAATAATAGTGAAACTTCCTTGTTCTTCTTCTTATTATTATCACTATTTTGCAGATATCTAGTGACTGGGTCCTGTTTCAACACGCTGTCATTTGAATATCTGATCAGAGTGTCTACAATACGAGGTACTGTAAAAACAGCGTTTGAGCAAATGTGGGATATTCTTCAACCATTATATATGACGAATAAAGAAGAAAATGACTGGTTACAAACTGCTACAGAATTTTATCATGGAACTAATTTTCTAAACGTACTTGGAAAGACCCACGGCAAGCATATATGGGTGGTGAAGCGAGATCATTCCGAATCTTCATATTTTAACTACAAAAAGTTCATCTCTTGTATGACATTGTAAATTGGTTTACTTAAACATCGATTCATACGGGACAGTTACATTCGGAGTTAACTGGAAATTTTTAACATGGGTAAACGGTTCTCAGGAAAAATTCCGCCTCGGAAGAAAACTGCCCAATGATGAAGAGGGAGAAGGTGTACCATTTTTTGCTATAGGTGACGAGGCCTCTGGGCTAGGAAATCACATATTATGTCCACATTCGAAAAAAAACTGCACTAAAGCAAGAGAATGTTTAACTACAGGCATACTAAAGCGCACCATATGGTCCAATTTACCTTCGGTAATATGGCCAACAAGCAAGTGACACATTTTTCGCCGTCCAACACACGCATTTATTAAAGCACATTCGCAGATACACTCTACGTTTTCCCTATGGATAATTACATAGTTAAGGATCATATGACTGACGTACGATATTACTTAGCGTATTTTTCTTTATTACAAGGCTCTGTTTCATTTCAATATGACGAAGCATTACGATGTAATATATTTGAATAATACATACAAAAAGAAAAATATTTCCAAATTTGTGGTAAGTTCCTATGGGACCAAACTTCTGAGGTCATCGGTCCCTTAAGCTAACTAAAACTAACTTACACTAAGGACAACACACACACCCATGCCCGAGAGAGGACTCGAACCTCCCACGGAGGGAGCCGCGCGTACCGTGGCAAGGCGCCCTAGACCACGCGGAAGAAAAAGAGAACATACATTATTTTATTTTTTCTTTTCTATCACATAAATTCTATCCCGGAACAACTACTTAACAGACTTCCAGCCATAAAATTATCTTGATATTTATGAATGGATATTCGTTTAAGCTCTTTTTATACAAAGCTGGTCGTTTGTCGACTACTTCGATTACAGTTTCGATCTTCGGTTATCAGCGCCATTTCACCGCCTGACACTATGTACAGGAAAGAGCGCCAGGCAAAAAATTTGCTTAATAGTGGAAAGTCTGCACACTCGTATAGTTCGGCTTGCTGTTTAAGCAGTCGGCCGATTGCTGGAAAACAATGAAGTCTGAAGAGAATCGAAGGGTCCATTAAACTTTACTGTCGGTAGATTTTAAATGTTTGAGTGTGCGCGCTCCCATTTGTCTTCGTGGTAATTAAGAGACCGATCCAACTATTGGCCGATTAAGAATCTTCAGAGTGCATTGTCTCGTAAGTGCTTAGCAGAAGGTTCATTGAACCACCTTACGACTAGTTCTCCGCCGTTCTGCTATCTAACACCACGCGGGAAAAACCATCACATAAATCTTTCTCTGCGCTCTCCGATTTCACTTATTTTAGAAAGATGATCATTTCTCACAGTTCAGTTGGGCGTCTAAAAATATTTTTGCAATTTTTATAAATGTACGTAACATAATATAGAAGAAACATAATTAATTACAGATGAAGGACTGGAGACAAATATCAGTTGTACTGCGAACACCAGACATCAGTATGTGACAATAAGGTACATTCTTACGTTTTTCTGTTAAGTATTTTATAAAGGAAATTATCGTAATCCCGAAACTGTCAAGTATTATCAAACAAAATTTCTTTAGATGTTATTTGACAGAGAATAAATGAACGAACTGATGATGCTGAAGCATCACCGAAACATGTTTAAGAGTCAAACAAGAAGAATTTTCAGTGTGCATTACCTCGAAAGTGTTTGATCAAGTCAGAACTGCATTTACATAATTATATATCAGAAAGCAAATACGTACGGATCCAAAGATGAATTTATTATAATACATAATTTGCGTTACAGTTAACATAAATGTATACAGAAGTGGACAGACGAACTGAAATGGCAATTGTCTGCTACTAAAAGAGAACATTTAACTATCAAAGATATACAGAAAAATAAACAAATCTCTTCCACGTTCTTAACGTAGACATTCATTTCATTTTCAATATCACGTATTTCCTTAAAATATACATAAATCCTTTTTCGTAATGAAAACTGAAAAATGTTCTCCCAACAGTTGGACGTTAAGTATTCAAATAAACAAAACACGACACTCTAGTATTTGGTTATAATGCCATTCCTATGAATAAATGCTGGTGAACGCCTTGTCACTGAATATACGCGTGCTTGCTGGTTAATACAGATCAGTTTTCTCGCATTCCTGCACAATAGTGTATTTCAGTCTTGTTTTACTTGTGATGTAGTGTTCCCTGATCCCCTCTTCCAACCCTTGCCAGATGTTCGCGATCGTTTTCAAGTAGCGTGTCTGAGGTGGTTTTGTCACTGTACGTGGTGTGTTATAGATGATCCTTAACCTAACAACTTCAGAGTTATCCTTAGAATCGTTGTCTAGTTGCAAGTAGAAATTATTTCTAACGTTACATTTCGAGCGCTTCTGTGCAGATGTTCTTTTAGTACATTCTTATCAACATATGCAACATATCTGTTTATGTTGCCATCAACAAAATGTTACCTCACCCACACTATTTGGCGCTATAAGTCCCTATACGATACGCTGCCACCCATGTGTTTGACCGAAGCCTCCATATTTTTACGATCCCACTCAGTATTTTTCTGCTTCCACATCTTTTATCTTCCATCATTTCCCTATATATTGCACCTGCTTCCAGCTGACCATAACACACGATCCCAGAACTAGCTTCGTTGCATACATTTTGTGAAATAGTAAAAGTATGGTCGCATTTCTTTACTTACGATCGGTTTCGTCCTTGGTAATCTGGAATTGTATCCAGTCTGTTCAGAACCTTAGGAACTATTCTTTCGTCTACATCGACATATACGCATACATACTCCGCAAACGACCGTACGGTGCGTGGCGGAAGGTATCTTTTACGACAACTAATCGTTTCCTATTCGGTTTGCCTAGGAGACAGAGTGAGGGAAAAACGACTGTCTGTATGCCTTCATATGAGCGCTAATTTCACGTATCTTATTTTCGTGGTCCTTACGCCCAATGTATGTTGGCGGCAGTAGAATCGTTCTGCAGTCAGCTTCAAATGCCGGTTCTCTAAACTTTCTGACTAGTGGTGTCCGAAATCAATGTCTTCTTCCCTCCAGGGATTTCCACTTGAACTCCCAAAGCATATCCGTAACCCTTGCATGCTGATCGAATCTACCGGCAATAAATCTAGCAGCTCGCCTCTGGACTGCTTCGATGTGTTCTTTAAATTCTACCTGGTGCAGATCCCAAACACTCGAGCAGTACTCAAGAATAGGTCGCATTAACGTCCTATATGCAGTCTCCTTTACAGATGAACCACACTTTCCTAAAATTCTCCCAATAAACCGAGGTCGACAATTCGCCTTCCCTACCACAATCCTTACATGCTTGTTGCTTTTCAAATGGCTTCGCAGTGTTACACCTAGGTATTTAAACGAATGGAACAGAACACTACTAATGCTGTATCCGAACATTACGGATTTGTTTCTCCTACTCCTCCGAAAAACGTTCAAATGGCTCTGAGCCCGATGGGACTGAACATCTGAGGTCAACAGTCCCCTATAACTTAGAACTACTTAAACCTAACTAACCTAAGGACATCATCACACACATCCATGCCCGTGGCAGGATTCGAACGTGCGACCGTAGCGGTCACGCGGTTCCAGACTGAAGCTTCCAGAACCTCTCGGCCACATCCCTACTCATCCGCATTAACTTACATTTTTCTACATTAAGAGCCAGATGTTACTCATCACACCAAGGAGAAATTTCGTCTAGGTTATCTTGTATCAACCTACAGTCATTTATCTTCGACACTTCCTGTACACAGCATCATCATTGAAAAACCGCAGATTCCTGCCCACATTGTCTGCCGGATCATTTATGTATACAGAAAAGGCAACGGTCCTTTCGGGAATCACCTTCCCAAAATGTTTTCCCAGACATGCTCTAATTTCTGTTGCGGCTATTCTGGGATACTGCTTCACCGTTTTCATCATTTTCCTTTTATCTATAGAAGAAAGTTTTGGCAGAGTACCTGGGTAGGCAGATTCAGTATTGTATTCCTCCTTTTATAGCGTTGGATGACACACCACACAGTGGACACATTTCTGCGTATGGCTTCTCCAGTTTCTTTACATGTCTAGTTTCGTTCACGCATACATAATATGATTGTGCACTCCTTTACGCTTGCGTCTTTTCCGTTCACCCCCATGTGGGCAGTGGCCATTCGTGCCTGAACTTGATTGTGCACTTCATGACGGTAGACACGAATGAGGACGTTTGAAGGTACAAATGCTAACATTTTCTCCATTTATTGTGTTAACTGTTGTATCATACAGCGCATTTGAATACTTGTGTCACAAGGTAACGTAAAGTTTTTGCTAGAAATCATATGTTGAAGAATGCACGCGTACTTGTATTATTCGTGTAATGTGTGCGTGTTTGAAACACACGATAACGCTTCATGCAATCAGGAAATAATTCCGCCTTCTGTGTCGATTAATTCGACATTTAAAACAGCATATCCATAGATTTCAATACTTCTTTCTCCTCTGTATATTATATTGAAAGTCTTGTCATTGTATAACGACTAGCAAAATAATTGTCGAGAAACATATGTAACGCAATAAAGAAGGCAGCAACAGAAATAAATTTCTTACACACTTGAGAAAATGGCAACCCAAACAAGCCACCATCATTTTTTAAGTGCCTGGAACAAATTAGAAAATGTAAGTTTGTATTTTTTCTCCTGGTGTCTATAACAGTTATTGCTTTCTATTTGTGAGGAATACGTCTTCGTCAGGTGCTCCAGTTTTGTTTCAGCTTATTGAATGATATACATGTGTATGTGGGTTTTCAAACAGTTTCCAAATTATTCACTGTTCTGTGGACATGGTAATGCATTGCTCTTTCTTTCTAGTCTTAACAAAATCTTTGGTTTTGGTCTTAACAATGGGCCTGGTTGGCGCGCTAGCCTGCAGCAAGTGTTTTGCAGTAGCAAGTAGTGTGTGAGAGTCTGTGTGTAGGCATGTGTAGCAGGCCGCTCTGGCCTGTCACCTTTGTTGAGTAACACGAATTGCACAGGTTTGTATGTATGATAGAGGCACATATTCATTAAGGAAATCAGTAACTGTTACAATGGAAGTTTGTGGCATCGATGAAATAAACGTAAGCTTTGTTCCCTGTTTGATGACATGTTATTATCCTTTCCAAAACCTAGCAGTACAGGATTCTATCAATGAAGTTTGTGAATTTCATACCTACACAGCCCATACGTCACAAAGAGGAGAAAAACATGATTTTGACATTTTGGTATAACGACTGTGCGGAGTTTTCAGTTCATCGACAGTTTCGGCTGCTTATTTGGTAGCTTAAGTATGCATATGCTGCATTCGACACCTGCCTGTGTATTTTTCACATCATAAACTGGTTTGACCAATATGTAGCCAACTATCCTCCACGTCACTGGGAACGTGTAGGTGGCCATGCTAACATATTCCTATTATTTAAGCTGAGTAGCAACAGACGCAATTGTAGAGAACTAAGTGATTCTAATCGGCAGCTACTGAAGTATAATATGGAATAGTTTATTACCTTTGGGTCAGTTAAAGTACTTTAGACAATTCAATGAGCAGGCAAAGTCGCCCCTTAGTTTTAAACTCAGAGAAAGGGATAAACAAAGAATTAAATATATTCTATAGTAAATCACGATTCCAGTTAAATAATTTAGGTTTTATAAAAAAAGGTAAACTGTATTTCTCAACTCCTATACAGAGTTCGTAGGCCCAGAGGGAGCACAATCTGCACTAAATCCACTGCTCTCCTGGCCTTGAATTTGAAAATGTTTCTTCGCAGTACACGCACTCTCTCTCTTCATCATTGTTGTCGAAAAAATGTCTTCTAGGGTTGAATTTCCTGTTGATCGGACTCTTCTCTCTACTGCCTTTTTTCTCTTCGGCTGCTTTCCGTTTTTCTTCCTTTTTCTTTTCTTTCTTTACTTGCCGCTTGTAGTTCACTCTTAATAAGGACTCGCTATAATAATCGCCGCGTAGCCCTTCTTTCCGAAGCTGCTTTTTCCGTTTTCCCACTAACTACAGAAAGTGGCCAGAAGCCACCACCGAGATGACCACTTCGCCCACATTGACGCCACGACACAAAAGCGGTATGCTCTCCAACAGTATGATTAAAATTTCAATAACTGAAGTTGGATTGAGTAGTCAAGATATGACGATTTCCACACAAGTTCATCGAAAAGAAGTAATTCACGTTCCCTCCCATACACAAATTGATTATTTATCTTATATCAGGATAACTAAAGCCCACGAAAAATTTGTGGTCCTCTAGTTTCTGGAGGACCACAGACAGTCGGCACGGCGACTATTGTCTCGGTTCCCCTTGCTGCGGCAGCAGTGAGAGGCATGACGATATTGGCATGCACCTGTTACAACAACACTGGACACAGCAGTGTCCAGTATCACCACATCTTCATTTTTGACGAGTCTAGGCTCTGCAAACAGCATCACTGCAGATGGGTCCATGTGTGAAGGCCCCAAGGGGAAGGAACATTGCTAGATTGCATTCGTCACAACACATGTAAGCAGCACTTAGTGTGATGATGCGGGGTAATAGTTAGTACACGACACCATCAGCTCTGTTTCATACAGCCTTAATATGAGCATTACGTTCTGATTTGTTAAGACTGGTGGATGTACTCGATCTTCAGTGTCTATGTGATGTTGTCCTTCAACAAGATAACTCAAGACCGTGTTGGCCTGGCCTACACCAATACAAAGGGAATTCGACTGTTGCACTGGCCAGCACGTTCTCCAGATCTCTCATTCACTGAAAACATTGAAAACATATGGTCACTGATAGCTGAGAGACTGCCACACCACCACCTGCCAGCCACTATCACTGAATAACTCTGGCATAGTGTTGAAGAAGCATGCAGTAACCTACAGTACCTGTCATCCAAGTTCAGTTCGCTATAGCCGGGTTATAGCAGCTATTGCTTCCACAAGTAGCAGCTCTGTGTACTAAATTTCGACGTTTTAACCCCCCGCCCCCTTCCCCCACATATTCATTTGTGTATTCTCCCTACTAAGTCAGTGGACATTTGTATAAAGACAGTGATATTTGTAGGAACATTAACACTGCCTTGTGGAATAGTTATGCATAGTGTATACACAGCAATACGAGTCCAGTGTATGGGCAAATGCAGTCAAATGTTTTTGTCTTTATTCATCAGCCTTCTGTCTAGTTTGATGCGGCCCACCACGAATTCCTCTCCTGTGCCAACGTCTTCACGTGAGAGTCCTGCTTACTCAATGATTTGCTGAATACATTCCAGCTTCTGTCTTCCTCTACAGTTTTTATTCTCTACTTGCCACTCTACCGCAATAGGAGTTAATCTCTGATGTCTTAATACATGTCCTGTCATCATGTCCCTTCTTCTTGTCAGTATTTTCCATATATTCCTCTCCTTTCCGATTCTGCGCAGGGTCTCCTCATTCCTTACCTTACAAGTTCAACCAATTTTCAACACTGTCTGTAGCACAACATCTGAAACGCTACGATTCTCTTCTGTTCGGTTTTCCCACAGTCCATGTTTCACTACCATACAATGACAAATGATACCGCATCTGGTGTCAATAGTAAAGTTGCACTGGCCAGCACAAGGCTTCAACGATTCAGGTGGTAGAGCGCGAAACTCAGTATAAAGGCAATCAGTTCTGTGAAGTGTTAGTGTGAGTATAGTGCATTTACTACAGGCAGGTAGCGATACCATTAGTGACCGTGAGTGCTGCGTACATATATCACGATTGTGATAATGCCATGCGGAAAAAAATTATCAAGTGATGAAAATGCAAAATTCGGTGCCTACAAAGAAATGGGACTCTCCAATCGTCGAATCGCCAAGAAGTTGAACAGTTCAAGTGCAGTGATTAAGACGTTCGTTAGGTCGGGCGCACAATATGGACATAATGGAAAATGTGGACATAGAAGAAAATTATATGAGGCATTGAAGCGGTAAATTCTCGGCAAAGCAAGGCCCACAAATCGTTATTCTTCTCAACTTGTTTCTCGTTAACAGTTACCAGGCACTGAGAGATGAGTACGACAAATTTTGTCAAAGGACAAACACCTTACATTCAAGAAACGAATGCAGAAGCCTGCTCTAACACACAAACATAAACAGACTGAAAAACATTTGTCATGGACTTCAGAATGGGCTCAAGCGATCTTCGGTGACGAGAAGAAGATTTATTTAGATGGGCCGAATGGCTCTGGATATTATTGGCTGATATGGGATTAGAGCAGTTGATCAGAATGAATAGAAATTATGGAGGGTATTGTTATGACTTGGGCAGCATTCTGCGCTACAGGTAAATCAAGAACACTAAAATGAACCCTAACATGTACACTGCGACGCTATAAACGGAACTGATTAGAATTTATGAGCGCCTAAGGGGCGAAAGTCTTAATGTTTCATCAAGAAAATGCATCTGTGGATGTTTCCGCGGCAACCAGACAGTGGTTTGATGTAAAGATATTGACCTGTTGCCCTGGCCTGCCGTAGTCCGGATTTGAACTCCATCGAAAAACTTGTAGAACATTTTCATGGCAATGGAAAGCAATTTGAGGCAGTATATGAGCTGAAAAGAGCAATACGAGGACAGTGGGCAGTGATTTCACTGCCTTAACTACAAACCCTAAAAAAATCATTGCCGAAGAGGATAACTGTCGGAATTAGGAATAACGGAGATTGGACGAAGTACTAACAATGCAATAACAGGACAGAGCAGTGATTGCTTTTACTCGTATAGTAGTTTCGAACCAGGAAATGCAAACACGTTTTGTTACTCGTTTTGTGAAAGAAACTATGTAATTCCTTCATGATTGTTTACGTCTTCTATGTATCTTTAATAATAAATTCGAAACATATATGCTTCAGACATTGTACTATTTATTTCACTTTATAATGATTTCTACTACTGTAGAGGTCCTGTAAGTAAGATATTTTTATTTGGAATCCCTCATGGTATTGCATTTTTAATGGCAGCAGTGTGCTGCAGGTAGAGTAAGCTTCTTCATAACGTGATTGTGTATCTAAACTAGCGAAGTCCTCTTCACTTATTTTTTCCCTTTCTCTTACGCTGCTCACGCCGAGGCGGATCGCTGTCGACGTGTAACTAGTTTTAGTCCTTCATCGTAACACCTTGTAATACGAGACACGGGACAAACATCGGCTACCGATACTGACGCTGGATCTGCATTCTGAGATCGCATGGTCCACGCGTTCTGCTTGTTGCATATCGGGTTACGCCTTCGCCGCCTCAGATTAATTTCCTGTTAGCTAATCGATATGGCACGTCTGCACTACACTGGATAGCAATGTGCTACGCTCTCGTGTGAACAGCTCCCTCTCATTTCCACGTTCTTTAGTGAAATGCAGCTTCTGTCTTTGCGCAGATCCGCGGACCTCATTTTCCATTTTTGAAAGAGCAGTGAGCATACACGGTTTGTTAACGTAATTCAACTGGGGAGCAGAACATACGGTGGACATACGTCGTTCCTCGTTTTACTACCTCCTCATTTTTTGTGATACCCGCGAGTGATTTGGTTCGGCTGCTATTACAAGATTAAGACATCCTCAGCAGCACCAATACAACGCTGTCAAACTGCTTTTACGCCAGGAAGGTCCTGTAGTTATTGTACACTGATGAGCCGAAATATTATGACCACCTACTTAATAACTTGTCTGTCCGTCTTTGGAACGAGACACATGACTGATTCTGCGTATCAGGGATCCGATAGTTTATTGGTAGGTTTGTGGGGGTTTGTGGCATTACATGCCTACTCACAGGTCATGTAATTCGCGCAAATAACGGGCCGCTGATTTGCGGACGCTGCGAAAGCGTTCAATAGCGACCCACATGGGTTCCACAGGATTTACATCTTGCGAATTTGGACATCAACTTGAGTTCACTTTAATACTCCTGCAACGACGGTGAGGGGGCGCCC
The DNA here is from genome assembly GCF_021461385.2 of Schistocerca piceifrons. NCBI lineage: Eukaryota > Metazoa > Arthropoda > Insecta > Orthoptera > Acrididae > Schistocerca > Schistocerca piceifrons. The sequence goes on along the minus strand of NC_060143.1, from coordinate 216,337,845 downwards.
TTCACATTGATTTTTGCAAAATAATCAGCAACGACATTTGCGGTATCATGATGCAGCATCCAAACTGCTTTACACGTATATGGTCTTTCGCATCTGGTAAGGACTTGCGAAATTTTTAGAACATTCCTTTAGTATTGCCCAGTTTTTGATGTGTGAATGCAGGACGAACATGCTGGTCAGCCATTCCACGGATATCAGAACATGAGATGATCATAACTTTTCCAGCAGAAGAGACCGCTTCCGCTTTCTTGAAGGTTGTTGATAAACGATATTTCCACACTGAACTTTGCTGTTTCTTCTCAGGAACAAAATAACGTAGCCAAGTTTCATCATAAGTGATTAACTTCGAAAAAACATTGGATCTTCCTCTAACATCAATTTTAACTACGTTCAGAGCTGCAAGCAAATGTCGTTTGGTTCGAGAATCAGCAGTCTTGGGACTCAAAGCGCAAAAACAAGTCGCACGAGTAAAGTTTCTGTCACCAACTTGTCGTTGATTTCCAGTGAAATTTTGAGTATTTAAAAAAGTGTCTGTAAATTTATTCGTCGATCTTCTCTTAACAATGAGAGTTATGGTGCTGATGTCTCCTTGTGTATGAGCAGTAACTGGAACGCAGGGTCCGCCTTCCTTTGGAACTGATTGTCTGCTTTCTTGAACCTATTTAAACCATCTTACAGCTATGCTATAGGGAAGAAAACTCTTCAGAGGTCTCAGCTGAAGATTTGACGAGACGAAAGCAGAATTACGAAGCATCATATTGTGCACAGAGTGTGCCGTCCATCGTTGCGGTACGCGATACTGAACGGATCTCAGTTCGCCCGCCTATGGCAGGCGAGATATCATAAGATTAATTTCCTTCGCGAGAAGCTGTAGCCTTAAAGATTTATGATTATTTCTTATTGAACAGCCTTCGTTGCTCAACGTTTCCCGTCTGATAACCCAAACTCGCGATACAGTTCATTTTCACGGAGACACTCACAAAATCCTAGGAAATCTTCCATCCTATTGAAGAAGCGTTAGGCCCATACATAAAAATCTGGGATGAAAATGTTTACGCTATCTCTATACAAGAAAATTTTGTAGTTTCTAATAACGGAAACTACTCTCTAGACACAGTAAATCAGTATATACAGCCAGAGGTAAAGGTAACTCACCATTCTGAGGGCAATTTAGTAAAGGGTACTTTCTCTCCACAGATGAACAAGACTCTGTGGTCTGTATATGCAGTTCAGTCAATCTACATGGCTCGAAGAACCACTTTCGGATAAGACCACGAGTACGGAAAGTCACTTCTCAAGTACCATACACCACAACGACGTCATTAGAACGTTGAACTGCTAGTCGTGTTCACATTTTGGAGGCAAATGGAAGAGCTGTGTAAATCCAGATGGTACGGAGCCGTGTCCTCGCGATCGATTTGCCCTCTAGGCATCCAGTACGAATAACATCGACGTGCGCGCAGACAAGCAAAAACATATGGACTGAAAGCTAGACAGTGAATTCGGGTTCTTTTCGGGGACGAGTGTACAATGTTCAGATGCCCTATGATCGCAGCAGGTGTGGAGACAGCCAGGCAACAATGTACGAGGACGGATCAAACAGAAAAGTCACAAAAAATTTAATAATGTACATGTAACAGCGGAATTAGTGCTGATCATAGTCTCACAGTGTTGTTAGACAATACTCTTCGCACACTGTCACCTTACAAGAGTTATTCATGCAGTAGTGTGTATGGGTTCACGGTTTGTCTGAATAAATTACTGGCCGCTTCTTCCGCAAAAAACTAATATACCTGTAGTACTCTCTTTCGTCCGCACATAATGGAGTCTTTCATTCTGATACCTTTCAGAATTAAGTAACATATATGGAACAGTTTTGCTCAGAGTTCCATTGTTATCCTGGAAGTAGAGTTCAATGTGATAGAAACTGTGAAAATTTTGCAAAGATAGTATTTCCTTATGTGTTTCATAATATCACAGAAATTACTGCCTGATAACACATTTATGTATATCATCAATGAAATATTTGTTGTGTGCATCTTACTTATTCTGCTTTGAGGCAGATACTTAAACCCCGCTCCACTTGGCATCGTCTTCTTCCTTGCGTAATTTACACACCATCGATTCAACTTTAGATTGTCTAAATTTGCTTCCATATTCTGGCGCTTTCTATGTCGACACTATCACACTTTTCTCGTTCTCATTGCCAGTATAATTAACGACATTACCAGTAAGTTGTCCCTGCTTCCCGCAAAAACGTCACGTGATCACTCTTCACCCTCGCACTGCAAGTGAATAACTTGCGTTACTTCGAATTGGATCGCGTCTAAGCCTATTGACTTGGCAAGGTTAATTCCCGCTAAGGCCAGCCAACCACTTCGCCCTGCCGAGGAACTTCTGTGATTCTTCTCTGTTATCGTCCACAACCCCGAACCATAGGTGCAAATTGGCTCAATAATGGCTTTATATATTAGGTTGGTGAACAAGTTCCTAGCGTTTTTGTTTTGCATGTTGATATTTCGGTTGCTATAGGTTTGTTTATCGACTGTCACTTTTATTTGTAGTTCACTGTGGCTGTTTGAGTTTACATATTGTCATTTTGTCATTTGGCGTTAGTTAGTGGACTGTGGATGCCACAAATTCGAATACCAAGTGTAGAACTCGGAACATTTCCAACAAATTCGTCTCTTTGAGTTCGGTGGAGGGGTGACAGCAGTAGAGGCAACCAGAAACATCTGCGCCCTGCCGGCCGCTGTGACCGAGCTGTTCTAGGCGCTTCAGTGTGGAACCGCGCTGTTGCTGCTGCTGCGGTCGCAGGTTCGAATCCTGACTCGGGTATGGATATGTGTGATGTCCTTAGGTTAGTTAGGTTTAAGTAGTTCTAAGTGTAGGGGACTGATGACCTCAGCTGTTAAGTCCCATAGTGCTTAGAGCCATTTGGCCATCTGCGCCCTGTATGGGGATAACGCCATTGGACAGAGTATAGCAAGGAAATGGTTTTCTCGTTTTAAGGAGAATCGTTTTGACATTAGTGACTCTCCACGTTCAGGAAGATCTTCGGGGTTTGACGAGATCGTTTAAACACATTAATCCACAATGATTCACGTCAGTGTACTAGAGAACAGGCAAATGTAATGAACTTTGAACATGCCACCATAGTGTGACATTTGCATGCGGTGGGGAAGGTTCAAAAGTCTGGTATATGGGTACCACATTCTCTAAGCCAAAACCATCAAAATCAGCGAGTGACCGTTTATGCATCGCAGCTTTCTCGTTATCAATTGGCTCGTGAACAACGCTGGCCATTCCTGTACTGTGTTGTTACTGGTTGACCAGAAATAGTGTCTTTATGCTAACATAAGGAAGAGAAATGAGTTGTTGGGTCCAGACAAAGCGGCAACTCCACATGCACTGACTTGCTCCCATCCACAAAATAAGTGATGCTATTCCACGATAGCGCCCGCACGCGTTCAGCTAGAGCGACAAAAAACACTATACAGAAGTTCTGTAGGAAGTCATTCCGCACCCACCTTATTCATCTGATCTTGCACCATCAGATTTTCGCCTTCTCTTCAAATGTTCCGTATTTTTACTTACAATCCCTACGTATTCACTCCGTTCACAGTTGCCGATGGTTACATCTATATCTACATTGATACTCTGCAAATCACATTTAAGTTCCTGGCAGAGTGTTCATCGAACCAGCTTCACAATAATTCTCTATTATTCCCATCTCGTACAGCGCCCGCAAAAACGAACACCTATGTCTTTCCGTGCGAGCTCAGATTTTCCTTATTTTATTATGATGATCGTTTTTCTCCATGTAGCTCAACGTCAACAAAATATTTTCGCATTCGGAGGAGTAAGTTGTTGATTTAAATTTCGTGAGAAGATTTCGCCGGAACGAAAAACGCCTTTGTTTTAATGATGACCACGCTAAGTCCTGTATCATGTCAGTGGCGCTCAATCCCCTATTTCGCGGTAATACAAAACGAGCTGCTCTCCTTTGAACTTTCTCGATGTACTCCCTCAATCCTATCTGATAAGAACCCCACACCGTGCAGCAGTATTCTAAAAGAGGACGGACAAGAATAGTGCAGGCAGTCTCTTTAGTAGATCTGTTACATTTTCTAAGTGTCCTGCCACTAAAACTAAGTCTTTGTTTTGCCTTCCATACAACGTTTTCTATGTGTTGTTTCCAATTTAAGTTGTTCGTAATTGTAATTCCTACGTATTTAGTTGAATTTACGGCCTTTAGAATAGACTAATTTATCGTGTAACCGAAGTTTAAAGGATTCCTTTTAGCACTCGTGTGGATGACCTCACACATTGTCGAATTTTCCAAGAGGTAGTAATTGCGTTCCCGTGGTTAAATATTCTGCCTTCCTGATGATCAATTTCAGTATGGATTTACTGTATTCTTCAATTAATTTTCTCTTCATCGGTCACAACTACCATACGGTTGTCTTCAAATAAGAGAGTTTACCGACAGTGGTGTTCTAACTGAATTCCCATTTCACTGCATTTATACTTCCAGTTCTGCAAAGCGATTTGTAGGCGTATTTTGGACAATGTTGAAGGTAAAAAGATGTCTTGTTTGAATCCTTTAATTATTTTAACCGATTTAGAGACGAAAGATCCTACCCTCATTCTTCCGTGCATATCCTTGTGTTACGTTGTACGTACTTCTTATGTGTAATTAGTCAGTGCAAAATAGCTCCAGTGCTTAAAAAGCTTGGCTAGTGGGACGTTGTCATAAGCTTTTTCATGACCGATGAACACTAAATCCGGTTTTGAATTTTTTCAGATCCTTTTTGAATCAGTTGACTTAGGGGGAATATGTTATTCGATACACGCTCTATCTGCTCTGAATACACTCTGTTCTTCCGTGCATACAATTACAGCTTCGATTCTGTCTCTCAAAATCCTACCATACAAACTTCCTCTCGAGCTGGTTAAACTGGTGCCCTATAACTACTACAATCGCGTCTGTTTCCTTTTTGTAAATGAAACTTCTGTTTGGTGTCTCTCGTCCGCCCTCGCTGAACGCATCACGAACCAAATCATAGTCAAAATATCGCCTTACGATATCGTAGAAGCATTGCTAGTCTGAAAGGCTTGTTAATCTCTAATTAACCTAATTCTTATGTGTCGTCAATAGCTTAACACAGGCGTAGTGCCGCATCACATGTGGAATTATGGAATTAGACATGACACATTATCCGAAGAACCAGTTCTCAAACACCTCGTCCCTTTTTTTAAATATTTAATACTCTAATTTATGTGCAAAGCACAGAGGAGAAGAAGGAATACTAGAGGTAATCCTGGTAATCCTGGGGGGGGGGGGAGGGGAGGATGCTGAGAAAGATAGAGATAGGTACATATTCAGTAAATAATTAAAGACGTTCGATGTATTAGTATCACTCAGACGAAGAGTTTGACGTAGGAGAAGAAGGCGTGACAAGCAGCATCAAAACTGTCAGACGACGAATGACACAAAAATTAAATAACCGGAGACGTATCCGCAGCAGCTCATTTTGCGCACGGTTCTTAATTAGGTAGGAAACACGTGTAGTAAGGAGTCGACGGGCGTGGGGGTGAGGCGGGGGGGGGGGGGGGGAGGGGGGGGGGAGCCAGAGGCTGAATGATGTACCAATCACCTGGCACAATTGTTAGTTACTTTCATGTTCCATGTATCGGTTGCACGATAAATGGTAATGATGAGAAATGAGTCATTTTACATTTACATCGTAAGTCAAGAGCAGCGTTCAATAGGTAATGCAACACATTTTTCCTTCTCGGCCAATTTCGGTTAAAAAAATATGAAATTTGTTGTGGAACATCGTGGAATATTCCTCCTTCAGCCTCTGTAGTTTCATGAAGTTCTGATAGGTTCTGGCGCTATACACAGCCTCCAAAATGGCGTCTGTAACGGAGGTGTGTTCCAAGCAAAGAGCTGTTACTGGGTTTCTTTTGGCATCGTGAATATTCATAGGTGCTTACAGAATGTCTGTGGAGACCTGGCAGTGAACAAAAGCAAGCTGAGTCGTTGAGCGAGCCGTTTGTCATCATCGCAAAAAGGTCGCGCAAAACTGTCCGATATCCAGCATGCCGACCGGCCGCACACACCTGTGACTCCTGCAGTGTTGGAACGTGCGGACACGCTCATTCGAGGTGATCGACGGATCCCAAACAACACGTTGCTCAATTCGACCTCTCTGTTAGTAGTGCTGACACACTCGTCGCTGGCGTAGTAAAATGTGCGAACCCGCAGGTTCCTCGCAGCCTAACAGAAGAACATAAGAGCAACAAAGGACCATGTTTTCAGAGTTGTTTGCACGTTACGAGGCTGAACACAGTTTATGTCGAGCAATGCCGCGGGTGATGAAACTATCGTTTATAAGTGTTTTGTTTTTTATTGTTATTATTAAATATACAAATGAGCGTTAGTAATTCCTACCCACCACCATTCGCACAGTACAGTAATAGAAATTCTTTTGAGGATTAGAGGAATTTGTCAAGATTACGCTTTTTCAGTTTTTACTTATCTATTTATTAAAAATTTTGCCTTGCTGTGTGTCACACATTTTGTCTCACTAGGTGAGCAACCAAAAATTTTAGTTGCAGCATTCTCCATTCCATTCTGTGGGAAAGACAACCTTAATGTGGAGTACTATATGCCATTTTTGCTTCTGGCATAGTAATTATGTTTATCTTGGTTCATTTGAACCTCTGCGGATTATTTACTACAGACTTCATGTGGGAATATATATACTGTGAAGCAGTAGTCACAGTGCCTAACTCTTAAACAGATGTCGATAGGATGATCGTGGGTGAGCTCCATATATTATTCTTACAGCGCGTTTTTGAGTAACGCAGACTTCCTTTCTTAAAGATGAGTTTCCCCAGAACATTATCCTATATGGCATTATTAAATGAAAATATACAAAACACGTTACCTATCTGATTTGTCTGTACCCATGATTTGCAATGATTCTAAGGGCAAATGTGGCTGAATTAAGTCGTTTTAGGAATATTAAAATGTGCTGCTCGCAGTTCCTAAGAATTTTAAAGCTTCCACTCTACTTATTTGTTCCTCACTGTGTGTTACGCGTATCATTGGTAATAGCTCTACGTGGGCAGAACTGTACGTACTGTATCATTTTTAAAATTGAGATTGAGACAGTTGGCAAAAAACCAATCAACGACATTGTTAAGAAAAATGTTTACCATTTCTTCTGTTGCTGTATGAATGCTTGGACTGTAATACTCGACAAGTCGCTAAAAGTCCTCTGCGGAAATATTGAGCCATGCTGTCTCTATAGGCGTCCGTACTTGTGAAAGTGTTGCCTGTGGTGGATCTTGTGCACGAACTGACCTCTGGATTGTATCGCATAAACGTTCGACGTGATTCATGTCGGAAGATCTGGGTGGCCAAATCATTCTTTCGAACTTCGGAGAACATTAGTCAAAGCAGTCGGAATCAACTGTGGCTCGGTGACATGGCGCGCCGTCATCCATAAAAATTCCATCGTTGTTTGGAAACACGATGTCCACGTATGGCTGTAAATGGACTTCAAGTAGCCGAACATGAATAGTTCCAGTCACTGATCAGTTCAGTTGGACCTGAAAACCCAATACATTACATGTAAACACAGTTTGAACCATTATGGAACCACCACTAGCTTGCACAGTGCCTTGTATACAAGTTGGGTCCAGGGATTCGTGTGATCTACGTTACATTCGAACCCTACCATCAGCTCTTACCAGACGAAAACGGCACTCATCTGACCAGGTCACAGTCTTCCAGTCGTCTAGGGCCCAACCGATATGGCCACTAGCCCAGGAGAGTCGCTACAGGCGATATCAAGCTGTCTGCAAAGGTACTGTCGTCTGCTATCATAGCCCATTAACGCCACATTTCGCCCCACTGTACTAACGCATACGTTCTTCGTACGCCTCACATTGATTTCCGTGGCTATTTCACTCGGTGCAGCTTGACTTTTAGCACCGACAACTATGCGCTGACAACTGCTCTCTGTCTTTTAAGTGAAGGCCGTCAGCCACTGAGTTGGCCATGGAGGGAGGTAAAGCCTGAAATTTGGTATTCTCCGCTCACTCTTGACGTTGTTGATCTCCGAATATTAAATTCTCTAACGATCTCCGAGATGGAATGTCCCATAGGTCTAGCTCCAACTACCATTCCGCGTTCTTAGTCTGTTAGTTCCCGTCGTGCAGCTGTAATCATATCGGAAACTTTTTCACATGAATTACCTGAATACAAATGACAACTCCGTCAATGCACCTCCCTATGGTAACCTTGTGTTTGCTGTACTACATCCATCTGTGTATGTGCACATCACTGTCACATGACGTTTGTCGCCTCAGTGTACTTCATGTAGGACAGGACTACCAGCAAAGTCAACGTATAGATAGAAACAGTTTGTACTGGAAGGCATTGCGACAGGGGCAGAAGAAGGAGAGAGAAGACAGGATGGAGAAGTGACGATGTCGGAGCCAGCGAAGCGTCGGGTTGCGGCAACGCGATAGCCGAGGCCCTCGCGGCGAGCGCCGTCTTCCGTGGCGAGGTTGGCGCGGCTCTTCTTACAGGCAGGAAGGAGGTGGCGCGATCCTGCCACCCACCCACACGTGATCCCTGGCTCCCAGGGGAACCTCTCAGGCCGTGCCCGGCGGCAACTTGCCAAGGCGGGCGCCACACCTCCAGGCACGCGGGCGAGCCACACCACTTACCGACTACGAAGGCACTTTGTGATACCGCTGCGGTTGAATTCTCCACTCTTTTTTCAAATCAAAGAGCGACTACGATGGTTCGAACTGTATCTTATCGATGGTTCCCGACAGTAACATTTAACTGTGTTATTCCGTCATGGTCCTACAAAATTTCAGCGATGATGAAGGAGGGTAAAATTATAAGTGAAAATCGTTCTTTTGCTAAGGGTTTTGGAACATATACTATGTTCGAGCACTGTGAAAAAAAATAATAAATATTATTATTATTATTATTATTTGCTTACAAATACTCGGCACCTTTTCAGAAAATATCGTTCTTTTGGGACACCCTTTATACTCACATAGTAATGAGCACTATCGACAGTGGATGTCAAACTGATGCCATATTTTTAGATTTGCAGAACGCTTTTGACACCGTTCCTCACAAGCGTCTTTCAATCAAGTTGGGTCTCAGTTCTGCCACTGGATTCGCGATTTCCTCTCAGAAAAGTCGCAGTTCGTAATAACTAACGGAAGTCATCGAGTAAAACAGAAGTAACATCTGGTGTTCCACAAGAAAGTGTTATAAGCCCTCTGTTGTTCCGCTGGCCGGAGTGGCCGAGCGGTTCTAGGCGCTACAGTCTGGAACTGCGTGACCGCTACGGTCGCAGGTTCGAATCCTGCCTCGGGCATGGATGTGTGTGATGTCCTTAGGTTAGTTAGGTTTAAGTAGTTCTAAGTTCTAGGGGACTGATGACCTCAGAAGTTAAGTCCCATAGTGCTCAGAGCCATTTGAGCCTCTGCTGTTCCTGATCTACGTAAACGGTTTAGGAGACAACATGAGCAGCCATCTTAAATTTTTTGGAGATGATGCTGTCATTCACTATCTTTATAAGTCATCAGATGATCAAAACGAATTGCAAAACAATTTAGACAAGATATTTGTGTGATGCAAAAAGTGGCAATTGACTCTAAATAATGAAAGGAATGAAGTGATCTACATGAGTACTAAAAGAAATGGGCTAAATTTCGGTTACACTATAAAACACACATATCTGAAAGCTGTAAGTTCAACTATGTACGAAACGTACTCAGAAAGTACGGTCCGATTAGGCGTGATATGGAAACCATTGTAAAAATCCTATGGAACTTTGCACAAATGTGTTGGGCAGTATCTTTAGTGTGACTGTCGAACGCTTCACAGCACTCAGTTCAGAGCGCAAAGTGAAAACAACAGTGTCTCCCGCCAAGCATATAGATCTGGTGAGAGATTTGACCTGAAGCTATGCAGCCCACATAACGTCATGCGTCTCTTTCTTCAAGACAATTTTCAGCTGCATTCTGCAATACTCTCGTGCTGTGTTTCCGATGGGAAGTGTTTGACTCGCTGCCTATGAAGGCAACATTTCGTTCCAAACAACGGAAGGCAGACCAGCGCAGAGAATGGGTGGAAAGCACAGGTTGCAGCTTTCTATGAAGAGGGCACTGGAAATTTTGTGCAACGCCACAGCAAATGTCTAAGTCGGAGCGGTGACTATTTAGAGAGCTAGCTGGAAGGTGTGCCTAACTGTTACGAATAAAAAATTTTAGATTTTTACTGTGGTTTTCATTTTGCAACCGATAGGACTTTACTTTTCGAACAGCTCTCGTACTTGTGGATCACAATTACGAATAACTTAAATTGGAAAGATCATATGCATAATGGCGTGGGTAAAAAAACCGAAAGACTGCAAGAGGTCTGCTAAGGAGTTTGTTTATTCCACGGTTGTCCTCCCGCAATTGTTGTGATGCTGTGTTGTGTGGGATCCACATCAGAAGGGACTGGCGGAGGACATCGTAAAAGTTCGAAGAAGAGCAGCTTGTTTTGTATTATCGCGAAATAGGGGAGAGTGTATCATGGGCATGATACGTGAATTAGGGTGGCAATCTTAAAACAAAGGCGTTTTTCGTTGCGGTAAGATCTTCTTGTGAAATTTCAACCACCAACTTTCTCCTTCGATTGCCAAAACGTTCTATTGGCGCCCACCTACATAAGGATAACACAAGAGAAAACAGAGCTCGGCACAGAAAGATTTAAATTCGCGTTTTTCCGTGGCGGTAGAGAAATAGCTTGAAGGTGGTTCGATGACAAGCACTTAATTGTGGATTACAAAGTAATGGTATAGATGCAGATGTGGGGTAACACAGATGAAGCCTGTCTCGCTAGAGGCGGAATGCTAAATAGCTCCAATATTCATGGTTTGGCCGATGAGAATCCCCGCATGCTTGAACATAAATGCAGATGTAGGCAAGCCCGAAGGTTTCGCTGTTGACATAGACCACGAATAGCATCTGTGTAACGTCTCAATATGGTACAAGCGTCAGCTGTATTCAGAACAGTGTTGTTTGTAGTCGCGTGTGCGTCATGTCGGAGCGAAGTGAATTGAACGTCGGCAAACTGTTGGTGCACGCATGGTGGGCGTTTCCGTAACCAAAGGAAACCGAAGTGTTTGGTGCTGCAAGAGACATAGTATCGATGATCTATACGGCATACAGTGAAAGCGGACAAACGCCATCAACGAAGTCACAACGCGGACGAAAGTGTACATTGAGTGATCGTAACAGACGGTCATTAAAGAAAGTTGTAACGAAAATAGCAGGACGACAGCTTAAAATGTGACACTCGCGAACCTCGTCAGCGCCGAAACAACAGGAAGGGCGCTCTGTAACAAGAGAACTGCAACAAATGGTTGATCAGCTCCATCCCGTGGTCCAGTGTCTGTTGCCCTGTGATAATGCTGTGTTCCCAATCGGCAGAGCCGTGTTCTCACAACTTGCGACGTACAGGACTGGTTTTGTGAGCACGAGGATGAACTGTCGCAACTCACCTGCTGAAAACAGTCACCAGATCTCAGTATTATTGAGTTTTTCTGGTCTAATTTGGCGATAAGGCCGCATTAAAGCTATCCACGTCCATTATCTATGTGTGAATTTGCCACTGTTTTTCAGGAACAATGCTATAGGATTCCGTTGAAAACCATACAGGACATGTAACCATCCATTTAGAGACGATTGGAATTTGTTATGAGTGCCAACCGTTTTCCTATACCATTTTAAGCATGGTAATGTGTTGTCCTCTTTCGTTTTTCCTCAGTTTTGTCCAGCAACCTTTTTCAATATGTTACACAGCAACTCGTCGTTTAACGAGGGCCATAGGCACGCCGACAGTGTAGACGTATCTGCATTCTGATTGTTGGAACTCAAAGCTTCGGCTGAATATGTAATACACTACTGGCCATTAAAATTACTACACCACGAAGATGACGTGCTACAGACGCCAAATTTAACCGACAGGAAGAAGATGCTGTGATATGCAAATGATTAGCTTTTCAGAGCATTCACAAAAGGTTGGCGCCGGTGGCGACACCTACAACGTGCTGACACGAGGAAAGTTTTCAACCGGTTTCTCATACACAAACAGCAGCTGACCGGCGCTGTCTGGTGAAACGTTGTTGTGATGCCTCGTGTAAGGAGGAGAAATGCGTACCATCACGTTTCCGACTTTGATAAAGGTCGGATTGTAGCCTATCGCGATTGCGGTTTATCGTATCGCGACGTTGCTGCTCGCGTTGGTCGAGATCCAATGACTCTTAGCAGAATATGGAATCGTTGGGTTCAGGAGCGTAATACGGAACGCCGTGCTGTATCCCAACGGCCTTGCTTCACTAGCAGTCGAGATGACAGGCATCTTATCCGCATGGCTGTAACGGATCGTGCAGCCACGTCTCGATCCCTAAGTCAACAGATGGGGACGTTTGCAAGACAACAACCATCTGCACGAACAGTTCGACGACGTTTGCAGCAGCATGGACTATCAGCTCGGAGACCATGGCTGTGGTTACTCTTGACGCTGCATCACAGACAGGAGCGCCTGCGATGGTGTACTCAACGACGAACCTGGGTGCACGAATGGCGAAACGTCATTTTTTCGGATGAATCCAGGTTCTGTTTACAGCATTATGATGGTCGCATGTGTGTTTGGCGTCATCGCGGTGAACGCACATTGGAAGCGTGAATCCGGCATCGCCGTACTGGCGTATGACCCGGCGTGATGGTATGGGGTGCTATTGGTTACACGTCGCGGTCACCTCTTGTTCGCATTGACGGCCCTTTGAACAGTGCACGTTACATTTCAGATGTGTTACGACCCGTGGTTCTACCCTTCATTCGATCCCTGCAAAACCCTTCCATTCAGCAGGATAATGCACGACCGCATGTTGCAGGTCCTGTACGGGCCTTTCTGGATATAGAAAATGTTCGACTGCTGCCCTGACCAGCACATTCTCCAGATCTCTCACCAATTGAAAACGTCTGGTCAATGGTGGCCTAGCCACTGGGTCGTCACAATTCGCCAGTCACTACTCTCGATGAACTGTGGTATCGTGTTGAAGCTGCATGGGCAGCTGTACCTGTACACGCGATCCAAGCTCTGTTTGACTCAGTGCCCAGGCGTATGAAGGCCGTTATTACGGCCAGAGGTGGCTGTTCGGGGTACTGATTTCTCAGGCTCTATGCACCCAAATTGCGTGAAAATGTAATCACATGTCAGTACTAGTATAATATATTTGTTCAATGAATACCCGTTTATCATCTGCATTTCTTCTTGCTGTAGCAATTTTAATAGCCAGTAGTGTAATATATACTTGGTAAGTGTACAGTTGAAACTAATGTAAAAGGTTAACAAAATTCACAATGTAATATCGGTTGTGAGAGAAAGCCTTCCCAAAGTAAATGTTAGTCAGAAATTATTTAACTGCTGTTTAGTTAAGCTACACAGCCGATAGAAGCAATACACAAGATGCCCATCTGGAGAAGCGATCAGCGAGTTGCAAACCAGTAGCTGGAGGTAGCCAGGATACACTAAACACCCAGTACGATAACAGCTGCTAAATCATCCTGTTATTAGATACCTGTTAGTCGCCAGAAAAAACTTGATAAACTCATAATAAATTGATAAGCGTGCTTTACGAAAATTTCTATTCCTTAAGGCAGTATGCCTACTCTGTATACTAAGACTATTTTTTTTTTTCAACAGAATCTGAATTTTTCGCATGACTTAAAGTTGTTCTCATCTGACGTAAAAGTGCTTGAAATAATCCGCCTCTTTTCGTGACATTCTTCTTATTTTGAAAAGCCCCTTTGAAAATTATGAATGACTGTGCTGGTAAACCTCTACGTCATTTGATTTTCAAACGCATCAGCAAAACTGAACATACTCAGACATTTCTCTCTTTACTTATTCTGATCATCACTAAACTGACACACAATATTTTTAGCGCAACGCAGTGTGACTTTCAATAATCTCTACAAAAGAATGGCCCTGACTAACCTACACCTTTCATGAATCACTTACCTCAAAAAAATCATTTGGTTTCACTGTTAACAAGTATCCCTAGTATTGCCACATTTATTGGATGTCACAACTATATCTTATTCGCAGTGACGTAACAGGTTTTGTGGGCAATACCTTACAGTTTACAAGAACTAATGTCCGACACATGAGCGAATACTGCTCAACTTGCTTTTGTTGAGAAAGCCTTCTGAAGCAAATGAGATTTCGATCAACGAGGTCAAAAATAACTCGATGCAGATAAACTGTTTCAACTAAATGACGATTCTTAATTAATATTAGTTAGTTAAAACATCGATGCCAACGGCCTTGCCGCAGTGGTAACAACGGTTCCCGTCGGATCACCGAAGTTCAGCACCGTCGGGCTGGGCTAGCACTTGGATGGGTGACCATCTGGTCTGCCGAGCGCTGCTGACAAGCGTAGTGCTCTCAGCCCTTGTGAGGCAAAACTGAGGAGCTAATTGTTTGAGAAGTAGCAGCTTCGGTCTCGGAAACTGACATACGGCCGGGAGAGCGGTGTGCTGACCACATGCCCCTCCATGTCCGCATCGAGTGACGCGTAAGGACTGAGAATGACGCGGCGGCCCGTCGGTACTGTTGGGCCTTCATGGCCTGTTCGGGAGGAGTTCTTTTTCTTTTTAAACATCGTTAAAAGTGTATCTATAACATAAGAATATAACACATAGTAATATAAAGGATTAACGGTTATAGGCAGGAAATTGCATAGTTTGCCCATGATTATCCAACTTTATGACAACTATTATCTAACATACCCCGAGCAATGCTACTAAAGTCCGCTGAAACCACATTTCCATCAAATCAATGCGACATATAGCAGTAAGGGGACTTCCCATTGTGCCATGTAATAGAGTTTCTGCCCGTTCCATTCGGATACGCAGCAGAGGATGATTGATTGCTTAATTGTCTCTGTGCGCCCTATAGTTAGTCTAAATTTGATTCCGCAGTTCCTACCGGGACCGTAATTTGGTGGACAGGTATTGCTAGGTTTCTCTCTTATTACTGGCTCGTGAAACACAGTAGATATACCTTCGCTTACCGACTATCATTCACAGTCATTCTTTCCACGCGGTATTCGCGAATGGGTCAGGGAATGGGGTGGAGAGATGGATGGGGGGAGTTGGGGTGGGGGGAAAGGTAAGGTAACTTCACGAGGAAGGTAATTTTGTAGTATTTTGTTATAAGTGTGCTACGATGTATCTATCCCCTGTAATGATTCAAATTTGTGGTAAGAGATGTCATGAGAATACATGCATCCATATGCGAAGGAACATGCACTGTGGTGACTATAGCCGCCACGAAATACATGAGATGTATTCGCCTTTGAAAATATGGGCAACCATCAGCTGTATAATGGAATTACAACAATGAAAATTTGTCCTGGATGGGAACTCGAAACCAGATTTCTCGCTTATCGCTAGCAGTCGCCTTACCATTAGGTTATCCGAGCAACCCAAACTTTCATATGTCGTCAGCCACGTGTCTACAAGCTGTAGTCGAACATTCATTATGTATATTCCCGTACAGGGGAGACATTTTACTTGAAATCCGCTTGCACGGTGTCGGTGGGTAAAATGACATAACTTCCGAG
Organism: Schistocerca piceifrons; assembly: GCF_021461385.2. Taxonomy (NCBI): domain Eukaryota; kingdom Metazoa; phylum Arthropoda; class Insecta; order Orthoptera; family Acrididae; genus Schistocerca; species Schistocerca piceifrons. The sequence continues at coordinate 216,322,117 of NC_060143.1, read as the reverse complement.
TACGAGAATATATACAGGGTGAGTCGCGTAAGACGTAACACTCCCATTATTCCGTTGGCGATTGAACGTATCGACAAGCGGTGTTCGGCGAATCATAGTCGACTATGGGGCACATGCTTTGGTACATGCACAATAATCACAATGTTTATATTGACCGAGATAATGAGGCAAGTACATTTTTTTAAATGGAACTCTATGCTTTTTCTTACCATCATTCGAATGCTCTGGAAAAGACGCGTATAGTGATGTAACATATGTTGCTATTGTGATTCAGACTTGGCTTAAAAGACGCTGGGAAATATTGAACGATTGAAGGTCGAGGCGATCGGAAGCGACTGCAGACTGTAAACACGCCTCGCGCGACCTGCAGGCTCGAGTTGCCGTGCTCTATGCAGCATGCACGGCCTACGCTACGTAGGAAAATCCTCATCCGCCCTCTTTTAAGCAAAGTTGTAATCACAATAGCAAAATGTGTTACATCACTACACGCGTCTTTTCCAGAGCATTCGAATGATGGTAAAAAAGTATAGCGTCCCATTTAAAGAACATGTACTTGCCTCATTACCTCGGTTAATATAAACGTTGTGATTATTGTGCATGTGCCAACGTATGTGCCCCATAGTCCGCTATGATTCGCCGAAAACCGCATGCCGATACGTGCAATCGCCTCCGGAATGAAGGGGGTGTTACGTCTTACGCGACTAACCTTGTATAATGGATCTACGAGTACAGATTATAGACACGTGGTTGACAACATATTGAAGTTTAGGTCTGGCCGTGAGTCGTGGTCGGATAGCCATTTAACAACGAAATAGAGGCCGTGGATTCGATTTTCTGTGGTGAACTTGAAATTTTAACAACAGAGTCATGTCAAAGATTTTTAATACCTATAAAGTGCGAAGAATATGAACCAGACATTGAAAATGGAATGTCGGGCAATTTAAAATTCAGTTACACTCCCAAATATCCAGATGAACCCACAGAATTTGTGGTTATAGAAACCAGTAATCTAGAAGATGTAGATACAGATCTGTCGACACAGCATATATTGAAGGAGGCTGAAGACAATTTAGGAGCTGTAATGATTCAGCGCGGAAATAGCTAAACATGCGATAGGATGAAGTCCGGAATGTCACAGATTGCTGAAAGAAGAAAAGAAACAGAGGCAGAGGAAGCTGAAAGGAATAGGTTCGAGGGCACCAGAGTTACCGTTGAAAAATTTATGGCGTAGAAGGCTGCGTTTGATGCTGGATTTAATTTAAAGAAGCAGCGTGAAAAATAGGAGGAAGACAGCTGAAAGATATAAGTCTTTATGAATCAGATCACAAATTCCTTGAGGATGGTGGTGATACCATTAAAATCGACGAGTCACTCTTCCAAGATACTGAAGAGCTTGACCTTGATGCTGAAGACTAACTGGATCACGAAGATAGTTCATGAGATTAAAATTCTCACAAGCACATTCATGAGGTATGACAAAATTGCCATAAATGAATACTGTACATACGAAGTGAGAAAAAATGGTAATGTGATCGCTTATGATAGGTGGGAAATCGGGGTTCGAGTCCCAGTCACAAATTTTCATTGTCACCATTCCATTATGGTGTGCTTTACTTCAACCTCGTACAGTTTTGCGATGGCTTCATATTAGCGAAGTTGCTAAATTTCAGGCAAAATCTTTTATTAGCCTAACTCCGTAACCAAGTTTTTGCGGACCTACGTTTATATGAACTTTTTTCCTTTAGTTTTACTTGTAGAATAACATATTAAAAATATTTGCATATCTTGGTGAATCACCCTGTATATGCAGATGTACCTGGCATCTATCTTAAAGCATTCGGCTGTTGAGTCTTTCCAGCATCTCTCCCGTGACTATAACAAACTGTGACATTTTGTGTTGGCTTCCTTTCTATACGTTCAGCATCCCCTGTCAGTTCTATTTAGGATACGTTCTATGCATTTGAACAATGTTCTAAGATGGCTCCTTCGAGAGTTTTGTGAGCACTCACCTTTCTTAACTGACTGTATGGAGGGGCACATCCCATAACAAGCCTGGAAGGTGGGATCTGCCTTTAGCAAAACACAATTTTCGTCCCAGACATGTTTCACTGCAGTTTCAGCATAATCAGTGGGATTTTTATTATGGCTGTTAAACATAAGGACTGTTCCTTACTGTTTAAATACATATAAATATTAGTTTCTAAATCGTAATTACAGGCTTTTGAAGAGCATATGAAATTGTGTATTCATACCTACTTGCCACGTGGTGTGGTTTTCCTGCTGTATTACGTTGTTACAGTGTCTGTTTTTCTTTACAGTTTGTCACTTGCAACTGTATCCAACTTAATGTAGGCAAAACAATTATGCAAAAATTACGATTTCTAAACTGTTATGGCTATGTGAAAGGTTGTGTCTGGGACAAAAAACAAAATTGTGTTTTGCTAAATACACAATTTAAGTGCTCTTTAAAAACCTGTAATTACGATTTAGAAACTAATATTTATATGTATTTAAACAGTAAAGAACATTCCTTATGTTTAACATAATAATAAATAACCCACTGATAATGCTGCAACTGCAGTGAAACATGTCTGGGACAAAAAACCAAATTGCATTTTTGCTAAAGGTGCACCCCACTCAAAAACACAGACAAAAGAGCTTGAACATCAAGATAAGCCTGGAAGGGTTTGAATGAAGTCCTCCGTAGACATAATTTGCAAGAGGTTCTGGGAGAACATACAGACCTATCGTACAGCAAACCGCAATCTGAGCTCGCGAGATATCGTAAATTGTTGCTGGTGTCTAGCGAAAATACAAGCATGAGGATTATAATCCTCCAAAAAGTGAAGTAGGTTTAAATGTGTCTGTGCAAGAAAGTGAAATAAGATAATAATTTGAAAACTTATAAAATATACATTCATAAATAACTCAAAAATTCAAGAGTTTTAAGCGTACGTTCACGTGACCCCTTTTCACCTTTTTCGTTACTGGAACCAGACTAAAAAATTCACAAAATTAATGGTGGTACATGAATGACCACGTACGTTTTCATATCGCATCGTAAATAGTGCAATAATTCTTTCAGTTTGAACTAACCGGGATATTAAGAAATGTTCAAAACCTTGTGTTGTGTACGTATGGCCGGCCGAGGTGGCCGAGCGGTTCTAGGCGCTACAGTCTGGAACCGCGCGACCGCTACGGTCGCAGGTTCGAATCCTGCCTCGGGCATGGATGTGTGTGATGTCCTTAGGTTATTTAAGTTTAAGTAGTTCTAAGTTCTAGGGGACTGATGACCTCAGAAGTTAAGTCCCTTGGTGCTCAGAGCCATTTGAACCATTTTTTGTGTACGCATAAACGTTAAAAAAAAAAAGAAGGAAAATTAAGTGCCACTTACATAAATAACCATATTCTATTTCATGTCGTTATGTGAGCTAAAAGTCCGATAATTTCTGTTTTATTACATTCCTGAATCACAAATTTTGCTTCATCATTTGAGTCTGGTAGTACAGACATAAACACGATAAAACAATGGTTCAAATGGCTCTGAGCACTATGGGACCTAACATCTTACGTCATCAGTCCCCTAGAACTTAGAACTACTTAAACCTAACTAACCTAAGGACATCACACACATCCATGCCCGAGGCAGGATTCGAACCTGCGACCGTAGCAGTACCGCGGTTCCGGACTGCAGCGCCTAGAACCGCACGGCCACCGCGGCCGGCCACGATAAAACATTTGAAGAATAAATGCAAATAGGCAACGAATATTTTGTGGACATATTGAAGGTGAACACTTACAACATTTCATTTATTTATAATTTTCGGATTGTATCGGATTATGTGCCACTGAATAAAATCAATCTTATCATGCCACAAACTTTCGCCTTTATTTCTCGAAAGGCGTTATAAGTGCCCTTCACTGGCTCTCAGTGCCATTCAACAAATAAAAACGTAAAGCATTTGACACGATAAAACTGTTTTTATTCAATTGGAAATAGACGGATATAAGCTGAAAATCATCAAAACAGTATCACACGCGGTTGATTATGAGAGGACAACAAAAACAAAGGTGTTTTATTTGTTCGTTAGTGTCGCCTGAGATGCTGTTCTCATAAAAGTAACTTCTGAGTCTTTAATCTTCCACTAGGTGATAAAGTAAAGCACATATACCGCGCAGGAACGTCAATGTAGTTCTTTAAAATCGTGTTGTAGCTCCGAAAAGCATTGGACGTCGGACACCACACGACGAAACTTGTGTTAGTAACGTATAAAAACAATTCTTTTGTTTCCCTACACAACATTTCAGCCTCGAAACAGCGAGACGTGTGAAATGCCATACCCGCGCTGTTCGTTACTTACCAGACTAAAATAATTTACCGGAAAAGGTACGTCCCGAATTGTTCAACACTGCAAAACTGGCGCTTTCATTTGCCTAAAATATACAGTGGAAGTTCGCTGGTATTAGTAAAAGAAAGCCAGTCATACCACTTATTATCCTCTCGACTACTGTAACTGAATCAATGCCGCGAATATTGAAAAAGAAAGATGCTGATTCGAGTGTTTGAACAGCGACGCACTGATTTTTCCATAAATTTTCACGCGTGTACTACGGCCGACGTAACGCGACTGTATTGAATCAGAAACGCTGAACAATCGTTCTCCGCGCAGCCTCGCCGTAATGAGGAAGCGTATCGACAATGGCCCGCTTGTGCGCTAAATGTAAACAAATTTTCGAGTGCCATGAATAAACAGCCTGACCGAATGCGTGTCGCTTCATTATTATTTCGCCGGCCCGCAGTATCTGCTGTCTGTATGTCTATTGGTGGCAAGCCTGAATGCTCTGCACACGGCCATTGGTGGAAAAACGAGATGTGCTGCTGTACCCGTTTGTTTAGCTTGTAATGTCCACCCAAAGAACTGTTTCGGCTTTTTCGCAGCGATTGGGCGCGGCGTAGAAATGAACGTCCCATGTCTCTCATCGCTATCAGTTTTTTGTTGTGGCTCAGTTATTTTTCTTATTGCATAACTAGAACATGGAAGCATTCAGCAGTGGAAATGTTGGCAATACAGTTTTATTGACACTTCGGCGAAAAGGCAGTATGAGGGTATATTACTCACGACAATCCAAGTTAATGTCTGGAACACAACACACTAAATGGCCTGTTATTTCGAAAGAATGCTTGTTAACCTCCCAAGAGTGGTTTAAATAGTGTGCACTGTGCCAGCATTTCGTCCAGTCCAGAATGCCAAGTCGACACTAAGAAGAAAAGTAACATATAATTTGTAAGGAATGATTTTTCACGCAAAGATTTATTTTTAGAGAGATCTCTGCTTCTATGTATCTTGTGGGAGGTCGTGTTATAATTTATTCTTCTCTCTACTCAAAGGCTGGCGGACGCTTCAGCTTAATCAACTGAATTCTAATAGGCGTCGATGAAACAATGCACATGTATCCTCTAAAACTGTGATAGGGGAACCTGAGAATATTTAGTGAAACAAGAGTTATAATGGCTTTGATTTATCACAGTAAAAATAAATAATAAACAGTGGCAACATTAACAAGGTAAAATTATTGACAAATAAACAACTGAATGGCAGCCTGTGACGACATTACTCTAATATACTTGGCACATCTGACATATGTGTCGTGGGAAGGGGGGTGGCAGGGGAAGAGGGGGGGAGGGGGGTCTAATAATCTTGCAAGAAATTTACTTATAACTGCGAAATATCTAGTGATTGTCGTAAGGTTAATGGAAGTTACTTATTACTACATAAAGGAAAAGTGTCACACCTGTGGGCGAAGTCGAAAGCCAACTGTTGATCACCGACAAAATGCAAGCCTTCAGAATAAAGCTTGAAATAATCTGATTACGAGAAAGTGACTCTAATTCCCCTGTGCCTTGTCTCGTGGCTGTAGAATCGATAGTTGGTTGAACTAACGACCCTCACCAGTGGCTAAATCCGACTTAGAACCGCTGAGCGATTTTACATGCGACCAGAACTTTCTCGAGTTCTCTGCCAGATCTTTTTCTAGTGTGTGACGGTGGTAGTTGTAAGCTTCGCACATAGATCTTCTAACAGACGAACGGATTCCTACTAACCTTCGCTTATCATTTATGCGTTCCCTCTTGAACCGAGAGTGTAATAGCCACTGTTTCCTCAGTCTCCCGTTATTAAACTATAGTGGGTCTTTTCCATCCTTTATCGACTTACTAGGCACGCAATTCTTCACAGCATGGTTTATAATCTGCTTATACTTTACCCATAATTCCTCTACATACAACTTACCGGAAATAAGTGATGTCAATTCACTGTCTGAGTGAGATGTTAATACCTGCTTATCTACTCTATCTAGTAGAAACACTCTCCTGGCCTTCTTGACCGATTCAAAATTTTCATTATGGCAGTTGCTATAATGACGTCATGATAGTCAATCCCCGTTTCTATACTGACATTGCCGATAAGGTCTGAACTATTTGTAGCTACAAGGTTAAAGATATCTCCACTGCGTGAGGACTGCCGAGCTACCTGCTCAAGACAATTTTAAGACAACGTATTCAAAGGTATTTCACGTGAATATCTATATTCCTCGCAATGAATCCATAGGCATCCCAGTCCTTACTCGGCAGGTTAAAGACGCCTCCAAATAGTACTGCATGATCTGGCTATTTACGCACTATTGACTGTGGACGTTCTTTGCATGACTCTAGAACTATCAGAATCGGGTGGCCGGTTAAAGCCATCCAACAGTTAACTTGGTTTCACTTACACCTGTTGTACGCGACAGATGACTTAACTGTCACACTCAACTTTGACCTCAATAGAGACAGTATTTTTGTTAGCTGCAACGAACACTCCTCCTCCTATGGCCTCTTATCTATCTTTCCAATATACTCGCTAAATATCTCACAGCTTTCCATCTCGTGTTTCAACCAGCTCTCGGTTCCAAGAACAATTTGAGCGCGAGAACTTACCTAGAGGTCATTACATTCGGGAACTTCATTACGAGTACTGCGGCAGATGTCCTTCCTTTTTTAACGTTCAGCGGACTTTCATACAATGAGGTGACAGAAGTCAAGGACTGCCTCCTAATATCGTGCCAGACTTCCTTCTACCCGGATTAGTGCAGTAACTCGGCGTGGCATAGACTCAACTAGTCGTTGGAAATCCCCTGCACAAATACTGATCCTTCCTGCCTCTATAGCCGTCCATATTATTAAGAAAGTGCTGCCGGTGCAGGATTTTGTACACGAACTGATCTTTCGGCTATGTCCCATAAATGTTCGATGGAATTGATGTCGGGCGATCTGGGTGACCTTATCATTCACTCGAATTGTCCAGAATATTCTTCAAAACAATTGCAGACAACTATGAACCGGTGACGTGGCGTGACAAGGCGCATTGTCATGGGGAACATGAAGTCCATGAATGGTTGCAAATGTATCTCCAAGTAGCCGAACGTAACCATTTCCAGTCAATTACCGGTTCAGTTGTCCGCCCCTGGTAGCTGAGTGGTCAGCACGACGGAATGACATACCTAACGGCCCGGGCTGGATTCCCGGCTGGGTCGGTGATTTTCTCCGCTCAGCGACTGGGTGTTGCGTTGTCCTTATCATCACCATTTCATCCCCATCGACGCGCATGTCGGCCGGCCGCGGTGGCCGAGCGGTTCTAGGCGCTTCAGTCCGGAACCGCGCGACTGCTACGGTCGCAGGTTCGAATCCTGCATGGATGTGTGTGCTGTCCTTAGGTTTAAGTAGTTCTAAGTTCTAGGGGACTGATGACCTCAGATGTTAAGTCCCATAGTGCTCAGAGCCATTTGAACCATTTTTGACACGCATGTCGCCGAAGTGGCGTCAACTCGAAAGACTTGCACCAGGCGACCGGTCTACTCGACGGGAGGCCCTAGCCACACGGCATTTCCATTTACCGGTTCAGTTGGACCAGACGACACGGCTCATTTTATGTAAAGACAGCCCACACCATTATCGAGTCACCACGAGCTTGCAGTGTCTTGTTGACAACTTGCGTCCATAGTTTAGTGGGGTCTGGCCAACACTCGAACACTACCATCAGCTGTTACCAACTGATAACGGAACTCATCTGACCATGCCACAGTTTTCCAGCAGTCTAGGGTCCTACCGATATGGTCACGATTCCAGGACAGGCGCTACAGATGATGTCCTGCTGTTACCAAATGTCAATCGCGTCGGGCGTCTGGTGCCATAATCCGTTGATGCCAAATTACACCTCACTGTCCTAACTGATAAGTTCGTCGTACGTTCCCTTCCGATTTCTGCAGTTATTTCACGCAGTGTTGCTTGTCTCTTAACAGTGACAACTCTACGCAGACGCCGCTGCTCTCGCTCGTTAAGTAAAGGCCGTCGGCGGCTGCGTTGTCCATGGCGAGAGGTAATGTCTGAAATTTGGTGTTCAAAATGGTTCAAATGGCTCTGAGCACTATGGGACTTAACTGCTGAGTTCATCAGTCCCCTAGAACTTAGAACTACTTAAACCCAACTAACCTAAGGACATCACACACATCCATGCCCAAGGCAGGATTCTAGACTGTAGCGCCTAGAACCGCTCGGCCACTCCGGCCAGCAAATTTGGTGATATCGGCAAACTCGAGACCCTGTGAATCTCGGAATAGTGAATCCTTAACGATTTCCGAAATGGAATGTCCCGTGGACTTAGCTCCAACTATCGTTCCACATTCGAAGTCTGCGGTCATAATCACGTCGGAAACCTTTTCGTATGAATCACCTGTGTACAAATTCCGACCCCGCCAATGCACTGCCGTTTCATGCCGTATGCACGCGATACTACCGTGTACGTGTACATATCACTATCCGATGACTTTTGGTCCGCAGCTCGTGGTCGTGCGGTAGCGTTCTCGCTTCCCGCGCCCAGGTTCGATTCCCGGTGGGGTCAGGGATTTTCTCTACCTCGTGATGACTGGGTGTTGTGTGATGTTCTTAGGTTAGTTAGGTTTTAAGTAGTTCTAAGTTCTAGGGGACTGATGACCATAGATGTTAAGTCCCATAGTGCTCAGAGCCGACTGAACCATTTTTTTGACTTTTGTCACCTCACTATTAAGTCGCGACGATTTCAGTGTAATTATTGTCTTTGAAAAAAGTGTCATTTCTGATGGTCTCATTACGTATTTCTTTCAGTTACCTTCCGTACTATACTGTACAGTTCCTTCTATATATAGTCGAAGTTTCATCGAGCAATGTTACTTGGCAGCGACACATCACGCGAAAGTTACCTTCGTCCCAAGTTTCACACACCAGTCTTATGTGTACATCAAAATTACTGTCACCACTTTCATCCCCTAATAAAGCAGTCCCCTGAGATAGTACGGTTGCTCTGTACTCGCTGCTTCGGAAGCGTCCTCGTTCTACATCAAAAGAACTGCGAGGAAACGCCGTCCTACTGAGCAGTCGGCAGGTAAGCCTCTCCGAGACCTTCGCGCCTCGCTTCGAAAGGAAGTAGATTCGGCCGGGAAACAGGGTTTCCACTAAAGCCGCCCAGCCAGAACTTTGCCAGAATGGGCCGCCCCGCCTCCGTGGGGTTGTTGCGTGCCCGGCAGCAGTAACGGCCCGCCAGCCGGCGCTGGCGCGGCAACGTGCGGCGTGCGAACAGCGGCGCCCCGGCTAGGCAGAGCCACGCCGCCGTATCGGCGACGACGGCAATGCGGTATCGCGCCGGCTCTGGAAATACCGCACTGCACTTCCGTAAATAGGACACGCCCCCCTCCCTCTGTCTTTCGAGTAGCGTCCCCCACTCTGGCTGCCGTAGCAATTACTTTTTACGTTGAGGGTTATCTGGGGAAGGCGACTGGTCGTTACCACAAAGCGAAATGTAACAATGCGGGAAGTGTAGGTGACAGGAGTAAAAACGCTCAAACGTCCCACCGGCTAATGCTTGACATGTGGAAACCCGGATAGAACAATGTTAAGTAAACTGTCTGTTAGCTTCTCTCTCGAGTTCTTCGACCGACGTTTGTCTGATGATTATTCATCAGCACGAGTGGCTGGTATTGTCAAAGTTTCACTCTCCGTCGATGGCGATAGACTGGAGTCGAGATCACGGCAGCAGACTACGAGGGGCGTTTGAAAAGTCCGTGCAAAAATAAAAGCTACTTACGTGTTTGGGGCAAACCATTTTTATTTTTCGGCAGGGTCTCCTTTTAGATTTATACACTTTGTAACACGCCCGGGAGTACGAATGGGGGTGGGGGACCTTTAACTGGTTGTCGTTTCGTGACCGTGCGCCCTGTCCACACCATGTGCCTGGTAATCCCGCGGCGGTCGCATTGTTCTGCTCCAGACTGCTCCTGGCTTGCCTGAAATTATTTATCGAAATATGCAAGCGAACAAGGGGAGCCACTCAACGTTAAAACACAACATTGTTCGACGTCTGGTATGAACAATTAAATTCTGAGACGATTAAAGGAAAATTGCAGGATTATCTTACATATTTATGTCATTTCTTGCAGTGATATTCACGAAAGCAATTACTGTCTTTTGACAAACGCAAATAAATATTACACTTCAGACATCTTGTTCTCGTCCTCTTCTTGCAACTTTTTTGCCTGCAGCAACAAGTTGAAGGCAAATCATCAACAGTTGGCCAGTGATGATACCCGTCTAGCCGCTTCTCATCACATGCTGTGTTTGCTGGTTTGTACATTTTATTTGGTGGCTCTTCATCGGACTCACTTTCATATTCCTGTCCTGAAGAAGAAGAATTAGCGCTTCCCCTATCACTCGTCGGAATCCAAGAAGATCTAAAGTGTTTTTATTTTGTACTTTATTGGCTTCGAATTCAACTTTGTATTGTAACCAGGAATTGACGCAAGCCAAATCAAGCAAATGAATCAAAACTTTTTAAGTCCTCTTATTTGTCTTCAAGAAACTCCTGTAGGTCACCATCATTTGATCGCAGAGGTCCACTCCTCCCATACACAGGTTGTACTTCACTACGACTGCAGGACATGGTACTAAGATGTACTTCTTTCTGGTTTACTCCATCTCTCAACATTTCTTATTCACATCCTCTACAAGTAGAGGCAAGGGTCACAGCTTTTCAATTTTTCAACTGGACAATGACTATTTTATCATCGTCCCTGCAGAATTCTTCCATATCTCCTCTCTTCGTCTTTTTTCTTCTGTCAGGTGGACTGGTTTCACTCTGTTTTTCATTATGGTTCCTGTTCCTTCCAGCCCTAGGTCAAGTAACTGTTGCAATAACGGCAAAGCTGTAAAATATCTGTCAAAATATAGTCTTGCACCTTGAGGTAATGTTTTGATGGAGGCGAAGTATTACAGATGGCCCAAGACCAAGGCCAACTTCTGGCAGGAGAGTTGATTTACCTTGATAAAATTCAAAATCAAGTACTAAACCTTTCGTTGTTGCCAAAACAAAGTTTTTAATTCCCAAAGGGCGCGGTTTGTTTGGAACATACTGAGACAATGTGCAGCGTCCAGTAAATGGTACCATTTGCTCATAAATGGAATAATCATTTTCAGAGGGGCGTGGAAGTCTCAAACAAGCACTGCGTACAACATTAACTGCAGGTTGTACTTTCCACAATCTATTACTTTCTGATTCACGTGGAATGTTGTTAGTGTCCACAACATGAAGTGCTGTTCTGAGAGTGAAGAACCTGCCATCGACCGAAAACGACCATTTGCCGGTAAAATAGTCCTAACAGGCACAATTGTGCGTGTGGATGTTACAGTCATTGTAGCTATGAAAGTATTCAAATAATTTTGGCGGACATATTTTTATTTACTTCTGTACACCTTTCGGAATCCCAAACACATTTTTCCAAATGTCAAAACGCAATAAATAGAGCACAATAAACATTTACTTCGACAGACATGTTTCCGACCCGCCATCTTGAAAATTACTAAAGATTAAGACTCAATATCTCGAGAGATATCGATATAAATCGAGTTGTATACGAAACAGCGATTCCTGCACACTCGTGTGACTTGGGACTCAACTGCATAGCGGAATAATATAATGCTGCAACGCAAATAAACCGCACCCACACGATTGTGCATATCGGGTCTGAAAGGGCTACCTGGCATGACTATGTCCAAGGGATTTCCCGTGGGCATTTCTGGCTACCTGCAACAATCGTTCGCTGCAGCGCGGGAATCCGGGATCCGTTCATCTTGGGGCTTTTTTCTTTCTTGTTGAACCTATTCTCATGTTTGTATATTTCCACAGCTTCTCTGAACAAGCGGTTGTAATAGCTCTTCTCTACAGCAAGAACTTCCGTGTCGGCAAATTGTACTACGTGGTCGGTCACACACAGCGTGTGCTCCGCCACTGTCAGTTCCTCCACCTGCCTCAACCTGCAACGCCTCTTATGTTCGGTGGTCCTGGTGTTGATTAATCCTCAGTCATTCTAACATAGACTCTTCCGCAAGTACATGGTGTGCAGTTTATTCCCGACATTACAAGTGGGTTCCTTTTCTCCTCTGCCCATCTGAGACACCCTTTGATCTTCTTCTGTGGTTTATAAACAGTCTTTACGCCGTTTCTTGCAGTATGCGGCCGATTCTGTCCGTCACTCTGGGACTGTATCGAAGTAAGGCCGTACCCGACATTTCTTTTACCGATGTGTCATTTCGCGGAATATTTCATTCTGTGACACATCTTATGTAACAGTTAGAATTACTCATTCCTCTTCAGAAAGCTTTTCAGCTGTTGAATCTCACGTCTGAGGTGCTGCGACTCACATGTTCGTCTTGCTCGCATTACAAGCGTATTAATCATGTCTCTTCTCTGGCTCAGGTGATGATTTGACAATTTCTGTAGGTATCGGTCCGTGTGTGCCGGTTTTCGATACACGCTGAGTCTCAAGTTGCCACCATCCCTCGTAACAAACACATCTAGAAAAAGGGGTAGCTGCTAGTCCTTTTATACCTCCAAGGTAAATTTTTGTGCGACTTCCTAAGTGACCTGAACAGTTTCCATGCTAAAAGCTTTGACAATGTCAGGCACTCGCGCTGACGAAACGACAGAAAAATCATCAAATAAACGTCGGCCGAAGAACCCAAGAAAGAAGCCAACAGGCAGTTGTTAACAAGTGGCCACGGAAACCTTAACAATTTTGTATTTAAACCTTAGGCCTGTTCAGACTGACTAAGGATGGCAGTTATCGATGAAACAATCGGTTTTCGGTTATATCGTTTTTTTTTCGACAATACAGTTTAACCTGACTGTTAAAACCGCTCAGATTAATCGATTTTTTTGTTTTTGGTTCCTAGAATTTCTTGTAAGAAACGTAAAAACCGAACAAGACTGAAAAATTTTAACTGTCTCTGTTTCAAAATACACAGAATGAAAATATTAAATGAAATAGTCTAATAAAAGGAAACTTAGTCCGTCCACCGGTCGCTGATTTTCTCGACAAGTGAGAAGTGGTTGAATTCTACAGCAAAATCACCAGTATTCTGCTACTGATTCTATTCTTTTGAAACTCCGCTCAAAAATGATGATGTAATCCTTGATCATAACACTATTTGCTGGTTACGAAAAGTTAGTGGCAAAGCGTGGAGACGGAGGTTGAAGAACTCCATTTTAATGCCTTCTACATCTACATCTTCATCTACATGGTTACTCTGCAGTTCACACTTAAGTGCCTGGCAGCGGGTTCATCGAACCATTTTCATACTACTTCTCTACCATTCCACTCTCGAATGGGGCGTGGGAAAGAGGAACACCTAAAGCTTTCCGTTCGAGCTCTGATTTCTCTCATTTTATTATAATGATCATTTCTCCCTACGTAGGTGTGTGTCAACAAAATATTTTCGCTTCCAAGCAGCTAAAGGCATAATATGTAGATACCCACAGCGTATCAGCTACGGGCTATTTTTATGTTACGTTGTTGTGCTGTTCAGTCTGAAGACTGGTTTGATGCAGCTCTCCATGCTACTTTATCCTGTGCAAGCCTCTTCATCTCCGGGTAATTACTGCAATCTACATCCCTCCGAATCTGCTTATTGGATTCATCTCTTGGTCTCCCTCTAGGATTTCTACCACCCATACTTCCCACAAATAGTGAACTGGTGCTCCCTTGATGTCTCAGTATCTGTTCAATCAACCGATCCCCTTCTGTCAGTCAGGTTGTGCCACAAATTCGTTGTCCCTCCAATTCTGTTCAATACCTCCTTATTAGTTACGTGATCGAGCAACCCAGTCTTCAGCATTCTTCTGTAGCACCACATTTCGAAAGCTTCTATTCTGTTTTTGTCTAAACTGTTTATTGTCCACGGTTCACTTCCATACATGACTGCACTCCTGACAAATACCTGCAGAAATGACTTCCTGACACTTACATCTACATTCGATGTTTACAAATTTTTCTTCTTCAGAAATTGTATTCTTGCCATTGCTAATCTACATTTTATATCCTCCCTACGTCGGCCATCATCACTTATTTTGCTACCCAAATAGCAAAAATCACCGTTTATTTCAAGTGTCTCGTTTTCTAACCTAATTCCATTTTTAGCATCACCTGATTTTTTTCGACTTCATTCCATTAGTCTTGTTTTGCTTTTGTTGATGTCCATCTTATATCTTCCCTTCAAGACACTGTCCATTCCGTTAAACTGCTCATTCAAGTCCTTTGCGGTCTCTAACAGGATTACAATATCATTGGAAAACCTCAAAGTTTTTATTTCATCTCCCTGAACTTTAATTCCTACTCAAAATTTTTCTTTAGTTTTCTTTACGACTGGTTCAATACACATATTGAATACATCGGTGACGGGATACAAACCTGTCTCTCTCCCTTCTTAACCAGTGCCTTCCTTCCATGCCCCCCGACTCCTACAACTGCCGTCTGGTTTCTCTACAGCCGTAAATAGCCTTTCGCTCCTTGTATTTTACCCCTGCCACCTTCAAAATTTGAAAGAGTATTCCAGTCAACATTGTCAAAAGTTATCTCTAAGTCCACAAATGCTATAAGTGTAGGTTTGCTTTTCCTTAACCTGTCTTCTAAGATAGTCGTAGGGTCAGTATTGCCTCGCATGTTCCTACACTACCGATCAATTATTTTCAAGTATTTTAATTTATTGCTATTATCGCAATTTTCTTTCTCTTTTATTATTTCTTAGATATGGGGAACAAATCTTTAATCTTTTAAAGCAAATGAAGCACTGCACTTCAGTGCTACGGTACTTCGTAAAAATATTTCCAGATTAGGGTTGGTCCTATTCTGCAACACAATGGACGTCCGGCCATCCGGCAAGGGCAGCAAGAAGCTACCGTATTGACCAGGTGGGTGCAACTCTTGAGGACTGAACACGCACAAGTACCTTAAGCCATGAAATGCAGCCAGAGCGACATTTTCTGTAACAATGCAATATTTCAAACCAATGCAAATTTTACGAATAAAAATTAGGCTTACTCCTTTTTCAAAATATATTTATTTAAAAAGGAAAAATTTAAGGATCGCTGTTTGTCCTATGTAAAGGTTTTTTTAAAATTACCTCTACCAGTCACTAACTTTGTCAACTATTGTATTACTTATTTATTTAGCGACATGTTTCGAGGTAAACCTCATCTTCAGGCTAAATGGCGTTACAAAAACAACTTTAAAATAGGGCCATACTGATGTTACACAGTCTTTTCGTAAATGCTGTGGTCATCCTGCGGAAGAAGAGAAAACTTAGTAAGGGGTGCTGTCACTTTGGAAGCTGGACGGATATTTTCACGAAAATGTTTTGTAACGGTCACTCACTTTTTTCTTCTGGCATGGCAGTCTCGTAGAAATGCGCTGGGGTGCCTCCATTTCCGTGCCTCTCCTGGTCACTGTTCACAAGTTGTCACTAGCATAACAGTAACTTGGAAACACGACCACGAACAGTTCTGTAGTGCAGTGGACAAGATGGCGGTCGAAATACAGCTGCTTGACTATCGATATGTCGATCTATGTGGTGTCAGATGTTTACATCCGCACATCTGTAATACGATAACAAGACGTGTTTCAAACTCTCGTCCTGCTACACATATTTAAGTTACCCGCGCTTTTCCTAGATCACTTCAGGTAGATATCGGAATAGTTCCTACTAACTGCACTGCCCGACGTTGCCTGCAATGGTTAATATCTGTCGCACAAAGTGAATGGCTCTGTGCCTTATTGATACTCATAGCGAATGCAGGCTGAATGCGAAACTGCAGTCGCTTCGAATCAAAAGACATATTTGAAGCACATCGGGCGGCCAAGAAATTTTAGAGTTTGTGGTAACAATCTTTCGCCATTTTTATTACATATGTATATCTTTCGAGTGAAATAACCAAATCTTACATAGACGGTGATCTTCCTCTTGTCTTGAAGGTAAAGCGTGCAAAATTTTGACGAGATCGGAATAAAAATACAGATTTGTATGAATTATAGGCAAACTAACAAACAAAGGGATGCTCCTCTTTATATAAAGGGTGTTCAGAAATTCCCGTTACTAACATCTAGAACTTGTAGAGGGGAGTAAGTACATGGTATTTTGAACAGGAACCCATGTCCGAACACCTGTACCATTTCCTTCTACGACGGTTTCACTTCAGATGTTTAAATTTTATACTTCTGGGTGAGGAACTGAATGAGGTGTGACGTGACAATTATTAGGTAACAGTTCGAAAGGAAACACAACGGAAAATCCGTTTATCACTTAACCACAATTATTTGTATTAAGATTTAAACAATACGTAAACTGAAGCGCCAAAGCGATTGGTTCAAGCCTCCGTATTCAAACACAGAGATATGTAAACACGCAGAATACGGCGCTGCGGTCGGCCACAACTATATAAGACAACAAGTGTCTGGCGCAGTTGTTAGATCGGTTACTGCTGCTACAGTGGAAGGTTATCAAAATTTAAGTGAGTTTGAACGTGGAGTTGTAGTCGGCGCACGAACGATGGGACACATGATATCCGATGTAGCGATGAAGTGCGAATTTTCCCGTACGACCATTTCACGAGTGTACCATGAGTATCAACAATCATGTAAAACATCAAATCTCCCACATCGCTGCGGCAGAAAAAGATACTGCAGGAACGGGACCAACGACAACTGAAGAGAATGATTCAACTTGACAGGAATGCAAACCTTCCGCAAACTGCTGCAGATGTCAATGCTGGGCCATCAACAAGTATCAGCGTGCGAACCATTCAACAAAACATCACCGATATTGGCTTTCGGAGCTGAAGGCCCACTCGTGTACCATGCACGACGCAAAGCTTTACGCCTCGCCTGTGCCCTTCCACCCCGACATTGGACTGTTGATGACGGAAACATGCTGCCTGGTCGGACGAGTCTCGTTACAAATTATATCGAACGTGTACAGGTATGGAGACGACTTGATGAATCCATGGACTCTGCATGTCAGCAGGGGCCTGTTCGAGCTGGTGGAGGCTCTGTAATGGTGTATGGCGTATATAGTAGGATTGATATGGATACGACTCTAACAGGTGACACGTACCTAAGCATCCTGTCTGATCACCTGCACCCATTCATGTCCATTGTGCACTCCGACGGATTTGGGCAATCCCAGTAGCACAATGCGACACCCCAAACGTCCAGAATTGCTGCAGAGCGGCTCCAGGAAAACTCTTCTGGATTTAAACAGTTCCGCTGGCTACCAAACTCCACAGACGTGAACATTATCGAGCATATCAGGGATGCATTGCAACGTGCTGTTCGGAAGAGATGTCCGACCCCTCGTACTCTAACGGATTTATGGACAGCCCTACAGGATTCATGGTGTCAGTTCTCTCTAGCTTTACTTCAGACATTAGTCGAGTCCATTCCACGTCGTGTTGTGGCACTTCTGCGTTCTCGAGGGGGCCCTACACGATATTAGGCAGGTGTACCAGTTTCTTTGGTTCTTCGGTGTATTTAAATTATTCCAAAATAAAAAAGAACACACGTACTGTACGTGCAGAACAGTACTGATGCATTACAACAGCGGATAGATTTGGCGACCACTAACGTTGTTACGGGCATTGTACCTTAGCCGTTTGTTCTCATGCACTGTCTCCATCCCACCTGGTGTCTCATCAGTTTCTAGTGCAGCGGCCACAACTCGTGCCAGCAGGTCTTCTTCTGTCTCTACAGCAGTCTCGCAGCAAGGCAGATGTTAAGTGACATCAGGTGACAGTCTAACGTAGCCAACGTCATCCTGTCTACTCTATTGCATACCAGGGCAAGAACTCTCAGGCTTTTCTCTTTCCCTCAGAAGACGTGGGCGCATGCGTTTCCGACCATGGGCTCCTACACGAAATATTATGTACTCACTTCCTTCTACAAGTTCTAGAAGATCGTAACGGGAATTTCCGAACATCCTGTACATAGACAGATATCATTTACCGGTGTGATGTGTGGCTTATGAGTAGCCGCTCGACCATGAAATCCATGTTTTCTAACCTGCCGCCTGTCATAACACTTGCAGTGGATCCTGATGCAGTTTGGAATTTCTGTCTGATGGTCTGGATAGATGTCTGCCTATTAGACATTACGACCCTCTTCAACTCTTGACGGTCTCTGCCAGTCAACAGACAAGGTCGGCCTGTACGCTTTTGCGCTGTAGGCGGCGAATATCATTCAGAATCTTTTCGAAGACCCACGTAACTGGGCCACCAACAGTACTTCACATTTGCAATAACCAGCCACATGAATGACTTTGCCATTTGGTATGATAAGGCCCGCCATTATGCAAGTTTTGCCTGCATTTGGACATACCATTAGATGCTGATCATCTTGTATTCCACCACATACCCAGTAGTCGCTCTCTTTATATTTCAATTTCCTCTGGTTGGTATTGCCCCGTGTGACACCAATTCTTAAACAGTTAAGCGCCCTTCCATGTCAGAAACTGTAGATGATTCCCTGCAGCCAGTTGTTATTTAAGCTTTATGAGCGTAACTTAATACTCTTTTCCCATAAATTTTCTCACCGTGCTTCAGGCGGCTCATGTAAAGGGTTAGTCCTTCGCATAAGAATTCGTCGGAACTTCAGAGGCTTGGTGCTGTATTTGGTATTCGTATAACCTGTGCCTGTGATCATAAGGCTGTTCTTTCTCTTCGGACTAAAGTGCAACTCTGATTGTGTCTGAAGCTATACCGACACTGTGGTAAATTTGTTGAACTGGCGTTGGTTTTAGGCAGCGAGACACAGAGCGTAGTCTCATTAACTGCGAGGTCGGCATAATTGGCGTCTGCGGCGTTGTATTCGATTCCTAATGATCTTATCACCGCCGGCATCTTAAGCCACAATCTGACACCCTGACAACTTCCATCCATTTGTCGCTATTCAACTTCCAGTTTGTTAGCACCACTCTACTGTGTTGGAAACTACAGAATATTTCTTATTTCTCCATTGCCGGCCGCTGTGACGGAGCGGTTCTAGGCGCTTCAGTCCAGAACCGCGCTGCTGCTACGATCGCAGGTTAGAATCCTTCCTCGGGTATGGATGTGTGTGATGTTCTTAGGTTGGTTAGGTTTAAGTAGTTCTAATTCTAGGGGACTGATGACCTCCGATGTTCAAGTCCCACAGTGCTTAGAGCCTTCTGAACCATTTTCATTTCTCCATCCTACCTTGCTTGACTAGTGCTCTTCCGAGAAAGGATTCTGTGAAGAAATAGTTCACCCTGCCATAGTGTTTGTTTCCAGAATGAATTTTTCTTTTTACAGCAAAGTGTTCGCTGCCATGAAACCTCCTGAGAGACGAAACATGTGTACCGGACCGGGACTCAAGCCTCGCTCCTGATCTTCCGCACACAGTACCATAATCGACTGTGCTATCCAGACGCGACTCATGACCCGCCAACGGAGCTTTAGTTGCATCAGTACCTTTTTTTACACACTGCTAAACAAGTGTCTTCTTACTACCTTCAAGGTGGGAGTCCTCGCCTTCTTCTGGAGATTCCATTTCAGTACTATTTTCAGCATACTACAACTGCATAATCGGAAAGTGTGTAGCGGGAGTCACCCCAAACAAATACTGCTCAGCAAGTCTTTCATGCGACGCCAGTGCGGACAGAAACCATCGGTTCGTTTCCTGTTAGGAAAAACAATCATTTTTAGAGGGGAATTTTACGTGCCCATTAGATAGAGCGGTCCGGGAATAAGTTTAGTGCAATATTAGTTTTTATCGGTCAGTATTAACAACAACGTTAAAACGCGACTCATGTACCGCCCTGTACTGCGGTGACTGCTACCACCATGCAGAAAAAAAATGGCTCTGAGCACTATGGGACTTAACATCTGAGGTCATCATCCCCTAGAACTTAGAACTACTTAAACCTAACCAACCTAAGGACATCACACACATCCATGCCCGAGGCAGGATTCGAATCTGCGGCCGTAGCGGTCGCTCGGTTTCAGACTGAAACGCCTAGAACCGCTCGGCCACACCGGCCGGCACCATGCAGCACTGCTCAGTCGCTGCTGGATTACCGGTTAATAACGGTTTTTTTAAGCCTCTGTTAATACACATCGATAAAAGGGATATCGCACTGGACTAATTTGGGTCACTCTATCGAATGACCAGGCAGAATTTCGCTTTAAACATAGTTTTGTTCGTGATAGGAAACATATCGGTGCTTTACGTCGACAATGATCTTCACATGGAAGTCGTGATAAGCAGTATTTCTTTGGGGTGACTCCAGCTATACATTGGAAAAAAAAATTCCGATTTTCTGCCGATACAAAGGAGAAAATTCGCCCTTAGGACAGATACTCTGTATAGTTGTTTATAACATATGCTCAAAATGGTTACCTTGTTCAGTAACCCATACAAAAAATCGTGTTAACATGCTTGACGCCAGGATGCGGAGCACGTTGATATCTACATCTACATCTACATTGATACTCTATAGATCACACTTAAGTCAGAGGGTTCATCGAATCACCTTCACAATAATTCTCTACCGTACTGCACTCGACCAGAGCACGAAAAAAAACGAACGCCTGTACCTTTTCCAGAGAGCTCTCATTTATCTTATTTTATTATCATGATCGTTTTCCCCCTTGCAGGTCTGCGTCAACAAAATATTTGCGCATTCGGAGGAGAAAGCTGGTGATTTCATATCGTGAGAAGGTCCACCGCAACGACAAACGCCTTTGCCTTAATGTTATCCACCCCAAATCCCGCATCATGTCCATGACACTCTCTCCCCTATTTCACGGTAATGCAAAACGTGTTGCTCTTCTTTGAACTTCGTTAACAATCCCACACCGCGCAGCAGTACTCCAAAAGAGGACAGACAAGCGTAGTGTAGGCAGTCTCTTTAATAGACCTCTTGCATCTTCTAAGTGTTCTGCCAATAAAACGCATGCCAATAAAACGCAGTCTTTGGTTGCCTTCCCCGTAACATATTTTATGTGTCCCTTCCAATGTAAGTTGTTCGCGATTGTAATTCCTAGGTATTTAGTTGAATTTAAGGCCTTTATATTTGACTTATTTATCGTGCAACCGAAGTTTAACGGATTCCTTTTAGCATTCGTGTTGGATGACCTCGCACTTTTCGTTATTTAGGGTTAACTGCCAATTTACGCACCATACAGATGCCTTTTCTAAATCGTTTTGCAAATCGTTTTGATCTTCTGATGATTTTATTAAACGATAAACGACAGCGTCATCTGGAAAAAACGTAAGACGACTGCTCAGATTGTCTCCAAGACCGTTTATGTAGATAAGAAACAGGAGAGGGCCTACAAAACTACCTTGGAAATTGCCAGAAATAACTTCGGTTTTACTCAATGACTATCCGTCAATTACTACGAACTGTGACCTCTCTGACAGGAAGTCACCAATGCAGTCACGTAACTTAGACGATATTTCAGTGATGTTAATTTATGTTGTGTTAATCTTTAGTTCCGCCATTATGTGTGACATGTTTTTATAGACTCTTCGTTTAAGGTACCTCAGGGGTAGAATTTGGAGACGATGAAGTGGGACAACATGGAGTCCATAAACTACGTGACTAAAACACTATCCCGGGACACAGTTCCAGTTTCTGAAATGCTGTCATAACCTCATTAAGAGTTTAAACTTATGTTTAAATTCAATATAATACGGGCATGCATTATAATTAGATAATGTGTGTGTGTCTTGAGGCAGAGCAACTGACGGCGCCCAAATACCCGACATTCATTCATTCAGTATTTGGAAATGAGAGCCCTTAGCGACTTCCAACAAACTTTACGAAACTTTTTCTCGCTGACACTCCCAAAAATTACGAAAGAAGAAACATTTATCATTTACTACATATTCGCTGTTTATGCAATGGAACTTCAGCATCATGCATGACATTTTATTTTATTACGTCTTGACTGCTAACTCTGTTCGCAACGATATCTGCAGATAGTATTCATATACACCGCTGAATGTATCTGCAAAATCATATTGTTGTACGACAAATAGTTCCGGAAATATGACGCCGTACACTTTGAGATGCGTAAGAAAAAGTAGCATTTGCTTAAATTGGAGCTCAAAATACCCAGACTGTTTTCATCCAGTGGTTGGTAACGATAGCACTTGGCCACCTCAAACAAATTTTAAATCTAAGTTCAAACGTTTTATATACTTACATGCTTAACGTCGAGTATTTAACGCATTAACTCTTTTGTAACCATACTTTTGAACCTGTTTTCTACATGAGAATTCGATTCTTTAAAGAACGGTTGGTTTACTGGTCCCTTAGAGATGATGAGATCACCAAAAAATACGCTTAATTAATGAATTATAGATTTGATTAGGGGCATTACTCTGCTGCAACCGAAATAACGACTATCTGCCTCAAGAAGCCAGATAAACATTGTAACGATGTATTGATAATCAACAGTGCTAACTACAGTTTTAAAGGAAATAGTGGCCATTATTCGAAGCGATCATACGGCGCAATGCACTCTAATTTTCTGACAGTGCAAGATGTTTCTGTGAAAGACAGGTGGATTTACAGTTCTCAGTAGCTTTGAATTCATGTATCACTAATGTGAAAGCACGCATCATCAGCGAAGAAAACACGACCACGTTTTACAATTACATGGATGTCAACAAATGACTGTTGCCATGTAACGTACGCTAGACACTTCTCTTTATCTGGGGACTTCAGTTCCTCCGCACTATAAACAATAAGCACGAAATTTTAACTTCAGCACCGCTTTCTGTGAACCGTCATAGGAGACAGATACTCATAATCTCCTCAAATTTTTTATAGTGAACACAGTATCGTATCCCTCACTTCAGCTGGTTTAGCATCTGTCAAAATAGCCGGTCTCCCGGTTCTCTTCTTGTCAGAAACTGCTCTGAATTCCCAGAAACGAGCGATTAATCTCGTTTTCTTGATTTGTTCCACAGTGTAGCATCTGGAAGTTTCCCACGAAAAATGAAATGAAATGACCGTATGACATTGTTGGCCGGGAGGCCCCATGCGAGGAAGTTCAGCCGCCGTATTGCAAGTCCTTTTTAGTTGACGACACCACGAAATCCGTCTACGACACATGCATGCGAACGACCGGCAGAATACTATTCTACAATGAAAACTCGTGGTTCCTGGGAAAACTACAAGTTTACCAAGCAATGAACTGCCCAATACTGCAATCATCATTTAATCTGAATCCGTTACATTAGCGTCACCGTATGTTGTCGGTAATACATTTTTTGCTATATTGCGGTGCTTGATCGAACGAATACAGTGCAACGACTATTTGCAGACACATTTGGTTTCATGGGCGCGTCTTTTCGATGGCGCTGTATGATTCTTTTCAACTTTCCCTGCATACAAAACCATTTATTTTTTTAGTCAGTATGAGTGGCCCATTTATTTCCATATGGTCTCTATATTGTCATCCCTCATATGAATCCTGCTAGAGATATCCGTACTTCTCTTCGTGAAGTAATTCCCTGTAAACAGACTTATATTAACCAAATTTCGCTTTTTCTACGACGGTTTGATTTTTTTTCCTTCGGTACAGTTCATTTAGTGTACTTGAGCACATGTTCCAAGTGCAGCACTATTATTTTAGCAGTTAAGGTAAATAAATAAATGTTTCGTGTCTCCAAGCTTCAGGCCTTTTCGACGACTCGCGTGGCAGATAAACTGTCTGTTTTTTAAAACAGTTTCTGTCTTAGTCTCATGTATTTCCCCATTTGTGTTTCTAATACAAATAATACTGCTTAAAATCTGCAATATTTTAGAATTTGAACATCGAGCATCCATCACCTTGACACCTAAAAATTTCATTTGCGTTCAGTGACATCCAAACTCACACCGGATCGTAGTTCGTTAACAGCTTCAGACATTTGTTTACAGGAATTACGCTTCTTCCTCTAATTCATTTCTTTTTCCTTATGATTTGCCATCATGAAAATTTATTTACAAATTTAAAACTCATAGACCGAAACAGATTTCTATATACTAATTTTGAAAAATAAGTTCATGATGACGTAGTAATGTGATAAACACCCATCAATTGTCCCCAACTCCATCTTCCTTACTTTAATTGTACGCTATTTGCCCCAGAAAGAGGTGCAGTTTTCAGTTTGTAATACTATCGGTATTTCCGTCGTATGAAAGCTGTGAGTACCCTTGGAAAGGTATTCACCTACCTGTACATTAAATGACCAACTTATGAGATGAGACCTATTCTTTGGAAGACATTTGTTTTATATAATTTACGTACCTGTAACTGTAAGGATGCGCATCTAGCACGGACGCTAATACATCGATTGCGCAGTCAAAGAAACATTTTAACAGAAGCTGAACTGAACGTTCCAATTCGATCTAAATAAAGGATGACAGTAAAAACCTTCGTAGATCTTTAGATTTTATCGTACTTCTGCTCGTAATGTGAAACGGTAAAGAAGGTCGTCTTTAAGCCAAAACAGTGAGCGGTCTTGCCAGCGTGCAGACAAAAGTTATTGATTAATAAAATTCAAGTAATTTATGTTCGATACTGTAAATCATCAAGTTATTGTTATGAAGGTGTCGAACAGTACAAGAATTGTCTCGAAGGAAGGAGGAAAGTAATGACTGTAATTTTTAACAATAACGTGAACCAAGAAGCTAGCACAGGACAGGCTGAAACCTGATCGCACCATACAGTTAGAAAATTACTTATGTAAGTTATACTGTTTATAAATAAGCCCTAATTGCTTGTGAGAATTATTTGAATGTATTTAGTGTTTACATGATTTCTTATTCTATTCTTTTCCTTTATTTTTTTTACCTCCATGTCATATTATTTTTATAAATGTCAAACAGCCTTTACTACAGCAGAGAATACTGCGGCATCCTGGTCGTAGACAGAAGGCCGCTCCTTGTCTTCTATACAACTAATGGCTGCCCCATTTATTAATGATTTTATTTGCAAAAGCAATTTTTTTATTGTTCATTGTTAAAGATTCGTTAGGTAACTATAAAATTCATACTGATTACGTAAAGGAATCCGGGTTGTTCTTTTACAAATAATATAAGCCTTTGCATAGTCAAAAACTAACCTCCTTCTGACAACGATTAGGAGCCGACCAGAAGACGGACGTCTTCGACCGCTTTCGTGTTTCCTGTGGCAAAGCTGTGCCAAACTGGGAACTCGACATTCTAGTATGAAACAACAATATGTTCCAAGTGCTGGCATTCACAACCGACTTTACGTCCTTTCTTTGTACGTATAAATACACTCCTGGAAAATGAAATAAGAACACCGTGAATTCATTGTCCCAGGAAGGGGAAACTTTATTGACACATTCCTGGGGTCAGATACATCACATGATCACACTGACAGAACCACAGGCACATAGACACAGGCAACAGAGCATGCACAATGTCGGCACTAGTACAGTGTATATCCACCTTTCGCAGCAATGCAGGCTGCTATTCTCCCATGGAGACGATCGTAGAGATGCTGGATGTAGTCCTGTGGAACGGCTTGCCATGCCATTTCCACCTGGCGCCTCAGTTGGACCAGCGTTCGTGCTGGACGTGCAGACCGCGTGAGACGACGCTTCATCCAGTCCCAAACATGCTCAATGGGGGACAGATCCGGAGATCTTGCTGGCCAGGGTAGTTGACTTACACCTTCTAGAGCACGTTGGGTGGCACGGGATACATGCGGACGTGCATTGTCCTGTTGGAACAGCAAGTTTCCTTGCCGGTCTAGGAATGGTAGAACGATGGGTTCGATGACGGTTTGGATGTACCGTGCACTATTCAGTGTCCCCTCGACGATCACCAGTGGTGTACGGCCAGTGTAGGAGATCGCTCCCCACACCATGATGCCGGGTGTTGGCCCTGTGTGCCTCGGTCGTATGCAGTCCTGATTGTGGCGCTCACCTGCACGGCGCCAAACACGCATACGACCATCATTGGCACCAAGGCAGAAGCGACTCTCATCGCTGAAGACGACACGTCTCCATTCGTCCCTCCATTCACGCCTGTCGCGACACCACTGGAGGCGGGCTGCACGATGTTGGGGCGTGAGCGGAAGACGGCCTAACGGTGTGCGGGACCGTAGCCCAGCTTCATGGAGACGGTTGCGAATGGTCCTCGCCGATACCCCAGGAGCAACAGTGTCCCTAATTTGCTGGGAAGTGGCGGTGCGGTCCCCTACGGCACTGCGTAGGATCCTACGGTCTTGGCGTGCATCCGTGCGTCGCTGCGGTCCGGTACCAGGTCGACGGGCACGTGCACCTTCCGCCGACCACTGGCGACAACATCGATGTACTGTGGAGACCTCACGCCCCACGTGTTGAGCAATTCGGCGGTACGTCCACCCAGCCTCCCGCATGCCCACTTTACGCCCTCGCTCAAAGTCCGTCAACTGCACATACGGTTCACGTCCACGCTGTCGCGGCATGCTACCAGTGTTAAAGACTGCGATGGAGCTCCGTATGCCACGGCAAACTGGCTGACACTGGCGGCGGCGGTGCACAAATGCTGCGCAGCTAGCGCCATTCGACGGCCAACACCGCGGTTCCTGGTGTGTCCGCTGTGCCGTGCGTGTGATCATTGCTTGTACAGCCCTCTCGCAGTGTCCGGAGCAAGTATGGTGGGTCTGACAAACCGGTGTCAATGTGTTCTTTTTTCCATTTCCAGGAGTGTAGTAATATCACCTGACAATATAAAAGAGAGTGCTACTCACCCTGTAGGTCTGTAAGGCTTTAAGATACTCGTCAAAGGATGCTGCAAGGTACATACCTGTAAGTAAAAGAAAATTATTGTCAATGATTATATTTTAAAACAGCAGATAACGTAAATACTGCGCGATTGTACAATGTCTGTAAGGATTACACAAAGGTCATACAGAAAGAATCAAATTTAACGTCCTGCAGATAGATAATTCAACGTTCATGAGCACCACATCGGTGACTATAGTAATAATCGAAATTTTTTTCTCTTCGTTTCACTTTTATGATGCCAAAACGTACGTAAATTTGAGATTAACTAGAAAATCTGTTATATACAGTGCAAGATGCCTAGTTTTTGATGATGTTATTGGATGCGTTAATATTTGCAAAGGAAAATGACATATTTGAAGAACTGTGGTCAGAGAAACGGTTGTTAGGCAACAGTATCTGTGTCTGTGATGGCAGCACTGTGGGGCCGTAGAATCTTTGACATTCAGTAGTGGATAGCTGCGGTGTACAGCAGGCTGGGTTTCGTTGAGTGTACAGTGTAATGCATGGACGCACTTTTGGAACTATGTGAGTTGTAGATTTATTACGAGGAGGAATGATGACTCAGAACAATAGCTGGATAGCACACTGACGTAAAAAAGGTTCTGAAATGAAGAACAAGGTATTATTTGGTGAGGTAAAACGTTGATTTTTATTTTTGTAGACTTATATTATTAGTCCATTTCACCCTCGCCACAGTCGAGTTCTTGATAATTATTCTATTCATTGATCTTCTCAGTTAATTTACTGTACCATGGAAGTTATTAGATTAAATGAATTTTCATATTAGAATCTATAATTTTTTTTATAAGTTCCTTCCTAACTGGAATTTCAGAACATAGAGGGTGAGTCATGCGTTTCCTTGGCATCCTGCGTCAAGATTCTGAACCCAGTTTCCCTGGACCAACTGTAGTTAGATTTTAGCAGTACTTTCCTTCATCTGTTGCGGAGTCTTGCTATGTTGCTGTTTTGCCAGTACTTCATTTTGCAGGTGAGATCTATAATACGCGATTGTTTCGTTTCCTTTGAACAATATAGGTTTTGTCAGTTTCTTTATTTTACCAAGGCCACATGTCAGTGTCAAAATTTTCGTGTGCTTCAAGTTACATTCTTAAAGAGGTCGTCATTACAGTTTTCTTTTACACAGTTAGGTTTTTTTTTTTTTTTTTCAAACAGTTCGCACTGACCAAGTCCACTGAGCGTGAAATTACTAGTTTTCTGATTTATTTGCTTACGAATGAGATCGGTTTTCACACATACAGGATTCTTTACAATTTGCTGTAAATGATATGGCTTTGACCTCAGTAGCACACTTTGGTCAGTTGACATTCCGAAGTTTGTATTTACGATTACATACACACAATAAAGGCTATTCACTTACAACAGTATGTAATTTGAATGTTTCGTAAAAGTATGTACGTGGATGTTGATTAGTGTCTTGTTAAAGAGCCAATCTTCCTCAGTGATATAATTTTAATCGTAATGCGCTAGACATTCGTACGAATCTTCGAAAACTGAGTATCACATTTCTAAACACGTCCTGCATTTTCACGAATACGGAAATAATACTGGAGCCACAGAGAAAGAATTCAAGTTTAATAAATTCCACTAATTATTCTTTTGTAACTTTCAATACCGAATTGTTTTATACCGCTTTTTGAGAAGTACAGGTCCGTAAAAGGAGCAGTTCCAAATGTTGACCTCCCAAGTACACTATCAACAATAGGGTGACTCCATGTCAGTTGTGACACAAGCTCTAATTATACCAAAGACGTATACGTCTGAGATAATCCGTGTAGCCAGTGTGTTGGGAAGATGGACTGGAATAATTATACCTTTCAGCAGAAGGAGACTGTACGTAAATAAGACCGCTGTAGAAAGCCCATGGTCCACAAACGATTGGACTCTAACGACGAGACTTTCGATCTTCATAACTACGTTTTTATCTGATCGAACAGTAGGCCTATTTGTCTTTCCCAATGTGAGGAGAAGCAGAAATCAAGTGCGCTCATTGGACATTTACCATTTACGGAGAATGTGAATTTCAGACGATTGTCTCAGATGTTTTCCATATCCACTGAGCGTCCCCAGACCAGTTTTTGCCAGAATAACGTCCCGAATTTTGCTTCTGCTCTGTTTAGTTACACACATAGAAATATGTAAATATATATCATAACTAACCATTGATTTCTTCATGATGGTGTTAAATCCCCCATTATGCACCAGTGTTTTAACTCATTTGATGACTTCAATCAATATTCTCGTGGACCAACCAATTCTTTTATGTACAGATTTGTCTAAATTCCAGTATCACCCCAGTTTTTTCCAGAGCGCTCAGGGACTGATTCATTTTCAGAACGAAGAATACATACTCCCAGAAGAAAACTTGACTGACCTATATCAGTAACTGTTCAACGCTAACTGTAATTGATGCGTTTGTGCACCAGCTGAGCAACGGCATGTTCCACCACCCACAAAATCAACCCCCATATCCTCCCAAAATGTTAATTTGTTGCTAGTGAGCCTATGAGTAGGAAATTTTACTTATGAGCGGCATGCAACAGGCTATAACTAGCAAACGTAACGAAATGTATACTAATTATTATATTTGCTTTAACGTAGTAATAGTTGTTACAGGTGCATCGGTATTGGTTGGTTGGTAAAATCGGGTGAGGAGACCACACAGCGAGCTCATCGGTTCCATCGGATTAGGAAAGGAAGTCGACCGTGTCCTTTCATAAGACTAGTCCCAACATTTGCCTGAAACGATTTAGAGAAATCACAGAAAATCTAAATCAGGACGGCTGGACGTGGGTTTGAACGGTCGTCCTCCCGAAAGCGCGTCCAGTGTGCTAACCACTTCGCCAACTCACTCGATGCATCGGTATTATCACGTACTATAACGTCCAGTTCCTTGTAACTGGATGACTGTTTGCCCTTACCAGCATACATAAACTTTCTTGCAGGAGTAACAAGCATCCTAGCGGTAGGGAAACGGGAAAGATCTAAATGTTTTGCAGTACAGCACATCATCTCAGTAATAAATAGTCATTCATTTGTGTAGTTAGAGGCTGGAGACAAAATCATTTTGATAACTGTTTTAACAATGACTGGAGTTCGTAAGGGTACAATAAACTGACAAATATATCTTATTACTAAAATTCTAAAATCTGATAATTATATTAAGAGCAAATTTTTATTAAAATTAAGAACCTGTATCTGATTTTCAATGTCAGCTTCGCTTACCCTCTAAAGACGTCCTAAACTCATACATTTTACTGTTTTCTTTTAGAATGTAAGTAACGCACAAAACTTAATGGTAACGGAAAGCGAAGTTTTCTCATGAAAAAGATAAGTTCACTATGACGGACAGATTATTGTCCATGTACTAGAAGCCACTTGTATGAATACCAAGAGCTCAGATGGAAAACCAGTTCTACGCAAAGAAGGGAAAGCAGAAAGGCGGAAGGAGTATATGGAGGGTCTGTACAGGGGGGATGTACATGGGAGAAATGTTATGGAAATGGAAGAGGACGCAGATGAAAATGAAATGGGATGTATGATACTGCTAAAGAATGTGACAGAGCACTGAAAGACCTGAGTCGAAACAAGGCCCCGGGAGTACACAACATTCCATTATAAATACCTATAGCCTTGGGAGAGCTAGCCCTGACAAAACACTACAGTCTGGTGAGCAAGATGTATGAGACAGCCGAAATATCCTCAGACTTCAAGAAGAATAAAATAATTCCAATCCCAAAGAAAGCAGGTGTTGACAGGTGTGAAATTTACCGAACTGTAAGTTTAATAATCCACGGCTGCAAAATACTAACACGAATTCTTTACAGCCGAATGAAAAAACTGGTAGAAACCAGCCTCGGGGAAGATCAGTTTGGATTCCGTAGAAATGTGAGGCAATACTGACCCTACAAATTATCTTAGGAGATCGATTAAGGAAAGGCAAACCTAATTTTCTAGCATTTGTAGACTTAGAGGAAGCTTTTGAAAA
The DNA here is from genome assembly GCF_021461385.2 of Schistocerca piceifrons. Lineage (NCBI taxonomy): Eukaryota > Metazoa > Arthropoda > Insecta > Orthoptera > Acrididae > Schistocerca > Schistocerca piceifrons. Next base: position 216,290,907 of record NC_060143.1, on the reverse strand, counting down.
TATTGACTAGAATACTCTCAAATTCTGAAGGTGTCAGGGGTAAAATAGACGGACGAAAGGCTATTTACAATTTGTACAGAAACCAGATGGCAGCTATAAGAATCGAGGGGCACGAAAAGGAAGCAGTGGTTGGGAAGGGATTGAGACAGTGTTGTAGCCTATCCTCAATGTTATTCAATCTGTGTATTGTTGAGCAAGCAGTAAAGGAAACAAAAGAAAAATTCGGAGTAGGAATTAAAATCCATGGAGAAGAAATAAAAACTCTGAGGTTTGCCGATGACATTGTAATTCTGTCGGAGACAGCAAAGGACCTGGAAGAGGAGTTGAACGACATGGACAGTGTCTTGAAAGGAGGATGTAAGATGAACATCAACTAAAGCAAAACGAGGATAATGGAATGTAGTCAAATTAAATCAGATGATGCTGAGGGAATTAGGTTAGGAAATGAGGCCCTTAGAGTAGTAAATGAGTTTTGCTATTTGGGAAGCAAAATGACTGATGATGGTCGAAGTAGAGAGGATATAAAATGTAGACTCGCAATGGCAAGGAAAGCGTTTCTGAAGATGAGAAATTTGTTAACATCGAGCATAGATTTAAGTGTCAGGAAGTCGCTTCTGAAAGTATTTGTAGGGAGTGTAGCCATGTATGAATGTGAAACATGGACGATAAATACTTTAGTCACGAAGAGAATAGAAGCTTTCGAAATGTGGTGCTACAGAAGAATGCTGAAGATTAGATGGGTAGATCACGTAACTAATGAGGAGGTACTGAACAGAGCTGGGAAGAAGAGGATTTTGTGGCACAACTTGACTAGAAGAAGGGAACGGTTGGTAGGGCGTGTTCTGAGTCATCAAGGGATCGCCAAATTAGTATTGGAGGGCAGCGTGGAGGGTACAAATCGTAGAGGGAGACAAAGATATGAATACACTAAGCAGATTCAGAAGGATGTGGGTTGCAGTAATTACTTGGAGATAAAGAAGCTTGTACAGGATAGAGTAGCATGGAGAGCTGCATCAAACCAGTATCTGGACTGAAGACCACAAGAACAACGCTAGAAGCTCTACAGACGACAAAACACTGAATTGCTGTTGTTTTTCTATACAGTTGTGTAGATATTATAAAGATGTAATACAACAGAAGCAAATTCGCGCGGTAAGCAGAAACACATTCAATGGGGACGGTTGGAGTTGTTTGAGCCGTCGGCACTCAGGTTACTGGAGATGATGTGTAAGCTCCTTTAGGTAAGGATATGACAAGTGGCCCGTGTTCGTATTGATATCAATATCTGACAAGCAACAAGAATAAATTAGATAACCAAGAAAAATATAAATCGAAAGCCAGTTGTTAACAACGCCACCTCAGTGGTAACCTCTAAAGCAGTGGTACGTACGCGGTGTTAATATCCCTTAAATGGTAAAAACAAAAGCCCTCAATTATGTTTCGGTAGAGAAACAAAATTACTTTTGAAATATCATTACTGTTATCACTATTTCGTAAGACTGTAATATTAATGACATATTTTATTTATAGAGACTTTCCTCTATACAAAGGTTTTTCTCCAACATAACAAATACCCGGAAATTATTACATCTGTTACATTAGATCCTAATTTATCTCCTCAGGATGTCCCTCCAGGTGTTCCGATTTTGTGCATCTTCTTTCTTTGCGGCAAGTCTTCTCATTGTTAATCATACATTTTGGGGCCAGGAGGTCATAGGGCGTCCTCTTCTCTTCTTTCTCTCTGGTTCCCATTCCAGGATCATTTTCGGAATTCTGGCTTCCTCCATTCTTCTTACATGCCCCCCGTACGATTGTAACTTCTTTCTACCCATCACGTCAATATTCTTTCTCTTACTTACATTCTCTCTATTATTTCGTTGCTTCTTACAGTCTCTTTTCTAGAAATACTTGCCCATTTCTTGATGACATAAGTTGAGAAAATTACATTTTTCTCAAACACCAGCATTAACATGTGACACAATAAGATGGAAATTACAGCTTATAAAACGAAAATATTGGTAACACCTTCATTTCATTGTCCACCCACTACACGCCTAATTTTTAATTTTTAACATTCATCAATAATAGTGAATTTCAGATATATACTTCACGTATGCTTATACCTCGTGAGAGTGCTTCTCCGAGTTGTAGATAGTCCCCGCAGTAGACCAGAAATCGTTTCGGTTTTCATTTCTGAACAGTACATAAACTAATGGCTACTGCCCTTCTGTATACCTGAACTGTTATATTATTGTTATTTTTATTATTACTATTATTATTTTTAGGGGAAGTAGTCAGACTCAAAGTAGTGGCAGCCTGAAATCTTCCAATTTGTACCAGTTCAAAAATAAGGAGACTAGCAATGAACTGATTTACAAACAGCATAATGCACTCATTCTGAGTTGATTCATTTTAAATGGTGCTGCAAAGTGGGTCAAGCAAGTGAGTGGTGTGGTGCAGAAGAAGCATATTTTGTAAACTAGATATGTGTATGGTGCGAAAAGTGGCAGCTGAATCTAAAAAGTGTCGTCATCCACATGGAACCCGTTAAATATCGATTACCTGATAAATTATATTGTATTAAGGCTGTCAGTTCAACTAAATAACTAGGAATTACAATTACGAACAACTGAAATTGGAACGATCACATAGATAATGTTGTGGGGAACACAAACTAAATACGACGTTTTATTGATGGAACGCTTAAATGATGTGACAGATTTACTAAAGAAACTGCCAACACTATGCTTGTTCGTCCTCTGCTAGATTACTGCTGTGCAATATGGATTCCTTACAAGACAGGATTGATGGAGGACACAGAAAAAGTTCAAAGAAGGGCGAAATAGGTTAGAGATTGTCACGGACATGATAAGCGAGTTTGGGTGGCACCCATTAAAGCAAAGGCGTTTTTCAATGCGACGAGATCTTATCAAGAAATTTCAATCTTGAACGTTCTCCCCTGAGTGTGAAAATATTTTGTTGACACCCACATATACAGAGAGAAATTATTGTTGTAATAAAATTAGAGAAATCAGAGCTCGCATGGAAATACTTAAGTGTTCGTTTTTCCCTCGCGCTGTCAGAGAGTGGAACGGTAGAGAAATAGTGTGAAAGTTGTCGGATGAGCCCTGTGCTAGGAACTTAAGCATGACGTAGATGCACAACTGTCTACGATAAGTATGAGCAGCTAGCTTCCTTTCCTGAGAAGGTGTTGCAGATGGCTCTCGCTTTGCACCGAGAACTCCTTCATCAGTCTATACAAAGAAGTTGTCACAAATAAGCAGAAAAATAGTTGTCAATAGCTCGTTAGTTCGTGGTTTAATATAGTACCTACAATAACTAAATATTATTTCTCTTTCTTCATTTTAAAAATAAAAGTGTTCAAAGCAAATCCTATTTCTTTCTAAATCTTAGTCTGACGATAATGTCAATGATGGTAGGTGGAGAGGGCCGGGGGTCTAGCGTATTAGCTAATGTCTGTTTACGAACAGGGGTAGTACTCTCAGAAAGGTTGGGAACTGCTGCTCTAAAGTGAAGACACGTCAGACAAAATGGAGGTAAAACAATAGCTGCGTTATTCCTATATCTCAAGATACGTAACATAAAAGAATTCTCTTAAACAAGCATTCTCAGAATGAAGACTGTGTGCTCTGCACACGCACATTAACGAAGTAAATGAATGGCTTAGTTAGCGGTCTACTGTTTTCAATATGTCTGCCCAGAAGCATGGGAGATGGTTAAAACCGGCAGGTAACACTATTCTGATGAAATACTGTAACGATTAAATCTACTACTATTTCTGTAATTGTTGTAATACTCAAAGCTCCAAAGGCAATGTTTTTGATAAAATTATCTTTGCTTTCCAAATCTTGAACGTATCCCAAGTTAAGTTTAATAGGACTAGGTGAGCTAGCTGAATGCAGCAGAGCACGTATGAAAGCGTTAAATTCAGGGACATCATTGAATACTTTGAGGCGGCTCTAGTTTGCGAAACGCATATTCTTCACCCAAATATCCAAATTGAGAGTTCCATCACTGCATATATTTCGTTTCGAAAAGTGTACATCACTAATGGCTGCTCTGTGAACAGTCGCTGTTACTACACACAAAACAAAACAAAAAATAAATATTTTCTCAGGGACAGTTATGTAGACAGTAAGAGGAGCCGTGTAACGACCACTCGTTCTCGGAGATTTATGTTCATCCGCATGGCGCCGAACTTCTTCAGAGGTACTGTTACAGAGGAGATTCACAAAAAGTTTGGATAAAAAAGGGGCCTGAGATAAATGTGTACTGTACTCGCCGAATAACTGCTTCTGCCTCGCCTGTGAGGTCGCTGAGCTGTACAGAGATCAAGGTATTTATTTTGAAATGCAGAAAGTACTCAGTAAAAAAATTTAACTTCTTAATAAGATAAGCAAACACAGACATAGGCACACATATAGCCAAAAGCCGCGGTATGGTGACACAGAAACAGTTAATCGATAGCGTACATAATATATATGCCAACTGGTACTACGGCTAACTAGGCTCATCACAAAGCTTTTTTCTTTCTGCTTCACAAGTAAGTTCTACATCCAACTTTAGCCTACACGTCTCTTTTATACAATTTTTCATTTTCCCAGTAACATTCAAACCTTTCATCTAAATCTATAGGTACATACACACTTCGCAAACCACCATAAGGTCCATGGCGCAGGGTATCTTCAACCACCACCAGTTATTTCCTTTCCTGTTTCACCTTAAAGTAGAGAGAGGGAAAAACTGACATGTGTATGTCTCTGTACGATACCTAAATTCTCTTATCTCCCCAGTCCTTCCTCGAAATGTACGTGGACGGCAGTAGAGTCGTTCTGAGAGTCCTTTTCAAATGCCGGTTTTCTACGTTTTCTCAAAAGTGATTTGCGGAACTATGGTTGTCTTTCCTCCAAGAATTCCAAATTTTCTCAATAGTATTTTGCGGAAATATCCAGGGAATATCCAGGAATTCCCATTTCAGTTCACGAAGCGTCTCCGTAGTACTTGCAAGTTGATCGGACCTACCGGTGACAAATCAAGCAGCGCGTCTCTGAATTGCTTCGATGTCTTCCTTTAATCATGGCGGTGATCACAAACACCCGACCAGTACTCAGAATGGGTCGCACAAAAGTTATATACGCAGTATACTTTGTAGATGAGCTAAACTTTCATAAAACTCTCCCAGCAAGCCGAAGTCGACCATTCACATTCCCTACTATCGTCCCTAGATGCTCGTTCAATTTATAATGCTTCCCCGTGTTACGCCTAGATATTTAATGGACATCACTGTGTCAAGGAGCACAATTGGCTTTCGGGCCAAGGGTGGAAGCATCTGAAAAACGGCTAAGTTTTTAAACTGTTGCATGCCACCGTGGTTATAGTATACCGTGCAGAGGAAAATGGCGTGATCCAAAACCGGCGTCGAGGCAACTGTATTGCGCAATCGGCGATAGATGACAGATGACCAGGCTGAACGACGGCTCCGGAAATGTATACGGGCGAACAGACGTGCAGTTTTTTGACAGCTGATTGCCCAGAGTAACCAAGGGTCTACCAGCAGTGTCTCCGCAACGACCGTACATCGAACGTCGCTGCGAGTCGGTCTCCGCAGCAGGCACCTGGTTCATGCGCCCATGTTGACTGCTGTTCGTCGGCGATGAAGGCTGGCATTTGCGCGTCAAGGCCCCGGAAGTAGACAACATTCCATTAGAACTACTGATGGCCTTGGGAGAGCCAATCCTGACGAAACTCTACCATCTGGTGAGCAAGATGTATGAGACAGGCGAAATACCCTCAGACTTCAAGAAGAATATAATAATTCAAATCCCAAAGAAAGCAGGTGTTGACAGATGTGAAAATTACCGAACTATCAGTTTAATAAGTCACAGCTCCAAAATACTAACGCGATTTCTTTACAGACGACTGGAAAAACTGGTAGAAGCCGGCCTCGGGGAAGATCAGTTTGGATTCCGTAGAAATGTTGGAACACGTGGGGCAATACTGACCTTACGACTTACCTTAGAAGAAAGATTAAGGAAAGGCAAACCTACGTTTCTAGCATTTGTAGACTTAGAGAAGGTTTTGACAATGTTGACTGGAATACTCTCTTTCAAATTCTAAAGGTGGCAGGGGTAAAATACAGGGAGCGAAAGGCTATCTACAATTTGTACAGAAACCAGATGGCAGTTACAAGAGTCGAAGGGCATGAAAGAGAAGCAGTGGTTGGAAAGGGAATGAGACAAGGTTGTAGCCTGTCTCCAATGTTATTCAATCAGTATATGGCGCAAGCAGTAAAGGAAACAAAAGAAAAATTCGGAGTAGGTATTAAAATCCATGGAGAGGAAATAAAAACTTTGAGGTTTGCCGATGACATTGTAATTCTATCAGAGACAGCAAAGGACTTGGAAGAGCAGTTGAACGGGATGGACAATGTCTTGAAAGGAGGATATAAGATGAACATCAACAAAAGCAAAACGAGGATAATGGGATGTAGTCGAATCAAGTCGGGTGATGCTGAGGGAATTAGATTAGGAAGTGAGAAACTTAAAGTAGTAAAGGAGTTTTGGTGTTTGGGGAGCAAAATAACTGATGATGGTCGAAGTAGAGAGGATATAAAATGTAGACTGGCAATGGCAAGGAAAGCGTTTCTGAAGAAGAGAAATTTGTTAACATCGAGTATAGATTTAAGTGTCAGGAAGTCGTTTCTGAAAGTATTTGTATGGAGTGTAGCCATGTATGGAAGTGAAACATGGACGATAAATAGTTTGGACACGAAGGGAATAGAAGCTTTCGAAATGTGGTGCTACAGAAGAATGCTGAAGATTAGATGGGTAGATCACGTAATTAATGACGAAGTATTGAATAGAATCGGGGAGAAGAGGAGTATGTGGCACAGCTTGACAAAAAGAAGTGACCGGTTAGCAGGACATGTTCTGAGGCATCAAGGTTTCACAGATTTAGCATTGGAGGGCAGCGTGGAGGGTAAAAATCGTAGAGGGAGACCAAGGGATAAATACACTAATCAGATTCAGAAGGATGTGGGTTGCAGTAAGTACTGGGAGATGAAGAAGCTTGCACAGGATAGGGTAGCATGGAGAGCTGCATCAAACCAGTCTCAGGACTGAAGACCACAACAACAACAACAGCGCAACTGCAGGTCCAATGAGTGTCGACAGGTGGCCTTTGTACATGAATCACGTTTTAGGCTCCTTCGGACAGGTGGCTATTCGCATGACGGCTTGAAACGGCTGAAAAGAAATACCCTACAACAATCGTCGGAGGTTCCAGCCGGAGGAAGGAGTGTTATGGTTCGGTAAGGCACAATGGATCAACACAAATACGCATCTTTTCTTGGGAACGATGTCCACCGCTACATGCAGCTTGATTTTCCTTGGCACGACAGGATTTACCAGCAGGACAATACAACATGTCAGCTCGCAGGGTACGTGGATGGTTCGATACGCACCAGAATAAGCGGACCGCAGACCCCCGGCAATCAGACTCCCCTGATATAAAACAATGCTGAAACTGAGGGACCACCTGGACTGGATTGTTTGCGCCATGGATCCTCAACCGAGAAACATAGTGGATCTGGCCACGGCACTGGAGTAGACATGGCTTCACATCCGTGTCGGTACCTTCCAGAAACTCCCCGACTCTCTTTCCGCACGTCCCGCAGCGGTCGGCTCTCCAAAAAGTGATTATTCAGGCTTTTGCTAGGTAGTCATATTATGTGACTGGACTGTGTATTAGCGCTAAAATGGTAGAGTAAGTCTCGGTGTTTATCGAATGATGGAGTCGCCTCTCCGCGTGTAATAATATTCCAGAAGATTATCTTCGTATCTTCTGTATCAGTGCGTCAACCTGTGCAACCACAGCTTGACGCAATGGTCACTTGAGTAAGATGTGACACGGATAATTCAGGTCTCTCGCCTTGGTTTTCTGTGTGTATGTAAAGTCTAATACCGGGAATTAGTGTAGGAATCTTAAAACGGGGCCAGCCGGAGTGGCCGTGCGGTTCTGGGAGCTACAGTCTGGAGCCGAGCGACCGCTACGGTCGCAGGTTCGAATCCTGCCTCTGGCATAGATGTGTATGATGTCCTTAGGTTAGTTAGGTTTAATTAGTTCTAAGTTCTAGGCGACTGATGACCTCAGAAGTTAAGTCGCATAGTGCTCAGAGCCATTTGAACCTTGATACGGGTTTCATTTATAGACTGACTGATTCATGGGGAAAGTTTGTTTGTATGACTTGTTACCACTATGCCAGACAAGTAATACTCGCGCGTAGCCTGGATGGTTCACTATTATCACACACTGCCGGAGAAAAACCGCAACCTCCTCAAGGACAAGACGGTTTTATTGACATTTGATGTCACAGGTAGTTCATCATTGTAGGACCATGCGATAACAAATTGTGACCAAATGAAACACGTATGTCATAGTAAAGGCTGCCCAGTCAGTCGCATCAATACACAGTGCACCCCTCTGTCGCGACAACGCGCGCGTATGTCCAAGCATTAAAACGGTCGTAAAGGTGCCGAACTACATCCTGCGAAAGACTGTCATGAGCAACGTGCACCTTTTGTAACAACTCTGCTACCGTTTTGTAAACTCTGGATACCTAGCAAGTACTCGCTTTACCGTGTTCCTTACGCGTTCTGTCGGGGAGATATTTCGTGATTTTGCTTGGCAGGGCAGTTGTACACCATTAAGAGTTGTTGTTGTTGTGGTCTTCAGTACTGAGACCGGTTTGCTGCAGCTCTCCATGCTACTCTAACCTGTACAAGCTTCTTCATCTTCCAGTACCTACTGCAACCTACACCCTCCCGAATCTATTTAGTGTATTCATCTCTTGGTCTCCCTCTACGATTTTTACCCTCCACGCTTCACTCCAATAATAAATTGGTGATCCCTTGATGCCTTAGATCATGTCCTACCAACCGATCCCTTCTTCTAGTCAAGTTGTGCCGCAAACTTCTCTTCTCCCCAATCCTATTCAATACCTCCTCATTAGTTATGTGATCTAGCCATCTAATCTTCAGCATTCTTCTGTAGCACCACATTTCGGAAGCTGCTATTCTCTTCTTCTCTAAACTATTTATCGTCCATGTTTCACTTCCACACATGGCTACACACCATACAAATACTTTCAGAAACGACTTCCTGATACTTAAATCTATACTCGATGTTAACAAATTTCTCTTCGTCAGAAACTACTAGGTCGATGATGTCAGCAGTCAAAATCAACATACCGAAAATTGAAGCACCTGTTTTTAAAGTTAATTATTGAAGGAGGCCAATGAATCTTATATACTTCGAAAGGAACTTTGCCTCAGACGTGCACGGAAGAAAAAAATCATTTGTATACATATCCATTAGGAGAGGTAAAAGGTAGTAGACACACACACGTGAGAAAAGTTTTCCTTTGTCTCTGACATTGCTACAACGTTACCAATCGTAACGATCGGGTGCTATTGTAGAAAAGTCACACGAAAGTAACGTTTCGTGAAGTTGTGTTCTAGGGGGTTCATGTTTAAATGTTACACATAGTTCATTTGCAGCATGCGTGACAGCTATAATGTCACAACTGTTGCGCTGTTGATATCATCAACAGTGGAAAACTAAACGTAGTAACAATGCCGTCAGGGACAATAAACGTTGTTCTTAGCGTCGTTTTTTATTTTATTTTGGTCTAGGAGTAAGTGGAACTACCCCTCTGTTCGTTTGCCGCCGCCGCAACCACAAAATTTAGTGTTTCTAATTTTCATTATCTTCAGTCTGAGTAGCTGAAACGTCCCTTATTAAAAGGAAACTATATTTGTTTCAGGCTATGCGTGAAAGAATAACATTAACGTGTCGGACTGACAGACGAAGAACTAGACACACACAATTTTTGTGTAGAGAAAATAGTAGGAATAATGCAGATGCTGATAACTTTAATTCTATTGTCGTTTTGAAAGGTACATTTAAATGTGGCCTGAAGATAGTTCCAAATAATTTTGAGAACTGTAATTGCCGTTTGACGAATTTACAGTACAGATTTTTTAATGAAAATCACTTCGCGTCCGAGGTTACTTTACGCGATACATTAGCATTCACATTGTGTTGTAATAAGGGAAAAGTTCACTTGACGCCATTAACGTATCATTTTCTTTTCAAAGCAGTGCGTCAAAGACTCCCTGTAAATGATCGAATAGTTAGAGAGAAATCAAAGAATTATTTGAAGAACACACGTGGCTACAATGCAGCATTTGCCGTGGATCATTTCCGCCACTAAAATTTTAGACACCTTAAGATACATCAAATTTGCTATCACAGATCAGGTTCACTGACGAAATTGGTCGAATTTCAACCACAGGCGATACTAATCCACATATAATACCCTGGTGCCACTGAACACAGTCCTTCAAGGTGGTGTGTTATTTTCCGGCGGTGTATAATCATTTTTCCTAGTACTTTCGATACTGTATGTAAGCACAACCAGTCTCAGCTTATGTATTACTTCAGCTATTTCTGTGGTTTTTGCCCCGCCTTTAACTACTCCGAAATAAGGCCGAGCTTTCATTAACATCTCTAAACATCTGTGTACACTAAGATTGGACTAATTTGTGATAATCTATTGACCATTTACGAAGCTTGTTCAGTACCGTGTCAGGGGGACAATCAGAATATTTGAATAAAGTGAATGCTTTTTGTCGGAATTTATCAGTCGTAATAAAAGAGTATTTCCATCACAAATTGTATGATTTAGAAATACACTTCACTATTACTCACTGTCGCGGACAGAATAATTACTTGCCATGATACTCTTGGTACATTGTAAATTGTGTTTATAAATCTCTTCCGCAGAGTTCCCACGTTTCAGCACCGATTCAACCATCGTACCCATCGGCAGTCTCATTTACTACCTGAGTAACAATTTCACGATTTCAGGATCGGATCTGCGGCTCGAGGAATAACTATTTCGTGCCTGTAGAGAAGCTAGCAGTCACGAACGGGGGCACTGTGTCGAAATGCCAGGAGGAGACTTTCACCCCATTCGCGGTTGTGTAGCCATGAAACATCCCTGAAAGGATGCACAAGAGGCGTCCGAAGCCACTCACGAAGATTTGTGATAGCCTTTCCCGGAAAGGCGGGTACCGAATGCGCAGCTGCAACGCAACCGTTTTAACGGTGCACGGAAAACCAACATTTACTCTGATTCGAGAATTACATCTTCTTACACAAATTTCTGTCTGTTACACACTGAGAGAAGTCGAGCGAGACACCTGCCCCTGCCCCCTCCCCCTCCCCCCCCCCACCCACACACACACACACACACACACACACACACACACACAAAACAAACAAACACACACACACACACACACACACACACACACACACACACACACACAGAGAGAGAGAGAGAGAGAGAGAGAGAGAGAGAGAGAGAGAGAGAGATACTTTACATCGAATAAAGTGCCCTAGTGGGATATCTACAGCTTGCGGTAAATAAGCCTAATATTAATGTAGTGTTATGAGATTAGTATTAGCATCCACAGAGTTTTGTGCACAGCACGAGGCATCCAATTGTCACCTCAACTTTATTTGCGTAATAAAATTACTGTTAATCTTATACCGTGACGTCCGTTGCGTTGTTGTATTGTAAGTCGCCACGTATACCGTTTGTATATGTATACTTGTATGTCGTCGTTGTCGTCTCTTCTTTTCCTCGTCGATATCGGACCGTGAGGAATGTTCATGTTTGTGTTCACCAATTTGTTGTCGACAACACACTACTACACGGCCACGGTATCACCTGATTCCGGAATAGCTAGCTTAATATAGTGTAAGGATAGTGGGTTTCGATACAGCGTTATTTAAGTGTGGTATTATTCTTCACTTGACCTTTGAGACTTTAAGAAGCAGCTACTCTTAATCTGGCCCAAAACTTGACTTGTATCGAGAGCACTTACGATCAGTCTGTCACAATATTAGTAATACGTAAGGCTCTACACCACCATAAGAAAATATCACTGCTCATGAAAGAACAAAATATACGAATAAACTTCTTTATATTTTTACTTTTATTTAATCAAATGCTTTCAAATGTTTATTTCGCGCCCACAAATCATCCATACCTCGATGTAGAGAGCAAACGTGTGCATGAAACATAGTACACTGTTTCTGCTGATAACCACTATGAGTTTTTGGGTTGCTAGGCTACTTCGATCAACAGGATTTATATTGTTTTTTTGGAAATGGTCTTTTTGTCCAAACTTACGTCCTCCACAATGGCTCATCAAATACACTCCTGGAAATGGAAAAAAGAACACATTGACACCGGTGTGTCAGACTCACCATACTTGCTCCGGACACTGCGAGAGGGCTGTACAAGCAATGATCACACGCACGGCACAGCGGACACACCAGGAACCGCGGTGTTGGCCGTCGAATGGCGCTAGCTGCGCAGCATTTGTGCACCGCCGCCGTCAGTGTCAGCCAGTTTGCCGTGGCATACGGAGCTCCATCGCAGTCTTTAACACTGGTAGCATGCCGCGACAGCGTGGACGTGAACCGTATGTGCAGTTGACGGACTTTGAGCGAGGGCGTATAGTGGGCATGCGGGAGGCCGGGTGGACGTACCGCCGAATTGCTCAACACGTGGGGCGTGAGGTCTCCACAGTACATCGATGTTGTCGCCAGTGGTCGGCGAAAGGTGCACGTGCCCGTCGACCTGGGACCGGACCGCAGCGACGCACGGATGCACGACAAGACAGTAGGATCCTACGCAGTGCCATAGGGGACCGCACCGCCACTTCCCAGCAAATTAGGGACACTGTTGCTCCTGGGGTATCGGCGAGGACCATTCGCAACCGTCTCCATGAAGCTGGGCTACGGTCCCGCACACCGTTAGGCCGTCTTCCGCTCACGCCCCAACATCGTGCAGCCCGCCTCCAGTGGTGTCGCGACAGGCGTGAATGGAGGGACGAATGGAGACGTGTCGTCTTCAGCGATGAGAGTCGCTTCTGCCTTGGTGCCAATGGTGGTCGTATGCGTGTTTGGCGCCGTGCAGGTGAGCGCCACAATCAGGACTGCATACGACCGAGGCACACAGGGCCAACATCCGGCATCATGGTGTGGGGAGCGATCTCCTACACTGGCCGTACACCACTGGTGATCGTTGAGGGGACACTGAATAGTGCACGGTACATCCAAACCGTCATCGAACCCATCGTTCTACCATTCCTAGACCGGCAAGGGAACTTGCTGTTCCAACAGGACAATGCACATCCGCATGTATCCCGTGCCACCCAACGTGCTCTAGAAGGTGTAAGTCAACTACCCTGGCCAGCAAGATCTCCGGATCTGTCCCCCATTGAGCATGTTTGGGACTGGATGAAGCGTCGTCTCACGCGGTCTGCACGTCCAGCACGAACGCTGGTCCAACTGAAGCGCCAGGTGGAAATGGCATGGCAAGCCGTTCCACAGGACTACATCCAGCATCTCTACGATCGTCTCCATGGGAGAATAGCAGCCTGCATTGCTGCGAAAGGTGGATATACACTGTACTAGTGCCGACATTGTGCATGCTCTGTTGCCTGTGTCTATGTGCGTGTGGTTCTGTCAGTGTGATCATGTGATGTATCTGACCCCAGGAATGTGTCAATAAGGTTTCCCCTTCCTGGGACAATGAATTCACGGTGTTCTTATTTCAATTTCCAGGAGTGTATTATACCCTTTCGCGATAATTAAGAATTTGCGTAAATTGTATTTTTGCGAGTTTAAAGCAAATCATCGGCGGCGCGAAAGCAGTCTTAATACCGCGACGCACTCGCGACGCTTACTAGTCTGTCACGAAATTGACCTGCATACATCTACAACGAATTTCAAGGTCATAATTCGCCCTGCACGATTGTGTGCAATTGAACTTCGTCAAATCAGTTATTTCTGCAATCGTAATTAGTGATCTCGACACTGACCGTCCATAAACACTCTTTTTTTTTCTTCTAAGAGTAAACGAATAACGTCACGTCATCTACATAGTTATTAAAATTAGCCGAGCGGTCTGAGGCGCTGCAGTCATGGACTGTGCGGCTGGTCCCGGTGGAGATTCGAGTCCTCCCTCGGGCATGGGTGTGTGTGTTTGTCCTTAGGATAATTTAGGTTAAGTAGTGTGTAAGCTTAGGGACTGGTGACCTTAGCAGTTAAGACCCATAAGATTTCACACACATTTAACATTTAGTTATTAAAATATTATTCCAAATGATCTCAATCATTTATCGTCATTATATTTTAACAGTAATCAGAAAAAATATTATTTACTATCGGAAAGTAGCACATAACAGATCGCAAATCGCACGTAATTAAATGACAGCTTTGCATAGCGTCGGGACTTAATCACGCAAAACTACATAAAGAAATCACTCAGATCTCAATTTCTCCATACTGACTGACAGATACAAATAAGATATTCAAGACCTCATAGATCAATACAGACCTGTGATGTTATAATCTCCTTTATAATCATAAAGCGTCTTTTGAAATTAACTGGCGACCCCGACCATGCCTCTCACGGTTAGCATTACGTGTCTATGGCCAGACGCCTTGACTGGCGTATCATGTTTCGTTGTGTCTAGGAATCCTGCATACTCGGTTCGCTAGACAAGCAATCAAACAACTCGTATTAATTAGTTTTATTATGACAAGGCAATTACAGTACTTAACTTTGATAGATGTGTCGCAAGCAAAGGTCTGCGATGGGTCTGCTAACGAAATGGCTAACGTTGAAGCTGCTGTCGAACTGGGCTTCCATCAGTCGAGCGGGTCCTTATGTCCTCTTCACTTCGGTGCCACTGCTGTCGCGTTGTCGTCTTGGAGGGAGACCGGTCAGCGCGTGATTGGCTGCCCTCTTCGCACAGCCTTCTCTTCTCTGATTTCCAGACTGGCGTGCCGGCGCTGACTTTACGTCGTAACGTATTTTGTTTTCGGGCCACGAATAAAATTATCTGGAGAACATCATTAAGTAAGTGAATATCATCACTTTCATATAATTTACGCGATGTAAGCAGTGAGCAGCACGGATATTGTGTGCGTCTTATAGAACTGGCGTTTGGAGTGAAATCTCGTGGATGATGGGAGCACATCTCGATGCAAGTAATATAATAACGACCAGTGTAAATACTGTATGCGAATATTGAGTGCATATGTGTGTGAGTGATTCAGTATATACTGAGGCTAGGTGAGGCGACACAAATAAAACAAAAAATTAAAGCACACTCATTACGGACATATGTAGCTCGTCTTACAGCACTCCTCTTTTGAAGCTTTGTTGAGACTCACTGCCGTAATTATTTGTCGTGGACTCTTTATGGCAGACGTCTTCGTTGCGACACGCAAATAATCGTATTCGCATCTAGTTTTCATTCAAGAAATGCAGAAAGCTCAAAGCCGAGCCATCTCAAATGCATTGCTGAAAGAACGTACTACATGTAAACGAAGCGAAGTTTCTGAGGTAGTTTTCCGTAAAACATTTTGCTTGAAGCTTCAAAAATAATATACCATATATTTTGGATTCGCATGTTTCTTCGCTATGCAATTGTTCTCGAACGAAAGCAGGGAATCTATTAGTTAAAAATATTCGATTATTGCAAATTGTAAATCTTACACCACATGATCAGGCGATTGTAGTTTTGTTATTGGTCATATTCATTGGAATACTTGAAAGTTGAGCGATTCACTGCTCTTTATTTGAAGAATTTGCAGTGAATTAAGAGTGCACATTGCAATTACTAATGTGAGGGGAGCAGAAATTGGTTCTCTGAAACTGTCATATTTAGAAATGCGTCGGCATTGGGGATTTCTTTACCATCCTTCCGCATAATTTGCAAGTGTCCTAACAAAGAATATCTTTCATCCTGCGACGCAGAGAATCCTGTTCACATCTATGTTTGACTCAAGGAAAGCAGAAATCTGAACGCTGAGTCCTATGCTGCGCTGCTGTAAAACTTTCTTTAATTAAGTGAAGTAAAGCCACATACCATGCTGCGGTGTACTTCATGCATACAATGGAAGACTACAGGTTTTGAATTCGCACGTTATTTTCACTATGCAGTTGTTCCCAAACGAGTGCAATCAACTGGATTTCACTTAGCTAACTTGCATGTCCCTAAATAGTTTTCCAACCTGGAAAATGAGAGCTACAGTGTGACATGGAATCCAAGCTATGTGGTTCTTCTCATAATTGAGAGGTGAATATTAGGTTAAAAGGTAGAGTGAAAAAAGATAAGCCTGCTGGGATTCCATCTTACAACCTTTTGGTTTTCATCTAGACCCTTTACCGCTAGACCACCATACCAATTGCAAAGTGCTTCTCCTTTTCCAATATCTCGAGAACTGGTAACTGTTCTCTCGAATTATGGTGGCTGCTCGCTAGATGGCAGTGGTGTTGCTTTCACAACTGAAATTCATTTCATCATAATTCAGACAATGTGTACCGAATATTTATAAACTATATACAAAATCATTCCTGGTGAAACAATTTATCTATCAGTGAAAACCGGACGAACATTCCTACGGGAGTCCCTGAGATAAGCTTGCAAAAGAGATTAGCAATGTTAGTAAGGTGGCACCGAGAAACCGTATTTTCAAGTATAACTAAGATTCATTTTGGCTCAAAAGTAGAGTTTTTTTTATTAAAACAGATTTGTAATTGAACTGTTTACGAAGTATTAGGATTTAGTAGCTGCAACGAGGTCAGAGACGACCGAAACATTATTGTCTTTTTTTGTATGTTTGGAGTTCGAACGTCATTCACTGAGTTACATTCAAAATTCGACAAGTATGAGTCGAACCTGCAGTGTTTCCTACACTATGTTCTGCTTTATTTGCAGTTATTTACTCACTATGACACACTATCAGTGAAGCTACAAAAATGGTCCGGTCATCGCTCCAAAACTTTCTACAGTTCTGTACAGAATAACCCAATAAATGTCCAAAACAACAATTCCGGACAGCCTGCGTGGCTAACAACCCAGCAAAAAATAAATAACTGGATGAGCCAAGCCACTCTAACGGCACACTAAAGTGTAAGGCGAAATGTCGTACCTGGAAGATAGCGTTCCGAGGAAAACATGATATTCCCTGCTCGGTGTTTCAGTCTAGTGAATGATTTTTGAATCACATGGAGCGATGTGCGCTAGAGACCGCAGTAAGCTGTTTACGGCATTTTCTACTGATTTTGTTGTGAGAGGTGAGATTGTGTCTTGTGCAGCACTTGTAAATAGTTTGAGTTCTACACACTGAAGCACTGTATAAAATAAGATACTTGTAAGATATTTTTAATTCTCCAACTGCAAAATTTTATGGTGAGTAAAACGCTGTATATTTATAAAGGTGGTAAATAACGTGTGGATGATTCAGCCATTCTCGGTAGGCCGTGCACTATCTTGTACTGTGATACGTAGGAAAGTCTTCTACCACAGAAAATGTGAATGGGAATCTTCAATGTATGTACAGTTATATCTACCTTGATAACAGAAATTTGTCTTAATTTCCAACAGCTTTTATTTGAAAATGTATCTAAGTTGTAGCTGATTTTTGGTAATACTTCCGTTTAATGTGATTTTGCTTACTGAATTTTGGTATTTAGTAGAGTAATAATGTAACAAGCTGACTATGAAATAGATTTCTGCCAAGATTTTCTCGAGTGCAACACTATTAAATCTCAATACATTATTTGTTCATAGGCCCATGACTATGTTGGGCCATGTAATATTTTCCGCATTTGGAAAAACCTTACTTTTCCGCAGTAATATTAGTAATTTCAGAAAAAGATTGCAAAACACAAACCGTGGATGCTATCATTTAAGAAAGGAACCTAGAAAATATATTATACGGCTGTCTAGAGGGGACACTGAAAACTGCTCCAAGGTGTAATACTCCTAATATATTTTACGAGACACGTTGATTCTTCAGAGTTCCTTAAAAGTTGTATCAGATTCATGTTATCATGTTTAGATGGAATGAGAAAAGCGTAGTATGATGATTGTGTTTTGCATGCTTTTTTGAGTGAAAGCAACCTCTTTTCATGAATGCAGCAGGTGGAAGAACTGCAGTCATTATTACATTCTCAGATATAATAAGTCATCTCGAACTAAGCCATCCAGCTTCTCACAGGCCTATAATAAGGTTGATTGCAGTAAAACGTGTTGGACAGCTTGTACGTGGAAATCATTCTACGTGTGGGGTTGTTACTTAAGAGTCTGGAACCTATTGCATACTGGAATGTTGTCGTGGCGAAAACAGAACTGCTAGACCCTCATTCTGGATTCATTATTTTTAAGTAGTTGTTGATACTCAACCGGGCGCTGTTTCGTGGATCAAATCCGAGTGGCTGTCTAAATATGAAAAGAATCCGTCTTCCTAGTCTAGAGTTGCTTCAACGTAAGTGACGTCCTCTCTCTCCTGGCAATGAAATAATAAAGGAACGTTAGAAGGTAAGCATCCATAGACACGAGGATTTAACATTAACATTCTGCTCAGTGAGAGTCAGCCTCAAGTACGAAGACCACCGTTTTTAAGCTCGTTCTGCATATCTGGCGTGACACACAATCCAACAGCCAGTGAGAAGCCAATTTGCTTTATGAGTAGACGGTTACACAATTTGTGCCTTTCTCTAAACATGTAAAATACAGCCAACATCCTGTTTTTGCTCTATGTGGTGTATGGTCTTTATACTCCATAAAGAAATACATAATGGGTTTCCACTATTGTGAACTGCTTGCATGTTTTGTTGTATGTTGTCTTCTTTCCAAACATCTGTGGCATTTTTGAAGAGAATGTAGCTACCCATTGCGCATGCGTTGCTCTGGAACGTTTCGAAGAACTGCTTAGCCTTTCATAACAGTTTTTTGATGCTTAGTCGTTCATAATTTTTGACATTTTGACTGTCTGTAAAGTAATCAGGTCTTAGCTCTGTTTAGTTCTTGTTGATCTTCATGTATTATCGCATTATTACACCCAGAGTCCATCGAGCTTGCATGGAACGCAGTTACGTTGCCTGGATGAAGTACGAAACCCCGTACAATGGTACATGATCTTTGTTCCACTACTGCAGCGTGCGCGTCTGATTCATTCTAGCAAACTCAAACTTGCCTTTCCAGTTCCTCGTACATGTTGTTCAAATGGCTCTGAGCACTATGGGACTTAACTTGTGAGGTCATCAGTCCCCTAGAACTTAGAACTACTTAAATCTAACTAACCTAAGGACATCACACACATCCATGCCCGAGGCAGGATTCGAACCTGCGACCGTAGCAGTCTCACGTTTCCGGACTGAAGCGCCTAGAACCGCACGGCCACCGGGGCCGGCGCACATGTTGTTTTCAGACGAGTGACGTGAAGTCTGATATTTCTTCAGTAATAATTTGTTAATGTAAATGAAGCCACATTTCTTTTCCATGGAAATGCTGGAACAAAAATTTGCTGTGGAGGAGTATGTTTACGATCTGAGAACCTGTTGCTATACGACCATAACGAATAGAGTATTTGCCAGCTCACGGTTTAGTACTGTTTGCTAGAAATGTACACTTTATATTGACGATTTCCACACGAAGATAGTGTTTCTGCTATGGCAACGCTACAGCTTTGTTTTCATTACGTAGTGACGACTCTAACGGCGAAAATATTAATCATGTAAGCGGTGTGTGTGGCGTGAATTACTCGTCAAGTTTAGTGTGATACATTATTTGGGACAGAGTGAGGAAGAAATGCGTCCCTAAAGCCTATCCAGGAAAAACCTTCTACGTATATTGAATTCAGTGGATCTTTATACTGTAAAAATGTGTTCATTTCTATGCAAATTCTTCAGTACGCGTATCTTGTGAGACACATTCTTTTGTTATCAAAGCGCCTCCCGCTCAATCTCGTCATGTAAGGAGTGCGACCTCTTCTGTAAATCACTGAAAAGAAGTTGAATCTGCTTGTAGAAAAAGTTCGGATGTTGCGATAATAGCAATTCTAGGAGATAATCTTACATACTTCTGTGCTGACTGAAGTGGTTAGAATTTGCAACTTCGAATGTCAACGAAGCTGATACGCGAAGACGAAATTGCATAATCTCAGTATCAGAACCGACTGACGGTGCGCCATTCTCTAATCCAGTGTCAGCCATTTAACTCCCTTACGTTTAATGCTTGCTTATCGTCGGAGATACGTTTAAGCAGGTTGGCTGTTCAATGTGTTTTCCTTCTTATTCCCTGAAAGGACATGACGAAGGACATTTAATGTTCGATCGTGGACGCTAGTTGCCTTAGAAACATTTATAAAATGACGTCTTAAAAGGTTGGATCGTTTAACTGTTGTAAGGGGGGATAAAAAAGTTCCCGTTCGAAGGCTGTACACTCCAGAATCGCTACGCTAATCCGGCAAAATCACCATTAGCTTTGAGGCAATCAGCCCACGGAGGCACCAGGTTGAAGATACCCGTTTGGTAAAACACAGTGTCCTAATGTGTGAAGAAGTCCGTAACTGCTTTAACACTTCGGTATAGGTGTGGATCCTTATTCTATGACAGAGCACAACTTTGTTTAATCTGTAAACATATTGGTTTTAATGCTGAAATTTTATCATAGAAATACATGCATTTACACAGTTTACCACGTGACAGTTGTCAATACAACGCATCTAGTCCTCAGAAAGTGAAATAACTCTAAACACAACAATATCAAATTTTAACTAGAAATTTCTTTACAACATTATTCTTACTACTACGTCATGAAGTTGGCCAATACTACGACAAATCATCCAACTCCAGTTCTAAGTTCGGTACTATTTGGGATGACATTCAAGTCTACGGAGGATGGTTAGTTTTGTGACAAGCTGAGCAAAAGCTTACCCAAGGTCGCTCGAGTTTACAGTGGTCGCAAGCTGGTGAACCAAAAAGTTACGCCTTTGCTCGCAGTATTTACCTTAGCTGCTATGAGCTGACGTCTGCATGGCTGCTCTCGTCCTCTGAAATTCCTATAGCACTCCGTCTTCAGGCCACAAATGGCCCATCGGGACCATCCGACCGCCGTATCATTCTCAGGTGAGGATGCGGATAGGAGGGGCGTGTGGTGAGCACACCGCTCTCCCGGTCGTTATGATTGTTTTCTTTGACCGGAGCCGCTACTATTCGGTCGAGTAGCTCCTCAATTGGCAGCACGAGGCTGAGTGCACCCCGAAAAATGGCGACAGCGCATGGCGGCTGGATGGTCACCCATCCAAGTGCCGACCACGCCCGGCAGCGCTTAACTTCGGTGATCTCACGGGAACCGGTGTATCCACTGCGGCAAGGCCGTTGCCCTGAAATTCCTATAAAAGCTAATAAAAACCTTTGCTGATTTTTTTTCAGCAGAAACTCTCCTATGTGTCTCGTTAGGCGAGGAAACATGTACTCATCCCTAGTCTTGGAATATGGTGATATGCACACGCATGGCTGGAGCAGCATGCATATTACAATGTCCTGTCAGTTCTCGCAAGAACAGTTAACTTAGTGGCTGGTTCGTTTCTCTGCAGTTGAAGCTCAACGATGCTACAGCTAATATCTATCTGAATGTCAGCCGCAGTGAACGCAGTGTTCCCACAAATTTCTCCTCTGTGTCGTTCAGAGCGTGATGCACCCCATTCTATACTTGACGCCAGTTCAGGGGAGAATCCCTGAAATTTTTGGTCTTGTCTTCCTTGTAGCAAATCTCTCCCCACCTGGGTTCTTTCATGCTCCGGGTTTTTTCATGCTCCATGTCCCAGCTTTTTTCGACCAATAGGAGCGTTCCTCTTATTTTGTGGAAACTCTCTGTGCCAATTGCAAGGGTCCTACCATTAAACTGCTTCGAAATATCGGGACTTTACTCCTTTCTAGTTCGTTTCCGCTAATCGGACATTTTGTGCCTGCTCCAGACGCCTAAAAGTTATATGCGTACGTCCTGACCGTACCATGCATCACCAGTTTGTTTGTATCCATTTGGAATTTCCGAAACGCAGTTTTCTAAAGCTTCTTTACGTCCCACTTCTGGTGGCCTGCTACTTGCTCTTAAGCATGAGTCACCTGCCCGTTTGTTGACTCCTGCCATGGGACGCCTCCTAAGAGCTTTCCGTTGTACCACCCACGGTTCATCCTTCGCGCCTCCACCCACCTGCTTCCAAACAAAATGTTTGCTCTCATTTCCTGTGGCTGTTTGTTTCACCTTTTGCTCTTTAACATGCAGTATATAGGATCGTTGTGTTAATTCCGTCGATTGAGTGTCACCTCTTTGATTTTCATACTTATAGGCAAATCTGCTCTTTTCTGCCGAAGTAAGTTAGGGGTCATCTTCACCTTTCCGTTTCAATGTATAAAACTCTCATGTAAGGTGCGAAATTGACCTTCATTTAATTTGCTACCTTACACTGTCTGCTGCACATGCTCATCTGACAGGAATCGTCGACCCTTAAAGGCCTTTTTTAAGGGACCAAAGATGTGATAATCACATGGGAGGGATCAGGACTGTTGGGTGGGTGCTCGAGTGTCTCCCACTTGCATTGGCATGATTTCTGCGTTACAACACTTGCGACACGGGGACGTGCGTCATCATGAAGCAGAAATACCCACTGTCACACTATTCCACAACGGCAATTTTCAACAGAAATGCTGTCATTGTCCTACACACGTGCTTCATTCTCCGATGGATGTCTATCGGTGTTTGTCCTTCGGGAGCTAAGGAAAGAATAAGGGCACATTGGTCCTGTTTGGACGCATTTGTTAATAACGTCGCCATAGCCCACATTTCCACATTTACCGGGTGCACGTGGGGAAGAGACACAAATGCTACGCCGATCCGTTGCCTAAATGTCAGTGCTTATATATCCGTAATGGATTCGCGTCACTTTGCATACAAGCTGCAGCAACATCATCAAACGGAAACTTTTTGATAGCCCCTTATAATTTTACGTCTCCACTATATTTGTTACTTTTTAACTCGTCCCCCAGGTCCAGCATCATTAGTGCTTACAGTTTTATCCACCTAATACTGCAGTTGAGCTTCTGTGTGTTACCTAATTTGAAGAACCGTGGAGTCTTCACTCAAAAACTGGTCCTTTTTAAGTGATCAATTGGGCGCTTTCGACTCCATGATCTCAGCTGCCGTCTTGAAAAATAAATGAATAAAAACGTTTATCACTGAACGCGCTATGGACGAATAGAGCGGTTAGAGAAATTTCGCTGCCTGTTATGTAAGGAGCTCCTCGTCCAGGAACGGAGGGCTCAAGGTGTGTCTACCGCTTGCTGTACCGTCCTCTGTCTTGCGCTATCGTGTGGATGCTGTATAGTGCATGTGTTGAGCACACTGCTCTCCTAGCCATTTTGCAGACCTTACACACAGTGGAGCAGCTAGTGTTCGGTCAAGTAGCTCCTCACCGTCATAAAGAGGCTACGTACACCCCATACCAATCCTTGCACCAAGGGAAAACCCTTGGCAGTACCAGGATCGAAACCCGGCCCTCCGTATGGCAGTAACCTTCGTTGACCACTCAGCTACGGAGGCGGACTGACCAAGATAATGATATTTGGTTAGTGGGGCGCTCAACTGAGAGGTTATCAGCGCCCATTAAATTTCCCAATCTTTTCTCTGTCCAGACCTCCATTCCCGAATGATAATGAAATGATGAGGCCAACACAAACACCCAGTCCCATGGCGGAGAAAATCCCCGAACCGGCTGGGAATCGAACCGGGAAACCCGAGATATAGAGGCAGCAACGCTACTGATACGTTACGTCATAAATGAATAATAAGTAGCCACAACTTTAATTAACGCCTGAAAATATAATAAATAATTTTACATACGTTAATAAATTTACATATTAATTGAAAGAAACTGTGTACTAATCAGATGATGTATTTTTAATTATTTCTGAATTATTTTGTAAAAAAAGTATCTATGAGTACAAATGTGTAAAGAAAACCCTGTGAAACAAAACGTAGTAAATACCTTGTTTGTCCACCGATATAAGAAAGCAAAAGGCGACTAGCTCTTTCTCTCTCTCTCTCTCTCTCTCTCTCTCTCTCTCTATCTTGTTCTTCACTATCGAGATAAGCTGTGTGACACTTGTACACTTTTATTGAATAATTACGTTGATGTCAAGTAGCCGTGTTTCACTTGAAGATTCGTTTTCTTGCCGTTCATATTATATGTGATTTAATTACGAATTTTTTAATCCAGTTTCAGGCTGCATCGAAGAGAGGTTGCTGGCGCATTGTTTGGTGCCCAAGGGCGAACACTGTTAATGTTCATTCGCAGTTTAATCCATCGAATTATAATTCATATGTCCCTGAGATCATTTTTACCGAACATTTTTTTCCCAAATCCGGACAATGTTATTATGCAAACAGCGTAGTAGTCTGATCGGTCATTGGTCTGCAAACAGTATCATCTATCAACACACTCGCCGGTCTGATGTACTGACGATGCTGGAAGGCAGAGTTGAGTTTAATTAGGAAAAGAGAGTAAAATTTTTCTCTGCCATGTTCTATCATTTCAATAGCATTGCCTCTAGCCAAACGAGAAACATTCATGTGTTGTTCTAAACCAGTATTTACCAATTATTCAATGCTTTCTTAAAAGTCATATATATTATCAGAGATAAAAGCTATTAATATACCGTTTTAATTAATTCATTCATATCCATCTAACCAATAACAATATATATTTTTAAGGAACTCCATTAGACCACGAGCTGCGGACACAGACTGACTATTATGAATATTATGAACCGCCTCAACTTTAATTAGATGTTATCATATAACGGTCTCACAACGAAAATATCTCTATACAAACGTGTTCCAAGTACAGCGAATCAGTGACTGCCGCACTCATTCACGGTTTGCAGTCGCTGCGAGGTCGGTGTTGTCCTTTCTCTCTCCTGACTGAAGCAGACAATAAAGCAACGTGGAATATTTCACCTCAAAATTCAGCTCGTTAGAGGCGGACGAAGACAGACGATTTTACTTTGTTCATATGTTGAAATGTGTGTGAAATCTTATGGGACTTAACTGCTAAGGTTATCAGTCCCTAAGCTTACACAATACTTAACCTAAATTATCCTAACGACAAACACACACACCCATGCCCGAGGGAGGACTCGAACCTCCGCCGGGACCAGCCACACAGTCCATGACTGCAGCGCTTAGACCGCTCGGCTAATCATCCACAGTATCTGATATACCGCGCACTTCAACAATACCGCGCACTTCAACAATCAATGAGCTGACTGTTGCCTGAGCGGTTTCTTGTGAAAATATTTGTGAATGCGAGCTTTAAACACGATTACATTCTAATTAGTGAATAACGAGCTACCTGTCCCAGCTTCGTGTGGATAGTAAGTACTTTATATCTCGGTCGGACGAATTATATGTCGAAGTGGTAATTAATTACGTACACAAACAATCCTCGTGAATCAGTCAATCAGTGAAAGGCCGGCCGTTTTGGTCGATTGGTTCGAGGCGCTTCAGTCCGGAACCGCGCTGCTGCTACGGTAACAGGTTCGTTTCCTGCCTCGGGCATGGATGTGTATGATGTCCTTAGGTTAGTTAGGTTTAAGTAGTTCTAAGTCTAGGGGAATGATGACCTCAGATGTTAAGTCCCATAGTGCTCAGAGCCATTTGAACCATCAGTGAAAAACGTATCAAAATCGCTATAATAGTTCCTGAGATGCCTCCGAATTTTTTATGTGAAAGCTCTTACAGATTTTTAAATAAAACAAGGTTTATTAATATTCTTCATCTCTATTGTTCATCTCTACATATTTGCAGCCCTCTGCCGCTAGAGGGCTCCGAATTGTAGCTTTTAGCGTGGCGGTGCGTGAGGAATAGCGTTCTGTAACTGAGTTTCGAATTAGAAACGTTTGTCCATACACGGAGCACTCACACCTTCATCATGACTGTGCCAGACCAGTCAGTAACCCTGCGACATCTGCAACAATCTGACGCCTTGGATTCACCGTAATTCATCATCCCCCATACAGTCCCGACTTGGCGCCATCCAGGTTTCATGTGTACCCAAAATTTAAAGAACATCTTCGAGGACCTCACTTTGATAACGGTGAGGCGATGCAAGCAGAGGTAGGATTGTGGATCCGTCAAAACAGAGACGCTACCAACAGTCTAGTCTCTCGTTGGGCGAAATGTGTCGATCTCCATGGTGACTAAAGGGTGACAATTATTGAACTGTATGAAATAAAATTGTCTTACCTTCTGAACTCTTTGCGTTAGGACGTTCAAACTGCACCGTTGGCCACGGGGTACGACGGAAATTAATATGAGCATTGTTGTTTGGTTTAGGGACAGAGCCCACTTTCGTTAGGATGGCTTCGTCAAGAAGCAGAATAGTCGCGTTTGGGGAACTGATAATCCCCATATCGCAATCGTGAAGTCTGTTCACCCTAAACGGGTGACAGTGTGGTGTGCAGTGTCCAGTTACGGAATAATCGGAGCGATATTCCTTGATGGCGCGGTGACTACCGAACGGTACGTGAAGGGTTTGGAAGATGATTTTATCCCAGTCTTCCAACGTGACCCTTTTTTGGACATTGTGTAGTTTATTCAAGACGGAGCTCTACCCCATCGAAGCAGGAGAGTGTTTTACGTCCTCGAGGAGCACTTTGGGGACCGCATTCTATCCCTGACGTACCCAGAGGCCACTGGCATGGTCCTCGATTGGCCGCCGTATTTCACTCCTCACTCCTCAATAATATTGAGGTTTGATGACTGTGGCGGCCAAGAGACACACGACTATTCATCCTCGTGCTCACATAACCAGTTCTGGTCAATGTGAAATGTGCGAACAGGAGGCCTTTATTCTTGAAACACACCGTTGGGGCACAAACACGGTACCAAGAGATGGACCTAATCAGCCAGAATAGTCACATAATCGCCAGCAGCAATGCTAATTTGTGTAGTAACATGTGGTCCACGCAATACTACGACATGGATACCCAAATCATCACCGAACCCCGCCATATTTCACTCTTGGAACGTAACCTCAACCACAAATTGGAAACAGTGAGAAGCAAGGTTCAACCGACCACATCACTTTCTTCTATTGCTCCACAGTCTAGGTTTGGTGACTTCGGCACTACGTTTTCCTGTTAGGGCATTTCCATCAATGATGAGTGGCTTTAGAATTCTATCTCGCTCTGCCATTCCCTGCTTATGGAGCTCCCTTCGTATTGTTTCAGTTCTGACACGGTTCGCCAGTACGACATTCAGTTCTGCAGTGACTTTTTCAGCTGTCGTTATTTTATTTTTCCTCACAATCCTCTTCAATGATTGTCTAAAATGGTTCAAATGGCTCTGAGCACTATGGGACTTAACGTCTGAGGTCATCAGTCCCCTAGAACTTAGAACTACTTAAACCTAACTAACCTATGGACATCACACACATCCATGCCCGAGGCAGGATTCGAACCTGCGACCGTAGCAGCCACGCGGTTCCAGACTGAAGAGCCTAGAACCAATGATTGTCTGTCACGTTCAGTCAACATCCACTTTCTTCCGCGTCGTGACGTAGCAAATGTTTTCTGTTTTCCCTGTATGCGGTATAAGTCCTCGATACGATGCCTGCTAGAACATCAAACGATTGTGTTAGCTTTGTTGCTGAGTACCAATCATATGAGTACCAACAATTAGCCACGTTCGAATTCACTTAGCTCCGACATAATGCACTCGCGACTACACAGAACGCTGTTCTGTAACGTATTGAGGACAATGAAAAGGTGCTGTTCGTGGTAGAATACAACAGCGCATCCTGCACACTTGATTGTCATCTGTATTTATGTACAAGCATGCATTTCTCTCGATGTTCCCATATTCTTGCCCAATCCCCGCACGTATCTGCTGTCCTGTTACATACTAAAATCGCAGTGTCACAGTAATGTAACTCATCACTAGAGGCGCCAAAATAGCACCTTTTATAAAATCAACATGCGTTGTCCCATTTTGTTTAGGCTTCTCCGGCGGCGTGCCATATCAGTTTAGAACCGAGATTCCAGTATGCACCATAATTGCAGGCATATACTGGCACACAGACCATGAATTCATTGCGTAACTCTATTAAAACCTTATGGCTACACTAGCGGGGTACCCAACATTCCTTAGGTATGCATTTATTCCAGCATTCTATTAGACTTTCTCCTTATTCCCCCTCTCTTTGTCCATCTCCTCCAGTCTCACTCCTCTCTCTGTCTACTTTCTTCTGCCCCTTTTTCTGTACATTTCCTCTTCCTCCCTATCTCTGTCCATCTATTCTTCAACCCTGTCTCCATCTGTGTCGTCCTATTAACTTTCTCTGTTCATTTTCTCCTCCTGCCTCCTCTCTCAGTCTCTCTCTTCCTCCTACCTCTCTCTGCCAGACTGTTCCTTCCTCCTCAGTACATCTTCTCTTCCCCCCTCACAGTTCATCTCCTCCTCCTCATCCTCATCCTCCTCCTCTCTCTGTTCATCTGCTCCTCCCTCCACACTCTATTTTCTCCTCCTTGTGTCTGTCTCCTCCTCTACCTCTCTTTGACCATCACCTCTTCCCATTCTCGTTGCCTACATCCTCCTCCTCCCCACCTCCCTCTGTCCACCTCCTCCTCCTCTCTCTCTCTCCCCCCCCCTCTCTCTCTCTCTCTCTCTCTCTCTCTCTCTCTCTCTCTCTCTCTCTCTCTCCCCCTGTCCACCTCCTCCTCTGACCATCTTCTCTAACTCTACCTCTTTACCTCTCTCTGTCCAACTTCTCCTCTACCTCTCTCTGTTCATCTCCTGCCATGTCTCTTATTGTCTATATATTCCCCCTCTCAATGTCCATCTCCTCACCACTCTCTGTTCATCTCCTCCTCCTCCAACCCTCTCTGACCATGTCTCTCTCTCTCTCTCTCTCTGTCTGTCTGTCTCTCTCTCTCTCTGTGGCGTGTGTGTGTGTGTGTGTGTGTGTGTGTGTGTGTGTGTGTGTGTGTCCATCTCCTCCTCTTCCCTTTCTATGTCCATTCTCTCCTCCCTGTCTCTCTGTCTGTCTAATGCTCCCCCTTTTTCAGTCCACCGCCACCTTCCATCTTTCTGCATCTTCCTCCTCTCGCCTTTTTTGCCCATACCTCCTCTGCCCTCTGTCCATCTCCTCCAATCCCGTAATTCTGTCCATCACCTCCTCTTCCCTTTTCTCAGTCCATTTCCCCCCTCTGTCTCTCTCTGTCCATCTCCTCTTCCCCCATGTCTGTATCTATCTCCTCCTTTGCCCTCTCTGTCTGTCCATCTGCTCCATCCCCCCCCCCTCTCCCAACTGTGTCCATATTACCATACTACCTCAACAGGAGGCTGCTGCTTCTATGCCCTGCAGTATTTCTTTCCAAATAGTAAGTAATATGTTAACCAGTTTGGTCGAAATCGAGCCAAGGGTTAGGTGAAGCTTTTTAAATGTGCTTTTCCTCACTTGAGCACATTTTACATACATTTAACATACCTCACACGTATTTGTATACATATTTCATCTATATCTCTAGCGAATTTCGCCCTGCAGCTTCATCTCCACACAGATCAATATTTATGACGTCATATCTCCAATACTGTGTCACACAGTGATATATTTTTGCAGCTAAATTCAGTGATGTGCATACTGTCTGCGAAATGTGTTGCAGTTAGAGTTAATAGAAAAGAAGTAACAAATTAAAAGGTCATTCCTGGTGCGTCAGTTTTATTGAGTGAAAAGCGAAAACGTTGTAAGCGAATTTCTTTTTTCTTTCTTAATTCCGTGGAGAGTGCCAGTGATAAAAAGCCTCTTAAATGTCTGAAATCATGTGTAAAGTTCGTTGCAAGTCCGGAAGTGCTATCTTTCCCAAGGACTGGGTAAATATAGTCTGGCTGTGAGAGGTAGGAGGTTCTTACCCCTACAGTGATTTCTTACAGACAGTAAGTGATATGCGTATCAAATTCGATTGAAACTGGTGGAGGGGTTTAGGAGGAGATGTGGAATATACATACATAGTTTTATAATATTTATGGATTTCATAAGTAGGTATTAATACGAGTAAAATATGTGAATACTGCTTAATCGTCGAAATAATGCCTGAGGCGGCATTTATATGAACCCGTGCATCACTCAAACACAGAGGACTCGGTGGAAAACATGGGGAATGGGGACATGCTTGAACTCTTCTAAACTGCCCACGTCCCTCCAGCCTGTTCATACACTTCAAACTCTTTTTGGTGACGGAGGATTGGAGTATATCTGTGAGATATCTTGCCCATTTGCTACAACGGTCGACAGTTCTGCTAATAAGCCATTATCCAATCAGTTTGTACAGGAAATACACAGTAATGTCTTTCAGCTGTTAGAAATACGAATACTATGAACGGTGACCAAATTGTCTCGTTCTTAGAAGAAACTTCGGAACATTTATTTCAGTCATGTACTCGTATATCTGCGAGGGTGGCTTAAGGAAAACTCGTGAATGACAATGCAAGAAGCGACATCAATAGAGAACGCTCTATGGAAGAAACGAAATAGGTCTGATATCTTCATCACACAGTTCTTCAAACCATCCACCAAGTGTTCTAGACGTTGTACGATAATCTTCAAGTGCGTCACTGCTCAAGTGGCAACGTGTATATTTTCATGTGTATATTTTCTCCTGATGTAGCAACTCGTTCGAGGTACATTCCTGTTACAAAGAACTACCTGTCGCATTTGAAGCAAACTGGATGTGTGTGCCTGTTCAAAGTCAAGAAATAGCTCTGACCTTTGCAACGGAATTGTGATTCGGAACTGCAGCTGCAAACCCCGACTGAGAACATCGACGCAACCTCCGCCTGCTTTGTATTCCCCTTTCGTTCTTAATAGCCCCCTTCTATTCATTCCACGAGCGGAGGAAGATCTGCAGCACCATTTAAAAAACAAAGCACCCTTCTAAGATTCATTTCCTTCATTAAATTGTTTTGAAAACGCTGTAGGGTACAGACCGGACAATCTGCATCAGAAGAGAGTTTGTTTTTTAACTCTGACTTGTGAGTGAAGTAGTTCCTTTTAATAAATCGTGCGTTGTTTTACCGAATATTAACTGCCAATCAAGTTCGATACTGACTTTCTACGTTGTACGAGTGCAGCGTAGACTACTTCCATCACGACGGAGACACTCCAGGCTCTCATTAAAGCCTAAGAGAGACTTAAGCCGCACTTTCTGTAATCTATAGATTATACTGAACCCTTGTGTGGTCATTGAGGCCCTAGCATCGTTACGGTGAAGACAGAAATGTTCAGGAGACAGGTGAAGAAGAGAAACGAAACGCAAGGCCACATTTTTGGCAGCGCTACTCTCCTGGTGCAGCGAAGAGGAGCAAGGTGACAAACGACGAAACATGTTCTCCGGAGAGTATCGACAAAAGATAAACAAATGGTGGGCATTTATTCAGAACGATTTAACGTTGCGAACGACTCGAAATGTTCGTCCGTTTTTTGAACTGTGGCCGCTTTCGACGCTCACGAAATTATTCCTGCTTCATGACTTTGAGCTGTTGTAATTTATTGTGCGCAACCTAAAATGTATTGCTAACTGTTGAAAATATTACTGTGAATGCCTAATAAATGTTCCCCATTAGCAAGTTGTATATTTCAGAGGCTGTTCAGGGATATTTTCTGAGTGTCTGTGACATTAGAGACGCGTGGTTAACGCGGGATAATTACAGAGTAATCGCCTTTGTTTGCTTTCTTACCCTATTCTGGCAGAAACCTCAAAGAGATTCTGGTCATACATAAAGCACACCAGTGGTAAGACGCAATCAATACCTCCACTGGGCAATAACAACGGTGAAGTCACTGATGACAGTGCCACTAAAGCAGAGTTATTAAACACGGCTTTCCGAAACTTCTTCACCAAAGAAGACGAAGTAAATATTCCTGAATTCCAAACAAGAATAACTGCCAAGATGAGAAACATAGAAGTAGATACCCTCGGTGTATCAAAGTAGCTTAAATCAATAAAGGCAAGGCCTCCGGTCCAGACTGTGTACCAGTCAGGATCCTTTCAGAGTACGCTGATACAATAGCTCCATATTTAGCAATTATACACACCCGCTCGCTCACAGAAAGTTCCGTACCTAAAGAGTGGAAAATTGCTCAAGTCACACCAGTACCCAAAAAGGGAAATAGTAGTAATTCGCTGAATTACGGGCCCATATTACTAACGTCGATTTGCAGTACCGTTTTGGAGCATATACTGTGTTCGAACATTATAAATTACGTCGAAGAAAACGAGTTACTGACACATAGTCAACACGGATTCAGAGAACATCGTTCTTGTGAAACACACCTAGCTCTTTATATTCATGAAGTAATGAGTCGTGTAGACAGGGGATGTCAAATTGATTCCATATTTTTAGATGGCCGTGTGGTTAAAGGCGCTGCAATCTGGAACCGCAAGACCGCTACGGTCGCAGGTTCGAATCCTGCCTCGGGCATGGATGTTTGTGATGTCCTTAGGTTAGTTAG
The DNA here is from genome assembly GCF_021461385.2 of Schistocerca piceifrons. Lineage (NCBI taxonomy): Eukaryota > Metazoa > Arthropoda > Insecta > Orthoptera > Acrididae > Schistocerca > Schistocerca piceifrons. Next base: position 216,258,378 of record NC_060143.1, on the reverse strand, counting down.
GTTTAACTAGTTCTAAGTTCTAGGGGACTAATGACCTCAGCAGTTGAGTCCCATAGTGCTCAGAGCCATTTGATTCATTTGAACCATATTTTTAGATTTCCAGAAGGCTTTCGAGACCGTTCCTCACAAGCGTCTTCTAACCAAACTGCGTGCCTATGGAATATCGCCTCAGTTATGCGATTGGATTCGTGATTTCCTGTCAGAAAGGTCACAGTTCGTAGTAACACACGGAAATTCATCGATTAAAAGAGAATGAATATCCTGCGTTCCCCGAGGAAGTGTTATAGGCCCTCTATTGTTCCTGATCTATATCAATGACATACGAAACAATCTGAGCAGCCCTATTAGAGTGTTTACAGATGATGCTGTCATTTATCGTCTTGTAAAGTCATCAGATGACCTAAACGAATTGCAAAATGATTTAGATAACATATCTGTATGGCACGAAAAGTGACAATTGGCCCTGAATAAAGAAAAGTGTGAAGTTATTCAGATGAGTACTAAAAGAAATCCGCTAAATTTCGATTACAGGATAAGCCACACATATCTTAAGGATGTAAATTCAACTAAATACTTAGGGATTACAATTACAAATAACCTAAATTGGAACGATCACATAGATAATGTTGTGGATAGAGCAAACCGAAGACTGCGATTCATTGGCAGAACACTTAGAATGTGCAACAGGTCTACTAAAGAGATTGCCTACACCACGCTATTCCGCCATATTCTGGAGTATTGCTGTGTGGTGTGGGATCCACATCAGGTGGGACTGACAGATGACATCGAAAAACTTCAAAGGAGGGCGGCTCGTTTTGTACTATCGAGAAATAGGGGAGATAGTGCCACAGACATGATAAGCGAATTGGAATGGCGATTATTAACACAAAGGCTTTTTTCGTTGCGACGGGATCTTCTCATGAAATTTCAGTCACCAGTTTTCTCCTCCGATTGCGGAAACGCTCCGTTGGCACGCACCTACATAGGGAAAAATGAACATCACTCTAAAATAGCCAGGCTGAGAGGCCGGGCGGCTCTAGGCGCCTTAATCTGGAACCGCGCGACCGCTACGGTCCCAGGTTCGAATCCTGCCTCGGGCATAGATGTGTGTAATGTCCTTAGGTTAGTTAGGTTTAAGTAGTTCTAAGTTCTAGGGGACTGATGACCTCAGATGTTATGTCCCATAGTGCTCAGAGCCATTGCACCATTTCTTTCATTGAACGCTCTGCCAGGCACTTTATTGTGAGTAGCAGAGTAATCACATAGATGTAGATGTAGATGTATCTATCGTCGTTTCTGTATTCCATCGAAAAATTTGCACTACAGTGCAAAGATCAACTGTGCGCCTGGTGTTTCCTGTCTAGAAACAAACTTGTCTCCCTCCCTCCCAGTATTTGCTGTTGACAACAGTAAAACTTACGTTACCTACTCTTGTCAACGACGCGGAGCGGTGGATACACCGGTTCCCGTCAGGTTGGTTCAAATGGCTCTGAGCACTACGGGACTCATCTGCTGTGGTCATCAGTCCCCTAGAACTTAGAACTACTTAAACCTAACTAACCTAAGGACATCACACTCATCCATGCCCGAGGCAGGATTCGAACCTGCGACCGTAGCAGTCGCACGGTTCCGGACTGCGCGCCTAGAACCGCGAGACCAGCGCGGCCGGCTTCCCGTCAGGAGACCGTACTTAAGCACTATCGTGCGTGGCCAGTACTCGGACTGGTGACCGTTCGGGTGTGTGCATATTGAACCGGGGACCTAGAAACGACGGAGAGGCTTCGTCCCTCCGTAGCCTTCAGTAGTTCACAACAGACCACAGCTGTCCACCCAGCCCACCGCTGCCCCACACCGAACCCAGTGTTATTGTGCGATACGGCCCCCAGTGGACTCCCGCTGGGAACGTCTCATACCGGAAGAGTGTACCCCAAGTGTTTTTGTGGTTGAGTACTTACGGTGTACGCGGACGTGGAGGCTGTTTGCGCAGCAACATAGTGTAACTGAGGCGGAATAAGGGGAACCAGCTCACATTCGCCGGGGCAGATGGAAAACCGCCTTAAAAACCATCCACAGATTGGCTGGCACACCGGACCTCGACACTAATTCGCCCGGCGGATTCGTGCCGGGGTCTGGTACGCCTTCCCGCTCGGGAAGCAGCGCGTTAGACGACGCGGCTAGTCGGGTGGGCGACCGTTCTGGCACGCCGTGTGCTGTTGAAAAGTTTCCCTTTGCCTTTACGGCAGGGGGGAAAAGGAGTGATGCGTAAATTTTCTGGTCATCAGTCTTTGCACCAATGTGCTGGATTAAATTGCGAATATCTCCACAATTTCTCACGAAGTGAGAGCATGCGATCCTGTTGGTGCTTAACAGGGCAGTCGATAAAATATCGATATTTTTCGGCGACAATTTTACTATAGACATATCGATATCGAAACGACAGTATCGAGTGATGATGTTTTTATTTATATTATATTTTTCTCGCAGTTTTCGGTACGTATTTGAAATTGTAGTAGAACATAATTTTACTCTCACTGTGTGAATCAGTCTTACTACTTTCTGAGCTTTCATCATGTCCAATCATTCTCTTTGACTTTGTGAAGCAAGTGAAGGTGGCATAAAGAAGTAGTTCGGTTGCATTGGGGGGGGGGGGGGGCAGGCTGAATGGAATAACAAGATCTCCGGTGTGGAGAAATAGCATCCCAGTTGCGTTAAAAAAACAACTTGTAATGCAACTAGTGTGCTAGTTCTTCACATCGGCATTCTTCAAAAACAATTGCCGAAAACGACGAGACTGGTCTTTGCGGTGGGTGGAGACGTATGAGGGGAAATGCTGACGAAATCGGCGCTCGGCGCTACCAACCAAAACAGCAACGTTTAGATTCACCACGCAATTTCGACACTGCAACTGCTAGGTTGCCGGCGCTTGCAGAAATGAAAAAAACAGGGAAGTCGACATGAAGTGTTCCGGACAAATCCCATATATGACGAAACCGAACGACAGATCCATCGGACAGCTTTTATTGTTCCACTTACATGCAGTTACCATTGTTAGCAATGTAGTTATCGCCAAGCGTGGAACGTGTATCGTTTTCAAAAATGATTCAAATGGCTCTGAGCACTATGGGACTTAACTTCTGACGTCATCAGTGTCCTAGAACATAGAGCTACTTAAACCTAACTAATCTAAGGACATCACACACATCCATGCCCGAGGCAGGATTCGAACCTGCGACCGTAGCGGTCGCGCGGTTCCGGACTGTAGAGCGTAGAACCGCTCGGCCACTACGGACGGCCGTTGTATTCCTTTCAGTTTTTGCTCTAAGGGTGGATAAGCGGGCTGCCAGCTTACTTATGTACAGAATACCTAATAATAAATGAATACTTAAATATTACGTTCTACGAACGGCAGTATATTTGCAATGTGCAGCCGGCAATTTTATAGGCCGGAAGATCGAAATATCGATACATCTTTCCCGTATATCGAGGACTGATAATGATATTTTTTAAATATCAATATATCGCATTCCGATATTTTTAAAAATATCAACTGTCCTAGTGATTATCCATCGGATGGGGAGTTAAGATCGGCGGCCTTCTCGCTGCTCTTTGAGAGCAGTAGGTTATATGCGACAACCGAGTTTAACTCTCTCCCTTCTCTCATCGACTCCAACACGAACACAACAGTACACTACACGCATACCACTACAGTAGTCTACACTTAAAAGCTACACTAACATACAGAAATCTCGTACATTGCGAAGGGAAGGCAGCTGCTGGAGCGGGGGATAGGCAAAAGTTTTCCAATTACGCGGCTGAAACTGCCTTTCGCTGTCTGTCAGCCATTCATCTCGTACGACTTTACTTTTACTTTACTCTGCAACGTCAAGCGTGCGTTCAGTACTGCTCAGTTCTCTATCGGGTTCGTTAGTCGTGCGTTATCAGTGATACACTGCGGTTTGGATAGATTTACTGATGAAGATGTAGGCGATGCGAGCCTCGTGTATGGTTTCACTGGATCCAATTGAATAGCGGCGCAACGGCTGTTCGCACAGCGATGGCTATGACGTCAAAATACTTGTCCAGCTGATGGCTGTTGCACAAAATAAAATGCCGTGTGACTAGGGCCTCCCGTCGGGTAGACTGTTCGCCGGGTGTAAGTCTTTCGATTTGACGCCACTTCAGCGACTTGTGCGTCGATAGGGATGAAATGATGATGATTAGGACAACACAACACCCAGTCCCTGAGCGAACAAAATCTCCGACCCAGCGGAGAATCGAATCCGGGCCCTTAAGATTGACATCCTGTCGCGCAGACCACTCAGCTACCGGGTGCGGACCCATGTTACATTATCCTGTGTTATAAAGAGTGCTTTCTATAAGTAATGCGACCGATTTTTTTCTGACACAACGGTACATCACAGCGTGTTGTAACCGGCTGGGCTAAGTGGAGGGGGGTGTTAGCTTCAGAACACTCTTTGTCTCATTCGGCTGTGAGCTGCCGGAGAGTCAGAATGTGCGTTTCTAGCAACCCCGTTTGGGAGTTTATGTAACACGGCACAATGGATCATTCTGTACAGCAACGGTACGCTATCAAATTTAGCGTTAAACTTGGGAAGTCCGCCACCGAAACGTTTCCAATACTTTAGCCTGCCTTTGGGACTGATTGCTTGTCCAAATCACAAGTTTTCCGATGGCACAAGTCGTTCATGGAGGGCCGAGAGGAAATCACCGACGAACCGCGCAGTGGACGGCCATCAACCGCACGAGTCGACAAAAATGTGACGCGAGTGCGCGATTGTTTGAACTCTGACAGACGGCTGAGCCTTCAATTGATAGCACAAACTCTAAACATGTCAAAAACAACCGTTTTCCGCATTGTGACCGAAGATTTGAACATGAGAAAGGTGTGTGCCAAACTCATCACAAAAGTGTTGACCGACGATCACAAGCACATGAGTGGTTTTGTGCCGAGAAATGTTGGAAGTGTGTGAAAATGATCCTCATTTTTTAAACTCAGTTATCACTGGTGATGAGTCGTGTATTTCTGAGTACGACCCTGAGAGAAAAAGGCAGAGTTCAGAGTGGCACATCCCATCGTCACACCGTCCCAAGAAGGCACGCATGAGCAAGTTCAGGATCAAAACCATGCTCGTTGTCTTCTTTGACGTCAGAGGCTTTGTCCACCACGAATTCGTACCTACCGGGACTACAGTGAACTCAGCTTTCTACTTAGAACTGCTCAAAAGACTGAAAAGGAGGGTCTCGCGCTGCCGAAGCGACATCAGGGACACGTGGAAAGTCCACCACGACAACGCGCCGAGTCACAGCGCCTTCATTATCAACGACTTCCTGGCCAGGACCAAGATGCCACTGGTTCCGCAGCCTCCCTACAGTCCTGACCTGTCTCCCGCTGACTTTCTTTTGTTTCCTCAGTTAAAAGGAGTCATGAAAGGAAAACATCGGGACACTATTGAAAGCATCCAGGCGCATGTTACATCAGCTCTAAAGGCCATTCCGGAAAAGGCATTCCAGGATGCCTTCCAGGCATGGAAACACCGCCTCCAGAAGTGTATCGACGTAAGAGGGTGCTATTTTGAAATTTTTGATTATCTGTAAGAATATATTCAATAAATGATTTTTTTATGAATTTGTTCCCATTACTTATGGAACCATCCCTGGATGTGGAACGTTTTGGTGATTGCAAGTTACAAGCTTTCTTGCTGCTGTGGAAGTATTTTCACGGAAGCAAAGGTAACTGAGGTGTCAAGCTGAATAAATCTTGATTGACCTATTAGTCTGTAACGAGCAACCGGGTCCCTTTTATAAAAGTACTCAGAAAATATCGCTCAACATCCACCGAAACTTTTTTCACTGAAGTTAGGTTTCAGAAATTTTGGAAATTTGTGGTAAGATCTTATGGGACAAAACTGCTGAGGTCATCGGTCACTAAGCTTACACACTACTTAATATAACTTAAACTAACTTCCGCTAAGGACGGCACACAAACCCATGCCCGTGGGAGAACCGAACCTCCGTCGGGGGAGCCGCGCGAACCGTGACAGGACGCGGCTATGCCGCGCGGCTAAAAGTCAGGTTTCATATTATATAATAACAACTAGTACATAAGAGTCATTAATGGAGTAAATTGTTTCCTGATTGCTGATAAACGCCTACCAATTATTTTGTAAGGGAGCAGATGCGAAATGGAACGTAAGTTTTTGTGAACGCACATTCGTAAACTACGCGTGCTGGTACCTAATAACATGGTGATCAAGAATTCTGGACACAGATTATAATGAAATGCTCCTTCGGAACAGGGCTCGAAAGGCCCAATGGTGCCGACCGACAGCCGTGGCCGGCCGGTATGGCCGAGCGGTTCTAGGCGCTTCAGGTCGGAACCGCGCGACCACTACGGTCGCAGGTTCGAAGCCTGCCTCGGGCATGGATGTGTGTGATGTCCCTAGGTTAATTAGGTTTAAGTAGTTCTAAGTTCTAGGGGACTGATGACCTCAGAAGTTAAGTCCCATAGTGCTCAGAGCCATTTGAACCATTTTCGACCGCCGTGGTGGTGGTGGGTAGTGTTTAACGTCCCGTCGACAACGAGGTCATTCGAGACGGAGCGCAAGCTCGGGTTAGGGAAGGATTGGGAAGGAAATCGGCCGTGCCCTTTCAAAGAAACCATCCCGGCATTTTCCTGAAACGATTTAGGGAAATCACGGAAAACCTAAATCAGGATGGCTGGAGACGGGATTGAACCGTCGTCCTCCCGAATGCGAGTCCAGTGTGCTAACCACTGCGCCACCTCGCTCGGTTTTTCGACCGCCGTGTCATACTCGGCCGATAGGCGTAACAGGATGAGAATATGAAGGTCATGTGACCAGCACACCGCCCTGCCGGTTGTTGTCTGTTTTCGTGAACAGAGCCGCTACTTCTCAGAGAGCTCCTCGACGGGCCTCACAAAGATTGAGTGCATCCCACTTGCCAACAGCGCTCGGCAGACCGTATGGTCACCCAAGCCCGACAGCGCTCAACTTCGGTGGTCTGCTGGGAAACGATGTTACCGCTACGGCAAGGCCGTTGGCGCTATAATCAAATTATTAATAAGTAATGAAGGCTATGGACTGATCTGACTCTAACATCTATAAGTACAGCTACGTGACTACTCTGCAGTTAACAATTAAGTGCCTGTCAGAAGGTTAATAGCACAGACGGAAGCTATTTCTCTAGCGTTCCACTCTCGAAACATGCGGGAAAAACGAGCACTCAAATCTTTCCGTGTGAACTCTGACCTCTCTTATTTCATTACAATGACCATTACTCGCTATGCAGGTGGGCGTCAAAACAATATTTTCCCATTCAGGGGAGAAAGTTGGTGATTTAAATTTCATGAAAATAACCTGCAGCTACAAAAAGCACCTTTGTTTTAATGGTTGTCGCACCAACATGTGTATCAAATCCGCAACCCTCGCTCCCTATTTTTCGATAGTAAAAACGAGATAACCTTCTTTGAATTTTTTCGATTTTCTCCGTCTATCCTGTCTGATGCGGATCCATCAACACAAAGCAGTTCTCCAGAAGAGGGTGTACAAGCGTAGTATGGACAGTCTCTTCAGTAGACCTGCTGTATTTCTAAGTGTTCAGCAAATATATCGCAGTCTTCGGTTATCTCTCCCCACAACGTTATTTATGTGACTGTTCCAGTTTAAGTTATCCGTAGTTGTAACCTCCAGGTTTTCAGCTGAATTCTCAGTCTTTAGGTTCAAATGGCTCTGAGCACTATGGGACTTAACATCTTAGGTCATCAGTCCCCTTGAACTTAGAACTACTTAAACCTAACTAACCCAAGGACATCACACACATCCATGCCCGAGGCAGGATTCGAACCTGCGACCGTAGCGGTCACACGGTTCCATACTGTAGCGCCTAGAACCGCTCGGCCACCCCGGCCGGCGAGGGAAAATCGTTCTGATACATCTGTCAGTGAAATACGTGTACCATATAACATATACGCACAGTGGATGACTGACAAATAATCGGATAAAGAACCGCACGGCCACCGCGGCCGGCACAGTCTTTAGGTTTGAGTGTTTTATCCTGTAATAGAAATTTAGCAGATTCCTTTCAGTGTTCATCTGGATGACTTCACACTTTTTATTATTTTGAATCAGTTGCCATTTCCTGCACCATACGCGTAGGCCGCAAATATGTGGGAACTGTGAAAGGTTATAAGTGTCGGGCCAATGGCAAGAGAGAATCTCGAATCACAACGGTTCGTGGACACTGGTTGGTTGGTTGGTTGGTACCTCAGGCAAGAGGGAGTCCATTAGGATTTAGTGACATCCGCAAGATTATAAAACTATTTAGGACTGGTAAAATCGAGGCCGTGATACCACTATTAATGCCTGATGCGAGAAGAAACTTAAGGAGCAGTAAAAATGTGCCGGTCTGGCAGGTACATTGGTCAGAGAGGATGAAGGGTCTCCAAGAGCCATCAGAAACCTCACACGTATCCGAACCCTGCCAACACGATGAAAGGTGGCTACACTGAGCCACAGCGCCAGAGATTGCACCAAAGAGTTATATTCAGCCGCCTCCACTGGCAGTGCTTGCTGAGATGTCGTAGTGATTATTGAGAAGTTGCGGTGGGCAGTTCTTGTCGAAATGTGGCAATAGTCAGTTCTTGTCGAGAGGACGTAGTAGGGAGTGCTTGTCGAGATGTCGTAGTAGTGAGTGCTTGTTCCATGTTTTATGCAGTTGTTTGATGGGCTAGACAGCAGATGTTGTTCTAATAGAGATATTGTAATGATCAGAGTGCTTTTCGTCAATATATATGAAGGTAACAAAACTCCTTTTCTTTTTTTCTCATTATTTTAATGTCCTGAATAATGCGTCATTATAGGTTCAGTCAACAAAGCATCTGGCTTGTGTTCTTGTATTAGAGTGTAATTCTGGTTTTCTTACGCAATTATAGTATTTCTAATTTTTTTATCACTTCAGTATAAATGGTATTTGAAATTTCTTGCCTTATTGAAGAAGAACCGTGCCAGATGTGTACGTTGAGTCATACTTCCACACACAGAACAGTTATACTTGTGCTTTGGTTTCATAGGTTTTATAGTTGCTGGGGACTTAATTAATTAATTGTGTTAACGGAAATTTCATTTCATTCTTTGTTGTTGTTCTATGCAGTCAGGTTCAAAATGGTTCAAATGGCTCTGAGCACTATGGGACTCAACTGCTGAGGTCATTAGTCCCCTAGAACTTAGAACTAGTTAAACCTAACTAACATAAGGACATCACAAACATCCATGCCCGAGGCAGGATTCGAACCTGCGACCGTAGCGGTCTTTATGCAGTCAGATTGCGTACAAATACCAGTCAGGGCCAACCGTTTACGAAACAGCGTAATCGGACATACAGCTACGTAAAATAAAAATTATTTTCATTATATATAATTAAGCCCCCATGCACGAGGCGATCGCTGCTTCGGATCGTCCCTTGGAATTCTTCTGATTGTATAAATAGCAGACAGTACTATTATTGTAGTAATTTGTAGTTTAGTAATTGTAGTCTATATTGCATGTGTAGATTTGGTAATTGTCATTCTTCTAATGGTATTTTTTGTTTGTTTGTAGAATTTAATTTTTGTTGTCTTGTCTACGGGTTTGACAATTTAGTGCAATTATTTAAATTGTTCGTTAATGGTGTTCGAGGGAAACATTTCGTGTGAATGGTATTGTTGGAGATAAAGAGTCATTGTGTGTAATTTTCGTATAGTGACGAGTTTTGTATATTTTGTAAATGATTACGCGATCGATGAAAAAGGCAAAAATGATGAATAGTCAGAATAACGAAATTGTTGACATGGCGAACTCGCCAACACAGGAGAACAGGATGATGAATAATGAAGTGGAAAACAATTTAATAAGTCGGGAAAATAGTCCGGAAACAGTTCAAAATTTTTCACAATTGAAAAATTTTCAGAATACGAGATTAACGACAGAAGAGATGGAGTAGTTGATGAGTGCAATATTAAATTTGGGATCTCGGTTAGACTCACAAATGGGAACAATGGAGCAGTTACGATCTGAATTAAAAACTGATATGGAAGCAATGGCAACACGGTTAAGCTCACGAATAGGGATATGTTTCAAAAACATGAAAGATGAATCAAAGAAAGAAATTAGAGGAGAAGTACAACCGATTTTGAATGCTCACAATAATAGTTTAATTTCAACAGAAATTAGACAAGAGGAACAGGACAGAGAACAGGAAGAAAAAGATCGCGTGATAGTAAAGAAATTTTCAGAGTTAAATTTACAACGTGCACACGATAAGGAAGAATTATTTGAAAGAATCGAGGAATCAGTACCAAATGACAGGACAAATAACTTAACGCAACAGTATGAACAGTTAACTACTAAATGTGACAATACCGAAACCCGAGTCGCGACACTTGCGGAAGACGTAAATAAACAGAAAGAAAAAATAGGTTACTCATCGGAAAGAGTTGAGGAGATTTCAGATAAATTGACAAGTCTTAGTTTAAATGGGGACAGAGATTCAGATGATACAGCACCATTGCCATTTGCAGAAACCGAAGTGTATCAGAACATAAATAAACATGTTGAAAATCAGGGAAGATTTAATGAACGCGTTAAAAGGGAATTTGAGGCATTACGAAAGCAAGTCAAACAAATCGACGGCGAAATTGTAGGAAAAGACAGTAGAAGAAATTTAGAATCACAGATAGCAGAGGGGTTTGAAGAAAGTAATTTTTTTCATTTACGGGATGCAACAAGAGAGCGCCAGGCGCGTGAATTTGACAATAATCGACATTCGGACTGGGACAGACACGGTAGGTCTTTGTCGCCACGAGGCGAAAACTTTGACTATAAACACTTTTTGACTGTTCGGAAATTTAAGATCTTTCGTAATTCTAAGAATGACATACATCCATGTTCATGGATAGATTAATTTATGTACGCACTTCCACGAAACTGGCCACTAAGTCACAAACTGGAAATTATGTGCGGCTATTAATGTCCTCAGGGGATTCACTACACTAAGTGAATATGTGCCGTAGCGTGCATAGGGCCCCGAGCTGTAGTGGTGCTATTTCCCTTTTAGTTTTCTGCACCGCTGCCTACTCTTTTACTATTCTTTGCATCTGTCAAAACAACTCTTCGACTATCAATCTATCTAGAGAATCGGTAAAGAATAACCGGATATGACTATTTTACCCAAAAATGATTTCGGAAATTACCGTTTGGACTTACCGTATCTTCATCTGCATTCATTCGTAGTTTAAACGAAATTTTACCTGTTTATCTTCGTGACAATATTACTTCATATGTTGACGATATTCTTATTGCTAAACGTTCTTGGAGTGAGCACAACAAAATTTTGGATTCATTATTACGTATTTTTGCAAGAGTTGGCATTACAGTGAACTTGAAAAAATCTGAATTTGGTCGTTCTCAAGTGAAATTTCTCGGTCACATTATTTCTACAGAAGGTATTCTTCCTCATCCAGAGAAATTAGACGCTATTCGTAATTATGCTGTTCCTACCACAAAACGTGATGTTCGTAGTTTCCTTGGTGTCTGTAATTTTCTTAGACGATTTGTTAGATTGGACGATTTGGCCACACCCCGTTTTTGCGAACTATCTGGAAAGTTCTTTTTAAACGAAAATCGGTCGACTACTCTGTTTGGTTAGTTTGTATTCCTGATGAGTGGGTCAATAAATTGATTTGGTACACACATTTCAGTTATGCACACTTTGGTCCCAGAAAATGCTTTCATAAATTAAGAGAAAATTGCTACTTCAGTAATATGGAAAAACGTATTCGATCTGTTCTTGCCAAATGCAAATTATGTCAAAAGGCTAAGCCGCCAACTATTTTTCACAGAGCACCGTTGTTTCCTATCATTCCAGCGAAATTAAAGGAGATGGCTGCAGTCGATTTGTACGGTCCAGTGGTTCGTTCTACTAATGGTTTTGCGTACATTTTGGTAGCAGTGGAATTGACATCAAAATATGTGTGTTTTACACCTTTACGCAAAGCAACAGCTCGTTCAGTATCTAATGCCTTCATCAAACATTTTCTTAAAGAAGTGGGTCATGTTGATAAGGTTATATCAGATAATGGATCACAGTTTCGCTCTAAAATTTGGCTTCGTACTCTACGGCGTCGTAAGATTAAACCAATTTTCATTTCACTTTTTCACCCTCAATCTAACGCTTCAGAGAGATGGATGAAGGAAGTCAATAAATTGTGTCGTCTTTACTGTCATCAGAATCATAGAACTTGGGATCAGTTTCTTCATATTTTTCAAAACAGTCTGAATGAACTCCCTGATGATTCAACTTCTTTACCGCCTATATTGATATTAAAAAACAAAGCACCGACAAATAGCATTTCTGAAATCGTTCCTTTTCCGCCTACACGGAAACTGCGGCATTCTGAAGTTGTCAACCTGGCTCTGCAAAATATTGCATCTGCGGCTGCTAGAAGAGAGAAATCAGCTAAACATCCTGGTCGTTTAAAAATCTTGTCAGTTGGTCAGAAGGTGTTAATTAAGTCTCATCGTTTGTCTCACAAAGGAAAAGGCTTGTGTCGCAAATTTTTTCTGCTCTATAACGGTCCATATAGAGTTCGCAAAATTATTCATGATAACACTGTCGAAGTAGAAACTCTTAAATCTCGACGCTCTAAGGGAATACATCATATATCAAACGTTAAAATTTTTGTAGAATGACATACTTCAGAGAAACTAATAGCTACATGTAAACATGCAGAGAATACAAGGATACCGCGCTGTGTTTTGGCGGCGGCACATACTCAAAGCAACAGTCAAGTCTGCGCGCCGCACAAGGCAGTCCTTGACCGCAAACAATTACTTCCTATGTCACGCGCCTACAGCTGATCGAGCGCTCGGTGCGAATGCACTGACAGCCGTAAACAAATACACAGGCTAATTTCTCTGATTAAATTCAGTATAAAGCTATAGTGACTTGATAAATTATGTTATTAACGTTCAGTATTTTTCAGGATACGGTTGTATAAAATATTTAAGAACTTCAGGTAAATTCTGTGCGTGTCCGACGTTAAGACGACTTGCTATCGAGAAAATTTCAGGAAGAATGTAATTTCGAAGAAGAAACTAATAAACTAAAAAGGTAACTGTTAATTGAGTTTATTTTCCAGGTAACATATTTCCACTTAGGTACGTACTTTAGACGTAATTTGCTGCTCGCGATTACGTGATTCATACTTTGTGCTAAATTTCATGTTCTATGAATTTACTTGTGAAGCGACGTGCTTGCGTACATTTACTGATTTTGACAATGATTGATTAATGAACAGTGTTGTTATTTGTACGAGGGCGGTTCAGAAAGTAACCTCCGATTGGTCACAGTGCGGGTTGTGGGGGGAGTAGCGACGCCGTCTGTGCGTTCACGCACTCAACAGGTCAGTCGGCATCAAGCCGTGGCCGAGTGAACGTCGTACCTTCGCTAGTTTAGTTTTTGTGGCAGTTTGAAATGTGTGCTGCAATAGAAAACCCCGCCAAATGTGAAGTGCGTGCAGTCATAAGGTTTTTTACAGCAAAAGGATATTCTGCAGCAGCTATTCATCGTGAGCTTTGTGCCGTGTACGGACCAAGAGTTATGAGTGAAGGAGTTGTCCGTGAATGGGTACGTTTATTTAAAAGTGGACGAGAAAACGTTCATGATGAAGAGAGGAATGGTAGACCATCATTGGTGACTGACGAACTCGTTCAGACAGTTGATGCAAAAGTTCGTGAAAATCGACGTTTCTCAATGTCGGAGTTGTCTACTGGTTTTCCACAGATTTCTAAGACTCTCTTGTACGAGATAGTGACAGCAAGATTGGGTTACCGTAAGTTCTGTGCACGATGGGTGCCCAAAATTCTTACCGACCACCACAAAACTCAAAGAATGGCCTCTGCATTAGACTTTCTGTCACGTTATGAGGACGAAGGAGAACCATTGTTAAACAGAATCGTGACCGGTGACGAAACCTGGATTAAGTACGTGAACCCTGAGACAAAAGAACAATCAAAGATGTGGGCACATTCAAATTCGCCTACCAAACCAAGAAAAGCCTCGCAAGATTTTTCTGCCAGAAAACTGATGGCAACGGTGTTTTGGGATGCCAAAGGGGTGTTGTTGGTTGAATTCATGGAACGTGGTACGACCATTAATCAAGACGTGTACTGTGAAACAATAAAAAAGTTACGATGGGCTATACAGAACAAACGCCGTGGTATGCTGACTTCCGGTATCGTTTTTTTGCACGATAACGCCCGTCCTCACTCTGCTCGCAGAACAACGGCCCTTCTTGAGTCCTTCAAGTGGGACGTTATCAACCATCCACCTTACAGCCCAGACCTGGCGCCAAGTGATTATCACCTCTTCATGCATTTGAAGAAATGGCTCGGGTCACAGCGGTTTGATGACGACGAAGAGCTCAAAGATGCGGTCACAGGCTGGCTCCAGGCACAAGCGGGTGATTTTTATGCAGAAGGAATTTCAAAGCTTGTGAAGAGATACGATAAGTGCCTCAATCGCTATGGAGATTATGCAGAAAAATAGTGCAAAGATGCAGTTGTAAGATGTATATATTAAAATATTTTTATTTAACTTGGTGTATTTTTTTAAATCAACCGGAGGTTACTTTGTGAACGGCCCTCGTATATATTATGCTTTTTCACTGATGTCATATTTTTTTATTATGTGCCTGCTGTGCTTATTTATTTAAATTATAATTGTCACATGATTAATTGTGCTGATATGGTTATGTATGTAGGTTATACTTTGTGATTTATCTGCTTGCGCCTTCATGTTTACTTATTAAGATTACATTTGAACATTTATTTGCTTATGCTGATATGATGCTAATGACCTGTTTATTATGTAAGATACATATTTGCTGCTTTGCGTATGGATTGCATATTTACACGTTTCTGTTTTGTTGTCGTAACTACTCTTCAATTTAGAATATAGCAATGCTGATGTACAGTGTACGAACATAGAGTTTAGGTCACACTATGGTATTAATTATAGATTGTTTGCTTGGCAGAGCCTCGTTGTAGGAATTGTGCTGCATCCACTTGTTGACATTCTATTCTCTACTGGTATATTTACTCGCTATTGCATGTTTTGCTTACGCTCAGTGCCTTATATTTTTAAGATAAGAAAATGAACTGCTATAATTCGACGAACGACATTAGTACAAGAAACTTCATAGAAGTCACATGAGCTGGAGGTTTCATGAAAGCTGTATAAATTTATGCTAATAGAAAGGAAACTAACGACATGACATACCAACACTAGGGTTAGACCATTAACAATTATTACACTGCATTCTTCGTGAGCAATTGAAATAGCAAGTGACACTTGGCACAAGAAATATTCCACATGTTTGCTTCTGTTTGCCATAATTCTTGAAGTGGTGTACACACTGTGAAAAATTATGATCATTCACACTCCGTAATCGTACTTAATTACTGAGAGTTATTCGAACTAAAGTCTGTTAGAGGTCATGTATGTAGTTCTCTTGTTTAATGATGGACAAGGTAACCAAAATGTATTTTATAATTCATAATGAGTAGAAGATTTGGGTCAGATGGATTACACAGAGGTTGTGTGTGGACATTGTATCTACGGATTGTATGGGATGATGAATTGAAGTTTGCACTAGGATTTTATCTGTACTTGTTCGAGGAGACTGACTAGAGGAAAGAGTTGTTATGGAAGTGAAATGATATTAGCGATAAGGTTTATATGTATCGATGTATTGAAGAGATATTATTGAGGTATTGAGATTGTGTGAAGTTGATGATTATTGGAGTTTTAGTGGAGAAGAGGTAAGGTAAATGATATTGATGATAAGATTTATATGTATCGACGCAAGAGGTATTATTGAAGTATTAAGATTATGTGATGCTGATGATTATTGGAGTTTTGATGGATAAGAGGCAAAGTAAGTGAGGAGCATATTTTTTTTTTTTTTTTTTTTTTTTTAGTTTATATGGAACAAGGAGGATGAAGATAGCAGACTAGAACACTAAAGTGGAAGGAAGATTGTCTACACACACTTTGTTAAATCAATAAGCAGTACATACTTTTTTTTGAAGAGAGGAAGTATTTGCATGTCTTGGCTCACTGGCAGTTGTTCAGCAACTGTACATTTTGATCTGGCTTGGCAAACATTGGTCTTGACATGATGACTATGACGTTGACTAACTATTATTGACTGTTATACATTGCTGCCACTACTACTTGATACACATGTCGAACATCAAACCTTTGAGAAAATTGCATTTACACAGTTAACACTATTCAATTACACAGTAGTACTTAATGTGGATGAAAGATGAGTGAGTGTGTTTTGTGTGTTTTCCCTTCCTAATCCCAGAAAAGTGGTACCGACTTACCTCCTAAATATTATTTTACTTGTTTGTTGTGGCTTGCATTGACACCCATAAATATTATAGGTTTACTGATCTTTGTGTATTTGTAATAGTTAATATGACAATTATCTGATATCATTTGTGTGTTTCTTATAATTTGTATGTTTAGTGTAAGAGCATTGATAATAATTTTGCAAAAGCAATTGTGTGTGCATTCAAACTATTGTTCATGCCTGAACTGTGTGATTAGTGATGGTGAATATTATGGACTGTTACCTGCGCTTGTTCAACATAATGCGTGCCACTTAGAAATGTTTAATTTCTGCTGATGAATTGTGTGATTAGTGATAGTGAATATTATGGACTGTTACTTGCACTTTTTCTACATGATTGGTGCCACTGGGACATCTTTAATTTCTGCTGATAAGCTCTGATAAACAGTGTGATTAGTGATAGTGAATATTATGGACTGCTGTCTGCACCTGTTCAACATTACTGGGTGCCACTGATGGAACTGCTTCTACTGAAATGAAGTCACTTATTGGTGTCTGCACCTACTTAACATTACTGGGTGCCACTGATGGACTGCTTCTGCTGGAATGATGTCACTTGTTGGTGTCTGCACCTGTTCAACATTACTGGGTGCCACTGATGGAACTGCTTCTACTGAAATGATGTCACTTTTTGGTGTCTGCACCTGTTCAACATTGCCGGGTGCCACTGATGGAACTGCTCCTATTGAAATAATGTCACTTGTTGGTGTCTGCACCTGTTCAACATTGCTGGGTGCCACTAATGGAACTGCTTCTGCTGAAAGACGTCACTTGTTGGAGTCTGCACCTGCTCAACATTGCTGGGTGCCACTGATGGACTGCTTCTACTGAAGTAATGTCACTTGTTGGTGTCTGCACCTGTTCAACAATGCTGGGTGCCACTGATGGACTGCTTCTACTGAAAAGATGTCACTTGTTGGTGTCTGCACCTGTTCAACATTGCTGGGTGTCACTAATGGAACTGCTTCTACTGACATGATGTCACTTGTTGGTGTCTGCACCTGTTCAACATTGCTGGGTGCAACTGATGGAATTGCTTCTATTGAAATGATGTCACTTGTCAGTGTCTGCACCTACTCAACATTGCTGGGTGTCACTGTTGGAACTGTTTCTACTGAAATGATGTTACTTCTTGCTGTTTGCACCTGTTGACCATTGCCGGGTGCTACTCCTGGAATTATCAACTACTTGTTTTTTTTTTTTTTTTTTTTGAATAATTAAAAGCATTTTATGTGAACATTTGTATAAACTGATTTTTTGTGTATTGTGTAAACTATTATGTAAAGTCATATGTATGAAAGAATTTGTATTGCTTACTGTATTTCATATATGTGATATTTACGTATTAATATTATCCTTTATTTTTGTCTGTATTTTTGTGGACGAATTTGGTGGTATTTTTGTTGTGTCTAGACAAGACAGCCTAGACACAATGAGAGGAAGTCGAAAGGCACACGCTAAGTTAAAGCAGGATGGCGTGAGGTCTGAAACAGGATACGTAATGAATGCTATAAAGAAAAGTACGTAGCTTCTGGAATACTTAACTTTAATCCATCCTTTTGGTACATCTGGAGATTGTGGCGATACAAGTGAGACTCTTTAGATACATGCAATGTTACTAATGGCGCCTTGCTAGGTCGTAGCCATTGACTTAGCTGAAGGCTATTCTAACTATTGGCTCGGCTAATGAGCAATGCTTCGTCCATGTAGTCGCTAGCAAAGTCGTCCGTACAACTGGGGCGAGTGCTAGTCCGTATCTCGAGACCTGCCTTGTGGTGGCGCTCGGTCTGCGATCACACAGTGGCGACACGCGGGTCCGACATGTACTAATGGACCGCGGCCGATTTAAAGCTACCACCTAGCAAGTGTGGTGTCTGGCGGTGACACCACAATTTTCACCACCAATGCTGAGCCACAGCGCCAGAGATTGCGCCAAAGAGTTTAATTCAGCCGCCTCCACTGGCAGTGCTTGCTGAGATGTCGTAGTGATTATTGAGAAGTTGCGGTGGGCAGTTCTCGTCGAGATGTGGCAATAGTCAGTTCTTGTCGAGAGGTCGTAGTAGGGAGTGCTTGTCGAGATGTCGTAGTAGTGAGTGCTTGTTCCATGTTTTATGCAGTTGTTTGATGGGCTAGACAGCAGATGTTGTTCTAATGGAGATATTGTAATAATCAGAGTGCTTTTCGTCAATATATATGAAGGTAACAAAACTCCTTTTCTTTTTTTTCTCATTATTTTAATGTCCTGAATAATGCGTCATTACAGGTTCAGTCAACAAAGCATCTGGCTTGTGTTCTTGTATTAGAGTGTAATTCTGGTTTTCATGCGCAATTATAGTACTTCTAATTTTTTTATCACTTCAGTATAAATGGTATTTGAAATTTCTTGTCTTATTGAAGAAGAACCGTGCCAGATGTGTACGTTGAGTCATACTTCCACACACAGAACAGTTATACTTGTGCTTTTGTTTCGTAGGTTTTATAGTTGCTGGGGACTTAATTAATTAATTGTGTTAACGGAAATTTCATTTCATTCTTTGTTGTTGTTCTGTGCAGTCAGATTGCGTACAAATACTAGTCAGGGCCAACCGTTTACGACACTTCGTAATCGGACATACAGCGACTAAAAATTAAAAGTATTTGCATTCTTTTTATATAACTAAGCCCCCATGCAACGATTAACGGCGGAAAAAAGTTATAGGGTAAAGAATGGATTCCTGTTGTGAGTTTGGTAGTCGTGAAAGTGAGAAGGCTAAAAACGCACTACGAGATCACGTGGGCCGGCAGTAACAAAATAAGGTGAGACAAAATTATCAGGTGAGCAAGTGGGTGGAGCCAGCCGAGTGTCCCCCAGGACTCTACGTGCGAGGGGGCCGTCCTTCTCACACTGGTCCACTCAGTTAAATCGTTAAAGAGAGGAACAGTATCCAATATTCAGCAGGGCGCTTCCCCTAAAACGAAAATTAAGGAGCGGCAGAAAGAGCGGCTAATCGCACCTAAAGACAAGTAAAACAGAGTAAAAGAGGGAGTATTGGAGGCAGGTGGCAAAGAGATAGCATCGAGATCCCTCCAGATCCAGAATGCGGCGGAAGACACCTCAAACCCAGCCACACTGGCCCCGTCACTAAAGCACTTCAGACGTTGTATATATGAAAAGACAGGGTATCAGTTAAACTCTCGGTGAGCCGTCTGCCGAGACTAGAGGCAAAGAATTCGGAAGATCATGTCTAGCACGGACAGCCAGAAGCAGGGAGCATTCCATCAGGTTGTGATCTACTGCCTGTGAGGCTCCGCAATTTATATAAAAGAAAATTATGCGTTATTTCGTTAAGACCGAAGAGGGGGCGACATAGGACGGTGTATTCCTTCAGGGAGGAACTGAAGATAGAACGTCAGATACCAGTAGTTTCCTTGACAGTGCGGAGTATATTATAGGGTACAGTAAGCCACCAGATATTCCGTCTTGTGAGGTCACATTTATCGCGTTTCGTTCGATACGAGAATAAATATGGAGTCAGTTAGCTGCGGAAATGTGTGGTTATACTTCTCTGGTTACTATACTGAGGCTGATATTAAGTTGCTCGTTTCTGCCAGCGAAGAGCAGGATTATAGTGATTCAGAGTCGGCCGATTTCGTTTGGCAGACGCTTTAAGAGGAATTCGTTACGAGCTCTCGTTAAAAGTGGTGTCGCAATCTGTGTTCGGTCGCGTGCCCGATGAATATTTAACATTTGCTCGAGTGTAAGGAATGTCGTTCAGGAGTGAATTGTTTCTAAACGCAAAGCGTTACAAAGTAAGGCAGGAGACGTTTTGTAACTTCCATGGGAGTAGAGGTCTTATTAGCATCCGCAGTTCCACACTTGGGATAGTTATAACGAATGTTTTATATCTAGATTTACATCTACATACATACTCGGTAAGTCACCGTACGTTGTGTGGCAAAGTGTACGTTGTACCACTACTACTGATTCCCTTTCCTGTTCCACTCGTAAAGAGTACGAGGGAAAGCGATCGTTTATATGTTCCGTATGAGTCCTAATTTCTCGTATCTTATATTCGTGGTCCTTACGACAGATCTAAGTTTGCGTCAGTACAATCGTCCTGCAGTTACCTTTAAATACCGATTCTCTAAATTTTCTCAACAGCGTTGACAAACAAAGAAAGTTGTTAACAGCGTGAGCTCGCAGACTAGCGATTTGGCGGCTTGGGTTCGATTCCTGCCGGTTCCGTATTTTAATACCTTTGTTCATCACGCAAATAGAAAACGATAAGACGCATGCCTGGAAACCGAGAGAGCGTGGTATAGAGTCTCGGTCGGAACACGAATTTTTCAGTCTTCGTTCTACATAGCCTTCATTTCTCAAAGTTTTTCAGATCCCACGTTAAACTACAGGTCACCTTTTGCCGGTTGGATAACTGGGACAGGTTAGCGACACGCAATTCGCCGAAGTAACGTCCAATAGAGAGACTTGCACCAGGCCGCTGAGGCTCACAAAATTATTATTTATTATCTACGCACCTAACACTCTGAGAGCACAAGTCCTGCCCGCACTTGTTAGGTTTTTAGCTTTGTGACCCCTACGCCATCCTCAGTCGGGCAAAATGGCCTTTCGAAATTATTATCTATGTCCTTTTCTTTTGTCAATGAAAATGAAAAAAAAAAAAAAAATCAGGCAGGTAGGAGGCTTATCTGACTGTCCGTTCTGTGATTTTGGAGTGCCGAGATCGATTGCAGATCAACTAAAAAAAATTTCAAACCTTAGATTAGCGTTTATACCCGCCCTTGTCCAGTGCACACAGAATTTGGATGATTAGGAAATCGTTGTATGGTTATCGCATAAGTGAGCAAGAATTGGTACCGCCAGAACAGAAGAGGGAAGATTCACGCATCACCATGGAGACTGCCTGCGGGACTAGTCCGGAAGTCGTGGACATCGAAAGAACCTTCATTCGATGAAGGCGATGATGGTGACTGCGATCGATTCATGGTGTTTACAGCTGTGAAGTCGAGACGGCGAACTCCCATATGAGCCCGGCTCCATTCGTGAGAAACGCGCAGGCCGGGCGTATTTCAAATCCCCACGTCCGCGGCCCGTAAGTAGAGAACCGTGTTTATGGCGGAGGGGGCCACGACTGTCGGACTGATACGCAGAGACATGCGCATTTTACTTGGAAATACCGCCGCCTCCCAGCTGGCGGGAGCCTCCAGGCCCTAGCGGCGGGCCCGCCAAATGCCACGCTGCGGGGGCGGTGGGGGCGGCGATTCACGCGGCTGCGAGAGTCGCTGGGAGTGGGGGGCGCCGATGGGGGCGGGAAAAGGGACGCCGCACCAGCGGAAACACTGCGCGGACAATCTCTTTATGCAAATACGTGCAGACGGGGCCGCCCTGCTGCGAAAGGTGGAGTTTAAATAATGAAATCTAAAGGAGAATTCCTTCACGCCCCGCCTCCGTTATTAAATAAAACATGCCTGTGGGCCGGCAAACAAAACACTGCTTATAGACACAGTTCGCAAAGGGTAGCGTCAACGCCAGCGTACGCGTAGAACAATGAATGGCATCTGCCTATAATACTGACAGCGCATTCCAAGTAAGAGGCAGACCTTGAGCGCGTCTGTTGACAAACAACAAAAGAGTGAATGAGAAACAACACGTGATACTGCCAAACTACCAGAATTACTTACAAGCGTAAAAAAAAGAAAAAAAAAAGAAATTATTCCGCCGCTGACAGAGTATAGTAGACATCATTTCTACTTTCAGGATTAATTATGTTGAGATGTTAATATAATTGGCCATGAATAGAATAACTGATCGTAGCACGGATGCAGTACACAAACAACAGGATACAGAACCCTTATGAGGCTCACAATTAGTCATCTGCAATATAAATGGTTCAGATGGGTCTGAGCATTATGGGACTTAACATCTGAGGTCATCAGTCCCTTAGAATTTAGAACTACTCAAACCTAACTAACCTAAGGACATCACACACATCCATGACCGAGGCAGGATTCGAACCTGCGACCGTAGCGGTCGCGCGGTTCAAGACTGTCGCGCCTAGAACCGCTCGGTCACTCAGCCGGCTCCGCAATATACAGGGAGCATTATGGGACTTAACATCGGAGGTCATCAGTCCCTTAGAATTTACAACTACTTAAACTTAACTAACCTAAGGACATCACACACATCCATGCCCGAGGCAGGATTCGAACCTGCGACCGTAGCGGTCGCGCGGTTCTAGACTGTCGCGCCTAGAACCGCTCGGTCGCTCCGCCGGCTCCGCAATATACAGGGAGCACAGAAATGCCCTATAATATTACATGAGGTAATACTTGTTACAAGTAGACTAAAATGTCCTAAAGAGGGCAAAATTGCACAGGTAACACCAACATACATGAATGGAAACAATAGTAATCCGCTGAAATACAAGCCTACATCACTGACATCGATTTGCAGACGGATTTTGGAACATATACAATGTTCGAATATTATGAGATTGCTCAAGAAGAAATCTGTCTATTGGCACACAACTATAGCGAATTCAGAAAATAGAGGTTTGCTGAAACACAACTGGCTCTTTGTTCACACAAAGTAATCAGTGCTGTCCATCGGGGCCCTGTAGATGATCCCATATTTCTAGATTTGCGAAAGGCTGATGACACCATTCCTCACTAGCAGTTTTCAATCAAACAGCGTGTATTGTCTCAGTTGTACGATGAATCATTCCCTTTTAGTAAAGGCATAGTAATTGATGAGAACGTATGTAGTCAAACAGAAGCCAAACCTGGGGGGTCACCAAGAAAATCTTAGATGGCCTCTCCTTTCCTTAACATACGTAAACGATCAGGAGAAAACAGGCCTCTTAGATACTTTGTAGATGACACTGTCATCGACCAAAAAAATTGCTGCATGATTTAGACAAGATGTCTGTACCGTCTGGAAAAGAAGCAGTTAACTTTGCACAGTGAAAAAGTGCGAGGCGTTCCACATGAGTACTAAAAAGTTCTTACATCTCGGTTACACGATAAATCACACAAATTTAGAGGTTGTAAGTTTAACTAAATACTAAGGATTAAAATTACGAATAACCTAAACTGGCACCGTCATAAAGAAGATATTGTGACTAAGACCAACCAAAGACTTCCTTATTACTGGCAAAACCGAAGACGCAACCAATTAGAGACTGCATAAACTACGATTGCCCTCCCTCGCCTGGATTACTCCTGCGCGGTATGCCATCCTTAGAACATAAGATTTACAGAGGTCATCGAAAAAGTTCCTATTACACATTTCGATAAAATAAATATAGCACTAGAATACACTGGGACTGCTCTATCGAATGGGCACGTAAAATGCCGCTTTAAAGATCACTTTATTTATAACGCGAAACAAACCGACGTTTTCCATCGACAATGGACGTCGCGTGAACGCTGTGGTCAGCAGTCTTTGTTTGGGCTGACTCCAGCTGCGTATAGCAAAAGCTAAACTGCAGATGTCTGGCGAAGCACAAAAGAAAATGGATTTGACAACTCATAAGACTGGTATCCCATTTACAGAAAATGTCGTAGTTATTGTGTGTAAGTGCTACTCTGAGATAAAGACGAAAAAATGTTCAAATGTGTGTGAAATCTTATGGGACTAAACTGCTAAGGTCATCACTCCCTAAGCTTACACACTACTTAACCTGAATTATCCTAAGGACAAACACACACACCCATCCCGAGGGAGGACTCGAACCTCCGCCGGGACCAGCCGTGAGATAAAGACGTTGGCTGAGGTCGGGAAGTGATGGCGTGCCGCATCAAACGATTTAGAAGACTGATGGCCCCCAAAAAAGAAGAGTAGCCTCCAAGCGAAATAACACAGTAGTCTCGTGTTTAGGTTTCCCGCGGCATCAAGCAGTACACAAAGATAATTCCTTAAAAAGCTAACGACTGGTTCCTTTCCTTATCTTGTCCGAATTTAGAGAGTATCGTATCCATAATGACCACAACGTCGACGGCAGATTTTGAAAGTGTACGTATAATTTACTCCGTCAACTGCAGCAAACAATTTCCTAGTATATGTGAACAGTTCCTGAGACAGAAATGGGTGTAGGTGCTAGCGGTAGCCGGCCGGTGTGGCCGTGCGGTTCTAGGCGCTACAGTCTGGAACCGCGTGACCTATACGGTCGCAGGTTCGAATCCTGCCTGGGGCATGGATGTGTGTGATGTCTTTAGGTTAGTTAGGTTTAATTAGTTCTAAGTTCTAGGGGACTGATGACCCCAGATGTTAAGTCCCATAGTGCTCAGAGCCATTTGAACCATTTTTTTGCTAGCGGTAATTGCAGGATGACAAGGAAGTGTCGTGGGCGGAAGAGAAGTGGAATGTGACTTAGACTGAGAGAGAGAGAGAGAGAGAGAGAGAGACGGAGTCGTTCCAAGGTCAGACGGAAACAGCCGGAGGTTATGCAAACGGGCACAACCTGAGCGTCAAGCGAAGCGGCTGTTGACGGAGGAGAGGTCGAATGCTTTGCTTATTGATGTTCTGTGGCAAGCATTAAGCTATAAACTAACTTCGTGGAATCAGACGGTGCAGAGTCACAAGGAAATGACGTTGCAAGCAGCGGTATTGTTGAAGGAAACTAATCAAACACGGCTCGCGCGGGGCGACATAAGAAAATACGAATGGGAGCAGGAAAAATTACTACGTCATTCAAAAATTGAATGAGAGGCTATATAAAATACATTTATAATTTGTATTGTTGATGCATACCTGTGGCGGCCGGAGTGGCCGAGCGGTTCTAGGCGCTACAATCTGGAACTGCGCGACCGCTGCGGTCGCAGGTTCAAATCCTGCCTCGGGCATGGATGTGTGTGATGTCCTTAGGTTAGTTAGGTTTAAGTAGTTCTAAGTTCTACGGGACTGATGACCTCAGAAGTTAAGTCCCATAGTGCTCAGAGCCATTTGAACCATTTTTTTGCATTCCTGTATCATTTTCGTTTTGAGTCTGTACGTTACCCGCATCTGATTTCTCCACGCAGTTCGTGCATCAAAACAGAGCTGCATTTTGAAATGAAGGGTGCAATAGCACTGGTTGACTGACGCGTGTGTGGTCCGAAGTTGTCCCAAACAAGTGTCTCCGGCGGCGTTATTCTTGCACGGCGCTACGTCAGCGGAAGCGGCGCGGACGTCAAAGACGCGACGACAGATGTTTCGTGTGGCCGCCATATGTCACGCTGGCGCTCACGTAAGATGTTGACTCTATGACATACTGCCAAAACAAAGCTGCAGACATGCGATACACAGCCATTCAACGGTGTGTTTTCCTTTAGGCGACAAACGGCTTCAGAAAGGCAAACAAACAGATTCTCTACACCAACTTTGTCTTTAGGAAACAATACCGGAGAAAAACTCGTTTAAGTGTTGAGTAACCATTGCCCACTGGCGACACGTAATATTTGAATCGGTTTTCACTAACCGTAACTCGCAAAAGTTCGGTCCGTCACACGGAACCCGGGGTTCAATCACTGGAACTACAGATTCGCTAAGAATTTCTGCTGTGTGCGAGGGCTGTAAACGATCTATTTTAGCCTAGTGGGTGGGGACAAGAGAAGAGTAAACTGCGCATCTGCTTTGAAGAGCCAACATTAAATGACTGGGCCGGCCGTTGTGGCCAAGCGGTTCTAGGCGCTTCAGTCCGGAACCGCGCGACTGCTACGGTCGCAGGTTCGAATCCTGCCTCTGGCATGGATGTGTGTGATGTCCTTAGGCTAGTTAGGTTTAAGTAGTTCTAAGTTCTAGTGGGCTGATGATCTCAGATGTTAAGTCCCACAGTGCTTAGAGCTACTTGAACCATTTTTAAATGACTGGGATTCCACTGCGTTGAAAACACGGCCGCCCACTTCTCGAGTTCGATGATACTTTTGTGGTAATCCGTAACACTAACAACATGTTCTCAGACTGACTGCAGTTCTGTATGTGTAAGTGGTCGGTGGATTGCTTATGCCTGGAAATGACGACGAACAATGCATTAGTTGTGCGTAGCGGAGGTGACTGTCAGTAACAGATCCGAGTTTGGTGCGTTATTTACTTGACCTACAACTTTCTGAAGTGTCGCACACACAGTCATCTGAAATTATCCGCTTTTGCTGCATTAACTAAGGGAAACGGCAGACAATGTGAAAACAATCGTACATTATAATTTCTTCCATTGATTTTGCACAGTTAATTCAATATTTAAATTCTTTCTTCTGCATAAAATCCCACAGTAATTAAGTTTATTAGCTATAAATGTGCAGTAACAAACACATCTCACAAACCTCAAACTCAGAAGATAAGGAATGAAACAGAACTTTGACATGGATAAGCATGGTTTGTTTCATCAGGATTATATGGTAAGGTAGTAACCCTCCATCCTCACTCATTTCGAAGGTTCCGCTTTAGAACTGCAGGCATTGGGCTCGAAGTTATGGGTATCAAGAGAGGGCAACGTACCAATAGACTTCTTATGGGAAGTCGACGAAGGAGATAGGAATTGAGTGCCAATGTTCTAGCGGTCCTAGAATGTTCTAGACTTTTGCAGAACACACTCGTATTTTCCATTACGTTAGTGTGGTGGGGATGTCTTCCATCTCAGAAGACTATAATTATATAGTTAATGGCGAAACACGTGCGTCAGTATACTTTTGAAAATCAG
Source organism: Schistocerca piceifrons (assembly GCF_021461385.2). Taxonomy (NCBI): domain Eukaryota; kingdom Metazoa; phylum Arthropoda; class Insecta; order Orthoptera; family Acrididae; genus Schistocerca; species Schistocerca piceifrons. Next base: position 216,231,210 of record NC_060143.1, on the reverse strand, counting down.
TTGGAGCGGATCAAAGAAAAGTGAAAAAGATAGAAAAGTGAAATTAATTTAAGTGAAAGTGAACTGCTGAAAGAATGTCGTGTGACTAGGGCCTCCCGTCGGGTAGACCGTTCGCCGGGTGCAAGTCTTTCGATTTAACACCACTTTGGCGACTTGCGCGTCGATGGGGATGAAATGATGATGATTAGGACAACACAACACCGAGTCCCTGAGCGGAGAAAATCTCCGACACATCCGGGAATCGAACCCGGGCCTTTAGGATTGACGTTCTGTCGCGCCGAGCACTCAGCTAAGGTGGGCGGACGGTGAACTGCTGAAGATAGTGAATAACGTCTTGGCATTTTGATATGTTAAGTAATATTAACATTCAGTGGAATGTCGAAACGATAAAGAGGAGGAGGTGTTACCTGTGGAGGAACATTTTTACAATTTTTTTGAATGTTCGTTTTTACAATGGACTCGAATGTTCTCGAGTAATCTGGAATATTCTGAGGTGGCAAAAGGAAAGTTAAGACCAAGCAAAGAGTGTGTTTTTCAGTCAGTTGTAAATAAATATAATGAAATCTCGCAGCTGTATAAAATTACGGAATCTACATTATTGTTGCGATCTGTGTGATTGTATTTCCAACTTCAAAGCACGGCGTGTGCACGATAAATGCACAATTCTGACCTAGCATGAAGCAGTAATCCTGTACTCTTTAGTAAGAAAAAAATCCCAAACACAACAAAATATGAACCTGTAATTCTTAACATAGTACTAGAAAGTGACATTAACGTTGATCGGTAGGTTACATTTCAGAATGAAAGGTCCGCATCTGTCACCAGATATACAGCTTCAGAATTATTAAACTGCGTTAGTGAGTTTCTACGCAATCAGTTCTCCATGACAAATGTTTTCCTTAATGGCAGATGAATCTACAAGTGTTTCTAACCCGAGCGAATTACCTATTCCAGTTCGTTATGTTGTGTCTCTCCGTCTTTTGAAGTGAAGGAAAGGGTTTTGTGTCTGGACGAACTGATGAGTACCGCAGCTGAATCTGTATTAACAGCAGTTTATAGTGAACTAAAGAAACTAAAACTTCCTTCCAGCAAATTAGTAATATGCTCTTTCGACGGCGCTGTTAATTATAATGGTTCCGTCACCGGAATCTGCTCTAGTTAATCAGAGAAAGGGATGCACGAGTTGCCACACATTTGCTGCAGAGCACATGTTTCGTCAGTTGCCGTCACCAATCGCAAAAGTAAGTACCCTGCAAATAACACACATTACTTGCTGTTAAGGAAATTTATAAAGATTTTCGAGCTTCTCCTGGACGAGAAAATGTATTCCATGAAATTTAATGTGCTTTAGAATGACCTGTTTTAAAAATACCAGAAGCTGTTGACATCCACCCGTCACACAGTTTCTGCTATATTCCTGTGCTACCAGTCCATTATCACAGCTAGTGAATTTATACACGGGGGAGTTGTGGATTTAAGAAGTTTGGCACGAGGAATCTTACCATAAACGCTGAGTTACAATTCGATTGTAGGTTTAGTGATTTTGGACGGTATATTAAATGCCATCTCAAAATCATAGTAAGTAAACTTCTGGCTGGCTCTGAGCACTATGCGACTTAACTTCTGAGATCATCAGTCGCCGAGAACTTAGAACTAATGAAACCTAACTAACCTAAGGACATCACACACATCCATGCCCAAGGCAGGATTCGAACCTGCGACCGTAGCGGTCGCTCGGCTCCAGACTGTAGCGCCTAGAACCGCACCGCCACTCCGGCCGGCTAGTAAACTTGTGAAAATAGCAATCATTCAAAAGTTTTTTACAACACTCTGTATCAGTTTTTGGATCTCTGAAACATTAAAGACACATCGACTGCCGTTACGATTACGATGAACATAGTCCAGCAAATGAAACACTAAATAAAATTAAACAATTATAAGTGGACGCAACGGAAATTAAAAGAGTGCTATTCAAGGAGAACATAAGGAAATTTGTGATGCGTACGAATAATGAATTTGAGTAACGATATAATGACAAGGCTGTGAAAGTCATAGAACTAAGTGCATATTTTCAAAGTCTTAAAACAATTCAAGAATTTAGTGATAATGATCGCAAAGAACTGTGCTTGATTTTGGGCCTTAAAAATTTTGACGATGTTATTGCAGACTTGGGTTCTTTTAGGTATGTTGTTCGTAATAAATCAGAAGATTCGTCTTCTGATGTTGCTTCTATTATCTTAAGGGTGGACATCGGCTACAGAAGCACCAAGGACACTCGCTGAATGTGTGCTATGCATTCCCGTTTCCACTTCCAGTGTAGAAAGGTTATTCAGCACAACGAATAGAGTGATTACAAAATAAAGAAATTGGATGGGTCAAGATACGTTTCAAGCTTCTGTGAACAAGTTAACAGAAGGGGACGAGAAACCCACAGAAACTTTCATTAATGGTGTCATCAACGGATATGTTGTAAAAATGACTCGGCCCATTAGTTTGCTGCAAATGTTAGTTATTACATGCAATAATATTATTTAATTGATTCTCACAATTATATTCCTTGAGGGGAGTCATGAAAAACACCAAATCCACACAATTGTGAAGATACGGCAATGAAATTTTGGGCCATACTCTACATTAAATTAATACATTTACTGTTAAGTTCCTTGATTTATATGTACGTAACTTTTTTATTGAATTCAAATATTTTATGTTCACAAAAAATAAATGTACCTTTTCCTCAGAAAATGGAGAAGAAATTTCTACATTTTCTCTGTTTAATCTCTTTCCGTATAGTAAGCTTCTCTCATGAGGTTTTTTGAATACATCGAACAGGAGCACTTTAATAATATTAATGTAATACTCTAAGTACAAAATAAAATTCATGCAAAATTCAAAGCAGTTTCCCACCCTATCTCAGCTTACACATAGAATATGAAAATTTGTTCTTGAGGAAACGTTTATTTCACCTACGGAAATTAGTGCACAAAATTTCTTAATTCTAGCCTTCATAATTCTGAGAAAAACCATAATTTTCGGGAAATTCAATTTAATGTTCAACCTAACGTTTTTCTTGCATCACGTCTTCAAGAGGTCCCGGATTTACACTCAGGGTCCTCTTTCCCTTTAAGGCTTCTCTTCTTGTTTCTTGTTTTCTGCCTTCTTTCCTTTACCAGGTCTTCGGCTGACTTTGCAGCTGCAGAGAGGCGCTGAAAATCTATTTATCTCACGAAGTCTTGAGTGACGTTTTTAATCTTGAAGTCCATCTTCCAGTACCTTCATCCTCCATACGTTCCCATCATTAAATAGAAGAAATGCACCGTAAGCTGCAATTCCTGCAATTCTGATTGTTGTAGCAGATGATAAGGTGGTTTGAGGGCATCGTTTCCAGATGAGTGAATTTAGAGACTCATTTGGATTCTGCGTTTTACCATGAACACATTTCTTTTTTAGAAGTTCAGGATCCGGCAAAAACCTGGAAGTGTGCTTGACAACATCTAGGATACAATTTGGAAGCCTGTGCTTGTGGATGTAATTCACGAAATCGTTATTCACCGAGTTAGTATTGAAGTGTTTCTTCAAAAAGTGGGCGTGGCACGAAGGTCGCGTCACACATTTAATTATTTTTCAGGCACTTTGGATGTGATTTCATCCTTTAAGCTTTGGAAATCTGTCGTACAAGAGTTCTGCTAATAAATAAAAACTAAACTGAAAATTGACGTCAGTTTCATGAACGTAGCACCTTACTGGAATTAGTTGACTTATTCTGTACGCACTTAATACTTAGGCATAATTCAATTAAATATCAGAGATTAAGGGTAATTTTTAAATATTAGTACCGCTGCTGTTGTTTGTAGTGCGGTATCTACTAAAATTTTAAGTCCCCCTCCCAAGCTTAATAACCCCCACCCCAGAGTAAAGCGGCTGTATTCATCAACGTTCAGCGAGAATCGAATCAGGAACTTGCTTTGGCTGGCAATGCTCCTACCGATTGAGTTGTCCAAACACAACTGACGACCCATCCTCACAACCAGTACTTCTCTACCACTGTCTAACGATACAGAAGCTCTCCTTCATACCTTACTGGACTATATAGTGTCGTAGAGCGAAAATTAATTCTTGGTAGGCCTACTTCTTAAGGAGCAACCTTGTGATTTTGCAGCCGAGCTGATGTCATAATTTTTTGTGCGGTGTACGACGGTCTGTCTTCCTCAGATATAAGGTGTGTCGAGGCTGTTATTGATTCGTCATTCTCTTGACTCCAAGCAAACTGTGAAATGAGCAGACAGCGTGTCGCCCTTTTCTAACAGCAACTATTACAGATTAGACTACTCTGTAGTTTTGGCAAGTATGTATTTACAAAGAGAGCTAGGAGTGTGACAGTGAACTATAGAGGTATGACATTACTAAATATTGTACACACTATATGATCAAAACCATCCGGACACTTGTTAGTGGACATTACTATAGGATGTGTGCATTTTTTAGCATCGTGGTTGCTTGAGCTACGCTGGGGAATTTTCAGTTCAAAAAATGGTTCAGATGGCTCTAAGCACTATGGGACTTTACATCTGAGGTCATCAGTCCCCTAGACTTAGAACTACAAAACCTAACTAACCTAAGGACATAACACACACCCATGCCCGAGGCCGGATTCGAACCTGCGACAGTAGCAGCAGCGCGGTTGCGGACTGAAGCGCCTAGAACCGCTCGGCCACAGCGGCCGGCAAACTTTCAGGTTGGTTGGTTGGTTGTTTCGGGGAAGGAGACCAGACAGCGAGGTCATCGGTCTCATCGGATTAGGGAAGGACGGGAAAGGAAGTCGGCCGTGCCCTTTGAAAGGAACCATCCCGGCATTTGTCTGGAGCGATTTAGGGAAATCACGGAAAACCTAAATCAGGATGGCCGGACGCGGGATTGAACCGTCGTCCTCCCGAATGCGAGTCCAGTGTCGCAAACTTTCAGTCAGATGTCTAAATGCTTATGGACAAATGGCAACCAGCACTTCATTAAGAGAGGAAACCAGAGATAGTAGTCATGTCGTACTGTGGGGTATGGAGCGCAGTCGTTCTGATTCATCTCGAAGGTGTTCCATTGGTTTTAGGTCCGGACTCTGGTCAGTTTAGTCCATTTGAGGAATGTAAATGTCCACGGACGATCGTTGTCAGAGTTCGTCTCCAATAATCAGCAGTTGTGATGAGTTGCCAGCACATTAAACAGGTGGTGTAGCTGTACACAATGTTTCGACGATTTCAAATTTGAATCACACACAAACTAATCGTGCAGCAAAGTGGAACATTTTAGATGAGGTACAACAATCATTCAAGTCTACTTTTGAAATACTACATCGGACAAACCACACCATTCGCTGCTGCACAATACTCGAGGCATTGCGTCCAGGTTTTGAAAACATCATTCGTAACTGCTGGAGGAATTCTGGAAGTTTCATCGTGAAATCGATCTTTAAGAGCTGTTGCAAGCGTTTCTGTCGGTCTGAGTACAATCTCTCCTTCAAATAACCCCATTAGTAAAAGTCTGGCGTTGTTAAATCAGAAGAACGAGGCGGACATTTGACACAAGCGCGTTTGTAAATTATGCAGTTACCAAACGCTTCACGGAGAATGGAACTTTCTTACCCAATTCAATACTGTTCTACGTGGAGGAATTGGATATCGCGGCTTAGTCCTGAAATTCTTACGAATAGCATATTGCACGGGCTTCATACATTCGCCATGGCAACGGCCTTGCCGCAGTGGCGACACAGGTCCCCGTGAGATCACTGGAGTTAAGCGCTGTCGGACGTGGTCGGCACTTGGATGGGTGACCATCCAGGCAGCCATGCGCTTTTGCCATTTTTCAGGGTGCACTCAGCCTCTTGATGCCAATTGATGAGATATTCGACCGAATAGTAGCGGCTTCGGTCAAAAATACCATCTTACGACTGGGAGAGCGGTGTGCTGACCCCACGCCACTCCTATCCGCATCCTCCACAGAGGATGACACGGCGGTCGGATGGTCCCGGTAGGCCACTCGCGAACGCACAATGTTCCTTCGACCATTATGACATATGAGATGGAACTCGACAACCCGAATTGCTAATAGACGGCGGCACCGTCGCTCTACCTTGTTCTTAGCGCGAGTTATTCAAATTTGAAATCGTAAAAATATTGCGAAACGAACTGTAGTTTCAAGGGTTCACTGATATGTTTCAGTAATTCTGAATTGTTCCACCTGAACCAGTTTACCGATGGCCCTCTTCTTTTTGTGTTTTAAACGCTCTTTTTCACCGGAAGGAGATTTCGCCCTTCAGCACTCCAGTATTTCGTTTATCTTTTTTTCTTCTTTCCTTGTCTTTGAGTGGTCGCAGCTTGCATCTTTATGAAACAGGCGGTCTAACTACTTGACTTCGCCGGTGTTATGGGCCTGTGTACGTCAATGTGGGCCGCATTAAGATTTTTCGCGCTACTGGAGGCATTTAGCAGGGGTCGATGGAGGGGCGCTGTCGGAGTGGTTGGACGGTGCCAGGCGCCCGCCAGCACCTCAGCTCGGCTCAGCTCCGTTCCGAGGATCGATAGTCGCATTAGCGGCGGCTTCGCCACAGGCAGCGGCTGGCACCGCCACCGACGGAAAGTCGGGACCGACAATAGATCGCGTGAAGAGAGCTCCTCTCCACCTTACAGCAGCCGCCAACTAATAAGGCGCCGCCGCTGCCGCAGCCGCGCCCCACTGCATTGCATAAGAGAGGAGGCGCCAGGGAAGCCTCGTGTCTCTGGCGCAACTGCTGCACTACCCGACAGAAAACATGGCCGTGTTTCAATGTAGCTTCATACACGTTATAAGAAACCAATATTTTGTTGTGTTGGCTGAAGAGCCAACATTGTGTTACTACAGGAGGCCGAAATGCACGCGTTTTAGCTCACGCAGGCTGGCGTGAGGAGGGAAGAACTATACTGACGTGAGGTCTGGAAAATGCCAAGGAATTAGAATTCAGAAAGCGGACGTAATTAATTTGATACTTAACTTTAATCCATTAATGATGAACGTCGCTCTTGACGGTACATGATTCACAATATTATCTGTTCAGAATACAGTCTTGAAGATAGTACTTATAACTGAATATGGCGCCTTGCTAGGTCGTAGCAAATGCCGTAGCAGAAGGCTATGCTAAACTGTCGTCTCGGCAAAATGAGAGTGTATGTAGACAGTGAACCATCGCTAGCAAAGTCGGCTGTACAACTGGGGCGAGTGCTAGGGAGTCTCTCTAGACTGGACCTGCTGTGTGGCGGCGCTCGGTCTGCAATTCACTGATAGTGGCGACACGCGGGTCCAACGTATACTAACGGACCGCGGCCGATTTAAAGGCTACCACCTTGCAAGTGTGGTGTCTGGCGGTGACACCACATATTTAATGTAGTTTCTTGAGATAACCGAAATTTGCGATGCCACTTTATTTTTCAGTAATGTCCATTCCGATTTTCGACTACAAAGTACGAGGCTTGCGTTTCTCACATAATTACTGAATACACTGGTGCACTTACGAAGTTATACGCCTTTCAAAATTCATCCATTACGTAATAATGTTATTACGTGTTCCTGTTGTAAGGGTTGTGTTTTATACAGAAAATTGTAATTTTGGTAATATTTTGGATGTCACGAGGAAAAGTACAAGCTTCAATAGCATCTGAGTAATAGCGGGCAACATCTCTGCCAAAGACGTTCCGCTGCCAGAAACAGATAGTACAACCTCCGCTTGTGAGAGGTGTGCAGTCTTGGAGATAGAGATAGAGATAGAGAGAGAGAGAGAGAGAGAGAGAGAGAGAGACGTGTCCATTATAACTATCCGGGATGTTATGCCGTGGTCGGTTGATGAATTCTGTGTCGATTCCCAACGTTTCGTCTCCGACTGCGGGAGACATCTTCAAGGGGGTCCGTAGCTCGATGGAAGGTCCATCACACCCACTGGCTCGCTGCTGACTGCCGCTAAATTCCGTGTCCGCGCGCTCTGAAAACGTCAGTGGAATTGGCCGCTGTCCGTCGCCGTCGATCGCCGTTGCCATCTGCCAGTAGTGGACGGGTGGTACACATCTTTTTTAACACCGGCATCCATATACCGTTTAATTTCACGCCCTCCTCCTTTCGGTTGAAATTATTTGGGTGTTTAGCGATTTCGATTGCCTCCCTGTAGAGCCTTTCGTAATATCCGCTTGTGGCCGCTAGTATTTGCGTCTCCTCGAAACGAATATTGTGGTTCCCTGGCTGGAAAGCATGCTCCGCAACAGCTGATCGTTCCGTTTCTCCTCTTCTACAATTTCCCTTGTGCGCGGACACGGAATTTAGCGGCAGTCAGTAGCGAGCCAGTGGGTGTGTTGGACCTCCCATCGAGCTACGGACCCCCCTTGAAGATGTCTCCCGCAATCGGAGACGAAACGTTGGGAATCGACACAGAATTCATCAACCGACCACGGCATAACAGCTCGGATAATTATAATGGACATGATTTTCCAGCCGTGAAAGTCTATATTTTAGAGAGAGAGAGAGAGACAGAGGAGGAGGAGCAGGAGGAGAAGTCGAGTTGTGTCTTGTGATGGAGTAAGATTTGTTTAGGCCCTGAGAAAAATGATAAGGTTCAGAGGGAAGTAAAATATATGACTTTTATTGTAAGAAATAGAGTTTATATGCCTTTTTGTAAGAGGAAAGGTAATGTAACGTTCTGAATACAAGTATTTGTTTACAGCTAATGTCTGCGTTAGAGTTTTTTTATGCCAACTGGGACCATATCAGAAATTACCCGGACGATCTACGCCTCACCTTCCTTGTTCACAATAATCAGCAGAGGATTGACAAACTTGCTATAACATTTTATGGCAACAAGATTAATTATTCTGTAGCTGTTATTGTCTTGGAAGAACTGTGGTACTACAAGCCTAATTTGGATGACCTAGTGCGTCAGTTTAGGGACGCGTATCGAGAATATGTATTTATGCCAAACGGTATAAGGTGTGCAAACAGATATTTTGATTTTAGGCAAGGCCGCTATAGGCCGCTGTGGTATAATTATTAGAACCTCAATAAAATTACCTCAAAAGTCATACCTCAGACGCACAGCCGAAGGCCATCCTAGAAAATGGCCTCACTGGTAGTTAGGTCTCCTGATCGGGGTAGAAACAAATGTAGGCTTGTACACAAGTTATCAGAAGAGAAAGCGCATAACAATAATTTTCTTATGGATAAATTTAGGGAGAGATATTTTGTAAATTCGTTCGGAAGACTTCAAAAGGTAATGTAATAGCGCATTTGCCGAGACATCCAAGCGTTGTAGTTAATTTGGTCAGGGATATAGAATTGGCGACTTTTACGATAACGTAAAAACGTGTGATTTATTCATTTTTTTTCAAAGGTGGGTAGCATATTTCTGTGTAAGAAAGTAAACAGAATATGTTCAGGTTTTTCCACTGTTAATATAAAGTGAGTTTTTAATATTTGAAGTGTTAAAATGTTTTGTCTTAGTAATGTAAAATTTTGTTAATACAGTTACCTCGCTGTTTTCCGTCAATCAGCATTCGTCTCTTTATTTCAAGTTTCACGTATATAATTTTGCTTTCCCGAGTTTCTCAGTAACAGAACTTTAATTGACAATGATCACTGCAGTAATGAGTTTTGTTAGGACGGAAGTTTTGTGGATATCTCTATAGTTTAAAGCAAGCGTTCCACATCACATTGCTAGCAGTTCGAATGTCATTTGGAGACAGCAGCAGCACAGCATTTATTCGTTGCACAAACTGGTAGGCCATTTATAATTTACGTGTGAGACATTTTGCATTTCAACAGTGACATACTTTCGAGACAGGACATTTTTGGAAGTTATTTATACTTCATATTTTTCTCGCAGACAGACTGCTTGTGTTATTGCCGACAGGACAGTTTTCTTAAATTTAATAGAACAGACTGTACTCTCGCCATGAGCGTTGCAGTACGCAGTTTAATGTTGCATTTCTGATTAACTTTTGCATTGCTCATCTCACTTTTCAAGAATTACGAGATTATTTACGATCTCAAATACGAGCTTAACTGTTTCTCTAATCACGAGTTTAACTTCACGTTAGCACAAAGACAAAATACCGGTAAATATAACTATACATTACCATTCAACAAAAAGAAATTAGCCACTTTCATTATGTGATAATATTGTGTTACGAAAATCAGTTACTCTACAAATTTCACTTTCGAATGACGCAGATTTGTAGTTGAGTGTCTATGTATTCCAAATGCAATCTCGTTTTCATTTTTTCTTCTTGCTATCATTCATAACAAATGCCGCTTACATATGATTATTTAACAAATTTCAGTTTATGTAATTTAAAACAAAATTTTATTACTCGCTAAACAAAGAATTACTTTTGTTCCAGTGAAGTAGTTAACTTCTTCAGAAATAACTTATTTTGACACAAAAGCTAAATATAAACAAATCTAATTAAGTGACATGTTTTGGAAATTACTGAATTTACTTTCATAATTGCATAAAATTTCGTAGTTCCATAACATTTCTAAGAATTTCACATTCATAAAAAATATAATTTCCTTTAAATTTATCTCTTTTACTAAAAGCGGAAGTTGCGGCATTCATTAATTTGACTCACAGAAATATCTACATATTTTTTGAAAGAATACTGTTTTATACGTACCATGAAATTCGCGGTAAAGGTGTCATTTTAATTCAGTCACTTTAGTTCCTCAGTGCAGTACAGACACTTCTTGTGAGCTCTTAGACTGCTTATACAAGGTCTGACAGGTATAACTGCAGATATTTTACAGGTGTCTGAGGACGGTGTACTGGACGAGGCTCCACTAGTATTTACATCATTTGCAGACTAATAATCGTAGTCATTACAAGTCGGATGTTTTTAGGTTTGGTAAGTACCTCGAAGTACGTAGGGCAAGACCAAGCTCTGGGCAGCAGCTCAGGTGTTGAAGTGTAGATGCGTGGACGCAAAACAGTTAGCCTATACTGCAGGCGTAGTCCTTTTAATGTGTTGTATGACCATACAGAAGACCATAAGTTTGTGACATTTTTGTTAAAAGACTGTTCGAAGCAGAGAAAAAGAAACAGCCAGACCCATTACACCTTGTGCACTGAACATGTAGTCTTTTTTTCAATATTCATGATACAGTGCACATGAAAATGTTTGTAACTTATGTTAAGGCTGTTACATTCTAATGTCGTATGTGATCTTTGTGAACAATTTCGTGATGACTGAACATGAAAATAAAAATTGTAAAAACTGAAAGTCAACATTTTCCCTCAGTCTTCACAAAAACCCCAACTACTCATACTTTTATCAAGATTTAACACCTAGACCAGACATGGGCAACTTTTAGTGACCTGTGGGCGTGTTTCACGTATTTTCTTAAACTTGAGGCCGCCTCTTTACGTAACGCGACAACAACGCTCCTAACGCTTAAACGCTCCGATATGATAGCATCTCTTTCTTGGTGTGACACGCCAGCAAATTGGACCCCAAACACTATTTTTTTTCCTTTTGTCGAAAGTATATTCATTTTGTGTTCATTGCATCTTCAGATGTTTACATTTATTTATGCACCGTGAACGTCGTGTTCTTCACTTATGATGTTTTACAATAGCTGCCTGAAAAAACATCCGTTGCAAAATTTTACAACGCAATTCCTAAAGAAAAAACGTTCGTGACACGTTAATAAAATATATACATCTGCATATGAGATGTCGTCATGGGAAAATATAAAATCAAATGGTTCCAGATAATTCATCATAAATTACCTTCAGTTTTAATAGCAGCAGCATTTTAATGCGTCTACAACGGACAGGAATTATTTACTGATTTTAATACAAGGAATAATAGGAAATCAAAATACACAGTGAGAAACGCAGTTCCAGTTGAGACGCAGTTAGAAGGAACTTCATGATCTGTGCCCCAAGAAGGTCTTTTCAGTGTTTGAAATTTAGTGTGTGAGTATTCAGAAACACTATCAGCAATCAATTCTTAAATATGTGCCCAAAAATATTTTTTATGACTGATAGCACGAGTATGGGTTGTTTCTGTAGTACTAAAGACATTGTGCTCAAACTGGAAACGTTCTTCTTTTGGTTGTTTAAATACAGCGACGCCGAAATGACGTGCGCGGGAGGTAAACAAACTTTCATTGGTTTGAGACATGAACCGCAAACACGAGGCAACCCGAAAAATGCGCCCCGGACTGAGTAGAATGCGGGCGTTATCAGCACCTAATGGAGTTTGAAATGGGCTTGTCACGGGCTTGCCTTCGGCCGATCGGTAAAATCTACATCTGGATCTACGCGGATACTCTGAAAATCTCACTTAAGCGCTCAGCAGAGGTTTAATCGAACCACCTTAACAGTAATTCTCTGTTAATGAAATTTCGCGGAAAAAACGAAACACCTGTATCCATCCGTGCGAGCTCTGATTTCTCTAATTTTTTTATGATGATCGTTTCTCCCTACGTAGGTCGGCGTCAGCAAAATATTTTCGCTTTTGGAGGAGAAAGTTGGTGGTTCAAACTTCGTGAGAAGGTTCCGCAGCAATGAAAAACGCCTTTGTTTTAATGACGTCCATCCCAAAACCTGTATCATACCAGTCACACTGTCTCCTGTATTTCGCGATAATACAAAACGTTCTGCTCTTCTTTGACCTTTCTAGATGTACTTCGTTAATCGTATCTGGTAAGGATCCAAGATTGTGCACCAGTAGTCCAAAAGAGGATGGACAAGGGTAGAGTAGGCAGTCTCTTTAGTAGATATGTTATACTTCCTAAGTGTTCTGCCAATAAAACGGAGTCTTTCGTTTGCCTTCCCCACAACATTTTTTGTGTGTTCTTTCCGATTTAAGTTGTTCGTCATTGTAATATCCAGGTATTTCTTTGAATTTACGGCCTTTAGATCCGACTGATTTATCGTGTAACCGAAGTTTAAAGGATGCCTTTTAGCACTCATGTGGATGACCCCATACTTTTCATTATTTAGGGTAAACTGTAAATTTTCGCACTACACAGATATCTGTTCTAAATCGTTTTGCATTCTGTTTTGATCTACTGATAACTTTACTAGACAATACACTGCAGCATCATCTGCAAAGAACCTGCGACGCCTTCTCAGATTGTCTCCTATATCGTTTATGTAGGTAAGGGACAGCAGGAAGCCTCTAACACTATCTTGGGGGCGGCCCGAAATCAGTTCTGTTTTACTCGATGACTTTCCACCAGTTCCTATGAAATGTAACATCTCCGACAGCAAACCGCAAATTCAGACACATAACTGAGTCGGTATTCCATAAGCACGCAATTTACCTACAAGCCGCTTGTGTGGTACAGGGTCAAAAGCCTTCTGGGGTACAGAAATACGGAATCAACTTGAAATCCCTTGTCAATAACACTCAACACTTCTTGTGAGTAAAGATCTTGTTGTGTTTCAGAAGAACGATGTTTTCTAAACTCGTGTTGAGTGTGTGTCAAAAGACGGTTTTCTTCGAGGTAATCCATTATGTTCGAACAGAATATATGTTCCAAACTCCTGCTGCACATCGTCGTTGATGACATGGGCCCGTAATTTATTAGATTACTCCTATTACCTTTCTTGAATATTCGTGTGACCTGTGGAACTTTCCACTCTTTGGAAACGGATCTCTCCTCGAGCGAGCAGTTTTATATGATTGTTAAGTATGAAGCTACTGCGTCAGCATACTCTAAAAGGAACCTAATTGGTCTAGAGTCTGGACCGGAAGACTTGCTTTTATTAAGTGATTTAAGTTGATTCACTACTCCGAGGATAACTACTTCTACTCACGTTGGCAGCTGTTTTTGTTTCGAATTCTGGAATATTTACTTCATCTTCTTTTGTGGAGGAAACGAAGTCAGTATTCCAGAATTCGAATCAAGAACGACCGCCAACATGAGTAACATAGAAGCAGACATCCTCAGAGTAGTGAATATCCCTATTTGTGTGGCATTCGGGTGTGACATTGGTCCGTTGCAGGAATGCACGGAAAGGTGAGGGCAGGCATACTTTTTGTCAAGGTGCTGATGGACCAAGTCTGATTACCACGATGGATGGTCGACATATTGTGCACTAAGCACAACGTAGTCCTTTCACATCTGCGCCTGTCTTTTGAGAACAAGCATTGGACTAACTGTAGCATTCTTCGTCATACCGCACCGCTGGTCAGAGACTAACAACAGCCAGGGCACGGAATTATCATCTCATGCGAAGACGGTCATTAACACAACACAAACGGCTGCGTTTGTAGTGCTGCTGTGGTCGGGAAGCATGGACTGCTGATGAATAACGTCAAAATGTATTCATGGTTTAATACTACCCCATGATGGCGAGTATAGCGAATACTTGGGGAGAGGTTCCATTGTTCCATTGTTTTGGAGAGGTACAGTGTTGTTGCACCTGCCGTCATGACGCGGGGAACCATCAGGTACGGTTTCCGTATACGGCTGGTAGCGACTGAGGGCACTCTGACGCCAAATCGGTACCCCGTGGACATACCGCGTCCTCATCTGTTACCTTTCATACAACAGTATCATGGTGCTGCTTTTCAGTCCGATAATGCTCACCCACACACGAATAGTTTCTCTGAAACTGTCTGCGTGATGTTGAGACACTCTCGCAACCAGCAGGATTCGCAGACTTGCCCCGAATAAAAATGGTTCAAATGGCTCTGAGCACTATGGGACTCAACTGCTGTGGTCATAAGTCCCCTAGAACTTAGAACTACTTAAACCTAACTAACCTAAGGACATCACACACATCCATGCCCGAGGCAGGATTCGAACCTGCAACCGTAGCTGTCGTGCGGTTCCAGACTGTAGCGCCTTTAACCGCTCGGCCACTCCGGCCGGCTTGCCCCGAATAGAACGTGTCTTAGACCACCTTGGATGTCAACTCCGTCCCAGTGCTAGTATCCAGGATATGAAGAAGTTTACAACAGCTGAGGGCCAGATAGCCCCAAAAGAGGATACAGTGTCTATGACAGCCTTCTCAACCGATTCAGTGCAGACCAGAGAGCGTGCAACTCCATACTGTGAGGGGTCCACTTCTACGTGGAGCCAGATTTTGTTATGTAATTCATGGAAAAATGACGTGAAACGGTTGTCATATGTAGAAAAGATTGTATCTTTGACACCACTGAGCCAAAGATGTTGCCTGAGTGGCAGAATCGATTTTACGTGGGAGCGCGCAGAGCGCAGTAGCAGTTGCCTAGCACTCTGTTATAGGTAGGATATAAGACTTAAACCTAGGGGCTAGCTGTGAGAATTTAGTTGCTGGTCTATGGAAGCATGTTACAAAATGAAGTGACGAATGTTATTGTTTATGCCTGCACAGCCAATAAATGTTAGGTCGTAGTTATTCCTATAAAAGTGTGCATTATTAATTTGCGAGGCTATAAGGTTATCAAGAATTGAAGTGATACTGATCGTTAACAAATATTGACCACTATCCACTGCAATTATACAGTAGATGAGTAATGAATTTATACTGTATCTCAAAGAAAAGCAACTGGAACAAATTCGTAAAGTAATGAAATTTTGTATATTTAGATTTAAGTACGCAGCAACACGATATGTAGATTTGGCCGAGTTTACAATGTAGGAACCAAGTATTTTCCATCAGATTTAATTTATAGGTTGATTAGGTATATCCGATTTGTAACATTTTGTCTGTTTTGTAATCCTGATAAAGAGTAGTTAATTTTGGAATCTAGCTCGTCAAGCGATGTCACACTCTTTCTCATATAACAATCCAAGTATTTTTAATTACGACAGTAAGAGAGAATTGTAGAACAGTTGAGAAGTTCACTGATTCTGAAGTTAATGTAAAATGTTTCATATCAGATTTTGTGAAGGCGAATACAATTTTAAAACTGCAGCTTTCGGTCTTAACACATCCCCTTATCAGCTCCTCACCATCTTCCATGTCGTGTGTATTTAAATCCAATGAATATATTTCTGAAAGAAAGAATTGTTCAATCAGAATCAGGAAAATATTAATGTGCCAGAATCAGAAAAGTGTTAATGTTTGTAACAGTTTCAGTGCGGGCAGCATTGCGCAGCGCTGAGCCAATATCCGGTATTTTCACTGAACATATGCGAGGATATTCATTTATCAACCAATCTACTGAAATTATTTGTATGGAGGTATTTTACGGCCAGCAATGCACTTCGCTGTGATAAGACTGAATATTTTCTACGCTTACTGTGGAGGTAATACCTATATTACATCTGTTGCGACTCTAGAGCTAAGGAAAATTTATTTCATTGTTGATTTGCACAGGAAATTTTGTCTGTTTATTGTACAGGGCCGTAGAACTCGGTGCTCAGGAGACTGTGTAAATTTCAGAGGGATTGATTTCATTATGGGCACTGCATTCTGTTTTTCCAAATTAAGTTTTTTTTATTACGTTAGAACTGATTAAGCACACCATTTGCTCAACAACACATCACACAGTAAATTTGAATAACACAAACATTTCGCATTTCATATTCATTGGCAAACAAACACACAAATCTTTTAAAGAACGTTACACTTATTCAAAGAACTGTACAATACTGCCGAGTTCTTTCTAAAATTGACTCGATTTTGTAATATCTGAAATTACGTCGTATAACCATCCAGCCCGTGAAGTTTCATTTCTGAGTGTTTAACTCTTTTTTAAGGCAGTTTTCTTCTCTCGCCAAACGGGAACCGACAAAGTTCTTCAAAATTCTACATCTACATCCATACTCTGCAATTCTCTGTGAGGTGCATGGAAGAGGGTAGTTCCCATTGTAACAGTCATATCTGTTTTCCATTTACGCATGGAGAGCAGTGAGAATGACAGTTACACGACATCGTGCGCATGGTAGCTAGTCCAATCTTGTTTTCGTGATATCTCTGAGGGAACGATACACAGAGGGTCGGGGTATATTCCTAAATTCACCACTTAAAGTTGGTTCTTGAAACTTACTATGTAGAAAATGGCTCTGAGCACTATGGGACTCAACTTCTGAGGTCATTAATCCCCTAGAACTCAGAACTAGTTAAACCTAACTAACCTAAGGACATCACAAACATCCATGCCCGAGGCAGGATTCGAACCTGCGACCGTAGCGGTCTTGCGGTTCCAGACTGCAGCGCCTTTAACCGCACGGCCACTTCGGCCGGCTTACTAAGTAGACAGTCATGGAATAATTTGTCGTGATATTCAAGCCATTTCAATTCTTTCAGTATGTCCGTGACACTCTTCCATGGATCCACCAAACCAGTCATTATTCGAGTTACACCTCCTTGTAAACGTCCAATATCTTCCATTGTACTATCTGGTATGGTTTCCACACACTTGATCAGTATTCTAGGATGCGTCGCACCAGTGGTTTGTAAGCAGTCTTGCTGACCGCGTTTCCCTGCTCTTCCACCAAGGAACTGAAATCTGCGACCTGTTTTACTTACGAACCATTCTATGTGATTGTTCCATTTTATATCCCTACGAACAGTTTAATCAAGATATTTATAGATGTTGTCCGTTTCCAACTGTGAGTCATTGCTATTTTAGTCATAGGATGCTGTATTTTTCGTATTACGAAATGTAAAATTTTATTTCTTTGAACATTTAAAGTAAATCAACAAGCTTTGTATAACTTTGAAATCTTATCAACATCTGACAATATTTTAGCAACTTTTTCCACACAGTACTTCATTACAGATAACTTGGTCATCTGCGAAAAGTTCGAAGTAGCTATGAATATTACCTGCAAGTTCATTAGTTAAAGGTCTTAACAACTTATCTGGGCACACGCGAAGTTACTTTTGCTTCTCGATGAGTCTCCATCCAAGATAACACGCTGCCTTGTCCGAGCTAAGGTATCCTCATTCACTCATACAATCATGATATCCCGTACATTAGTGTTTACGATAATAATCTTCAAATATCTGAGGTGCACTTAATTATGGCTACAGATTTAGTGATTTAATACATCAATACGACTTTCCATTTTTGCAATATTTCCAGTGCAAGTTTTAGGTAATTCACCCTGTATAATGCACACATCAAAAAAAGTTCTGCATGTCCTTCGTTCCGGAACCTGTACAGAAAACTGGAATAGAGATTAACATAAACATCATTTTCGCACTTTTTATCGCTCATGAAAACCACACATTGCATGTTGTACCACCATATAGCGAGACCTTCAGAGGTGGTGGTCCAGAATGCTTTACACACCGGTACCTCTAATACTCAGTACAACGTCCTCTTGCAGTGATGCATGCCCGTATTCGTCGTAGCATACTATCCACAAGTTCATCAAGGCACTGTTGGTCCAGACTCTCCTACTCCTCAACGGCAATCCGGCGTAGATCCCTCAGAGTGGTTGGAGGGTCACGTCGTCCACACCCCTTTTCAATCTATCCCAGGCATTGCGAGACCTTAACTTCTCCCGGCGAATTGAATGTTCAAATAACTTGTCACAGGAGACTATCAAGAGTCTTAATTCTTACTGTGCTGTACCACCTAGATTATATGGCCTCCCTAAGGACCATAAAGAGGCTGTCCCTTTGAGGCCTATTGTTTCTAACATTGGTGCTCTGACAACATCTTGCTAGTTTGTTGAGCCAACTAGTAGGCAGGTGTGAACAACACATTAAGAACCCTGCAGATTTCTTACGTCGATTGCAGGGATTGCGTTTAAATGACTCTGATATTTTAGTCAGTTTTGATGTGGTTTCTCTTTTCACTCGCGTTCCTCTCTCTGAATCCTTGCATCTAATTGAGGTTAAGTTTGGTGTCGAGTTAACAAATTTGTTTCTACATGTTCTGACTTCCACCTACTTTTTATTCCATGGTCAGTACTACGAACAGAATGATGGAGTTGCAATGGAAAGCCCGTTTTCACCTATTGTTTATGGAGGCCTTTGAGGAACGTGCATTGGAGTCACCTACCTTGAAACCTGCGTGTTTTTTCAGATACGTAGACGATACTTTTGTTGTTCGGCCTCATGGAAGTGAGAATTTAAACCAGTTTTTGGAACACCTGAATTCAATCCACCCGAATATTCAGTTCGCTATGGAGGTGGAAAAGAACGGATGCCTTCCCTTCCTTGATGTGTTGGTCAGAAGGAAGACTGATGGTACGTTGGGACATTCTGTATATAGGAAGCCTACCCACACTGACTTGTATCTGCGAGCTGATAGTTGCCACCATCCAGCTCGGCGTGAAGGAGTTCTTCGTATTTTGGTTCTCAGGGCCCACGTTATCTCATACCGTGAAAGTTTGGCAGCTGAGCTATCACACCTCGAAGTCTCCTTTCGTCAGAATGATTATAGTGAGAGGCAGATCAAACGTGCGTTGCGCTATCAGCCTTCTGTGCAACGGGTGAGTGGCGATAGCACCGAAGTGGCACCAAAGTCTACTGCCTTTTTGCCTTACGCAGGAAGCAATTCCAACAGGATTGGCCGTATTTTGCGGAAATACGACGTGAAATGTGTTATTCGACCATCTTCTAAGATTAAGGCACTGTTAGGTTCCGTAAAAGATGACCTTGGTTTGCGTAAGGCTGATGTCTATCGTATTCCTTGCAGTTGTGGCATGTCATATATTGGTCAGACAATCAGGACTGTGGAAGACCGGTGTATTGATCATAAGCGTCACACACGCCTACAACAGCCTAGTAAATCCGCTATTGCAGAACATTGCCTTGACACCGGTCATCGTATGGAATCCAACAACACGGAGATTTTGGCTTGCACGTCTTGCTATTGGAATAGTGTTATTAAGGAAGCTGTTGAAATCAAACTATCAAACAACCTTATAAACAGAGATGGTGGATTTTATTTAAATGCTGCTTGGAATCCGGCTCTGTCTCTCATAAAAAAACAGAGGGACAGAATAAGTGCTACCTCACCTGTTGATTAATAGTCTCCATCGATATTTCTGATGTTGGTTATCTTTGGTTGTGTGTTGACTCTGCGGTTACTTGTTCTGTGTGTGGTATCTTCCTTGTTTCTCCTCTGTGAACCGAGGTATTAAATTCCCTTTCACACTGCTTCCTCCTTGCAGCTGTGCCTTGAGAATGGCAGGGTGTGCTCCTGTCGAAATATCGGTGGTGGTCGACGACGTCACCCGGCAGCAAACCCGTAAGTTATTCGAATAAAACGGCTCCGAGCCCTATGGGACTTAACTTCTGAGGTCATCAGTCCCCTAGAACTTAGAACTACTTAAACCTAACTAACCTAAGGACATCACGCAAATCCATGCCCGAGGCAGGATTCGAACCTGCGACCGTAGCGGTCGCGCGGCTCCAGAATGTAGCGCCTAGAACTTCTCGGCCACTCGGGCCGGCTTATTTGAATATCCCAGTCATATTCGATAGGGTTCATGTCTGAAGAACATGCTGGCCACTCTAGTCGAGCGATGACGTTATCCTGAAGGAAGTCATTCGCAAGATGTGCACGATGGGGGTGCGAATTTTTGTCCATGAAGACGAATGCCGCGCCAATATGCTGCTGATATGGTTGCACTAGCGGTCGGAGGATGCCATTCACGTATCGTACAGCCGTTACGTGCCTTCCATGACCACCAGCGGCGTACGGTGGCCCCACATAATTCCACCCAAAAGCTGCAGGGAACCTCCACCTTGTTGCACTCGTTGGACAGTGTGTCTAAGGCGTTCAGCTTCACCGGGTTGTCTCCAAACACGTCTCCGACGATTGTCTGGTTAAAGGCAATGCGACTCTCATCAGTGAAGAGAACGTGATGCCACTCCTGAGCGGTGCATTCGGCACGGTGTCGGGCTCGTTTGTAACGCGCTGCATAGTGTCGTGGTTGCAAAGATGGACCTCACCATGGACGTCGGGAGTGAAGTTGCGCATCATGCAGCCTATTGCGCACAGTTTGAGACGTATCACGACGTCCTGTGGCTGCACGAAAAGCATTATTAAACATGGTGGCGTTGCTGTCAGGATTCCTCCGAGCCCTAATCCGTAGGTAATGGTCATGCACTGCAGTAATAGCCCTCGAGTGGTCTGAGTGAGACATGTCATCGACAGTTCCTGTCTCCCTGTATCTCCTCCATGTCCGAAAAACATCGCTTTGGTTCACTCTGCGACGCCTGGACACTTCCCTTGTTGAGAGCCCTTCCTGCCACAAAGTAACAATTCGGACGCGATCGAACCGCGGTATTAACCGTCTAGGCGTGGTTGGACTACAGACAGCACGAGGTGTGTACCTCCTTTCTGGTAAAACTGGAACCGATCGGCTGTCGGGTCCCCTCTGTCTAATAGGCGCTGTTCATGCATGGCTGTTTACATCTTTCGGCGGGTTTAGTGACATCTCTGAACAGTCAAAGGGACTGTGTCTGTGATAACAATATCCACAGTCAACGTCTGTCCTCAGGAATTCTGGGAAATGGTATGATGCAAAACTATTTGTGATGTGTGTATTTCGAAATATGTTGCATGACAGTTTAAGACAAAATCAGGCACATAACAAAGTGTATTTAACTCCTTCTGTTCACGTTGGATGTTAGTGCCCTTGCAGACAATACAGCCGTTCAAAAGATACCTGCCGAAACAATTCGGACACCGCTTATAATGTGGAGCTAACCACTAGATATCACGATAAGAGGACCCGCCACTATAAAAGAAGGCTGGCACTATTGTGATGTCAGTGGAGAAGCAATATGGCACGAGAACCGGCCAGTCAAGAAAGCTTAATGAATTCGAACGTGGAGTAGTCACGGAATACAACGTGAGTAAAAAGTCCACCAGGGGCATACCAACTCTTTCATAGATACCCGAATCGTCTGCTGGTGAGCGTTTGTAAACTGGAAACGCGAGTGAACAGCCACAGTTAAACGAAGACCAGGCAGGCGTCATGTACTGAAGAATTGGGAACGTCGAGTATTGTAGATGCAGTCTGCAAAAATCGCGTGAAATCAGTGGAAGAAACTGAATTCCAAAGCGCTATGAGGCTGCGCGTAGGGGGCTGAAAAGAATGGGGTACAATGATCGAGCAACTCCCCATAAGCCACGCATTTATGTAGTCAGTGCTTAGCGATGCTTGACGTGGTGTAAACAGCAACGCCACCAGTCAGTGGATGACTGTAAACAAATGGTTTCCAGTGATGAATCACACTATTCCCTGTGGCAATCCGATGGAAGGATTTGAGTAGTCCGCAGCTCGTGGTCGTGCGGTAGCGTTCTCGCTTCCCGCGCCCGGGTTCCCGGGTTCGATTCCTGGCGGGGTCAGGGATTTTCTCTGCCTCGTGATGACTGGGTGTTGTGTGCTGTCCGTAGGTTAGTTAGGTTTAAGCAGTTCTAAGTTCTAGGGGACTGATGACCATAGATGTTAAGTCCCATAGTGCTCAGAGCCATTTTTGATTTGAGTAGTGAAGTACGGAGTAGCCGTGTCACGGTATGGACGTGTTCACCGTGATTACGGTGTGGTCTTGTTATTACGCTTAAAAATACGAGTACACTAAATGCGCAAGGATACGAATAAATTTTAGAGCATCAGAGGAACAGTTCGTAGAAGGGACTACATCAACAACCTGTCAAAGTGGCGTCTGTGAGGCAATGGTTTGTGCACGGTAGCATAACTGAAATGGACTGGTCTGGTCAGAGTCCCGACCTGAACCCAGTGGAACATCTTTTGGATGAGTCGGAACTTCGACTTTGTTCCAGACAATGAAAGTGTCCCCTGCTGAGTTCAAGCAGTCTTGTGGGCAAACGGTGGACGCACTCCATATTAATGAAGACTAAGATGTTTTCGGATACTTTTGATCACATAGTGTTTTTCGCACACCAGGTAGAATAGTTTCGTCACGGCTACCTCTTTCAAAGACCTCAATGCTTCTGAGGAAATGTCGTCTACTGCAGGGGCCGTGTTCCGACTCTTTCAGCGCTGTCTCAGATTCTTCTCACGGTATCGTATCTCCCATGTCACCTTAATTAACTTCGTGTGCCATTTGTATAATATTGTCTTCATGTGGAATTCCCTTTTATATGCCTTCTATACACCCACCCGCCAGGTTAGCCGAGAGCGCTAATGCGCTGCTTCCTGGACTCGGGTAGGCACGCCGGCCCCAGATCGAATCCGCCCAGAGGATTAACGACGGAGGCCAGAGTGCTGGCGAGGCTGGATGTGGTTTTTAGGCGGTTTTCCACATCCCACTAGGTTAATACCGGGCTGGTCCCCACGCCCTGCCTCAGTTACACGGCTCGCAGACATCTGCAAACATTCACACTATTCCATGGATTCATGGCTTACCCTAGACGCAGACAGTTGGGGTACACTAATTCTCTCCCAGTGGGGGGCGGGGGGGGGGGGGCATGTACGGGGTGGCGGCAGCAAGGGCATCCGGCCACCCCTTGAATTAACCTTGTCAAATCCGATTAACCATGCCGACCCTGCGTCACTGCGGGAAACAGGCACAAACAAAAGAAAAGAAGAAAGATGCCTTCTATACATCCCTTCGACCTTTCAGCCTGCCTTTCTTTGCTTTGTATTGGCTCGCCATCTGAAGTCTTGATATTCTTACAGTGCTTCTCTTTACACCTAAGATCTCTTTTTAATTTTGTTGTAAGTAACATCTATCTTTCCTCTAGCCATGCATGCTTTTGCTGCCTTGCATTTGTACTCCAGCCATACATGCTTAGCCTTTTGCACTTCCTCTCGACCTCCATGTTTTAGACACTTGTACTTAGCCGGCCAGTGGGGAATTGCGGTTCTAGGCCCTTCAGTCTGGAACCGCGTGACCGATACGGCCGCAGGTTCGAATCCTGCCTGGGGCATGCATGTGTGTGATATCCTTAGGTTAGTTAGGTTTAAGTAGTTCTACCTTCTAGGGGACTGATGACCTCAGAAGTTCAGTCCCATATTGCTCAGAGCCATTTGAACCATTTTTGAACACTTGTACTTCCGTTAACCTGGTTTGCGTACTGCATTTTGGCATTTCGTCAATTAAGCACAAAATCTTGTGTGCCATTTCATATCCAACAAATAACGGACAAAATCCACGTCTCCCCATCGGCCCCGGGAAATCATATTTTGTAAACAATTACCAACGATGTGCCGATCCATAAAAAGCAGAAGGTGTCTCGATAGCTTTGGGAATGTATAACAGAATTAATGCTCGCCACAAATTCTGTCGGCGCTAGGGTCAGGTTAGGGCCAAATCACGTGTGATTCGATACATTTAAAACAGCTGCATTATAAACAGTACTGACATTCAGTTAACTGTATAGTGCGGCTTTGCGAAGGACAATACAATTGTCTGCTTCCAAGAAATAGTAGCAAACGGGATCCGTTTATAGTTTAGAGACAACCGCACTAGAACTCAAAGGTCGATTACTTAGCCACCACATAAAGACTTTTGTTACAATCAATAAGCGTTTCATATGCGACGGATAATATGAATTAAATACATCACAGCGTTACTGTTGAGCTTACATATTTTTACAAGGCCATTTTAGCATTCTCGCGCTCTGCCTCTTCCGCAAGACTGAGAACGCACTACTTTTTTTTCTTTTTTGTGCAACATTAAGGTGGAGTTTACCACCGTCCCACTGCGGCATGTTCTGTTACTACAAGCACTAACTGCAGCTTCCTGTTCCCGCTGCCTCACAAACTCACATCCTCCCTGTGAGAGGGTTAGAGTATGAGTACACGGATAGTATTCCCCGCAGAGAGAAAATTAGTCGGTTACGAGGAAAAGCTGAAAATTCAGCACCAAGTGAAACTTAACAGCGCACTGCTGTTACGCGCAATTAACTGTGCAGTACGGCTTCACTGACGGAGTTCAGGTGGCAAAACAGAATTTCATATGTGGTTTCTAAGAAACTATTTACGTTGGTGTCACGGCTGCACATCGACATTGGCTTGAGCCGCACTTCATGCGAAAGCATGACAGGGACGAACAGGAAAGTACAAAGGGGGAGACATTATCGTAGCTTTCTCACGGTGCATATCGACGTAGAACCGTTACTTCATCAGAATTCAGTATACTGCTTGCGAGCATAATTTTTATTTAGCTTGCTAGTATATAATTTAAACACAAAGAATAACTTTCAAACTTACGATATTTGTCAGTATTGTTGTGGTTGAACAAGTTTTCCGCATTTCACCAGCAGTTGTGATTACAGGACGTCTCTAATTTATTTTCTGCGCTCATCTCTTCTCCTCCATCACTAATTAGAAATATTCCTTTCCCTCATTGGCGACCAAATCCCTTCAGCCAACTATTAACAGGTCGCCCCGTTTTTCTTCTTCCATTTGGTACCCGATCGACGATATATTTTCGGTAGAATTTCTTCTTACTACTTTTGACATGCCTATACCATAATAATTGTTTCTGTTGAATAAAAGCTGTAACTGATTTTTGTCTAAACTTCTGAATCACTTGTAATAATGCCACCTACTATAGCTACAATTATTCTCGATTTTGTGTCCATTGTTATCTGCTTATGTAATGGAACTCTGTTTAATTAAGAAATAGTAATCCTTCCCGAATTTATTCATGATCAGATTTCTTTGTAACGTTTACCATAATTTACAATAAAGACGATGTGCTTGAACTATTTTCTTCGGAAATATTTTTGAAAGCCGGAAAAATCTGAAAAGTTATACATCCACCAGAACTAGTGTCTGATTTTCTTCTACTCCTATTTCGTTGTATTCTTGTCGTCAGTAACGTTTAATAATTTTTCGATAATGCCAGCTGAGGGTACTCGTATCTGTTATACCCGTATGGTTTTTACAATAAACTTTGTTTTCCTTTCTTCCGCCTTAATGAAACATAACGTATTTCCAAAACACTTGGTATACCCTCCCAACATAACTATTTTTCATTTATACTTCTTAATAGCTCATGTAATTTATGAGCATCAGTATTTCGTAATTTCTTAGGAATGCTTCCTATGTTAATAGCTTTTTAATTTTTTAAAGACTTAACTATTTCACCACTCATAAATCCAGATCGAATTAGTTATCTGTTTAGTCTTTCGTTGGGCCGCTGCATTTGCAAATCTTCTGTTACCAGTTCTAAAATATTTTCCTCAAGAGTCGTGGTGCAAATGGGCAAGAATTCATAACAACCATAATCTCTCACGCGATTATTGCACAAAGTTACATGAGCGCGCCAAAATCACACGTAGCTCGTTACCCTTGGCGATTTTTCTCTTGCTACTCCCACTGTCAACTGTAGCTGCAATCTTGCAATATTCATCATCTGGTAGCAGGTTGGAGAAACACACAGTGACTATCACAAGTAAGTAGTACCCATTATAACACACAGGGCTAGTGCATAAGTTCGAAGCGTTTTTCCATAAGTTGATAATCACAACAGATAAAAATAACAGGACTTTAGTCACGAATAATATATTTTTCTTCACTATTTACAACAGTCTGCCAACGCTGGGGTAGCTTTTTGATTCCGCGACTGTAGAAATCTCTTTGTTTTGTGGCGGAAAAATCTTCGATCCATATTCGGGGTGCATTTTCATCTGGAAAGTAAGTTCGTTGAGGGCTGTCCGACAGAGAGCGGGAAAGGATGAAATCTGACGGCGCAAGATCAGATGAAAAAGGTGGGTTCGGAATGACTACCCAACCAAACTCTTCTACAGAGTTTTTGTCAGTCTGGCTAAACGTGGGCTTGCGTTATCATGAGGTAGCACCACTTCACGCAGTTTTACTGGTCATTGTTCCTGGATTGCGCCTGCAAGACGTCTCAGTGGTCGACAATACATGTCAGTAGTGATGGGTACACCGCACCGTCGCTTTTCCACCTGATGCACAGCATTACCTTTTGTAGATGCTCGCAGGTCTTTGTATGGGGAATTGGTGCTTTGTTTGGGCTGAACCATTCCTTTGTTTTTCTTATGATAGCATAAAGAAGCCCCCCCACTCCCTCACCCCTTGGAACGAAGGACCTTGCCGTTGGTGGGGAGGCTTGCGTGCCTCAGCGATACAGATAGCCGTACCGTAGGTGCAATCACAACGGAGGGGTATCTGTTGAGAGGCCAGACAAACGTGTGGTTCCTGAAGAGGGGCAGCAGCCTTTTCAGTAGTTACAGGGGCAACAGTCTGGATGATTGACTGATCTGGCCTTGTAACACTAACCAAAACGGCCTTGCTGTGCTGGTACTGCGAACGGCTGAAGGCAAGGGGAAACTACAGCCGTAATGTTTCCCGAGGACATGCAGCTTTACAGTATGGTTAAATGATAATAACGTCCTCTTGGGTAAAATATTCCGGAGGTAAAATAGTCCCCCATTCGGATCGCCGGGCGGGGGCTACTCAGGACGACGTTGTTATCAGGAGAAAGAAAACTGGCGTTCTACGGATCGGAGCGTGGAATGTCAGATCCCTTAATCGGACCAAATTTAAAAAGCTCTGTGCGTCAAAATGCTTTTAAAAATTTTAAATGCGAAATGGATAGGTTAAAGTTAGATATAGTGGGAATTAGTGAAGTTCGGTGGCAGCAGGAACAAGATTCTGGTCAGGTGAATATAGGGTTATAAATACAAAATCAAATAGGGGTAATGCAGGAGTAGGTTTAATAATGAATAGGAGAATTGGAATGCGGGTAAGCTACTACAAACAGCACAGTGAACGCATTATTGTGGCCAAGACAGATACGAAGCCCACGACTACCACAGCAGTACAAGTTTATATGCCAACTAGCTCCACAGATGGCGAAGAGATTGATGAAATGTATGATGAGATAAAAGAAGTTATTCAGATAGTAAAAGGAGACGAAAATTTAATAGTCATGGGTGACTGGAACTTGATAGTAGGGAAAGGAAGAGAAGGAATCGTAGTAGATGAATATGGAATGGGAGGAAGGAATGAGAGAGGAAGGCGCTTGGTAGAATTTTGCACAGAGCATAACTTAACCATAGCTAACACTTGGTTCAAGAATCATAAAAGGAGGTTGTATACATGGAAGAAGCCTGGAGGTACTGGAAGGTGTCAGATAGATTACATAATGGTAAGACAGAGATTCAGAAACCAGGTTTTAAATTCTAAGACATTTCCAGGGGCAGATGCGGACTCTGACCACATTCTATTGGTTATGAACTGTAGATTAAAACTGAAGAAACTGCAAAAAGGTAGGAATTTGAGGAGATGGGACCTGGATAAACTGAAAGAACCAGAGGTTGTAGAGAGCTTCAGGATGGGCATTAGGGAACGATTGACAAGAATGGGGGGGAAAGAAATACAGTAGAAGAAGAATGGGTGGCTTTGAGAGATGAAATAATGAAAGTAGCAGAGGATCAAGTAGGTAAAAAGACGAGTACTAATAGAAATCCTTGGGTAACAGAAGATATATTGAATTTAATTGATGAAAGGAAAAAATATAAAAATGCAATAAATGAAGCAGACAAAAAAGAATACAAAAGTCTCAAAAACGAGATCGACAGGAAGTGCAAAATGGCTAAGGAGGGATGGCTAGAGGACAAATGTAAGGATGTAGAGGCGCATATCACTAGGGGAAAGATAGATACTGCCTACAGGAAAATTAAAGAGACCTTTGTAGAAAAGAGAACCACTTGCATGAATATCAAGAGCTCAGATGGAAACCCAGTTCTAAGCAAAGAAGGGAAAGCAGATAGGTGGAAGGAGTGTATAGAGGATCTATACAAGGGCGATGTTCTTGAGGACAATATTATAGAAATGGAATAGAATGTAGATGAAGATGAAATAGGAGATATGAAACTGCGTGAAGAGTTTGACAGAGCACCAAAAGACCTAAGTCGAAACAAGGCCCCGGGAGTAGACAACATTCCATTAGAACTACTGACAGTCGTGGGAGAGCCAGGCCTAACAAAACTCTACCATCTTGTGAGCAAGATGTATGAGACAGGCGAAATACCCTCAGACTTCAAGAACAATATAATAATTCCAATCCCAAAGAAAGCAGGTGCTGACAGATGTGAAAATTTCTGAACTATCAGTTTAATAAGTCACGGCTGCAAAATACTAACACGAATTCTTTACAGACGAATGGAAAAACTGGTAGAAGCCGACCTCGGGGAAGATCAGTTTGGATTCCGTAGAAATATGGGAACACGTGAGGCAATACTGACCCTACGACTTATTTTAGAAAATAGATCAAGGAAAGGCAAACACACATTTCTCGCATTTGTAGACTTAGAGAAAGCTTTTGACAATGTTGACTGGAATACTCTCAAATTCTGAAGGTGGCAGTGGTAAAATACAGGGAGCGAAAGGCTATTTACACTTTGTACAGAAACCAGATGGCAGCTATAAGAGTCGAGGGGCATGAAAGGGAAGCAGCGGTTGGGAAGGGAGTGAGACAGGGTTGTAGCCTCTCCCCGATGTTATTCAAGTTGTATATTGAGAAAACAGTAAAGGAAACAAAAGAAAAATTCGGAGCAGGAATTAAAATCCCTGGAGAAGAAATAAAAACTTTGAGGTATTCTGTCAGAGACAGCAAAGGACCTCAAAGATGAGCTGAACGGAATCGACAGTGTCTTGAAAGGAGGATATAAGATGAACATCATCAAAAGCAAAACGACGATAATGGAATGTAGTCGAATTAAATCGGGTGATGCTGAGGGAATTAGATTACGAAATGAGACACTTAAAGTAGTAAATGTGTTTTGCTATTTAAGGAGCAAAATAACTGATGATGGTCGAAGTAGAGAGGATATAAAATGTAGACTGGCAATGGCAAGGGAAGCGTTTCTGAAGAAGAGAAATTTGTTAACATCGAGTACAGATTTAAGTGTCAGGAAGTTGTTTCTGAAAGTATTTGTATGGAGTTTAGCCACGTATGGAAGTGAAACGTGGACGATAAATAGTTTAGACAAGAAGAGAATAGAAGCTTTCGAAATGTGGTGCTACAGAAAAATGCTGAAAATTAGATGGGTAGAAGACATAACTAATGAGGAGGTATTGAATAGAACTGCAGGGAAGAGAAATTTGTGGCGCATCTTGACTAGAAGAAGGGATCGGTTGGTAGGGCGTATTCTGAGGCATCAAGGGATCACCAATTTAGTATTGGAGGGCAGCGTGGAGGGTAAAAATCGTAGAGGGAGACCAACAGATGAATACACTACACAGATTCAGAAGGATGTAGGTTGCAGTAAGAACTGGGAGATGAAGAAGCTTGCACAGGATTGAGTAGCATGGAGAGCTGCATCAAACGAGTCTCTGGACTGAAGACCATAACAACAACAGCATAAAGACACCATTTCTACAGGATTTATACAGCATATGAATGGTCGGTGTTGTTCATGAGCAAGTTGGTGACAAGCAAGCAGAGATCCATTTATGGACACACGCTTTTTTGTGTGATTTTGGCTCACAGCATGCGGTACCCACACATCAGATTTTTGAACCTTCCGCATTTCATCCAAATGTCGCACGATGGTGGAACGATCGCAGTTCTTCGCATTTCCCAGTTCTCGAGTACACTGGGATGAATCTTTGTTGATTAATGGGTTTAAACGATCTTCATCAAACCCCGAAGTTCTTCCTGAACGTGCAGTGTCACTAATATCAAAACGATTCGCCTTAAAACGAGAAAACCATTTTCTTTCCGTGCTTTGTCGAATGGCGTTATCCCCATACACGATGCAAATGTTTGTGGCTGCCTCCACTGCTATCATCCCTCTATTGAAGACAAAACGAATAACGTCGTAAATGTTCCGATTTCTCGACTTCGCAATCCATTTTCTAGTGTCCACAGCTCCATTCACTATCTCCAAATGATAAAATGACTAAATGTGAACTTAAATAACAATAGCGAACGACATAAAAAACACAAAACAACAACGTTACAAACTTATGAACCAACCTAATACTTCTAAATCCGTTCACAACGGAGTTTGATTACATTCATCATATACAAGGGTTGGAACTTAAATAGTGGCAACTATCTATTCACAACCGATACAAAAGAGTTACATGTTTGGACCTGTTGCTGTCCTTCAGAGTAGTCACCAGAGTGGTGTAGAACCCGTGGCCAGCGATGAGGAAGGCGTAGTATACCGTCAGCAGAGCCTGTTCTGTTGATGGCGTGAATGGAGCGGTCTTAAGTTATGGTGATTCTCATGTACGACTGTGATGGTGTTATCCTAACGCATTACGTTCCTCCACGGTAAATCGTCAATGCACAGTATGATTGTCCGTTTTTGGAACATCACTCCGACCAGCTTTGCGAAAGAAGCGGCGACACTTTCTGCGCAACCCACCCATCATTTTGCACAACGGGCGGGCCCACACAGCGCAAGCTGTGGCTGCTCTGTTCGGTCGATGGGACTCGGAAGTACTGTACCATCCACTATACTCCCCGGACTTAAGTCATTGTGACTTTGATTCGATTTAGAAGAGGAACCACTTCGTGACATTCGCTTCAGAACTGTTCCAGAGAGTCGACAGACAATAGACCGCTCCATTCGCACCATCAACAGAACAGGCTCTGCTAACGGTATACTACGCCTTCCACATCGCAGGCAACGGGTTCCACACAACGCTGGTGACTACTTTGAAGGACGGTAACAGGTACAAACACGTAACTCTTTTGCATCAGTTGTGAATAAATAGTTGCCACTATTTAAGTTCCAACCTTCGTAAATTTTCTTTGCCTCTCGGTCACGTAATCTGTTGCAGGCATAATGTAGTCTATTGTCTTAGTAATGAAACGCTCTGTTTGACTACTATCACCACAGTCCCACACACTGTAATTGCTTGCCGTGGATTCGATAGGCCGCACTGTTCTTGCAATTAAGGTCAGTTCAACTGACAGTACTATCAATTATTCTCACGAGGGTAGGCATGACCGGTGAGCGACGCACCTGACGGAATGATCTTGTGGCACGATATTCGAAAGAGTCCCCAATCGTGAAATGTAATGAACTAATAATACGGCTCTCTTTTACATAAATTCTCTGTTTTACTCGAATTATATCAAATCGGCGCCGTTGATCCCGTAACAATCGCAATGCGGCTGAGTGTTGCCTCTCGGCACGATACACGCGTTCGGTATTTTCACTTTTGCCGCGCCGTGTAGCCGCGCGATCAAGGGCGCTTGCACGGTTTGCGCTACCCCCCCGACGGAGGTTAGGTTCGAGTCCTCCCTTGGTCATGGGAGTGTATGTTGACCTTAGCGTAAGTTAGTTTAAGTTGGATTAAGTAGTGTGTAAACCTACGGACCGATGACTTCAGCAGTTTGGTCCTATAGGAACTTACCACAAATTTTCACTTCCTAAATAAGTCAGTGCTATCGAGCCATGTAAAATACGTAGCTTTCATGGTGAAGACCTTAATTACTTCATCAATGTACCGTTGTTTACGTTTCACATCCGAGACGTCGCCACTGCTAGTGACGCACACTACGGATACTAACCCACGACTCTCTACAACTGCGTACAGTGCTGTTCAGAGATGTGGCTATCAATACAGTCGCAGGGTAGGCAGTGATATTACTGTATGCTTGGAATGGATAACGTACAGGTGTGCGAAACTTAAGGACTGAAGTAACTTCCGCACGATGTGTCATTGCTCGATGGAACTTGGACCACTCATAGAAAGAAACCATACCTCATAGTGCAGATGGTAACTGAAAGAATTACGCGATGAGACGAAGAGAAATGACACTTTCATTCAAAGATTAGATTCAAGACACTGATATTCTTGACGAACCAATGGACATCGGAAAAGGAGGGACATGGTTCATAACAGGGTTGTGATTACCACTGACGGCAATGCATGCTCTGCAGCATGTTACCGCAAGGCTGGTAAGGAGTTGTTATGGTAGGGTGTTCCACTCCTCCACCTGCTTGGTTGACAGTTGTTGGATGCTCGTTGGCGTACGTGGAAGTGCTGCCGTACGTCTCCCTAACACAAACCACGCGTGCTTGATGAGATCTAAGTCTGGATACGGGCAGGCCAGTTCATTCACAGAACATCGTCTCAACCCACGGACTCCTCCAACTGAGCAGATTGATACGGTCGTGCGTTGTCGTCCATATAATTGAAGTGAGGGCCGAACGCACGGTGGAAAACACATACACGGGGGATGGAGTATAGTGTCAGAATAACTTCGACCAGTGAATTTACCGAGCTCAGAGGTTTTGAGGTCAGTTTGCCCATGCAACAATAAGTATTCCTGTAGCACAACACGTGGACAACTAAAACGATCGTTTTCTACAATGTCGGACAAACCCACACATGGCGAGAAATGGGGACACCTAACTCACTCAGGAAAATTGTCGGTCATTATCCTTTCGGTCATCAATGTTGCATGGGTGCACTGATCTCCAGATCTTTGAATACAGTATATTCACCGGTCAACGTTTTTGTGAAACTGCTCCTTCGCAACGTGCGTCTTTTCTAGGTTGCACAAGTCCCTGACTTCATTTTTATGAAGGGCAATGCACGACTACATCGAACTGCGCAGGAGCGGCAACTCTTGGAACTAGAGGACATTCGGTAAATGAACTGGCATGCCCGTTGCCCAAACTTAAATCCCATCGAGCACATGTGGGATCCACATCCACCATAGACCATCCAGCAATGGCAATCCGCGCTTGTGGAAAAATGAAAATTCTTACACCAAGAAAGCCTTGCCAACCTTGTGGCCTTCATGGGAGCACATTGTACAGAATCCATTGCCGTTAGTGGTGATCACACGACCTATTAAGAACAATTTCCAGCCGTTTGTAAGGCCCAGTGCACATTGTGAATTGCGGTGAAATTAGTGTAGTTATTATCTTTGAATAAAAGTGTAATTTCTGTTTGTCTCGTTGTGTACTACATTCAGTTACTTTCTGTACCATACAATACCAGTTCTTTTCGTGTATGGTCCAAGTTTCATCGAGCTACGTTAGTTGGCAGTGACACTTATGCGCTAGTTACTTTCGTCCTAAGTTGTGCACAGCAGTGTATAATATGCTCTATGTGATGCCACAGCAAGGCACCACACTGCTAGGTTGTAGGCTTCAAATCGGCCGCCGTCCGTCAGTACACATCGGTCCCGCGAGTCGCCACTGTCGACGCTAGCAGACCGAGCGCCGCCACTCGGCTGGCCTTACAAGACAAGCTAGCGCACTGCCCAGTTCTACAATCGACTTTAATAGGAATGGTTCACTCGTTATAGCTTCAGAGATCTCATTTGCCGAGACGCCAGTTAGCATAGCCTTCAGCTAAGTCAGTAGCTACGACCTAGCCAGGCGTCACATACATTTTGTGCATTGCCAAATGATCTATATGTGTGTGAAGCAATCAGAACTGTAAAGAAGTATTCGCAGTTCAGTCTATAACTGCACTTGTAAATATAATTGTACAAAGTCAAGATCGACATTCACAGCAGATGCTGAATTAAAGCTAAGTATTTAATTGTATTCCTGTTGTAAGTAAGCTGTCAAGGTTTTTATGTTGGTAACACCACGTACCGCTCTGTATGAAAATCACTGACTGTGCTGGGTGCAGTCTGTAGGTGGTTGGCATTGTTGAAATATTCGCTATTCTAGTGTTGGGCCGTTGGATGTGAACAGCGCGTAGCGTTGTGCAGTTGCGAGGTGAGCCGCCAGCAGTGGTGGATGTGGGGAGAGAGATGGCAGAATTTTGAGAGCGGATGATCTGGACGTGTGTCCATCAGAAAGAGTAAATTTGTAAGACTGGATGTCATGAACTGATATATATATATATACTTTTGAACACTATTAAGGTAAATACATTGTTTGTTCTCTATCAAAATCTTTCATTTGCTGACTATGCCTATCAGTAGTTAGTGCCTTCAGTAGTTAGAATCTTTTATTTAGCTGGCAGTAGTGGCGCTCGCTGTATTGCAGTAGTTCGAGTAACGAAAATTTTTGTGAGGTAAGTGATTCATGAAAGGTATAGGTTATTGTTAGTCAGGGCCATTCTTTTGTAGGGGTTGTTGAAAGTCAGATTGCGTTGCGCAAAAAATATTGTGTGTCAGTTTAGTGTTGATAAGAATAAGTAAATAGAGAAATATCTGAGTACGTTCAATTCTGCTCAGCTGTTTGAAAATCAAATAACGTAAGGGATTTACCAGCACTGTAATTCATAAATATTTCTAAGGGGACGTTTCACTGTCTAATAACTTTCTAATCACCTAAGATGTTCTAGATACATCCCGTCATGTATAGTTCATTGATCCTTACGTCAACCTACGTGAACAACGATTGCAATTAATGGCCACACCTCGTGATCAGAGTAAGAGACAAATTGCGTGACTCAGCCGGGTCACCCTTTTTCCATGAGGCCCGTAGTTCCGCCTCATACACAACACTTTACTTTTTTAGAATTTTATCTAAAATTATTGGTTGTTTCCATTGTTTATGTATTAATGTTCCCTGAAATATTATACTATTTTTTTCAATCGACTGCAGCGAAGTACTCGTACCTGTAAGAAATGGTTCTGGGTGATGATTTGGTAAAGCAATATCACACATTTTTCCTGCGTACAAATTATTCTACTGTTTTTCATTGGATAGTGCCACAGTTACGTGAAATGGTGCTTGTGTCTGAACTCCCGAAGTGTTAAGTGGCTACAGTGAATACCTTTATATTATGACGAAAATATTAAGCGTAGCGCACAATCGATATTAGTCCCGAGTGTACTCGCGATGTCAGGAAACAGTTATGGGGAACCCAATGCAGACAAGCTTGTCATCGTATTTAATCTTGTTGTCACAGGCAGTTACGACTCCACAAAGACCTGGTCTCGTACATATAGTGCTGTGCCTACCGCTACAGAGCCCCCTACCTTCGTCCCCCCCCTCT
Organism: Schistocerca piceifrons; assembly: GCF_021461385.2. Taxonomy (NCBI): domain Eukaryota; kingdom Metazoa; phylum Arthropoda; class Insecta; order Orthoptera; family Acrididae; genus Schistocerca; species Schistocerca piceifrons. The sequence goes on along the minus strand of NC_060143.1, from coordinate 216,195,408 downwards.
CTCTCTCTCTCTCTCTCTCTCACACACACACACACACACACACACACACACACACATATCCACACCCCTTGCTGTGCGTTGATTAAAGCCGGCTCCCGCGGTGCACAGCCGTTGCTGTTCGTCTCTCGCGAACTACACAATTACGGCGACGTCTCCTGACGGTGACGAGGCGAAAGCGGCCCACCGACGCCGAGCCCTACGCCAATGCAGGCGCCCCGACGCCCACCCTACGCAGCAGACAGGCAGCAGCGGGAACTCAGCACCTCGCCAGTCCTTTGCTGCTCACATGGCGTAACATTTCCGAAACGTTTCTGATAAATCAGCGGCCTTACTTTGTTGACCAACAGTGAGAGTTGCCAAAAAATGTGACTCCCAAAGTTCTCATTGCCACAGTGCGTTATCTCTCTGTTTCCGCTGACTTGACAAGAATGTGGAAGAGTGAAAACTTGTATACTTTTTGAAAAGAATGGTCCAAACGGCTCTAAGCACTGTGGGACTTAACATCAGAGGTCGTCAGTCACCTAGACTTACACTATTGGCCATAAAAATTGCTACACCAAGAAGAAACGCAGATGATAAACGGGTATTCATTGGAAAAAAATATTATACTAGAACTGACATGTGATTACATTTTCACGCAATTTGGGTGCATAGATCCAGATTAATCAGTACCCAGAACAACCACCTCTGGCTGTAATAATGGCCTTGATACGCCTGGGCATTGAGTCAAACAGAGCTTAGATGGCGTGTACAGGTACAGCTGCCCATGCAGCTTCAACACGATACCACAGTTCATCAAGAGTAGTGATTGGCGTATTGCGACGAGCCAGTTGCTCGGCCACCATTGACCAGACGTTTTCAATAGGTGAGAGATCTGGTGAATGTGCTGGCCACGGCAGCAGTCGAACATTTTCTGGATCCCGAAAGGCCCGTACAGGACCTTCAACATACGGTCGTGCATTATATAGCCTGAAATGTAGGCTTTCGCAGGGATCGAATAAAGGGTAGAGCCACGGGTCGTAACACATCTGAAATGTAACGTCCACTGCCCAAAGTGCCGTCAATGCGAACAAGAGGTGACCGAGACGTGTAACCAATGGCACCCCATACCATCACGCCGGGTGATATGCCAGTATGACGATGACGAATACTCGCTTCCAATGTGCGTTCACCGCGATGTCGCCAAACACGGATGCGACCATCATGATGCTGTAAACAGAACCTGGATTCATCCGAAAAAATGACGTTTTGCCATTCATGCACCCAGGTTCGTCGCTGAGTACACCATCGCAGGCGCTCCTGTCTCTGGTGCAGCATCAAGGGTAACCGCAGTCGTGGTCTCCGAGCTCATAGTCCATACTGCTTCAAACGTCGTCGAACTGTTCATGCAGATGGTTGTTGTCTTGCAAACGTCCCCATCTGTTGACTGAGGGATCGAGACGTGGATGCACGATCCGTTACAGCTATGCGGATAAGATGCGTGTCATCTCGACTGCTAGTGATACGAGGCCGTTGAATCCAGCACGGCATTCCGTATTACCCTCCTGAACCCACCGATTCCATTCTCTGCTAACAGTCATTGGATATCGACCAACGCGAGCAGCAATGTCGCGATACGGTAAATCGCAATGGCGATAGGCTACAATCCGACCTTTATCAAAGTCGGAAACGTGATGCTACGCATTTCTCTTCCTTACACGAGGCATGAAAACAACGTTTCACCAGGCAACGCCGATCAACTGCTGTTTGTGTGTGAGAAATGGGTTGGAAACTTTCCTCATGTCAGCACGTTGTAGGTGTCGCCACCGGCGCCAACGTTGTGTGAATGCTCTGAAAAGCTAATCATTTGCATATCGCAACATCTTCATCCTGTCGGTTAAATTTCCCGTCAGTAGAATGTCATCTTCGTGATGTAGCAATTTTAATGGCCAGAAGTGTAGAACTACTTAAACCTAACTAACCTGAGGACATCACACACAGCCTTGCCGGAGGCAGAATTCGAAACTGCGACCGTAGCAGCACCATGGTTCCGGACTGAAGCGCCTAGAACAGCTCGGCCACAGCGGCTGGCCTTACTTTTTGCACCCGAAATCCAGTACACTGCACCCTCTCAGGAAACGTTGTTACTATGTAACTGTCCCGCATGAACACAAAACAGTGTGAACATCTAATAGCACAGTAATACACCTAAAAGTATTCAGCCCCATTTTGAAACCAGCAAAGACAGCACTAAAAGTGGACAAAAATATGAAAATATCGCGAGGAATGCACGCAGATGCTAACCACCACATGATGTTGTACTTGACCTGTAACGGCACCTGTGCAAGGTTCTCAGTACGTTGAAAGTGTCCGTCATGATGAGAAAAGTGTCCTGTGTAGGTGCTAGCGCGTTATGTAGAAGCTCACTCCATTGGAACGTGCGCAAACTGTTGTTGCTCGTATGGTGGGTGCTCCCGTAACCAAGATGGCCCAACTGTGTGGTGTTACAAGAGACACGGTATCGAAAATCTCTACCGCAAACGGGGAAAACGGGAAAACACCAAACGCTAAGCCGCAGCGCCGACAGAAGTGTGCGATCAGTGATGGTGACAGACGTCATTGAAGAATATGTTTACTAAAATGAGACGACGACTATTACAAAAGTCACTGCGAACCCTTACAACACCAAAAAAGCACGAAGGGAGCTCCGGACACAGGTAACTGCAGGGCGGACTAGAATTCCAAGAACACTCATCAGTGATTCAAATGTCCGTAACAGGAGACCGTGATGCATAAGCCATAAACCATTCACTATCGAGCAATGGAGGACTGTCATTTGGTCGGCTGAGTCTTGTTTCACACTGTTTTCAACTCCTGACCGAGATTACGTCCCAAGTGTGAGACTCGGCGGGGCTTTGGTGACGAATTGGGCAGCCATGTCGTGGTAGTCCAAGTCCTCAATGGTCACTCTGCAAGCTCGCATTACTGACGTTTCTACGATTCTGTGGCCATTTTGGCTGATCAGATCCGTCCCGTGGTGCAAAGTTTGTTCCCTAGTGGTGATGATCTGTTTTATCTTAACCCTTTCAGATCCTCTGGCTACAATTGTGTACATTAACTTTTACAGTCTGTAAGCTGCAACAACAGTATTTCTTCCCTTGGCGAACCTGAGCTACACACTTGTAAAAGTCCAACCTTTTCATCATGCGCAAGTGCTACCAACCGTTGGGCATCACTATAAAAATATCAGCAAATCAATGTAGCAACGAATAGCAACTCGTGACCACTAGAATGCATGGTTCGTTATATTCCAGTGTATAATTGAATAATGTTGTTCTTCTTTTACATGGAAATTACTGAATGATGATTTTACTATTTATTACAATACAGAATGTTTCATAATTAGTTATTTTAATCCTTAAAGTGAAGCCAAGTGAACAAAGTACGTTTCCGAAGCGGGTACATATTTTTGTATAAATCTTGCTCCTAAAATCATTAAAAAGTCACCTAGGACCACTACCACAAAAAGAAAAAATTTTCTTCCTCCAGAATAAATTCGGGTCTGAAAGGGTTAATATGATGTGACTAAAGCGTTAGTTATACATGCGATGCATGCAGACAATGTACAGCTTTCCAATGTTGGTTTCACAAATGCTTGACAATGGTAATTAGTTGAAATTAGTTAATCGCATGATTAAACAAAAATCACGTTACAGTGTACTACGGAGCATATTTACGTTTCTTAAACATCTGGTAGCTGTGGATCCCCACAAACACAAAATTTTAACCATTGCAATACGAAGGAGAGGGGTACTTTATCCCCACTTTTGAAAATAATGTAATCTAATCAGTTAATTTATATTTTAAATTTTTGAAAAAATATTTATTGTTTTTACCGAATTCTCCTACTAGATTACCTACATGTTTTAAAATTTTAAGTTAAACTTAACCCAAAATTTGAATTTTAATACTAGACGTCACTTTCTCAATGAACGTCGTATTCAGTATTCCCAGGTTCAGCGGAAATGAGACACTTAAAGTAGTAAAGGAGTTTTGCTATTTGGGGAGCAAAATAACTGATGATGGTCGAAGTAGAGAGGATATAAAATTTAGACTGGCAATGGCAAGGAAAGCGTTTCCGAAGAACAGAAATTTGTTAACATCGAATATAGATTTAAGTGTCAGAAAGTCGTTTCTGAAAGTATTTTTTCTGGAGTGTAGCTATGCATGGAAGTGAAACATGGACGATAAATAGTTTAGACAAGAAGAGAATAGAAGCTTTCGAAATTTGGTGCTACAGAAGAATGCTGAAGATTAGATGGGTAGATCATATAACTAATGAGGAGGTATTGAGTAAAATTGGGGAGAAGAGGAGTTTGTGGCACAACTTGACAAGAAGAAAGGACCGGTTGGTAGGACATGTTCTGAGGCATCAAGGGATCACAAAATTTAGCACTGGATGGCAGCGTGGAGGGTAAAAATCGTAGCGGGAGACCAAGAGATGAATAATCTAAGCAGATTCAGAAGGATGTAGACTGCAGTAGGTACTGGGAGATGAAGAAGCTGCACATGATAGAGTAGCATGGAGAGCTGCATCAAACCAGTCTCAGGACTGAAGACCACAACAACAACAACAACAACAGGTTCAGTGCACTACTTACACATCAATATCTGTTCAAAAATTATGTTGAGAGGAAACCTCAACAATAGTGAATCAAATATGAATTTCTAAATTTTTTTAGTGGTGGTCATAAAGTCGGTGCAACACGTTATAGAAAGTGCGTTGATATTGCTAAGAAAGTGCTAAAAGGTATTTTTAGTTTGTTGACCCTGCTTACACATCAGTACCTCTCTAAAATGTGTGTTGTTAATATAATTCAACGGCAATTGGTAAATTTGGATTTTTTAAAATACTTTTTTAGGGTGGTCATAAATATAACGTGTCTCACGATCGAGTATTCAGAGCAAGACAAAGCATAAGAACATTTCAGTCATCATCTTAACAAGCTACTTAACTAGCTAGCTTAGTGGTAAGTCACTGATCTAGCATACGTGAGGACGTCGGTTCAGGTATACGGCTGGCCATCCAAAGTTGAGCTTCCCATGACTTTCCTAATTGCCTCTGAACGTAAATGGCCGATTTTCTTCTCAATTGTTCGCCAATCAAAACTAATATTCCGTCTCTAATGAACTCTTCGTTAATGGCACATTAAATTCTAATCTTACCATGTTTTCGATACAAAGCTCTGGTCCAATGAAGTACACATAAATGCAATGCGTCTGTTAGGCAAATGAAACTTCGAAAAAGAAAGTGAGTTGACGGAAGTCGCAGCCGTTGCAATAAAATATTCTGGATATAACATTTTGTAAAGGAACGCGATCCACACTGTCATCCTACGGTTATTTCCATCCTAGAATTCAGTTCACCGTTTGACTGAGTACATGCCACTATTCTTGTGGAAGAAATTCCAGGCCATCAAAAATCCTACAGCAATACAGAATGGGTTTATCACTTGTCAGGGTTTGACATGAAGTCTTAGATAAAGCTCCATATGAACTAGCGTAAGACAGGGTTGTGTAGTCTCGCCTTTTCCGCTTATCGCAATCAACATCAGTATAGCTTCCGGAAAGATGGGGTGCAAGGGGATTATTGTTGGAAGTGTTTTGACAACGTGTAGTACACTAGGGGCGCGATCAAACTAATGGGAGATCCAGACGATAGCGGCAAAGAAAAGAACTGGTGGTACGTCGTTTAACCGTGGAGATAACAAGGCAGTTCCAGGGATGGAAGCAGTGGAAATCGTCAGATGAGATACTCGTATCCTGTTAGCTCATTGTCTCAAAGGTAACCAAAAACTCAGCCCTCAATATTTTCCACGTGTTGCTGATCTGCACCCAACAGAAATGGGCTTACCGGTGTTTTCACCCTCTTCAGTCATCACCGAGCAGTGGAGCGCAATCGTTGACACAGCACATGTTTTCCAGGGAAGCGTGTTTTCGTTCCAGAATAATAACTTTGCTTTAGGTTTTGCACGGAGACCCAAAATCTCTTCAGTTCGCTGCAAGGATGAGCAAGCTTTCGGTGTACTTCACTTACGTAACCAACGGAGCTGGTAGTTTTCTTAGTCATCTTAATAAGAACGAGATGTCACACTTTATAATTCTTCGACCAGCTTCATAAGGCTACATAACGCGAGAGCCTGGAAAATCCGGAGTAACGTAGGAGATTTTGGTTACTAAGTCCAATTTTATGTTACGTCAGAAGCGAAAGGCCATAATTTTGTGTCTAGGCTTCTCAGTGTACAAGCTTCTAAGTAACTCTCATAACTCAATGGTCTACTCTGTGAATAGAAAGTTAATAAATATTAAGACAATCGGTAGCCTGTAAGTTTAACAATTGCACGCTCTGAAATTTTGATCCACGTTATGTGCAAATGTGAAAAAGAATTGCACAGAATTAGTGATGATAATAGCTACAAGATCAATTTTTCGTTTCATTTCAATGGATGTTGGATCCATTTACCTGAAACGACTGCAATAACTTCACAAGTAAATGCACTGTAATTCCTTACATTATCCTTAGAGGCGGTAAAGAAATGTGTACCAGGGGCTCGAAGCCAATCAGTTCTCTCGAATATTATTCCATTATTCAACACCTTTCAGTTTATTTCGTTCACAGAGTCTGTTTCAGGTTGTCGTATTCTTAAATTATATTGTTTCTTTAATTGTTAAAAACGTCAGAGTTTTCTACATTTTCCCTTTTATAGTTTTCCGTGTTCCATTTCCGTTTCCTAATAGGAGGCGCCAGTAACAACGCTGTGTTTTACAAAGAAGTTGCACGCATCGTGAGATCTGTTGTCGACCTGAGCGTTGTGTGTGAGTTTCTGAAGCGATAACTGTGTTTCCAGCCCCGACGGCAGCGAGTGGAGACAAAGTTACCGGAAAGTTTTTCTCTGCTCCTCTTCCGGCCGACTTCCGCTTCCGGTTGCCCTGACGTCACCGACTACAAGCTGTCGCCCACAACACTCTGCAGAGCCGTCTCTTCTACCTCCCGTCCCTCTGCCCCCCTCCCCCCCCCACCATTCACTCCACAGACGGTCAAGCCTTAGGTTATCTCTTCTCATATCGTGCAGTGTTTTGACCGCTTAAACTTCTCCCAATATTGCTCCGCGTACATGTTTTTGTGGACTGACTGTGGCTGGTCTATTAATACCACAAGTTGTCCTAAGAAGCCAAAAATTTGTCTTCTGGCTAGCGGTTTAACAGGGCCAATATTTAGCACCATATATATGGCTTTATGCTCCTCAGAAAAGAGTTATTGAGTGAAAATCAGTGCAAAGGAAAGTAAACTGATGACACTACGTGGAAATAAGGAGTGAAGATAACGATAAGTGGAAAAAGCTTAAAACATTTGCCAAAATTTAAATACGTAGGATATAGAACCGAAAGCGACTGGAAGTGAAGAACATAATGTAAAAGCGCGAAAGAGGGATTTTGTAAAAATAGAAGAGTTTTCTTCAGAGATATGGACAGTGATTTAAGAAAAGACTGATAAAGTGTTTTGTACGAATGGTCTTTCTCTAACGTGCTGGAACATGGACAGCGGGAAAGGAAGATAGAGCAAGGCTGGAGGCTTTTGAGATAAGAAGGTGAAGGAGGATGGAAAAAATAAGTTGGATGAATAGAGCGAAAAATGAGGACGTAGTGAGGAAACTGGGTAAAGAGAGACATCTATTGAGTGTAATAAATATGAGGAGAAAACTGGATAAAAAAAGGTGGTACTTATAAAAACATTTTTACAAGTCTATGTGGAAGGTAGGAATAGATTTTAGTTCTTGATGATGTGTTGGATGACAGCATACATTATCTGACCAAAAGTATCTGGACAATTATTAGTGGACATTAATACTGGATGTTTCCACCAAACACCTTTATGACGGCTTGACCTCTGCTGAGGACGCTTTCAATGAGGTGTCTGGATATCTGTGGCTCTTTCTCAACACCCAAACCAGAGAAGGTAGTAATGTTCGACTCTGCGGTCTGGAGCCAAAACGATATTCTCACTCGTCCCAAAGGTGTTCCATTGGAATCAGGGCGGGACTCTCGGCATCCCAGTCCATTTCAGCAGTTTTATTGTCCGCAAAACATTTCCTCACAGACGTTGGTTTATCACAGAGTGCATTGTCATGCTAATACAAATAACTATCGTCTGCGAACTGTTCCTCTACTGTATGTAGTAGGCAGTGCTGTAAAATGTGTACGTACCCTTCCTCATTTACCCTTTTCCTAAGCGCAATAAGGGGACCACACTCTAACCACCAAAAACAGTCCCATATGGTAACTCCACCTACTTCACCGTTGGCACTGATGACAGGTAGGATTTCCCAGGCATTTACCAAACCCATGACCTTCCATTGGATTGCAACGGGGCATACTGTGATTCATGATTCCAAATCACGCCACCTGAAGCGTCGCATGGCACGACTGAAGAAACTAATGGCTTATTACGAGCTACTCGATCGTTGTACCCCTTTCTTTTTAGCTCCCTACTCATATTCACTGCGCTAGATGGACAGCTGGTAGCAATTTGGAATTCGTGAATGACTGGTTCCACTAATATCAGGTGATTCTTTAACCATCTCCCATTATGGCCCACCGTTCATCGGTCAGTACATGAGGTCCCCCTGGTAATTTTTAGCTGTGGCTTTCTTCGCTTTGATATCTACAGTATTTGACAGAGAGGTACTTAACCATAAAGGAAATACTGTCGTGGAACCTGCTGATTAACTTGTTAAGGAACAATCATTTGTTAATAGTACTGCTGCAATTTAAATATTCCCCTGTGTACTTTAACTGGTCTTTATTACTGTTTGGGCGCAATTTTATATTAAGCAGTCTACGTACCATGATGTGATGTAGGAATGATTACTATTGAAGTTAATTGTGTAAATACGAGAAATAAGTTGACCACAGTCTGTATGATATTACCTTTACGGATTAATTTCAAATATAATTAATTCTACCATGAGTTTCTTGATAAATATTTCTCTGTAAGTCAGTTGAAGTACTTCATATCACAGGAAAAAGAAAACTACGGGAACACGACATTAAAAGACGTCGTTTGGGGCTTAGGTATTCCCGTGGAGAGAGTAGCTTGGTTTTCAAATCATGTGCTTGTAGATTAAAAGAAGGGTTTTGACTTCACGTTAAAACAATCAACAAGTTGTTATGGAGAAATCACCCACTCAGATTAATACATGCGAGGAAATACTTGAGTACTCTTGGTCGCAAATGATATCTTACCTCACTAGGTAACTTGTAAGTAGGCTGTTTAGGTTTTCTTATCGGTAACGCCACGTAGCGCTCTGTATGAAAATCACTGGCTGTGCTGTGTGCAGTCTGTGGCTGGTTTGCATTGTTGTAATACTCGCCATTGTAGCGTTGGGCAGCTGGATGTTAACAGCGCGTAGCGTTGCGCAGTTGGAGGTGAGCCGCCAGCAGTGGTGGATGTGGGGAGAGAAATGGCGGAGTTTTGAAATTTGTAAGACTGGATGTCATGAACTGCTATGTATATTATGATTTTTCAACACTATTAAGGTAAATACATTGTTTGTTCTCTATTAAAATCTTTCATTTGCTAACTATGCCTATCAGTAGTTAGTGCCTTCCGTAGTTTGAATCTTTTATTTAGCTGGCAGTAGTGGCGTTCGCTGTATTGCAGTAGTTCGAGTAACGAAGATTTTTGTGAGGTAAGTGATTTGTGAAAGGTATAGGTTAATGTTAGTCAGGGCCATTCTTTTGTAGGGACTATTGAAAGTCAGATTGCGTTGCGCTAAAAATATTGTGTGTCAGTTTAAGCACAGTCTTGTATAATTTTTCATAAGGCGACGTTTCAAACTATGAGTTATGAAGTATGATAGTTTGTAAGTAAGGGCAGTAGTTAAGTTAACGAAATTTTTAGATTTAATACAAAAACACCAGTAGTTTATATAGTTTTATATTTGGTTTGGGACTTTATTCGTCTTCTTCGGCCACATTTCTCTTGATAATACTAATAATGCTACGGGCTGTTACAGTGCCAGTAGAATAGGTAGCTATGAGTGGTCATCGAAAGCAAATACGTCCGTCAGAACCAATGCAGAACTGTGACCCCTGAGCAGAACAAACTGACCAACGTCCATTTTATGACTTTCGAGAATTTTTGAATTTCGTTACCATTTGATGGCCATGTTCTATATGACACCTCTGAACGTGCAACCATCTCACTTACTATAAAAGAAAATAAATACGAAGCAGTAAGCTGCAGTTACCATTGTATTCCACTTCATGTAACAGACTACTAAAATTTTATATACTTTTGGGGGTTTCCAGTCCGAGCGAGATGATAACATAAAAACGTGGAACATGCAACATGTAACGTACTTGTTCAAATGACTCTGAGCACTATGGGACTTAACTTCCGAGGTCATCAGTCCCCTAGAACTTAGAACTACTTAAACCTAATTAACCTAAGGACATCACACACATCCATGCCCGAGGCAGGATCTGAAGCACGTTCAGCATGGTTGAACGATACTGTGGAATTGTCCGAACAAATCACAGTCGCAATCATAGTGGAAAAATTCATTTACCTAAAGTCCAGAATGACTTCACAATCTGCGTTATTCTAAACGAAAATTATCGTCGACAGATGACTCCATAGCAGCTAGAGTACCAAGACTGAAAATAAAAACCTATATCTAGCCGACTGTATCATCGCAACAAATAAAAACTGGAGACATGATATATGGAATGTTTTATGCGGATGAGTCTGAACTATCACCTACTAAAATATTTATCGTTCCTCGTGAAACTCCCTGTATAAGAGCAGTAAAAAGTTATCGTAGAAAACAAAATATTAAACGATGTTGAAGGAACCATTGTAACATCAACTCTTGTAGGTGACACATGGGAAACATAATTCTGCGTAGTTGAAGGGGGTTCTGAACATCAGTTTTGCATCTGTGGCGATGGACATGTAACGGCTTTCAATGGCCTCTATTGGCATCCCCCTCCACTAATACTGGGGCTGCTTGTAGCATTAATAGCCACAGGCGGCTTCGCCTACGCCGCAAGCGACAGGTGTTGTGGAGAGGGTGGTGTCGGCTGGAGACAGAGAGGGGCGTCCGGTGACAAGCTCAAGGGGGTGGGCGCCAGCTGGCGCTGAGTGGGCATCGAACCGCGGACTGCTGACTCACGTGACTTGCGGCTCCCCTCAAGTGTCCAGTACAGTTACTCATCAGTCTCGTGCACGCCGCGGCGGCTCGATTCTGTACTGTAGCGGCCGCAGTTCATATCACTGAAAGTACGTGTCTTTATCGTTGATCCCATTCATTTTGCAGCAATTTGTTCCGGTATGTGATATAGCCCTTTCCCTATTGTGCTCTAAAACTGTATATTCCTCCCTCTTATGGCACTAAAGAAGCATATGTATGTCACTGCTGAAATTTGTTTTGTAGGGATAAGGCCATGGAAAACGCCTAGTTCTCTGCCTAACGTTTCGTCTTCCAATGCTGAAAACATCATCAGAGGCTATAACGACGTAGAAAGCAGTTATAGACTCTAAGAAACTCAGCAAACTGAACTGTTTACACAATCTCCAGTCACAGATTTGTAAAATGCCTGAATAACCACTTTTTGCAGCGCGAACAGCTGCGAGACGTGCAGGAAGAGAGTCAATAAGGCTCTGGAAGGTACCGCACTGGGCTCGGTTTCTCGGTTGAGCATCCATGGCGCTAATAGCTCTATCGACGTGGTCTCACATATTCTCGATTGGGTCTAAATCCAGGGTGTTTGGTGGACAGGGGAATGCTGTAAACTCAACCTGGTGCTCTCAGAACCACGCACGTACACTGTGAGCTTTGTGACACATTGGCTTATCCTGCTGGGAGATGCCACTGTTCCGAGGAAAAACAAACCATATGTAGGGGTGAACGAAGTCCCCAAGGATAGATGCATGCTTGTGTTGATCCTCGATTCGTGCAGGGTGTTTACTTTCAGACGTCTAACGCAGCACACGCCAACGGTTATCGGTCCAATGGACCATAAAATGTGATTCACCTGACATGGTCACCAGTCGGCATTCAGTGGATGTCCAGTTGTGGAGCTGGTGCGCAAATTCCAGACTCCATATCCGGTGAACAGCAGTCAGCATGGATACATTGATCAGATGCCTGCTCCGGAGACCCATATGCAGCAACCTTCGCTGAACCATCGATGAGGACTCTCTGTTGATTGCCCCTTGGTTCATCTGGGCAGTCAGTTGCTCAAGAGTTGCACGTCTGTCCCCTTGGTTCATCTGGGTGGTCAGTTGTTCAAGAGTCGCGCTTCTACCCTCTTGGTTCATGTGGGCTGTCAGTTGCTCAAGAGTTCCACGTCTGTCCCCTTGGTTCATCTGGGTGAACAGTTGCTCAAGAGTTGCGCGTCTGTCCCCTTGGTTTATCTGGGCTGTCAATTGCTGAAGAGTTGTGCATCTATCCCCTTGGTTCATCTGGGCGGTCAGTTACTCAAGCGTTGTGTGCCTATCCCCTTGGTTCATCTAACTGAGCGGTCAGTTGCTCAAGAGTTACACGTCTATCCCCTTGGTTCAGCTAACTGAGTGGTCAGTTGCTCAAAAGTTGCGTGTCTGTCCCCTTGATTTATCTGGTCTGTCATTTGCTCAAGAGTTGCGCGTCTATCCCCTTGGTTCATCTGGGCGATCAGTTGCTCAAGAGTTGCGCGTCTATCCCCTTGGTTCATCTGGGCAGTCAGTTGCTCAAGAGTTGCACGCCTATTCGCCTGCACAGCTCTATGAGCCGTCGTTCACCCTTGTCGTCTATGGTACATGGTGCACCCACAGTTGCCTCGGCGCCAGTTTTGGATAGCGCCATTTTGCCGTGCCCCAAATCCAATGATCATGCCCTTTTCGACGTCAGATAGATTCCTCCGTTTCCGCATTATGATAGAGACTGCACAGTTTTTCGCGTCAACCTGACACATTTTATATGCCCTCTACTGGTATAGCTGCCACCCGCCGTCTGTGAGTCGCTTTTGCTCGCCGACGTCGACAATCGTCGGCAGTCACGTTAATGTGATTGTACCTTGTATGTATACAAGCAATGGGCGCTTCGTGACGTCTTCAGACCGCTGCCTAAGTTCGCTAGGTCGCACCGACGTAAACTATGGGGCCTGTAGCGAGGAAGAGTTGGCGCTGTTCGTTTTACTTAGCACTTGGGTCCACAGCTGCTTTTCTGTCAAAACTCTGTTTTTGTTTTTGAATTACTATGGCCTCTCTGTGCATCCTAACGGAATAATTGTTAGATCTCGCTAAAACCATGTAACACGCCCGCGAAAGCCGAATAATCGAACGAAAGTTCTTACGCTCGCCACGCATACACAGATTTCTTTTGGTACCAGTCCTCCTTGACACTAGTAATGGTACATCACTGTTCGTAAAGTTAATTTTTTCAGTTCTCAATTGTACGAGCGTGCGCGTAACGGTCGCGGCGCGGCTGATTGTTGATATGCGGAAACGCGATGATCGAACACACGTTCTCACAGCTCGCTACAAGACACTGACACCTGACTGAATTCTTTTATGGTAACTAATTTCTATTGATTCACATCAGTTCATTCTCGAAGACCGAACACGGCGCGGATGATTGACGATGTGCGACAGGCATCGACAGGATACACAGATACCTTATCGGCGGCACTGCTCATTTTTAATTACATCTAGACGCACTTTTTTCTGAGTGACTTCCATATTTCATCACTTTACTGCAATAGCACTTGCAGCAACACTTCAACTTCCCTACTAACGATGCCTCTCACATGCAGAGCTACCCACAACACAACATAACAGTTCCATGTCTTGTGCTCGACTCTGCAAACGCGCTGCCCGCAAAGATACTCCGCAACCAAGCCAGCGATATGACAATACGCTTACAACCATACCGTCAGAGATACGAATGTCGTGGTTTTGCTGTTCTAGTGCATGATCCGCTACTGCTGATTTGTCGCTCTTGCGTAGGTGACTTTTCCTCTTGTGTTCCTTAAGCCGGGTGTTAATGCTTGTTTTTGTGGTTCCTCTGTACACGTGGTCGGAAGTCCAAGGGATTTTGTGTACTACTGCTGTGACAAGCGGTGGCCGCAGGTCCGCTACATAGTTCAAATACCCTCGCCCTTTCTTGTTCGTTTAAACAAGGTACCAATACTGTGTTTTCTGAATAATTTGTGAGTGCGATCAGTGACAGTTTTTACAAGTGGAAGAAAAACTTTCTCTTTTGTTGGTTATTTTTCATTACAAGCTGTAGATCTTTTAGCATGTGTTGCCCTATTTATCTTACGGCAAGCCGAAAAAGAGAGAGTGGCGAGAGAAGTGATTAATACGCTTGTATGATAAATCCCTTCCCTCAAAAATATTTTTCTTCTTCTGCTCTGAGTTACCACAGTTGACGTGTCACTGATCTCATTTGTACTAAGACTGCAGTACACGTGAGGTGCCTATTTGCTTCTACCACCCTGAGTGCGATGCGTAAGTTCTAACAAATGTTGACCAGCCATCAGTCTTCTATAGTTGTTGTCCCCTGCGCGGAAAACAGCACGTAGGTCGTGAATCCGTAATCTTAAGGCTGTAAGAAACTCTTAGTGAGGAACTGTTATTTTAGAAATGATTAAATTTCCAATCAGTTTCTTTATATGGGATGCCACTCGCTTTTTCTTAGCGGAACACGACAAACTGCACAATTAAATTTCTTTTAAGAGTCACAAATGAGTTTTATTCTTCAGCAAACTACTGAACTGCATATTTCCGTAATTAGTATCAAACTGCTTTCAACTCTATGTGCAAATAACCATATACTGCTAATAAAGTCTTAACTAATACTGCGGTGGGCAACATGTCCATCCTCCGAGACTGCCAAACGAGCTCTGATCTTACAGCCGAACCATTTCGCCCACCCTCCGACTTACGTGCTATCCTAAGATCATCGAAATGGTTGGTCTGCCTTTTCTTTTCGCAGTTGTTTATTATTCTGCTGATTATAAATAGCTGTGAAAAATGAGATGATAGCACGCTACTGAGTGAGTATTTAAATATTAAATGCAAGAAAATATGCTGTTTAGCTTGTCTAATATTAATAACAGAAGATTGCCATTGTGGCGCTCAACTTCCGAATGCAGCAGCCAATCGCGGAGAAGGACCACAATTTAGGCGGTCTTTCTCACAATATCCCTATCTGTCATCAGTACCTCACAACACACTTCTTCATCTTGCAACTGCTGCCTTCTCAACTGCTCTAAGAAGAGCTTCTTGTAGCCGAATATGAAGGCTGCAAAGCCAGAAATATTACGATCTCTCTGTCAAAATGGCCGTTTATTTTAAATAAAACCAACATGGCCAAACTCTGCCTCTATACAAGCCCCAAAGAATACGTCAACGCGACGGCACGATTTACGCAGCAGTCTGATGGCGTCACGAATCGACCGTTGCGTGGAAACATATAAACACTGTGGCTTGGTGAGCTTGTTAGAGGTTGTAACTACTTTCTCCAATTTTATCTTGATGATCTTTTCGCGACATGTATGTAAGAGAAAGCAGTATATTTTCTGGCTCTTCGAGGAACATATGCTCTCGGAGCTTCAACAGTAAACGAAGTAAACGACACTGTAATTAGAGGTTGTAACTACTTTCTCCAATTTTATCTTGATGATCTTTTCGCGACATGTATGTAAGAGAAAGCAGTATATTTTCTGGCTCTTCGAGGAACATATGCTCTCGGAGCTTCAACAGTAAACGAAGTAAACGACACTGTAATGCAAAACGCCTCTCTCGCAGCCTCTTCGCTAGAGTTGGCTGTTGATCTTCCCTTTGACGCTTTCGTGATTACTAAATGAGCCTATAACGAAACACGCATCTCTTCTTTGGATCACCTCTATTCAGTCTGTCATTGCTATATGGCAAGGATCCCATACTAACGAGCGATATTCAAATATTGGTCGAACGAGGATTTTGTAAGCTACCTTCTTTATTGATGGGCTTGATTTCCCGAGGATTCTTCCAATGAATCTGTCTGGAATCTTTTCTTCCAGCGATCAGTTTTAGGTGGTCGTTCCACTTTAATTCCCTCCGTACACATTCTCCTAGATATTTTGTGGAAGTAAGTGCTTCCAGTGACAGCTCTCCAGTCCTATAATCATATAGTAATCAGTTTTTCTGTCTGTGTATATGCAATGCGTTACATTTGTTTGTGTTGAGGGTCAATTCCCACTTCCCGCACCAAGCGTAGATGCTTTGTAGGTCTTCCGGGATTTCGCTAAAATTTTCTAGCGTTGCGACTTCTCCGTATACAACAACATTATCCGCGAAAAGCCTCACAGAACTTTCGATGTTGTCTGCTGTGTCATATACTGCGAAAAGTAAAGGACCTATAACATTCCCTGGGGGTACGCTTGAAGTCACTCTCACGTCTGAAGTCTTCTCTTCATTTACAATGACATGCTGTGCTCTGTTTGCTAGAAATTCTTTCATCCATTCATCAGTTGGTCTGATAGTCCGTAAAACTCGTATTTTGTTCGTTACGCGGCAGTGTGGAACCGTATCGAATGCCTTCCGGACGTCAGGGAACACGGCATCTACCTAGGCACCTGTATCTACTGCTTTCTGGGTCTCGTGGACGAAAAGAGTGAGCTTTCTTTCACACGATTATTGTTTGTGGAACATATGGTGATTCCTAGAGGACATTTTTCGGGCTCCAGAAACGTCATAATACTCGAGCATGAAACATGTTCCAAAATTCCACAACAGACCGTCGTCACGGACTCACCTGTAGTTTTGGGCATCATTTTTTCGTTCGTGCGACAATTTAAGGGAGGTACTTCAGTGCGATCTTCCTGTGTGAAACAGTTTTGGAAAAAGGCTCTTAGCATTCCTGCCTTTTCTGTTTCGTCCTCCATTTCAGATCCATTACCGTCACCGAGTGCCTGGATGGATACGATCAGTTTATTGAATTAACAGAAGACCTAACCTCCCAGCGATTTTCTGCCGAGTCGGTAGGCAGAATCATAGTTTCGAATTCGTTGAACGCTTCACGCGGGGGTTTCTTTACCCTAATACCGACCTCGTTTAATTTTCGACTGTCTGTGAGGCTATAACTACATTTAAATTTGCTGTGATAGTCTCTCTGCTCTGGTACCTTCTCTGTAACCTGGCGTCAACGCGTATTGCCCAAAGAGTCTACGAGAAATGGTGTTACAGCTCGCAACCACTTAACACGGCTTAAGAAGAGTGGTCGTAAAAAGACGCCAAATGACAGGGACTGTGCCTTGTCGATAACAATCAGTTTTTATCGCGCTGTAGGTTATTATAAGTCCGTTTTAGTCTGTGAGCGAACCTTGCAGAGGGAAGAGCATGCAGTGGGCATTTGGGGTAAGTCACTCACAATAGGCTATTTCTCAGGGTGACTCGCAGAGCTGCACGTCTTCAGTGGCCCAAACGAGACAAAAGGCGAATAGTAGCAGCTTGATAGACACGTGTAATGTGCGTCGACGAGTCACGATGTTGGTGCTTTGAAACGAAGCAGATCATCGAAGATACTATTAACATGAACCAGGATGTTTACTTTAACGCTTCTACTACATGTTGATGGTGAGGATGACAACACCTATTGTGAGAGGTCCATGATTAAGGAATTTGTTGCTAGCGCACTCGAGCAGATGTAATTTCGATGGATTGCTCACGCGCTGCCTGTGATATGTAAGATATAAGAGAATCTCAGACCAGAGACCAGTGTTGTATGCGGTAGGAACTGTGTAGTAGCAGTTGCCAGCGAGCAGTGTGGTGTGTATGGAGTTGACTGGGCCGGTCGTGGGAGTGATGGCGGAGCCTGAGCGTTGTAGTATAAGGTGAAAGCAGCCTCGCGCATATGTAGTATTGTTATATCAAGTCCCATGTAAATGTTTTAAAAAAATCTCTTAATAATAATCTTTCTCATAAAAAGTAACTTTTGACAATCATTCATTTCAATTTAAAGAATTTACTAATTTCTCCAATCCATGGTCATCCCCATTATTGCAAAGAAAAATCAGTTTTTCTTTTTATACACGACAAATCTATCGGCTAGCATTGCACAGGGCTGTGCCAGAAAAATTGCTTATAGGAGCAGATATATACGCGTTATCCGGCGACCTAATTGAGGTAAGATTTTTCAATTTATTGAGAATGTTCTTTCAGGGCCATGACGCAGCACTGCTGACGTCTAAATTTTACCAGTTTGCATTCACAGTCAATTATTGAAAGGTTATAAGTGAGCCATAATTTTTTATTGACAAATTAGTTACATTTTATTATTGATAGGTTACGCAATTTATTTTTTGGGAGGTTACACTAAATGAGAATATTATTTATATTATTTTACTGTGGGGAGGTTACACTTGGTGACAACCGACCAGGATCGTATTTTTGTGAATTTATGAGACGTAGTCAGTTATATATCTGCTCTTATTTACACTATTGTTAAAGGTAGTTTGCATCTGGCGCAACGCATTTCCTAACTTGTCATTCTTTCTTTCACAGATCATTGGCAATTTATTGCTCTTTGTTGTAATTGTATTTGTTCCATTTTGCTTTGTCTTTGTTTCATTTTGTGCTTAACTTTGATTTGTGAAAACGCCTCGAAAAACTGCTAACAGTACATCGCGATGTGCAATGAGTGAAAATGCTGACTCGAATAATTTGACCGATAATACTAGCGACACTCAGTGTAATAGTGATAATCCTCTAATTACAGATAGTCAGTGCATGCCGATCAGTAGTAATGATTCTAATCTAAATGATGAGCAAACAAGTTCAATTGTGTCCACTGTAAATTTAACGACAATTGATGACGCGGCACTTTCCGTTGCAATGAACACTGCCCAGTTTAACACACCTGATTTGCAAAATTTACACAGTGAACAGATAAATATTTCTAACGAAGGTGAACAATATACACAATACACGTCAAATTTATTTGATTCCGATGTAGTGGCCAACAGTGCACATCCGATTGGCAAACCTTTTTGTGAATCAGACAATGACCAAATGGTTACCGGTAAACAAAACGTGACACATGCAGATACACCACCACACAGCACAGAGAATACAGCAGCTAATTTTGGCATGGATCGAGTTATGGGATTATTGGTACAACTGAATGAAAATCTCAAACAGCAGCTTAATGAAAACCTCAAACAGTCGAATGAAAAACAAGACAACAATTTCAAACAACTTAATGAAAAACACGACAACAATTTCAAACAACTTAATGAAAGTTTCAAACAGTCGAATGAAAAACACGACAGGTCGCTCAAACAAATTAATGAAAAACTTGACATCTTTATTGAACAGCTTACTGAACAGATTGCAGCCGTTGCGGAGCAATGTAGTGAAACTAAAAAACAATTACGTGAGGAAATTAAGGCCTGTGCCAGGAATAACAGTGAAGAGATACGCAATACACATGCAGCCACAACGAAATTACTTAGATATGAAATTAGTGCAGTCGCTAAACAATGTTCTGAAAACGCAACACAGTTACGCGACGAGTTTAAATTAATGTCAGCAGAACTTTCACACACGCTGGACGCGGAAGTTGACAAGAAATTTGAACAACAAAACAGCCTAATTGACGAACGTTTTAATCACCACCTACAAAACAGTGAAACGCGTCACCGTAAATTCATACAGGAACAGAACAAAGTAAAGAAACAAGTCATGGAAACAATTACTGCACAGAGACAGGAAGATAAGCGTAAAATGTTTACGAAGGCAAAAACATATGTAGACAACAATATTGCTACAGTATCAGATGAAATCAAATAACTGAACACCGAATTGCACGATGAAATCTCCGATCTTAAAACAAAAACAGACGCACACACAGTAGCCTTTCAGACAGCGACCAACAGACTTGAATAATTAGAATTAATACAGGATCCTGATGCCATCAAAGCAGACGTTAGGAAATTTAACAAAACCACACGTAAAATACAAAAAGAAATTAATGCTTGTGACACTAAAAACGACGACCACCTAAAAGCACTGACTGAAAAATTTGCTGAATTGGCCAGTCGTATTGACGTTATCGAAAATAACATTGACACCAAATCAGACAATAAGTCACCAATTTCTTTCAATCAAACACCCGAATTCCAAAATTTACAGCAGACAATCAGTGAGATAAGTTCGTCCAATAATACATTGCGTAGAAAAGTGTTGTCTTTACAGCAAGAAATGACAGAAATGAAAAATGTTTCAGTCTCTAACACGTCACAGCATACGCCACATTGTGAGCATTTGTCACATTCACACAGCCAGTGTAATTTAGGTAGTTTACAGAGTGTACGCGACTCAGATTCCGAACAGTCAGAGACAAACAGATTATCATACAATCCTGAACCTGCTGAGACATACATAGACAATAATTTTGATTATAAGCACTTTCTACCCGTGAGAAAATTTAAGGTTTTTAAGAATGACAGAACGCAGATTCACCCCTTGGATTGGATACAACAATTTAGCTTTGCTTTTCCACCAACTTGGCCCGTAACACACAAACTTGAATTTATTTGCAGTTTTTTGGAAGGCGAACCGGCAACTCATATGAGACCGATCGCGAGACAATGTTATTCGGTAGAAGAATTTCAGAATGCTTTTCTGTCAGCGTATTGGTCGAAGACGACACAGCGCGGAATCAAGGATCAATTAATTAGCTTACCGATTTACGAGAACTCAAATTTTCCCACTGTCACGCAATTGTTTGAACACATGGTACAACAAAACCAATACTTAAGTGAGCCATACAGTAAATCAGCACTTATCCAATTATGTATTTCTAAATTGACACGATCGTTAAGACTATCACTTTTAACAGGACAGCAGAAAGAAAATATTTCGGCATTTAGAGATCTGTTACAGCTTTTGGAAGTTCAGCAATCAGATTATTCTTTCATAAACAAAAATTTTTCACATCATAACCAAGGCCAACCAACATACAGTAATTACGATCAGCCACGCTAGGCAAAGGTAATAGACGCTCCAGGAACGATAACCACCAGAACTTTCATAACAGACAAAATTTTAATTATCAGTATCGTCAAAATTATCTGCAACACGAAACACATTTTGGTAACAATAGAGGCTTATCCCCACAACAGCAACAAAACCAGCCGGTTAGCATACCTAACCAACAATGTGGTTTGCAAGGTCAACCAAGCTTTAATGTTTCGCCGCCTACACGTATAGCGACGGCTCCACGAAATAGTAACGCACAGCAACAAGGAGATCAGTACGTACAGAAAACCCATCATTTCAATTCCTATCGCAACGCGCCGTATAGCAATGATTATCATGACAGACGTAAAAGTAATTAGCACAGTTTCCAGCGTAACAGTCGGTCTTACCAGCAGCAAATCATCCTCAACAACAGATTATTATGAATGAACCAGACAGTCGGTATCATCCCGAACTTAATACGTCAGGAAGAAATAACAGAACAGTACAAATAGTCGAGATGCAACAGCATCCTCCCGCAAATAACAGCACGTCAGAAAGAATTTGACTAGATACAGTACAGACTGAATCTTTCAGCAACGTAAGCAATACTTTTGACACACAGACTCTCGTTCACGAAAATGTTATTACTTTGACGGCATCTAAAACACTCTTTTGCATGAAAAACCAGTTATTCAAAAAACCATTTCCCACCCTGTCATTGAAGTAAAGATTGGATCATCCACATTTTCAGCAGTAATCGATTCTGGATCACCTATGTCAGTTATAAATGAAGAAACCTTCAACGAATGTAACAAAGAGAATATTTATCCTACGTTACCATTAGGTAAAACTAAAGTAAAAGGAGCAGATGTAAAATTACAGACACACTTATCATTTTGTATTGCAGGTCATACGTTCCACTCAAATTTTTGGATTGTTCCCTTATTGACAACCGACGTTATTTTAGGTACGAATTTTCTGGTACAACATGACGCAATTATTGACTTTCAAAATTCCTGTTTAATGTTAAAGGATGAGCATGTACAACTGGCATTAGAATTTCAGCACTCTTTATTTGCAGATGAACAGGCAATTAATCGAACAGAGGTCAATTCTACATCGCGTAACACGGACTGTCATTCCACATTGTTCACAGATACGTACGTACACAACTACAATACACCAGACGAAGCTGACTATGATGTTATGCAAATGATTTCTGAGAAAGTAAAGCAAAGCAGTGCAAATACAGACGACGAACGTACAGAGCTACGCAAAATTCTTTTACAGCAAGCTCCTGTTTTTGACAACATCCCTGGTACTATGCCAGTTTTATGTATGAATTTCAAGTTAAACAGCATGACACATTTAAAGCCAAATATTATCCTATTCCGTATATCTACAGAGAACAAGTTAAGAAAGAATTACAAGCTATGCTAGACCAAGGAATTATTGAACCGGCAGTTAGTCCGTACATTAACCCGCTCCACATTGTTAAGAAAAAGGATGGTTCACTTCGACTTGTACTTGATTCGCGTCATGTCAACGACATTATTATTAATGAAACAGATCGCCCACAGACACTAGAAGAACTTCTACAGAAATCTCATGGTACTGCTGTTTATTCCACATTAGATTTGAAATCGGGATTTTGGCAAATCCAGCTCCATCCGGACTGCAGAAAGTACACATCATTTTTCTGTTTTGGTGATTGTTATCAATTTTGCAAATTACCGTTCGATTTAACAATTTCTTCAGCAGCATTTATTCGCGGTGTAAATACTATACTTCCGACAGAACTTAAAGAGAGAATCACAACATATGTAGACAACATCCTTATTGCAGAAGCTAACTGGTCTGAACACAATTTGATTCTGGAACAACTGTTGCAAACTTTTCGTGCACAAGGACTCACAGTTAATCTTAGCAAATCGCACCTTTGGAAAAACTTCCATAAAATTTCTTGGACATATAATTTCAGCAGAAGGCATTGCGCCTGACCCGGAAAAACTTCAAGCTTTACGTGATGTTACTGTTCCAACGACAAAGAAACAATTACGCAGCTTTCTGGGATTAATTAACTTCTTCCGTAAATTTATTCATTACTCTGCTTTAGACACCCCTAGATTGTGCCAATTGACGGGTAAAAACGCTATTTGGTCCTGGGATAGCCAAGCACATTCTGAATTTGTTAATTTGAAACATGCCTTGTTGAACGCACCACTTTTATCACACCCAGATCCTACCAGAAATTTTTCCATTGCCACCGACAGTTCTAACACAGCTTTAGGCGTACACATTTTTCAGGAAATTGAAGAAGACGGCACTACAGTAATTAAAAACATCGCCTTTGCAAGTCGCATTCTGTCACCTGCTGAACGCAATTATTCTGTCACAGAACTTGAAACATTGTGTGTTGTACGGGCATTTACCAGATTTAGGCATTTTCTTTATGGAAGACATACCACCGTTTACACAGATCATAGAGCTATACAGTTTTTACTTTCCGCTAAATTTACACATGACAGATTAAACAGATGGAAACTTTATTTACAGGAATTTAATTTTACAATTGTTCACATTCCCAGTACACAAAATATTGTAGCAGACGCTCTATCCCGCTCTCTCAGCATCAATCAGCAAGACATCGCAACCAACTTCTGCCAAGCAAATTCTAGCGTCATGTATATTCAACAAGTTGCATTTGAAAATTTCATTTCGGCGTCATTACGAGACATAGCACAAGAGCAGAGCAAAGACAACGTATGGAAAGAAATTAAACACCTTTGGCAAGATAGGAATAATGTTACCGTTAGAAACCATTACACTGTACGCAATAACATTGTTTCGCCGCTCTCACCCTGACAGCAACAACTGGCTATTATGTATCCCTGACGAGCTAGTTAACAAATTAATTTGGTATACTCATTTAAGTTACGCACATTATGGAGCAAGAAAATGTTTTCTTATACTGAGACAGAACTGTTATTTTGCCAACATGGAGAAACGTATTCGACGAGTGTTAGCGTCATGTAAAATCTGCCAGAAAGCTAAATCAGACACGACTTCACATATTTCTCCGTTACATCCCATTGTACCTGTTAAATTGAGACACATGCCCTCTGTAGACATTTTTGGACCGATTCCCAGAACTAATAGAGGTTTTTGCTACATCTTTGTCGCTGTTGACCTCACTTCGAAATTTGTTACCTTCACTCCGTTGCGCAAAGCTACTGCTAAATCTATTTCGAATGCATTTGTAGAACATTTTTTATTTCATGTAGGGCATGTATTGAAAGTAATTTCCGACAGTGGACCACAATTTCGATCTGCGATATGGACACATATGTTACGAGCTAGAAACATTTCTCCGATCTATATTTCCAGGTATAACGCTTCTTCGAACCTTTCTGAACGACTAATGAAAGAAATTGGTAAACTATGTAGAATATACTGCCATAAAAAACATATTGATTGGGACGCACACATACTCTCATTCCAGGATGTAATTAACTCCATACCAAATGAATCTACTATGCTATCTCCGACTGTTATATTGAAAAATGTTGAACCACCTAACAAAATTAAAGAATTAGTATCTTTTCCTACATCTCGTCGACTACGCCACCATGAAATAATTGACATTGCGCTCAACAACATCAAGCGCGCCGCAGAGCGCCGGAGAAGACAGCAAAAACTGGTTTGTACACGCCGTGACTTTCACATAGGACAGAAGACATTAGTACGCACACACTATTTATCCAACAGAGGAAAGAGTAGATGCAGTAAATTTGAGCTACTATACGCAGGTCCATATAGAATACGCAACATTCCTCACCCCCAATGTAGTACATGTCGAAACTTTGAGAACCAGAAAAAGCAAAGGCAATCACCATGTCTCCAATATTAAACCCTTTATTGGATGAACATACTTTATGATTTATCACATTGTAATGCAATTTCCAGATATTTATATGACCACTTACTGATGATGATTGTATTTTTTCTTGGCAAGTGCCCGACAGGGTAAGGTTAGCAGGTCGTTTTTCTTGTGGTTATATATCAGACCGTGCACATTTTCCATATTTTGTGTATGTATCATTATTTTCCTATTGAAAGTAGACTTTTCTCTGTATGCACTATGAAATCTTTAAGATGGAACAAACACCAATTGACTTTGACATTTTTCCTTATGATATCTCAATATCTTGACTATTCTACATTTTTTTGCTACTGCATTATGATATTGTGTGCGCATTTCTGCACTTGAAAACTGTCTATGTTTTTGACCTAATACGTTTTCTGTCATGCTATGCTGTATGCTTAATTATATCACTAGAACCAAGTTTTCATTTAATGAGTATGTGATTTAAATGCAAGATATTAATCCTTATTCATCATTTTCAGAAAGCAATACCATGTAAAAGAGATAAATTAAACAACCACAGTGGTTTACTACGAAATGGAAATTTCACCATCAGAATGAACGAAAGAAAATGCAAGACCTTGTCGTGAAGAGCAAATGAATCAGAATTAACAAGCATTAACAAGAATATACTGTACACACTATATAATAGCAGTCTTAACTAATTATTTTTCTTTCAGAATACGAGGCGATTGAGCAAGCTGTCATACAGAACTACACATGTTAGTTTTAGTGATGAAATATGCTAGAAGTAAGAAACTCTATACTATGAATAGTTGTATGAAGTAAATGGAAATTCGAATAATGAATAATGAAGTGTCTGTTTTTTTGCAGATGATAATAAATGATGATGAATGGTTGTAGGAAGAATATGGTAATATGAGTAATGAAGTTTTTCTTTGCAGATTATGATAATGATGAAGTTATGGTAATATGAATAATGAAGTTTTTCTTTGCAGATGAGGATAATGATGAAGTTTATATATTTTCTATTAGATGAGATGCTATGTAGTTATTTAAGTATTTGTTGCAGTTCCTTTTGACAGTATATCTTATGTCGCATAGCATAATGACTGAACGTCTTGGGAAAGACAGCTAGAATGCATACATATTAAGTACACGTTTCATTGCCTGTTAATTTGAAGTTAACTACTTTTCAGCATAATATACATTTTTTCAGGTCAATAATCCATTTTGTACCTTTTCCAGGAGAAGCTTTTCATGGTATTAATATGCTATAAGCATTTAGTTATGAAACCTGTTCTAATACTTGCATTTTTTTACCCAGTTGTGTGTATCATTCATGAATATGATAACATATACACTACTTGTTTCATAACCTTGCTACAGCTGACTCATGACGAATGACGCTATTAATCCTTATTTCTAGCAATAAGTCAAAAGCAAATATTTTCATCCCCTGGCAATTAATTATCGATCCAAACGCAATGCATTGCTAACACAAAAAAATGTTTATTACCAGTCCCAACTATTACCAGTATATAACTAAATAATGCTACAAGTGTAAGATATATTTTTAGTCCTAAATATAATGCAAATTTCTCTGTTCTATTGAATCCATTATATCTACGTATTATTGGACTACAGACCTTGAGTAATAGTTACAATGTGTTACATTTTAAATATGCCTTATGTCACTTGCATGAAATCATATATAAACACTACAATTTTTATGCTACACGCAATAACTCCTGTTTTGAATGATGACTTCTGAGTAATGCGTAATAAATGCCTTGTCTCTGGCCAATGAACGCCAATAATTACTGTAATGAGATGTCTTATGATGCCAATGATTACTGTAATGAGATGACATGCATAAATGCAATGCCAATGATTACTGTAAACTGTAATGAGATGACATGATGCCAGTAATTACTGAAATGAGATGAGTCATGAATATGCTATGCCATTAATTACTGTAATTAGATCAGTTAATGAATCATGTTCTGTAATAATTACTGTAATGAGATGTCTTATGATGCCAATGATTACTGTAACGAGATGACTTATGCATAAATGCAATGCCAATGATTACTGTAAACTGTAATGAGATGACTTATGATGCCAATGATTACTATAATTAGATGACTTATGCATAAATGCTATGCCAATAATTAACTCATTTTGAATGATGACTTCTGAATAACGCATAAAAAAATGCTTTTTAACTGGCCAATGAGTGCCAATAATTACTGTATTGAGATGACTTATGAATAATGTTCTGTAATACTCCATACATACTACTTAAATGCTGTGTAAATAGCCAATGAATGCCAATTATTATTCAGATCGGTTGATACACTAGTGTAATTCTATGATGACTAGCGTAAGACTTAATGTGTCATTCACCTTCTGACCTAACTATCAGCAATTACTGCAATATCCGTTTGCCCTGTCCATCCTCAAGATCATGGAGCACTATATTTGGTTTGTGCACTAATTCTACATTTATGTAAGAGCATGGATACTACTAGAATGTGGTGTTGACGTCCAACTGTCCGCGACTGTGACCGAAGGAGATGTCATTATGGTCCTACTGTTTGGTGTACCTAATGTACTACCTAAATGATAACATACAATATTAGTACAAGATTTCAGTGTCTTGGCTACCCTGGTGAATACTTCAGGGAAGAGAAGTTCAGATTGTCTCACCTGGTGTTGTGCTTCTGTAGAAAGATATGGACTTTCAGTGCAGCTACGTGCAACCTACTGTGCTACAATAATGATGCAATCCTTCCCAATCCTTTCCTAGTTCTTGTAAAATGGTAAAGACTTATACAATGCGTTTAAATTCTTGTAAAATGATAAAGACATATACAGTGCGTGTGCACTTCATTTCATTTGTTAATATTTTGTACTCATTGCCTATACACTATTTCATTTCTTAATATGTTCTGTACTCATTGCGTATACATTTTGTCATTTCTTGATATGTTATGTACTCAGTGCGTGTGCACTCTATTTCATTTCTTAATATGTTCTGCACTTATCAATAATGTATATACTCTGTGACTGTAGACTTAGTTAATTAAATAGATTATAGAAAAATTTGTTGCTCACGGCAAGTCCAATTGACTCACCATCGCTGCCAAATTTTTGCCCCCCCCCCCCCCCCCCCCCCAGTGGAGGGTTATGTAAGAGGTCCATGATTAAGGAATTTGTTGGTAGCGCACTCTAGCAGATGTAATTTCGATGGATTGCTCACGCGCTGCCTATGATATGTAAGATACAA
Organism: Schistocerca piceifrons; assembly: GCF_021461385.2. Taxonomy (NCBI): domain Eukaryota; kingdom Metazoa; phylum Arthropoda; class Insecta; order Orthoptera; family Acrididae; genus Schistocerca; species Schistocerca piceifrons. The sequence goes on along the minus strand of NC_060143.1, from coordinate 216,167,199 downwards.
GAGAATCTCAGACCAGAGAGCAGTGTTGTATGCGGTAGGAACTGTGTAGTAGTAGTTGCTAGCGAGCAGTGTGGTGTGTATGGAGTTGACTGGGCCGGTCGTGGGAGCGGTGGCGGAGCCTGAGCGTTGTAGTATAAGGTAAAAGCAGCCTCGCGCATATGTAGTATTGTTATATCAAGTCCCATGTAAATGTTTTAAAAAAATCTCTTAATAATAGTCTTTCTCATAAAAAGTAACTTTTGACAATCATTCATTTCAATTTAAAGAATTTACTAATTTCTCCAATCCATGGTCATCCCGATTATTGCAGAGAAAAATCAGTTGTTCTTTTTATACATGACAACTCTATCGGCCAGCATTGCACAGGGCTGTGCCAGAAAAATTTCTTATAGGAGCAGATATATATGCGTTATCCGGCGACCTAATTGAGGTAAGATTTTTCAATTTATTGAGAATATTCTTTCAGGGCCAAGACGCAGAAATGCTAACGTCTAAAATTTAACAGTTTACATTCACAGTCAATTACTGAAAGGTTATAAGTGAGCCACAATTTTTTATTGACAAATTAGTTACATTTTATTATTGATAGGTTACGCAATTTATTTTTTGGGAGGTTACACTAAATGAGAATATCATTTATATTATTTTACTGTGGGGAGGTTACACTATGTCCACAAGGCCGCAGGCGTGCGTTGCTCGTTTGCTGGAATCACGAACATTCAGGCACGATACTGCATTTCTACCGGCCCGCGAAATCTCCCCGTCTTAATCCTGTAGAAAATGTCTGAGACTATCTGGAACAGCTAGTGAAGCGAAGCAAGAAATACCCACACATCAGCGATTGGTTTCAGATGGATATGACATTCCTGAGGAAACCTGAAGACAGTCTTCCACGCCTAATTCAAGCCATTATCGAGAAGGAGGCGTTGTTACACGGCTTTACCGTGATGGCTCCTAGAGGTGATAATTTTTTCTAGCGTCTTTAGTTCCCAATTACTACTAATGTAACGTACAGATCGTAGTGAACAATTAATCCCATAATCAGCCCTTCGATTCATTTGACGATGATCTTAGATGAAGATCTTAGATGAAGATTTCTGCAACTACGTTGTGGGGTGCCCAACGGTAGGATTTCTTTTGACAGGCTAGGTGTCCACTACATAAAAGGAAGCAGCTAGTCGGGCAGCGGAGCATATGCGGAGTGCATATGGAGAGTGTTTAGGCTATGCAGTAATTTAAAGCCAGCTGATGAATGATCGACAGTCAATAAGTGGAAAGCAAAATGAGGTCGCATACAAAGCCAAATTGCTGAACGCTCGCAACAAAGTCCTTGAATATAGCGGCCTCCAGGAAATCTGCGGCGCTCAAACTACACTCCGAACCGAGAGCTGGATGAAAGCCATAGTATAAAGCTCGGAAATACTTAATAAGGCATGGAACATATATCAGAAAGTGTACACATGATAAGACATCGACAAAAATATTGTTTCTATCCAGGTCGAAATTGACACTGACTGCAAAGTTATCCGAACACGAGTAACCGACCAAGGTTCGCTGGGTCTAGGACTACTTCAAGGTTACAGACAGGTCCGTGCAAGTTAACCCTAACTATAATGCAATGTACAAATCCAGTTAAGTATTGTATATCTATTATCAATAAATCATTATAAATTGTTCCTGATCTGTGTTGCCATCTATTTTTCAATAGCTGTTGCCCAACCCTATTTGGCCTCGGGCATGTTGCTGCCTGCTAGCAAACCATATCATAACAGCAATTACTTTCGAAGATAGATGGTTGTCTTTCTACATTTGGTGAATACAGCAGAACATAATCTTTACTGGCTGTCCCAAATAAGTATCCACATTACTAGGGTAAATATGACAACAATACAAAAATAGAAGGCAAATCATCCGCTGCTTATTTTCATTTGATGCTATACACACTTATTTGATATAGAAATTTTCCGTACATAGAAATCAGTATAAGTATTACCTCCTTGGATACCTAGTGATCCTGACGGTCTCCTGCAGCATCATAGATGTCATTACAACTATCATTTCTTTAGACAGCAACATGTCTACGAAGCAGAGCAAATGGTCCGGCAATCTTTACGTGGAAACATTTGTGCCCACATAACGGTAAGATGTACATTAACAAAAGCGAAACAAGGCAATGAAATTTCGTCGAATTAAATAAGTCGGTGACGAGGGAAAGAGGTTAGGAAATGAGATACTAAAGGTAGTAACAACTTTTACTGTTTGGTCAGTAAAGTAACTGATGATGGCCGAAGTAGAGAGGATATAAAGTGTAGATTGGCAATGGCAAGAAACGCGTTTCTGAAAAAGAGAAATTGGTTAACATCTTATATAAATTAAAATACTAGAATTAAAAACAGTCTTGGTTGCAACTTATTCTTTTATTAACAACGCTTTTGGCCTTTGCAGGGGACCTTAAGATATGTATTTTATTTTGTAGAATCCGACCTCCAACTCCTCCATACGACCAGACGGTTTCTACCCCATTATGCCGCCTGGTACAAAAGATGCCACACGAAGGTGAAACGTATTGTTATTAAAAGAATAAGTTGCAACCAACACTTTTTTAATTAAAATATTATTCATACAGTTGGTGTACCAGGCGGCCTAATGGAGTGGAAAAATTTTACGATAAATTTAAATGTTAGGAAGTCGTTACTGAAGGCATTTATCCGAAATGTATACTTTACGGATGTGGAACGTTGACGGTAAGCATTTCATGCCAGAAGACCATGACAGCTCTTGAAATTTTATGGTACAGAACAATGCTGAAGATTAGATGGGTAGCTCACGTAACTAATGAGGAGTTACAATATAATTTGGAAGGGACGATGTATATGGTATAACTTGATAAAAATAAGTGATCGGTGATCGGTTGATAGGACACATTCTCGGACATGAAAGAATCGTCAGTTAGGGGATAAAACCCGCAGAGTGAGACCAAGAGACCAGTACAGTAAGCAGGTTAAAAGGGATTGTACAGTAAGCAGGTTAAAAGGGATTGTACAGTAAGCAGGTTCAAAGGGATTGTACAACAAGCAGGTTCAAAGGGAGTTTGGTTGCAGTAGTTATTCGGAGATGAAGAGACTTCCGGAGGATAGAAGAGTGTATAGAAGGTGTATCAAACCAGTCTTTGGATTGAAGGATACAACAATAACAACAAAAACGCTAAACTGTAAGTAATTGAGAATTTATGTTTAATTTACATAAGTCAGGACCAACTGGAAAAGTCATGATGTCACTTAGGGAAATTAAAGGAGAGAAGAAACGATGGCCACATATCAAAGTCTCAACGCCGAGGTCATTGGAGACGGAGCATCAGCTGGTTTGTAGAATTCCAGAAGGCCTGTTTAAGAAATCGCCTTAACACTCTGCAGAAGTGACTAAAGAGGACGTAAACGTGAATAACTGTCAAAAAATCGATTTTTTAATTTTTGTCTTAAAAAATTCGCTACATTTTCTTAACGAAAAAAAGTTCACTTTCAGGAAAATGGACCACAGAAAGTACCAAAATTACAGGAATTTAAGAGTGGCTGCGCGCACCACCACGTCCCCATGCCACACAGGCAGGTCTGTTAAAAATAAAGTTTTGCTCTCATTTGTTTCGTATTTATGAATTTTTATGACTTTTAGTCCCTTAAGTAGGCTAATTTGCGAAAGCTTTACTGTTGCTATTCTTTTGCTTATATAGGGAATTTAGACATAGTTTGCTGTTGTTTCAACAACGTATACGGGAACGGATACCAGAAACTGTTCTAGTAGGACTAAATACTTTGAAAATAGGTGTGCGAAATGCTGTTCTGTGTTTCAGTGACTGTGCAGTGTCAAGGCTTAACTGATGGGAGTGCCATGTGGACTAAATATGCATAGAGCTGTAATAGCCATTGACCGAAGGAGACTCTATGAAGCAGAAAATTCTGTGTGGAAAGCCAGCAAAGAAGCAAGAATCAGAAGTGTGAAAAAGAGAAGAAAGGAATAACAACACAGGAAACAAAATAAATACGGGCCTGGGATGCATTAGTGCCACGGAAGTTCAAAAGAAAAAGCAAGTTTTATTTTTAAATTGAATTTCCCGAAAGTAGAATTATTTCATGTTCTGGGACACTTGGGCTAAAAACTATTAAGTATAGAGAGTTGAAACTTTTTATACCGTTTTAAGACATGCTTAACTAAAAATTAGACTACTCTCGTGACTTAACGACTTAACTTTGAAGATAAAATGCTTTTTTGAAGAAAAATCCTGAATTCAATTCAAAATCTTTCGATAATCATAATTAAAATTCTTTGTGCCCCAATTAATGACAGCACTATCTTCTCAATAGCCTGTTTTAAAGATAATAGTGTAAAGAAGTTACAGGAAATAAACAACCATCTACTTTGTACTTTGAGCAATGTGTACATATGATGTACATAAACAATTAGCATGGTTTATTTAACTTGCAAGAAAAAAAATTGTTGAAAAAAGAGTGAGAGTAAAGCCGCGGTTCATACGTAAAAGCCGGCCGCGGTGGTCTAGCGGTTCTAGGCGCTCAGTCCAGAGCCGCGCGACTGCTACGGTCGCAGGTTCGAACCCTGCCTCGGGCAAGGATGTGTGTGATGTCTTTAGGTTAGTTAGGTTTAAGTAGTTCTAAGTTCTAGGGGACTGATGACCACAGATGTTAAGCCCATAGTGCTCAGAGCCATTAGAACCATCATATATAAAAATGTTCCCTAAACATGTCTTAAAAGAGGGTAATCATTATATGGGCTTACAAATATTATTCTTTGAGTTTTTCAAGTTTTCTCCTGGTATTCAAGGACCAGTCCCATTGAGGCAAGCAAGGATGTGCTTAATTCTGCTGAGTCGGACAGAGATCTGAGCGTTGCTCATTGTGGAAATTGGCCCAGTGTCCTAAACGCGTAGCTCAGACACTGGACTCGCATTCGGGAGGACGGCGCTTCAATCCCGCGTTCGGCCATCCTGGTTTGGGTTTTCCGTGATTTCCCAAAATCGCTCCAGGCAAATGCCGGGATGGTTCCTTTGAAACTGAGACCGATGACCTCGCTGTTTAGTCTCTCCCCCCCCCCCCCCCCCGTCCCCCCAAACAATCCAATCCAATCCAGTCGTAGCTCAGAGGACTGTTTGTCAAATGTATGTGATACAAATGCTGTAAGGAATTAACAGTAGTTACAGTGATGTATATTGAGCTATCCCAAATGCAGTATTCATTGGATATTCGAAGGGTTCGGCTTTGAGATACATAATGAGTAAATATGATTTGATAAATGTTTGTACTGATTTGTTGCAGAAAGGTTCACTGATTTAGTGTTGCTTTGTCACCATTCCTTAAAGTAAGTAGATGACTGCTGGGAGACATGGAGCAGTGTATACAGCACTGAACATGTGTTCATAAGAAACAGTATTTTAAGTTTCCGACCATTTATCCTTATTTAGGTACTGCTGCTTTGCATAAACCTCTTCAGATCGATGTTAATTTGGAATGAATTGCATCTTTCATGAAGAAATGCTCTGTACCTTCTCTTTATGTAGATATTCTTCAGTCCTCTTTTGACCTAATTGTGGCCGATGTGGTACAAACACATGTCTGTGTGGCTTGTAGCACTTCGAAGTAGACGATATGCAGTGGATAGGGCGATTGTTGCTGGAGCAGGTAATGCAGTTATAATAGGTACTGGTTGCATACTACTGATCATTTTATTTCGACAGTGACTATCCACCAAATCATTCTTGTAAGATGTGCTCGCTTTTCCCATTTGTGTTTACTATTAACTGGCCGAATTTTTAGTCTCGATATAATTAAACTCTGTGTGAATCAACCAAAATATGATTGTAATGCAAAGGATTCTAAATTAACGTCGAAAGGGTGCCTTTGCAGTAAAAGAAAAAAAACTACTTTTCATCTAAAGAGAACGAGATAGCTCTCGGTCGAAATATCACAAAAGTAAATTACTGAAGAGGGGTAGTAGTTCTTTCAAAATTTTATCGAGCAAATTAAAAATATTAAGATGCACACCCTATTTTAGTATTCAAGGTAAATATGCTTGTTTATAATGCTTCATTAAATAACTTGTAGATCGAAGTGGATTAATCGCTCTTGTCAGTGTTCACATGTGTTCAACTGTGCTTTTACACGTAATGTAATTCTTCCTCAAATATGTACGAATTTGTAAATAAATCCAGGTCTAGGGTCTCGAGTGTGATGTTTTGTGTGCCTTGAAAGCAAGATTTAGTTATAAGCATGTGGCTATCCTTTTCATATTTGCATCGTCCTACCAAACGTCAGCCTTCTTCACCACAGTACCAGTGTGTATGTACCGGGTGATCAAAAAGTCAGTATAAATTTGAAAACTTAATAAACCACGGAATAATGTAGATAGAGAGGTAAAAATTGACTCACATGCTTAGAATGACATGGGGTTTTATTAGAACCAGAAAAAAACGAAGTATTGCTAGACGCGTGAAAGATCTCTTGCACGCGTCGTTTGGTGATGATCGTGTGCTCAGCCGCCACTTTCGTCATGCTTGGCATCCCAGATCCCCAGACTTCAGTCCGTGCGATTATTGGCTTTGGGGTTACCTGAAGTCGCAAGTGTATCGTGATCGACCGACATCACTAGGGATGCTGAAAGACAACATCCGACGCCAATGCCTCACCATAACTCCGGACATGCTTTACAGTGCTGTTCACAACATTATTCCTCGACTACAGCTATTGTTGAGGAATGATGGTGGACGTATTGTCTTACTTTGTTACGTTGATTATTGCTATTCTGATCGGATGAAGCCCCATCTGTCGGATATTTTTTGAACTTTTGTATTTTTTTTGTTCTAATAAAACCCCATGTCATCCCAAGCATGTGTGTCAATTTGTACCTCTCTATCTACATTATTCCGTGATTTATGCAGTTTTTAAATTTATACTGACTTTTTGATCACCTGGTATTTCTTAAACACTCTTCCAAGAGCGTAAAAAATGTGAAATAAACTGTCTAGGCCAGTAAAGATGGACAATGCACCAGAAGCCTCGTTATATCAATAACATTACCGATAATTAAGAATCGGTTGTAGCTGTTAGTGAATTACGTTCCTTAAATATTGGTTGCGTCCGAGTGTATAAGGGACCCAGGTGTGCACATGGGCACGCCCTCGTGTATTTGTTTAGTTGTAAGAAAGTGCATCTTGCTAAGAGAGCCAATATCGTTTCCGAGGGCCCCGTAAATCACTTATTTAGGCCGTAAAAATTTATATCACGCGGATACTTCCTAGCGCTATAAAAATAAGTACCTGCAAAAGCGTCTAAAGTGGTCGTTCGGTGCCAACGAGGGAGCGTTTTATGGAAAGTGGATGGCGCATAACGAAATTCGTGATGTGCTGCAGCTCCGCATTAACTTATTTCCATAAAATATCGTTTCAAGGCGACAAAATAACTGCATTTTCCACTTCGAGACAAGGAACGTAGTGGTGAAAATTTTCGACACGTCCTAACTTCCACGTGCCATCATAGGGAAGCCATAACGAAATAAGAATATTCTGATCGAAGCTAAACACAAAATGATCAGACGGCTCTAGATTCAATCTGCATGTTGCTGATGGTTCGAGGTACCGCAGTAATGAGACAATGTATTCAGGAGGACGACGGTTCGTACCACCGTCGGGATATGCAGATTTTATATATTTTCAGGAGATGGTGCCCGAAAGCTTTATTGAAAAATATCGTGATTACCACCATGAGCTGCTATTAAAATTATTTTTTTAACAGACTGCTTCGGTCTACAGACGACTATCACGTTCTTAAAAGAATTTTGAGCATCACATTAGGAGAATACGAGGTAAGTGACGTCAGATAAGAAAACAATGAATTTATCACTGTTGTCGTATCGCAATAGACATTGCATTTTCAGTGTACAGGGTGGTCAGAAACAGTCTGAAAAGCTTCTAAGGGTGTTAAATGGGAAGTTGTGCTCAGAAATAACTGTTAAGGAAGAAGTTTCGATGCCTTGCGACGTTTCCGAGTTAAGTAGTGTTGAATTTAGCCAATCAGGGTGGTGTGCGCGTAAATTCAAGCATCCTGCCACAGGTGTTCTTCATTTGGTTTCCTAAAATCGAATAAGAGGACGATACAAAAATTAGACATGGGACGGTTGTAGCGATCGAGTCGGAAGTAATGACTGAGTAGTCTAGTGCGATGATAACAGCTGACACAAATTGTATCCGGCAAGCTCTATGAACTAGCGCGCGCGACAACCTGATTGGGTAACGACAATGCTAAATAACTCGGAAACGCCGCAACGTATCGAATTTTTTCCTAACAGCTAATTATCAACACAGCCTGCAATATCATTACAAGCTTTTCGGAAACTGCACGACTTGTCAGCATTACGATGTCGGACGTCGTAGGTTGGACGGACTGGTAAAACAGGTCAGGTGGCGAACTGTTGCAGAGCCTACATCAGGCTTTAATGCTGGGAAGAGTAGAAGTGTGTCCTGACACACAGTGCACCGAACGCTCCTAACGATAGGCTTCTGTAGCCGACGACCAGCGGATGTGCCTACGTTAACACCTCGACATCGGCAACTACGTCTGAAACGGGCACGTGACCATCAGCACTGGACGTTAACGCAGTTTAATGAATCTCGATAATTTCTTCACCTTGCCGATGGGAGTGCGGCGGGTCCATCATGTTCTAGGTGAACAACTCCTTGACACCTGTACTGCGGGATGGAGACTAGCTCGCGGCGGCTCGATTATTCTCTGGGGAACATTCACGTGGGCATCCATGATTCAAGCAGAACTCGCACAAGGCACAATAATGACCAAGGAGTATCGTACACTGGTTGCAGACCACGTACACACCTTCATGACGATCATGATTCCCGACGGCAGTGGCATTTTTCAGCAATATAACGTTCCATGTCACATGGCCAGAAATGTGATGGAATGGTCCGAGGAATACAGCGGCGAGCTCCAGTTGACGTGCTGGTGCCCAACTCGCCAGACCTGAACCAGATCGAACATTTCTGGGATGTGATTGAACGTGGCGTCAAAGCTCGTCGCACCCCTCCCCGGAATGTACGGAAATCAGGAAACTTACGTGTGCTGATGTGGTGCCAACTCCCTCCAGCGACCTAGCAGGGTCTCATTGCTTCCATGTCACGATGTGTCGCCGCTGTTATCCATGCCAAGAGGTCATGCCCGATATTGATAGTTTACTGCTCGAGTAAATGATAAACATACTTCCTGTCGTTATTATTTTTGGGTGGGGGTAGGGAGAGTGCACCTTCGAGAAAAAGTTTCGAAAAGGTTTGAAATAATGCGTAGGGAATGTGGATAGCGGCCAAGTACTCTCATTCTAAAATACCGAATGAATATAGTCTTGGTAATTTGCGCACCATGAGCTAATTTGCCCCAAGTCCTGTACACAGTTTCTATGTTCAATACTTGTATTATTGTGTTAAATCTTGAACGAAAGATTATGTCTCTTTATGTACAGATTATGACAGCATTTTACATTTTTTTATCGACCATTTATTGTACGAAATACTGAAAATGGAATTTTTGTTGTCCCTGGAAATCATCAGAGCATTAGAAGATAGATACCCTGCAGGTGGTACCGGGTGACGATATAAGGCGTGTTGTAATATAGCTGACGATCAGGATGTGATCTGCCGGCAGCTCTTAAAAATTAAAGCAAGCTGTTACGGACGGATCTTTTATAGCCCACGACTGATGCTGACATTAATTAAAAATCAGCAGTAGATCATAATATATATGACAAGGGATAGGAAAGGGATTGTATGCGTCATTTTTAAAGGCTCTATTCCGTCTTTTACCACTCGTAGTTGAGGAAAACTAAGGGAAACCGATGTTATATCTGAAGAAAGTTCCAACCGAGTACGATTCAATCGTCTTGCTCATTCCACCACCTTACTTGGGTCTACTGGGAGAAATGGTGGCTTATGTCTGAAGCTGGTCCGTCTCTTCTTGGGACCATTGGCTGGTGCTCAGTGCTCGCTCCCTTATAGAACTAGCTTAGGAGGGGGCACATGTCTTCACAGCACCAACCAGCCTGACATTAACTGAAGAGCGTACAGGGCCACAACTGAGCAAGATCTGGAATGGACTACTTTTCCGGTTAACAGTTCACTCCTAACATGATCGTGTGAATTAATTTACAGGTGCTGCACAACGGATAACTTAATGATTTGAATGCATTAAAATGGGTGGCCCTACCAAGTGTGAAAGCCGGCCGCTGTGGCCGAGCGTTTTTAGGCGCTTCAGTCTGGAACCGCGCGACCGCTACGGTCGCAGGTTCGAATCCTGCCTCGGGCATTGATGTGTGTGATGTCCTTAGGTTAGTTTGGTTTAAGTTGTTGTAAGTTCTAGGGGACTGATGACGTCAGATGTTAAGTCCTATAGTGTTCAGAGCCATCTGAACAATTTATTTTCTTGAAGTGTGAAACATGAATGCTGTAACTCACGAAAAATAAAAGTAGGGTGTTCACTGTATCTACTACTCAGTTGAACAATGGCTCAATAAAGCCTTATTTATTACAAGTTCCTGTACGCTTCAAATTAAACACCAGTGCACAAAGGCAAGGAAATGTCTCGTACATTAAATACTAATCAAACATTAAGACAGGTTACAATCGACTAAATATCAATCGCTTGCCGAAGATCGGATAATTAGTCTGAGGTGAATACATTAGAGTTAACACAAGGTTTAGGGAGACTATTAAGTTTGCTAAGTCACACAGTTATCGCCTAATGTTAACCAGGGAGGAGTGGAAGAAGTACTGAAAGAACGATGCATGCATCTAATATCTTGACTGAGCGCATGTTGAGCACACGACTCTTGTTAAATTTACTCGAATTAAAACATATCGCAAATCCTCGCATACATCAACCGATTCGGCTTGCAAGCGCTGCAGTTCCTCACCATTCCTGAAGTTACTAGTGTCTGCCCCCCCCCCCCATGAACCATGGACCTTGCCGATGGTGGGGAGGCTTGCGTGCCTCAGCGATACAGATAGCCGTACCGTAGGTGCAACCACAACGGAGGGGTATCTGTTGAGAGGCCAGACAAACGTGTGGTTCCTGAAGAGGGGCAGCAGCCTTTTCAGTAGTTGCAAGGGCAACAGTCTGGATGATTGAATGATCTGGCCTTGTAACAATAACCAAAACGGCCTTGCTGTGCTGGTACTGCGAACAGCTGAAATCAAGGGGAAACTACAGCCGTAATTTTTCCCGAGGGCATGCAGCTTTACTGTATGATTACATGATGATGGCGTCCTCTTGGGTAAAATATTCCGGAGGTAAAATAGTCCCCCATTCGGATCTCCGGGCGGGGACTACTCAAGAGGATGTCGTTATCAGGAGAAAGAAAACTGGCGTTCTACGGATCGGAGCGTGGAATGTCAGATCCCTTAATCGGGCAGGTAGGTTAGAAAATTTAAAAAGGGAAATGGATAGGTTGAAGTTAGATATAGTGGGAATTAGTGAAGTTCGGTGGCAGGAGGAACAAGACTTCTGGTCAGGTGACTACAGGGTTATAAACACAAAATCAAATAGGGGTAATGCAGGAGTAGGTTTAATAATGAATAGGAAAATAGGAATGCGGGTAAGCTACTACAAACAGCATAGTGAACGCATTATTGTGGCCAAGGTAGATACGAAGCCCACACCTACTACAGTAGTACAAGTTTATATGCCAACTAGCTCTGCAGATGACGAAGAAATTGAAGAAATGTATGATGAAATAAAAGAAATTATTCAGATTGTGAAGGGAGACGAAAATTTAATAGTCATGGGTGACTGGAATTCGAGTGTAGGAAAAGGAAGAGAAGGAAACATAGTAGGTGAATATGGATTGGGGGACAGAAATGAAAGAGGAAGCCGCCTGGTAGAATTTTGAACAGAGCACAACATAATCATAACTAACACTTGGTTTAAGAATCATGAAAGAAGGTTGTATACATGGAAGAACCCTGGAGATACTAGAAGGTTTCAGATAGATTATATAATGGTAAGACAGAGATTTAGGAACCAGGTTTTAAATTGTAAGACATTTCCAGGGGCAGATGTGGACTCTGACCACAATCTATTGGTTATGACCTGTAGATTAAAACTGAAGAAACTGCAAAAAGGTGGGAATTTAAGGAGATGGGACCTGGATAACCTAAAAGAACCAGAGGTTGTACACAGATTCAGGGAGAGCATAAGGGAGCAATTGACTGGAATGGGGGAAATAAATACAGTAGAAGAAGAATGGGTAGCTTTGAGGGATGAAGTAGTGAAGGCAGCAGAGGATCAAGTAGGTAAAAAGACGAGGGCTAGTAGAAATCCTTGGGTAACAGAAGAAATATTGAATTTAATTGATGAAAGGAGAAAATATAAAAATGCAGTAAGTGAGACAGGCAAAAAGGAATACAAACGTCTCAAAAATGAGATCGACAGGAAGTGCAAAATGGCTAAGCAGCGATGGCTAGAGGACAAATGTAAGGATGTTGAGGCCTATCTCACTAGGGGTAAGATAGATACCGCCTACAGGAAAATTAAAGAGACCTTTGGAGATAAGAGAACGACTTGTATGAATATCAGGAGCTCAGATGGAAACCCAGTTCTAAGCAAAGAAAGGAAAGCAGAAAGGTGGAAGGAGTATATAGAGGGTCTATACAAGGGCGATGTACTTGAGGACAATATTATGGAAATGGAAGAGGATGTAGATGAAGATGAAATGGGAGATACGATACTGCGTGAAGAGTTTGACAGAGCACTGAAAGACCTGAGTCGAAACAAGGCCCCCAGAGTAGACAATATTCCATTGGAACTACTGACGGCCGTGGGAGAGCCAGTCCTGACAAAACTCTACCATCTGGTGAGCAAGATGTATGAAACAGGCGAAATACCCTCAGACTTCAAGAAGAATATAATAATTCCAATCCCAAAGAAAGCAGGTGTTGACAGATGTGAAAATTACCGAACTATCAGCTTAATAAGTCACAGCTGCAAAATACTAACACGAATTCTTTACAGACGAATGGAAAAACTAGTAGAAGCCAACCTCGGGGAAGATCAGTTTGGATTCCTTAGAAACACTGGAACACGTGAGGCAATACTGACCTTACAACTTATCTTAGAAGAAAGATTAAGAAAAGGCAAACCTACGTTTCTAGCATTTGTAGACTTAGAGAAAGCTTTTGACAATGTTGACTGGAATACTCTCTTTCAAATTCTAAAGGTGGCAGGGGTAAAATACAGGGAGCGAAAGGCTATTTACAATTTGTACAGAAACCAGATAGCAGTTATAAGAGTCGAGGGACATGAAAGGGAAGCAGTGGTTGGGAAGGGAGTAAGACAGGGTTGTAGCCTCTCCCCGATGTTGTTCAATCTGTATATTGAGCAAGCAGTAAAGGAAACAAAAGAAAAATTCGGAGTAGGTATTAAAATTCATGGAGAAGAAATAAAAACTTTGAGGTTCGCCGATGACATTGTAATTCTGTCAGAGACAGCAAAGGACTTGGAAGAGCAGTTGAATGGAATGGACAGTGTCTTGAAAGGAGGATATAAGATGAACATCAACAAAAGCAAAACAAGGATAATAGAATGTAGTCTAATTAAGTCGGGTGATGCTGAGGGAATTAGATTAGGAAATGAGGCACTTAAAGTAGTAAAGGAGTTTTGCTATTTGGGGAGCAAAATAACTGATGATGGTCGAAGTAGAGAGGATATAAAATGTAGGCTGGCAATGGCAAGGAAAGCGTTTCTGAAGAAGAGAAATTTGTTAACATCCAGTATTGATTTAAGTGTCAGGAAGTCATTTCTGAAAGTATTCGTATGGAGTGTAGCCATGTATGGAAGTGAAACATGGACGATAAATAGTTTGGACAAGAAGAGAATAGAAGCTTTCGAAATGTGGTGCTACAGAAGAATGCAGAAGATTAGATGGGTAGATCACATAACTAATGAGGAAGTATTGAATAGGATTGGGGAGAAGAGAAGTTTGTGGCACAACTTGACCAGAAGAAGGGATCGGTTGGTAGGACATGTTCTGAGGCATCAAGGGATCACCAATTTAGTATTGGAGGGCAGCGTTGAGGGTAAAAATCGTAGAGGGAGACCAACAGATGAATACACTAAGCAGATTCAGAAGGATGTAGGTTGCAGTAGGTACTGGGAGATGAAAAAGCTTGCACAGGATAGAGTAGCATGGAGAGCTGCATCAAACCAGTCTCAGGACTGAAGACCACAACAACAAACAACAACAACTAGTGTCTGAAAAAGGCTGTGATGACTGCTGAAAAAGTCTAGTCTAAGACCAAAAAAAAGACACACCATGAAGGAATTATCCGAATCGGACGGAAATCGGTAGGTGTGATGTACGTTATACAGAGAAACAAATGTCTAAAATTTCAGGAGAATTGTATGATTTATTCAAGCGAAAGAGCTTCATAAACTAAGAAACTGAAACAACATGTTGTTCCCCCTCTGCCAATTATGCAAGCAGTTTTCGGGCTGGCAATGATTGACAAGAGTATTTGGATGTCCTCCTGACGGACATCGTGCCAAATTCTGCCCAACTGACGCATTAGATCATCGAAATCCCGATCTGGTTGGAGGACAATGCTCAAACTGTTCCAAACGTTAACAATTGGGACGAGATCTGGTGACCTTGCTGGCCAAGGTAGCGCTTCCTGGAGAGAAGCAGCGATTAGTATGATTAATCAATAATTCATAAACAGTCTTAATCGCATTTATTATTATTATTTTTGCTGCCGTTATGTAGACAGGAGTGACACCACTAGCAGTCGACCAATGGTGTAAACGCCCAGAAGATGACCCCTGCGTCGGGTTGAAAACGGTTGGCGGTATTATAATAATAGTAAATGCAATTAAGACTGTTTATGAATTATTGATCAAGGTCACGTTTTACAAGCACGAAGACAAGTAGTAGAAACTCTCGCCGTGTGTGTATCTTGTTGAAATGTAAACTCAGGATGGCTTGCCATTAAAGGCAACAAAACTGGCCGCAGAATATGGTCAAAATACCACTGTGCTGTAAGGGTGCCGCGGATGACAACCAAAGGGGTCTTAATATGAAACGAAATGGCATCCCAGATCAACACTGCCGTTTGTTCGGCCATATAGCGGGCGACACTCAGCCTGGTATCGCACCACTGTCCGGGGCGTCTCCTGGTACGTCTTCGCCTGTCATTGGGGCTCAGTTCGAAGCAGGACTGATCACTGAAGACGATTCTACTCCAGTCAGTGAAATTCCAGGCCAAATACCTGTCTGGAGAGGCCCCGGACAACGATGGGATACCAGCCCGACTACGGCTTTAGGCAGTCCTTGAAGAACTACCATTGTCGAGGCAAATAGCAGGCAGTCAAACTTGGCTGCAAAAGAACCTGTCAAGTTGACATCTTAGATAGTGGGTTGGGAACAGGATGTTTAGAGTTTCCTTGACAATAGTGGGATACCGACACTTTAACCTGGTGCCGCGAAACTGAATGTTTAAGGAAATGTAAAAACAGCTACCATTTGTTCACATAAATAATTTATATGTGGAATGAAGGAGCGTGTCTTTGCTCACAGAGGTCCTACCGTGCTAGCCAGCACGTGGAAGTCGGAGAGAGGGAGTAAGTCGCACACACCTAGCAGCATCAAGACTAACAAGATTTTGAAGTGGTTAACCGTCTGAAATACAAGTAAGGAAGGGAGACTAGCGTTCTGTAGGACAGCTTCTTACTAATAGGCACTCACAATTATTTCTCAGGCTGGCGTTTTGATCGTCAGGCCTCTTCTTTGCCAGACTTCACTTCTAGACGACTTCACCATATCCCGCGTCGACACGGATGAAAGACTGTAATCCAGCTGAGTTGAACATAGGCGGAGAGAGACAAAGGTTGTTCACACTGGGCTAATGCCTGATTTTGCAGCCACTTGAGGCATCACTTGCATATTATAAATATGGTGAGATTCAGCGGCAACAGCGAAGGCAAATAAGTTGTACTGGTATTAAGTAATTTCAGTTTTCATTCCGAGGTACAGTTTGTAGTTAGACGATCAAAATTCTTTCAGTTCCGCCAATAGATGTATTATAATCACTCTCTATGCACTACCCATCGACAGTGACGGTATGGCTCCCGCGAATGTAACGTTGGAATACAGCATTAGTAAAGTGTAACTTGCCACAGTCACATCGATTAAATATCCAATATTAACTTTGCAAACTGACATGAAATTTAATGAGCACATTGGATTCGTGGTGGGGAAGGCAAATGCACGACTTCGTTTTATTGGGAAAATTTTGGAAAAGTATAGCTCATTCACATAGTAGATGGCGTATAGAACCCTATTGGGACCCATTCTTGAGTGCTGTTCGATGTTTGTGATCCCCAACAGGTCGGGCTAAGGGAAGACAGCGAAGCAATTGAGAGGCGTGTTATTATATTTGTTACCAGTAGGTTCGATGAGATCACAAGTATTACAGACATGCTTCGTGAACTTAAATGGGAATCCGTGGAAGGAAGACAAAGCTTTTTCTCCAAGGCGCTATTGCAGAAATTAAGAGAAACGGCATTTGGGCCGACTGCAGAACGATTCCACTTCCGCCACCGTACAGTTTATGTAAGGACAATGAAGATAAGACGACAAATATTAGGGATCGTTCCGAAGGTTTCAGATAGTCGTTTTTCCCTCGCTCTGTTTGCGAGTGGAACAGGAAAGGAAATGGCTAGTACTGCACAGTGGTTTGCGAGGTAAGTATGTAGATGTAGAAGAAAGTAAATTTTTCGTTCAGATACGTGTTCACCTGACTAACATTCAGGCATTAGTTTACTCATTTCATTGATCGTTCAATTTATTTATTATGAATTTGGCTCCGTCTGTGTAAGAAACTGAGTTCATTGAGATGATTGTTTAACTTCCTAGTCGGATGACTTCCTTTACCATTGATATAATGGGTGATGATTTAGTTACACCAGATACTACAGAGCCAAATTAAGATATTTAATTAAAGATTTCAGTTAAGGTGCTGCATCTAGACGTTAAGATGTGGCCAAAAGCGCACTGTAAACTTACAGCGTGGAGACTGTTCAGATGTCCGACAAATGTCGGCAGAAGAACCAGATAGAGAAACCAACAGACAATGCGTCGCAGCAATCCGTGTCTGACACGAGTGGTTTCGTCCTGAACCTGTGCTGACTCTTTGAGAGGAGCTTCTCTTCCTCCGTCCGCCCCGATAGCTGAGTGGTCAGCGCTGCTGTCTGTCATCATCAGTGGAAGGCAACGGGAAACCACCACTGGAATCACTTTCCTAGACGCTCGTGCGGTGGACTTCTCTGACGAGACTTCCCCCATCACCAAGACCTGCCGTAAGGCACAACACAAAGTTTCTCTTCCTCCAGAAGTTCATAACAATTGGGCCTAGAATAAGCTCTGGGATGCTGCAACTGGGTGACACCACCGGTACTGGTCTGTAATTCTGTGCATCGGATCGTTTACCCCTTTCGTAAGCAAAAGTGACATGCGCCCAGCCATACAGGACAATTCGCTGCAACAGAAGTTTCTCGATAAATATGAGCTAGTAAAATTCGAGAAGTAGTTAATCTCTATATACAAAAGGCAATGTCCCAACTGACCGACTCACTCACTGAGGATAGAACACTGAAATTTTCAGAGCGTATTGATCTTATACTACAGGCGTCGTTTAAGAAGAGATTTTCTGAAATTCCATCCCCAAGGGAGAGAAACAGGGGATGAAATGTTTTTTGAATATATATCGCTATCGGCGCAATTTTGAGGCTAGACTAGCGAAAGTTGGTATTTGGTTTCTTGGTCAGAAACAAAGAAATATTTTTAAGCCTTTTTGGAAATATTGGGTGGGAGTTCCTCTTGAAAACCATTATTAAAGACGTACCAAACTTTAAAGCTACATCTACGAAAGTTGGTGTTTGACTTCTCGGTTCCAAATAAAAAGTATTTATTGCAGTGTTTCTGGAAATTTAACATCTAGGAGAGTGATACAGGGATGAAATGTTTCATAAAAATATTTCATTACGAAAGCATGTTTAAAACTAAAGGTATTAAAATTTGAATTTGGCTTCTCAGCTGGAAATATAAAAAACTACGTGTTCCACTATTTTTTTAAATTCGACCTTAAGCGAGGTAGAACAGGGCCATCATCACCTAGCGAAAGCTGCTAAAGACGGAAACTTGAAACTCGGAGACGGTGTTGATCTTATACTACGTGCATGGTTTGTGAAGAAATTGTTCGAAATTCCAATCCAAAGGGGGTAAAATAGAGGATGAAAAGTTTTATGAAACGGTTTCGTTATGAAAGCATTCTAGAAGCGAAATGTATGAAAACTGGAAATTGGCTTCTCTGTTAGAAATAAAGAAAGTATGTGTTTCATTTGTTTTTGGAAATCCATCCATTAAGACGTTGAAACAGGGGATGAAAATGTTTAAGAAAATATTTCCTTATATTAAAAAATGCCAAATATATGAAATTCGGTATTTCACTTCTCAGATGTAAAGAAAGGTGTGCTGGGGGATGAAAGTTTTTATGAAAATATCATCACAAGAACGCAAAAGGCATGAGTAACAGAAACATTGAACTGTAGCTAACAGAATCACTTTTTTGTCAGAAGTACAATCGGAAAAAACATCTACATCTATATGGATACTCTGCAAATCACATTTAAGTGTCTGGCAGAGGGTTCATCGAACCACCTTCACACTTCTCTATTATCCCAATCTCGTCTAGCGCGCGGAAGCAATGAACACCTATATCTTTCCGTACGAGCTCTGATTTCCCTTATTTTATCGTGGTGATCGTTCCTCCCTATGTAGGTCGGTGTCAACAAAATATTTTCGCATTCTGAGGAGGATGTTGGTGATTGGAATTTCGCGTGAAGATTCCGTCGCAACGAAAAGAGCCTTTCTTTTAATGATTTCCGGTCCAAATCCTGTATCATTTCTGTGACACTGTCTACCATATTTCGCGATAATACAAAACGTGCTGCCTTTCTCTGAACTTTTTCGATGTACTCCGTCAGTCCTATCTGGTAAGGATCCCACACCGCGCAGCAGTCTTCTTAGTAGGTCTGTTACATTTTCTAAGTGTCCTGCCAATAAAACGCAGTCTTTGGTTATCCTTCCCCTCAACATTTTCTATATGTTACTTCCAGTTTAAGTTTTTCGTAATTGTAATACCTAGGTATTTAGTTAAATTTACGGCTTTTAGGTTAGACTGATTTATCGTGTAACCGAAGTTTAACGAGTTCCTTTTAGCACTCATGTGGATGACCTCACACGTTTCATTGTTTAGGGTCAACAGCCGATTTCGCACCATTCAGATACTTTTTCTAAATCGTTTTGCAGTTTGTTTTTATCTTCTGATGACTTTACTAGTCGATAAACGACGGCGTCATCAACAAACAACCTAAGACGGCTGTTCAGATTGTCTCCCGAATCGTTTATATAGATAAGGAACAGCAAAGGGGCTATAACACTACCTTGGGGTTCGCCAGAAATCACTCCTGTTTTACTCGACCATTCTTCCATGGCCTTAATTAATGTGAAAAGTGTAGATGATGTTGCAATTCCTGAACAACGTAAAAATTCTAGTACAGGAAAACAAAAAAAATCTGTGTAGACCACACAGTTTTACGCTAGCGAAATTGTGGGTTCGAAGCAACTGTAAAATATAGCTTAAATTGCATCAGGGCCTGGTACATTGTTTGCTTTAAGCACTGTTTATCACGTTTCAGTACCGGTAGCCGTAATGTAGATATCTCTCATTTGTAGGCCTGTGCAGCAGTTAAAGATTGGTACTGTAGAATCCTCTTGCATGAATGTATTTTTCACGTTCGTCTACACATATATTCCAGAAGCCAGCGTACGGTGCGTAGCTAGTCATTTCCTTTCCTGCTCCACCCTCAAATTGAACGAGGGGAAAACGACTGACTATAAGCCTCCGTACGATCTCCATTTTCTCCAGCCTCATCTTTGTGGTCCTTACGCGAAATGAACATTGGCGACTGTAGAATCGATCTGCAGTCGGCTTCCAATGCCGGCTCCCCGAATTTCTACGAAAGTGCTTTACGAAAGGAAACGACGTCTTCCTTCCAAGGACTCCTATTTGAGTTCACGAAGCATTTCCGTAATACTCAAAAGTTGTAAAATGGTAATGATTTCCTAAAAATCACACTGTGACTTTATCCGATTACTTGTCATCCACTGTGCGTATATGTTATACGGTAAACGTATTTCACTGACAGATGTATCAGAACGATTTTCTTTCACCTCAAATTGATACATGTACCCTTTTCCACCATACCATAAAGTTTGTAACTTCTTCAAGGAGTCTCTGTGTTCATTAGAGTCTACCAAAATTTTGACAACAAAGATTATTTTTGACAAAGAAGTTTGATAAGGCCACTAGAACTTCATCGAACTCATTTTGCTTTTACCATGTTGCTTACCGTTGGTCTGGGGGACCAGATGCAGGACTAGGGCAGTTACGAGGGCTACTATGCAAGTAACAAACGATCGGTAGCGAAATGGATACCGCAGTGAAAAATCCGATCAAACTTTGCATGGTTGTATTGGGCAGTGTCCCAAACACGCCGGTAGACAGCGCCACAGCGCTCTTCTCCTTTCTGAGCGCGCAGTGAGTGCGTAACGATGCCTGGAAAATAGTCTCCTGCCAAGTATGGGTGACTGCTGGGATATTTCGCCTGATTTCATGCTATCCCGCATAACGCAACTGTCATGCATTTCCTTAAAATGTTCAAATGTGTGTGAATTCCTAAGGGACCAAACTGCTGTGGTCATCGGTCCCAAGACTTACACACTACTTAATCTAACTTAAACTAACTTACGCTAAGGGCAACATACACACCCACGCCCGAGGAAGGACTCGAACCTGCGGCAGAAGGGGCAGCGCAATTCTAGACATGGTGCCTCAAACCGCATGGTCACTCCACGCGGCCTGCATTTTCTTCTTTTTGTCAATGTGCCTCACACTGCAGGGGTAATGAGGACACATATGCAGCGTTTTCTAGTGGGAAGTGTTTCATCACCCACCATACAGCTCAGGCTTGGTTTCCTCTGATTTTCATCTATGCTCAGATTAACTGCTGACTACGGAGACAAAATTTTGGGACAGACAGCGAACTGCAGTCGAGTACAGGACACAGTCGGAAAGCACAGAAGGCTGCTTTATAAGACGAGGGTATTGGAACTTCGGTACAACGCAACAACTAATGCCTGAGTCGGACCGGCGGCTATGTGGAGGTGTAGCTAGAAGGTGTAACTAACGGCTGTAAATAAAACTGTTTTGATTTTCAGTGTGGTTTCCATTCCGTGATCAATCTTTCGTTACTTTCCGAATAGCTCTCGAACTTTGCGGAAGGCACTCTGGCCAGACGCCTCAAGGAATTGTAAGAGAATGAAGCTCCTACAGCTGTCCTTACTATCTTATTTATTGTGTAGCAACCAGGTTCTGCAGAGCATCATACACACACAACAAACTACTGTCATCTAAAATTATTTCAAGAGGAACTAGAGTAAAAATATACAGCGTGTTACAAAAAAGTACGGCCAAACTTTCAGGAAACATTCCTCACACACAAAGAAAGGAAATATGTTATGTGGACATGTGTCCGGAAACGCTTACTTTCCATGTTAGAGCTCATTTTATTACTTCTCTTCAAATCACATTAATCATGGAATGGAAACACACAGCAACAGAACGTACCAGCGTGACTTCAAACACTTTGTTACAGGAAATGTTCAAAATGTCCTCCGTTAGCGAGGATACATGCATCCACCCTCCGTCGCATGGAATTCCTGATGCGCCGATGCAGCCCAGGAAAATGGCGTATTGTATTACAGCCGTCCACAATACGAGCACGAAGAGTCTCTACATTTGGTACCGGGGTTGCGTAGACAAGAGCTTTCAAATGCCCCCATAAATGAAAGTCAAGAGGGTTGAGGTCAGCAGAGCGTGGAGGCTATGGAATTGGTCCGCTTCTACCAATCCATCGGTCACCGAATCAGTTGTTGAGAAGCGTACGAACACTTCGACTGAAATGTGCAGGAGCTCCATCGTGCATGAACCACATGTTGTGTCGTACTTGTAAAGGCACATGTTCTAGCAGCACAGGTAGAGTATCCCGTATGAAATCATGATAACGTGCTCCATTGAGCGTAGATGGAAGAACATGTGGCCCAATCAAGACATCACTATCAATGCCTGCCCAAACGTTCACAGAAAATCTGTGTTGATGACGATATTGCACAATTGCGTGCGGATTCTCGTCAGCCCACACATGTTGATTGCGAAAATTTACAATTTGATCACGTTGGAATGAAGCCTCATCCGTATAGAGAACATTTGCACTTAAATGAGGCTTGACACATTGTTGGATGAACCATTCGCAGAAGTGTACCCGTGGAGGCCAATCAGCTGCTGATAGTGCTTGCACACGCTGTACATGGTATGGATACAACTGGTTCTCCCGTAGCACTCTCCATACAGTGACTTGGTCAACGTTACTTTGTACAGCAGCAACTTCTCTGACGCTGACATTAGGGTTATCGTCAACTGCACGAAGAATTGCCTCGTCCATTGCAGGTGTCCTCGTCGTTCTAGGTCTTCCCCAGTCGCGAGTCATAGGCTGGAATGTTCCGTGCCCCCTAAGACGCCGATCAATTGCTTCGAACGTCTTCCTGTCGGGACACCTTCGTTCTGGAAATCTGTCTCGATACAAACGTACTGCGCCACGGCTATTGCCCCGTGCAACTCCCCATTTGTAATCATTGCACTGACTGCAAAACCACGTTCGTGATGAACACTAACTTGGTGATGCTACGTACTGATGTGCTTGATGCTAGTACTGTAGAGCAATGAGTCGCATGTTAACACAAGCACCGAAGTCAATATTACCTTCCTTCAGTTGGGCCAACTGGCGGTGAATCGAGGAAGTACAGTACATACTGACGAAACTAAAATGAGCTCTAACATGGAAATTAAGCGTTTCCGGACACATTGTAACCTCCCCACAAAAATTTCAAATGAATGGACAATATTATTTAGAAATGCAAATGGTCATTGCGCTAAGTGTAACTTCCCCACAATGGAATCTACTGACAAAAATTAGCAATCTGACTCAAATATAAGTTCTTCACAAAAAAATTAAAGTCTATTCAGTGATAAGAAAATTCAATTAAACCGAAATATCGGTCTTTGGCCCTGTGCAAAAAATCAGAATTAAAGTCTTACCTCATTGTGACTGCTAGTCAAATTTCTGCTCTTATTCTTTTATTCTTGCGCACGGCTTGGAGGAACTGCATTGCAAATAATAATATTTCTTTTTTTTTTTTTTACTGAAATTTTCTTTAAGGGAAGTGGAATGAAATGGGAAGTGCAATTAAATAAATTTTGTTTTGTAAAAACTGCTTTGCAATAAAAATTATTATTGGGGCATTTGTTAGAAAATTAATTACAGTAAATAAACTTTACATTATCTGATGATTATCTTAATTAACAGTATACCTCATTCAGCATCTTGACCAGTGTTGCCGACAGACTACATCACACAACCGCACTGGGCTGCTACCACTGACCGACCGCTCTGCATGACGACTACTAGCGTACAGCACGCAACTGAACAGAGCTACTGACTCGCAACGACTACTGACAGAGTACTCGACTGCATAGCGACAACTAGCGAACTGCTCGCAACACTCGCGCGGTCAAGCGCATACTCTCTGGTCAGAGACGCTGCAATGCCTCGCCATCGCTGCTACGTTACATACGTGTTTCAACATGTCCACATAACATCTTTTCTTTATCTGTGTGTGAGGAATGTTTCCTGGAAGTTTGGCCGTACCTTCTTATAACACATTGTACAAAAACCGTAATCAGACCAGTATTACTACATGAGGCAGAAATATGGAGAATAGAAAAATAAGCGGGGATAAAAATAAAAGTTTTTGAAAATAAAATCCTGCGAAAGGTTCGAATGGCTCTAAGCACTATGGGACTTAACACTTGAGGTCATCAGTCCCCTAGAACTCAGATCTACTTAAACCTAACAAACCTAAGGACATCACACACATTCATGCCCGAGGCAGGATTCGAACCTGCGACCGTAGCAGTCACGCGGTTCCGGACTGAAGCGCCTACAACCGCTCGGCCACCGCTGCCGGCCCTGCGAAAGGTATTTGGATCAATCGATGAGGGAGGATAATCACGAAGAAGAAAGAACAGGGAACCAGATGTAATTGCGGAAGCCAAGACAAGAAGACTAAGATGGGCCGGCCACGTCTATAGAAGAGAGCAGAGATCTTTACTGAGAGAAGTCTCAGAGAGTAAACCCGAAGGACGAAGACGAAGACCAGGTTGCCAAGTATCTCCAGGTACTGAGATTGTGTAAATCATGGAGTTCTTTTAGATAAGCTAAATCATTATGGTTTGAGGGGGGCAGTGCAAAAATAGTTTAATTCATACTTAACTGGAAGAATGCAGAAAGTCGAAATAATTGGTTATTCTAATGTTCAAACAACAACTGATTCCTCAAACTGGGGGGCTATCAAGTACGGGGTCCCACAGGGTTCGATCTTAGGCCCTTTACTGTTCTTGATATACATTAAAGACGTAGCATTCCACATTGACGAAGATGCAAAGTTAGTTCTTTTTGCTGATGATACAAGTGTAGTAATAACATCCAAAAACCAAGAACTAAGTGATGTAATTGTAAATGATGTTTTTCACTACATTATTAAGTGGTTCTCAGCAAACGGACTCTCTTTAAATTTCGATAAAACACAGTATATACAGTTCTGTACAGTAAATGGCACAACTCCAGTAATAAATATAGACTTTGAACAGAAGTCTGTAGCTAAGGCAGAATTTTCAACATTTTTAGGTAAGTCCATTGATGAGAGGTTAAATTGGAAGCAACACGTTGATGGTCTGCTCAAATGTCTGAGTTCAGCTACGTATGCTATTAGGGTTATTGCAAATTTTGGTGATGAGAATCTCAGTAAATTAGCTTACTATCCCTACTTTCATTCACTGCTTTCGTATGGCATCACATTCTGGGGTAATTCATCGTTGAATAGAAAAGTATTCATTGCTCAAAAACGTGTAATCAGAATAATTGCTGGAGCCCACCCACGGTCATCCTGCACACATCTATTTAAGAATCTAGGGATCCTCGCAGTAACCTCACAGTATATATATTCACTTATGAAATTTGTTGTTAATAATCCAACCCAGTTCAAAAGTAATAGCAGTGTGCATAGCTATAACACCAGGAGAAAGGAGGATCTTCACTATGCAGGGTTAAATGTGACTTTGGCACAGAAAGGGTAAATTATGCTGCCACAAAAGTCTTTGGTCACCTACCAAACAGCTTCAAAAGCCTGACAGATAGCCAACTAACATTTAAAAATAAATTAAAAGAATTTCTAGATGACAACTCCTTCTACTCATTGGGTGAATTTTTTAGATATAAATTAAGGGAAAAAAACTTAAACATTAGTGTCATGCAATATTTTCTGTAATGTAATATCTTGTACAGACATCTTTTATTAACCTGACACGTTCCACATCATTACGAAGTGTCGTATTCACGATCTATGGAACAAGTATTAATCTAATCTAATCTAATCTAAGAAGAGAAGACGCCGAAGACAGCGGAAGCGGCTACTTGACGAGGTCAAAAGCCGACTGCGGTTTGTGGAGCAAGGAGAGTAAGAGTACCAGTTTCGGCGCTTCAAAGTGGCATCTTTAGGCCTTAGTTGATGCTTAAGGGTTATCACGCTGCACCAGTGGCCAACATATGTGGTTTACGTAGACTCTCTGTAACTGTGATGTCATCAATCCAGCTGTCCTCAAGACCTCCGATCATAAGCATGGACACACCAAAGCCTTCAGGAATTAGTACGCACCAGCCAAGGTGGCTACCTCACGATCAGTAACGACTGAAAGCAACAGATACGACGCGGGTGCTTTCGCGGTTTCTGGTGTTGTCTACGGCTTCCGTACGGAGGCGGCTTAAGGTAAGTCTTGTGGCTGTCGGCAGTGACGGCTGGGCAGAGCAGGTAGTGAGTTGGACGTCGTAACTGACTGCTGGACTTGGCGGAAATTTCCGCGTCGTGGTGAAGCAACAGAAGCTGAGCAGAGCGCGGTGCTGTGCCGCAGGCCCGTGTGGCGGGCGGCAGGGGCGCAGACAAAGGCACAAAGGCCGCCGGACGCTAATTAGCGCCCACAGCAGCCGCCAATTGCCTCTCCGGCGCCGCACGGGGACACCGCCGGCCGCAGTTCTCAGGCGGCTCAGAACTCGCCCGACGTCGCTGGAGCGCATCTGGAGCCCTGGATGATGGAGGACAGACGCTGGAGCCGACGCGGAGATCGAGAGACACCTGGCGCTAGCTTACCTCGACTGTCAGCTTCCTAACCTGCCTATGTAGTCGAGATTACAACTGCACTCTTGTAAAGGGAGACTCGCGCGCACAGTGTTTTCCACTTCGACTGCTTGCGAGAAATTCAAAACTTCAGTGCTATCTCGTGGCGAGCTGCGGAATTACGAGCCCCCAGGTTTCAAAAACGGCGGTGTAGGAAGTCAAAGCGCTACTACTTGTGCAGTAGAGATCCCGGCCGGGAATGTAACAGAACATGTCTGACACTCGTTGGAAAATGGCAGTGGAGCAGGGAGGCACTGCCAAGTCCTCCAGAGTTTGTGGGCTAGAATTCGTCGAATTTGACCCGATTACCGAGAGGCAGGTTTCTGACTCCTCCTCCATGACGACACACCAGCTCACAAAGGGAAAACTGTGTACGAGGTTTTGGCCATCAAACGGATCACAATCCTGGATCACGCACCGTATTCGTCGGATTTCGCCCTATCCGACTTCTGATTGTTCCCCACTTTGAAGTTGGGGATGTGAGGATGCCATTACGACCCAGTTATGGACATCCAAGAAAACTGTACTGCAGTACTAAATGCAGTTCCAATAAAGTACTACAGTGACTCTTTCAAAACACTTATGAAACGATTTCAGCTTTTCTTTGCTTCAGATGGAAACTATTTTGAATAAATATGATGATTTTGTAACCATAATTCCTGACTTTTATTTTTGATACCCACAGTCTTAACGGAACTGGCTCACACTGCGCCGAAAGTCTTAGAAAGATTGGCTAGTAAAATATTTGTAGATATTAATCACTGGTTCCTAGCCAATTCTTTGTCACTAAACTTTGAAAAAACACACTACATGCAGTTCAGAACTTATAAGGTGTGCCGCACGAGTATACGCCCAACATACGATGACAAGCAGATAGAAGAAGTGGACAGTGTTAAATTCTTGGGATTACAGCTTGGTAATAAATTCAACTGGGAGGAGCACACCACAGAACTCCTGAAGCGTCTAAACAAATCTCTATTTGCAATGCGAATTGTGTCAGACTTAGAGGATATGAAAATGAAAAAGCTGGAATACTATGCTTACTTTCATTCCATATTGTCATATGGGATTATTTTTTGGGGTAATTCATCAAGCCAAGCTAAAGTTCTCCGGACACAAAAAACTGCAGTAAGAGTTATATGTGGTGTGAACTCAAGAACATCTTGCAGAAGCCTGGTTTGGGAACTGGAGATACTAACTACTGCTTCGCAATATATTTATTCCTTAATGAAATTTGTCATTAAAAATATTTCACTTTTTCAAACCAACAACTCAATTCATGGACTCAATACTAGAAATAAGAATAATCTTCACAAGGATTTAAAGCCACTTACTCTTGTAGAAAAAGGTGCGCATTATTCAGCAACACACATTTTCAATAACTTGTCAGCAGCCATAAAAAGCTTAACAACCAATGAAACTCAGTTTAAGAGAAGCTTAAAGAATTTATTGGCGGCCAACTCCTTCTACTCCATTGATGAATTTCTTAGTAGAACCGACTGATTTGTGTGTGAGTACAATATAACTTCTGCACAATATCAGTGCAGTAATGTGTTCATTGTAAATAAGTATTACAGTAGTTCTATTACATGTTTATTACCTTATAAATAAATAAAAATAATTTTAAATTCAGTGCATTAGTGTTTATAAAATGATTCTTTCCTATAGTGTTCCCTAAAAAAGACGATCATTCCACTTGGGACCTGTGGAATGGTACATTAGCTTATTTGTTTGAGTTGTAAATATTTGTCGTGTATTATTGTTTTTCTAGCATGTTCTATACCCTGGAGGACCTCTACACTACGGATCAATTGGAATGAAAGTAAATATAATCTAATATAATGCGAGAGATAATTCTAAAGTTTTAATTATGATCTAGAAATAATCAAATGGAGCAGGGATGTTGCGGCAGCATCGCCCCGTGGGAAAACGCTGCAATCAGCGACCCGAGAATTGGCGGGTAAACTATGTATAAGTTGGTAGAGAGGAAATGGCTCACCCAAACCCCGACCACTTGGGGTATAATGGCCAATTGGGCCACGGACAAAGTGACCCAATAAACCACTCAAGATTGAGCTAATCACCCAAGTGGAGGTAAGAGTGATTCACGGAAATAGTAGTAGCTTCAGATATGGGAGGACAGGTTCGTGAAACTGGGACAAAGGCGTGGAAAAAGAATCGTGGAAATGAAGAGGCTGTGCGAGAATAGAGTGGCATGGAAGAAATGGATAGGCCTTGGTTATCACGACGCTTGAAAGCGCAAGGGAATTGAAAAATAGAATATAATCAGACTGTCTTTCTCTACAGTTTTTCTCCTACACACCTCTCTAAAAAAACCAAGGACTCGACCCCCGACGTGCTTACAGTTACCGGTGACGATGTTCATCACGGTTACAGGAAACAGTCCGTATAGACTGCAGAAATAATTAACAACCTCAACTGAGACATCAGCTGTGATCTTAGCCATTCATGGAAGCACGGAGGGAGACTCCTCATGGTTCACCACCTGATATACAGCGATCAGCCAGAACACTATGGCCATCGAGCTACTATCGATATAAAACCACCCAGGCGATAACAGCGTCACCTGGCGAGGGAAGGCTGACAGTCAGACACATGCACGGTGCCCATAGTATTAGTGAGCGTGCTTTTCCTGCGTAAAATGGGGAAGGCGAGCGATCTATGTGATTTTGACAGAGGGCAGATTCTGATGGCCCATAGGCTCGGCACGAGAATTTAGGAAGCTGCACTACTTCATGTGTGTTCGAGGTGTGCCGTGATGAGTGTCTTGAATGCGTGGCGACACCAAGGTGAAACCACGTGCAGATGTCGGGGAGTTGGGCGGCCAGTCCACATTAGAGATGTCGGACGTCGTAGGCTGTGCAGACTGGTAAAATGGGACAGGCAACGAACTGTGCTGGAACTGACATCCGACTTCAATGCTGGGTTAAGTAAAAGTGTGAACACACAGTGCACCGAACACTCCTAACAATGGGCCTCCGCAGCCAACGACCCATGCATGTGGATGAAATGGGACGTAGCCATAGGGCATAGGCACTGGAAGTTGGCTCAATGGCAGAGAGTTGCATGGTCTGATGAGTCCCGATACCTTCTTCATCATCCCGATGGGAGGGCGCGCATCCGTAGTCTTCTAGAAAAAAGATATTTGCAAGTGTACTGAGAAACAGATTCAAAGTTGCGGCGGCTCCATTATGCTCTGGGCAACATTCACGTGGGCATCGGTGGACGCAGTGGAGCTCGTGCAACGCACTATGACGACCAACGAGTATCCAGAATGAATGGGTTGGCAAATTCGTGTTGGGATTGCTTGGGGGGAGAGACCAAACCGCGAGGTCATCGGTCTCATCGGATTAGAGGAGGATGGGGAAGGAAGTCGGCCGTGCCCTTTCAAAGGCACCAACCCGGCATTTGCCTGGAGTGATTTAGGGAAATCACGGAAAACCTAAATCAGGATGGCCGGAGGTGGGATTGAACCGTCGTCCTCCCGAATGCGAGTCCAGTGTGCCAACCACTGCGGCACCTCGCTCGGTCCAACGAATATCGTCCTCTGGTTTCAGACTACGTACATCTCTTCATGACGACCATGTTTCCTGACGGCAGTGGCATTATTCAACAATATAATGCGCCATATTACAAGGCCAAGCGTGTGATGGAGTGGGTTCGCGGAACAAATTTGCGAGTTCCAATTGATGTGCAGACCCCCCCAACTCGACAGATCTGAAGACGATCGAACACATCTGGGATGTGACTAACGTGGCGTCACAGCTCATCGCCCCCCTCCCCGGAATGTACGAGAATTAGGGACTTGTGTGTTCAGATGTAGTGTCAACTGCCTCCAGAGACATACCAAGGTGTCACTGCTTCCATGTCACGACGGGTCGCTGCAGTTATCCGTGCCAAACGTGGACATACCGACCGTTAGGTAGGTGGTCATAATGATCTGGTTGATCAGTGTAAGAAGTGGTACTGCAAGCGACGCTGGACACCGAGAGAAAACCAAATGTGTGGATGTAGAGGCCACCATCTCAGCAGGTGCCATATCCGTGACGTAATCCTGCCTATCAGATGCTTTCATCTTGGCGTAAATCTGCGAACCTCACCAATCTTTCTACTTTCAGACTATGGCCTGACATGTATGATGGAGACAAACGCCGAAAGCATGGGACTTTATCCAAATGTTCGGCAAATTAAACGAGAACGTTTCGTCCTATACAACTGGCATTATACTCCTATGGTCCTGTGTTTGATTAACACTGACTACATATGTTACTCATAATAATGTTTCATCTGGAGCCTAAGAAATTCATTAAATAAAACCTTAGAATAGACGTCTGTCTCCGATTATCATACATCCTCCGCAAATCACATCGCTAAATAACTGTATCGTTAGCATACCGACATCCCAGGAGATTATGTTGTATTATGTAACTGAAGTAGCTATTTAGTCATCAGGTAGCTGCTTACATTTCACTAGGGGACTCAGAGTCCGTTCGATTCACGCCAGCAAGAAAAAATCCCGGCAGTAGGCAGTAGGCAGTAGCAGTGATAGTAAATACTTATGTCCTCCATTTCCTAGCTATGCAGATGCCAGAACTATTCAAATGGATTATCGGACAAAGTAGGCTAGAGTAAGCTCCAAGAAAATATATATCTGTATTCCGACGAAAAGAACAGAACTATAAATCAAGTGTATCCAAAAGTTTCCTTTAATTTATGTCTATGGTCACAAACTTTTTGTTGACAGATTACAGAATTCGGTCTATAATGACCATCATCAGATCTGTTTTATAAAAACAAAGTTATAATGTACTGCAGCCATAGTGGCACCGTCAAATGTTAAATGAAAAATCATCACCGGCATCGTCAAATATATATAAATAACATCATATACACGAGTCATATTATTTATATATATATTTGACGATGCTGGTGCTGATTTTGCATTTAACATTTGACGATGCCACTATGGCTGCAGTACATTAGGACTTTGTTTTTGTAAAACAGATCTGATGATGGTCATTATAGATCGAAACCGGTAATCTGTTAACAAAATGTCTGTGACCATAGACGTAAATGAAAGGCAAATTATTGTATATACGGGTCACTGTTTCATTCGCGACAATGTCGCAGCTCGTAAATCAAGTGTCTCCATTGCTACATTCTCTACTGCCATGTGATTCCAATGTCGCTTTGTTAACGAGATCAACTTGCTCTTCATACATCACCTGAAATTAGTTAGCAAAAATTTTGGCTGTTTATCTCAAATATGTACTTTTTAATGGTAATGTGAGATAAACAAAGCTAAAAAACCTGGAATCGTCTACATCTACGTACATACTCCATTAGCCACCGTACAGTGCATGGCCGACGGTACCACGTACCACTGCTGGTAATTTCCTTTATTGTTCCACTCGCAAATAGAGCGGGAGAAAACGACTGCCTGTATACCTCCGCAAGAGCCCAAACACACTATATCTTCGAGGTCCTTACGAAGAACGTACGTTGGCGGAAATAGAATCTTCTTACGGTCGGTCTCAAATGTCGTTTCTGTAAATTTCCTCACTATTACCTTGCAAAAAGAACGTCGCCTTCCCTCCAAGAATGTCCATTTGAGTTCACGAAGCACTTCCGTAATACAGGGTGTTCCATTTACCTGATGACCGCGCTCGTGGGATTGTGTTCGCCAGCCACAGGAAGCCCCGCAGTCGGGTGGAATGGGTTGCCCGTCTCCCTGTTGATGCCGCAGTAGGCGTCTTTTTGACCAGTGTCATTCCAACAGTGGAAAAAATGTCACGGGTGTGATAGTGAAGTCTGTGAACGCATCAATGGCAAGACCGAATTATTCCATTCCACAGCGAGTGTTCATTAATGACCCGTACGTACGTAGTACAGAATCTGCTGGTATTGTGCGGAGACTGATTGAATAGAAGATTCCAGGTGTTACAAATTAATGAATAAATTTCGTGAAACGCCAACTGTTCATGACAAGAAGCGTAAGCGACGACGTACAGTGCTCACAGAAGCTCGTCTCAATGACATTCCATGCCGCCTCGAAAATTCTCCTAAAATGTCTCGTAGAAGACTTTCACAGCAAACGGAAATTTCTTGCACCTCTGTGCCAAGAGTTGGAAGTTATTTGGGCTAAGAATCTGTAAAGTAATCGAAGTGCAAAAACTTAAATCTTGTTATCCCGCACATTGGGTTATATTTTGCGAATGGGTTGAAACAAGCGCATGACGGTGAAACGCACCCTTAACTCATTCTCTTTTCAGATGAGGCTTGGTTCCATTTGGATGGGTCTGCTAATTCCCAAAACTGGATTTCCGATGGATCTATTCTGCTTCGTTATGAACCCCTTTACTGTTTGTAAGTAGTAGTGTGGTGCGCAGTTAGTGGCGATAGAAGAATAGTAGGGGAAGGCAGGGAAAGACGGGGAGGTGGGGTAAGACGGGGAAGGGCTATAAGCTACAGTTAGAGCATTGCCATCTGTGGATAGCTACGTCAACATCATCAATACACAGGTCCCAGTGTGTTAACATTGCTGATCCTTAGTTTCACGGCGGTTTCTGTGAACTTTGCAAGGTACGTACAATTGTTATACTGATTTGCAATGTTTTACACCTTTCGAGGTCCTAAAACGTGGGAACATTTGTCCAGACTGTATATGTAGCACTGAATAGTACGTCTTATTAACAGTAAACTGCTGTGTCAGTTGTCACTGTTCACTACATAGTGTTCATGTAGGCGTAATATAACCTGACAGAATGGTAGGGGGCAAGACGGGGTGGGGGAAGATGGGGAGCTTCCTCGTCTTGTCCATACTATTTGTCCAACCATTACGTTCTTATCGTATCATGTGTTTATCTCACTGCGGGTTTTGAACACGTACATTATACGTTGAATGCAATTGTAAATAGAATGGTATTCGTTATTCCAACGTTTCCTAATTAATTACAAAGTATGCCTTAGGCTATATGGTGATTAAAAATACACAATACGTGCAAAGTCAGTATTCTTGCTATGCTTCAACGACTGACTATTGGAAATATGGTGTTTACTGTATAATATAGATTACCAGGAATGATCTAACTCAATAGTACGTTCCACGTGTTTTATTTCAGATGGTTCGCAAGTATCGGTGACAAACGTCTAGGCAAAATTGGTCATTGGAGTCAATGGAAGGCGCTGTAAATGCTGTTATAGAAGGTCATATGGGTTCTTTCAGGGCTGCTCGACAGTTCAACGTGCCACAGAAATATGTGTTTCAGCGTCGAGGTGCCCATGACACTTGTGCAGGGACAGAAAGTGGTGATGACGAGGCTGTCCACACTTGTGTACTATGTGAAAGTAAGATGCCTAAATAAAACGTAATACCTGATTCTACAATTCGCAGAACCATGTTTCGAAACCTTATCGTTACATGATTTCGTTATTCCAGTCCTTATTTAAGCTTTAGAGATGAATTCATGCTAGTTTCCCATCTTACTCCGTATATGGGGCAAGACGGGGAATTGGTAGTTTATGTTTCAAATCGAGATATTTCTAACTAAATGTAACACGTTTGCAGGTTTCTTTGCTTGTTATTGTAATTCAATGGTTAAATAAACAAATGATAATCAAACTTACTTGAATTTGTTTATTTTTGTGCTTTTGTAAGGGTTTCAAGTTAGCTTCCCCATCTTGCCCCGCCTTCCCCTACTATTTTTTTAATGGCACAGTTAACACTGACAGATACGTGGAAAATATTTTGAAACTATTTCTTAATGAAGTGAGTGAAACAGAACGAAGCTTCGCATTTTTTTAACAGGATTCCACAACGGCATATACGGTCAATGATTCTTTGCACAAAATTCTCATTGTGTTCCATGGCAGTGTCGGTAGTAACAATATCTGTCCCTGTCAAAGTTCCATTTTATCCCCACGCGATTTCCATATATGGGGAGCACTAAAGGGTAAAATATACACAATAAACCCACCCATGTTACAGGAACTCGAAGGATAAAAAATGGTTCAAATGGCTCTGAGCACTATGGGACTCAATATTTGAGGTCGTCAATCCTCTAGAAGTTAGAACTACTTAAACCTAACTAACCTAAGGACATCACACACATCCATGCCCGAGGCAGGATTCGAACCTGCGACCGTAGCAGTCGCGCGGTTCCGGACTGAAGCCCCGAGAACCGCTCGGCCACCGCGGCCGGCTCGTAGGATAACATCCACTACTATATTAACTCAACTTCTGGAAGAGAATTTCATCGTGTGGTGAAAAATTTCTTGATTGAATGTCAGGAATGTGTGGAAAGCAATAGCAGGCAGTTGCAACATGACATGGGTAAGTTCCAGATTTATTAATATATATTTTAAATTTAGTACTGGGGGCGGTACGGCATTTGATCCGCTAGATGACGGAGCGATCGCTGCCTGACATTTACTCCGTAGATTTTCGGTCATCAGATAAATGGAATACTCTATAGTTGCATGCTGATAGAACCTGCTGATAGCAAATTTAGCAACCCGTCTCGGAATTGCTTCGACGTCTTTCTTTAATACGACCCCATGGAGATCTCAAACACCCACGTTGTAGTCAGGAATGAACTAGTCCTCAATACACAGTATCCTTTATAGATGAGCTACACTTCCCCAATACTATGCCAATAAAAGTAATTGCACCATTCGCTTTCAGTACGATCAACCTTATTGCTCGTTCCATTTCATATCGCTTTGCAACGTTACACCTAAATATTTTATCGACGTGACCGTCTCAAACAGCACGCAACTAATGCTAACCAACAGCACAGGTTTGTTTTTCCTACATTTTCCTACGGTTAGATAAAGCTGCTAGGCATTGCAGCTACCGCACTGAAGAGCCAAAGAAATTGTCATAGGTACGTCTATTCGAACACAGAGTATGTAAACGTGCAAAATATGGTGTTGTAGTAGGCAACGCCTATATAAGACAACAAGTGTCTGGCACAGTTGTTATATCGGTTGCTGCTGCTGCAATGGCAGGATATCAAGATTTGAGTTTGAACGTGGTGTTATTGTCGGCGCACAAGTGAAGGGACACAGCATCTCCGAAGTAGCGATGAAATGGGAATTTTCAAGTACGATCATTTCACGAGTGTACCGTGAATATCAGGAATCCGGTTAAACATCAAATCTCCTATATCGCTGGTGCCGCAAAAATCTCCTTCAAGTACGGTTCAGATGACTCCAAGCACTATGGCACTTAACATCTGAGGTCGTCAGTCCCCTAGACTTAGAACTACTTAAATCTAACTGACCCAAGGACATCACACGCATCCATGCCCAAGGCAGGATTCGAACCTGCGACCGTAGCAGCAGGACTGAAGTGCCTTCAAGAACGGGACCAACGACGATTAAAGAGAATCATTCAACGTGACAGAAGTGCAGCCCTTCCGCGAACTGCTGCAGATTTAAATGCTGGGACATCAACAAGTGTCAGCGCGCGAATCATTCAACGAAACACATTCGATATGGGCTTTCGGAGCCGAAGGCACACTCGTGTACTCTTGATGACTGCACCACACAAAGCTTTACGCCTCACCTGGGCCCGTTAACACCTACATTGGGGTGTTGATGATTGGAAACGTTTTGCCTGGTCGCATGACTTTCGTTTCAAATTTTATTGAGCGGATGGACGTGTACGGGTATGGAGACAACCTCATGAACCCATGGACCCTGAATGTCAGTAGGGGACTTTTCAAGCTGGTGGAGACTGCAATGGTGTGGGGCGTGTGCAGTTGGAGTACTACGGGACCCCTGATACTTCTAGATACGATTCTGACATGTGACACGTACGTAAGATTCCTGTCTGAACACCTGCATCCATTCATGTCCATTGTGCATTCCGAAGGATTCGGGCAATTCCAGCAGGCAATGAGACATCCCTTATTGAGCATATCTGGGATGCCTTGAAACATGCTGTTCAGGAGACATCTCCACCCCTTCGTACTCTTAAGGATTTATGGATTCATGGTGCGAATTCCCTCCAGCACTACTTCAGACATTAGTCGAATCCACATGTAGCCGGCCGATGTGGCCGAGCGGTTCTAAGCGCTTCAGTCTGGAACCGCGCGACCGCTACGGTCGCAGGTCCGAATCCTGCCTCGGGCATGGATGTGTGTGATGTCCTTAGGTTAGTTAGATTTAAGTATTTGTAAGTTCTAGTGGACTGATGACCTCAGATGTCATGTCCCATAGTGCTCAGAGCCATTTGAGACATTTTTGAATCTACTTATGTTGCGGCACTTCTGTGTGGTTGCGGGGGCCCTACACGACATTGAGCGGGTGTCATTTACTTTGGCTCTTCAGTGTAGAAATTCTGTCTAAGCCATCTTTTATCTCTCGGTGACGTCCACCTTCCCGTACGCTACAGTGTCATCAAGAAACCGTCGTAAACTGTTGCTCACTCACACCGTAGGGTCATTTAAGAATGTAAAGAATAAAAGCGGTCCCATTACAATTCCCTGGGGCATTCCGGACGATAACCTCGTCTCTGCTGAACGTTCGCCGTCGAGGTCAACGTACTTGGTTTTATCACTGAGAAAGTCTTCGAGCCAGTTACATTTCCGAGTACCTATAGCGTTTGTTCGGAGCTTCGTTAACAGTCTGCAGTGGAGCACCGTGTCAAACGCGTTCCGCGTTCCGGAAATCTAGGAATATGGAATTGCCTGTTGCCCTCGATCCATGAGAAAAGGGCAAGCTGAGTTTCGCATGAGTGATGCTTCCCAAGTCCGTGCTGTTTCGTCGACACAAGCTGTTCTGTCTCAAGGAGATTTATTTCAGAATGTGTTCAAGAATACTCCTGCAGAGCGATGTTAAAAGGTACTGGTCTGTAATTTTGTGAACCCGTTCTTTTATTCTTAATAAATACAGGAGCCGCCCTCGCTTTTTCCAGTCGCTTGGGTTTTGGCACTGGGCATATATTTCCGATTAGTGCCACCTATGAAAGGGGGCATGCAGCAGAGTACTCTCTGTAATACCAAATTGGTATTCCATATGGACGTGCCAACTTATATGTTCTCGAACATTTCTTTTGCTTCTCTACTATGTCACAGATGTATGTTACCATGTCCTCCAAGCGAAGACCTAAGTGACAGTGAAGCGACAGTATCTTTGAGCGATTCTTCTGTTTGAATGATTTCTTAAACGTTAAGTTAAAAAGGTCACATTTCCCTTTGCTATCTTCTATTTCCAGTTCTGATTGGTGGACGGGTGCCTTGATTGAAACCTTTGACCTACTAATTGATTTCACATGTGACCAGAATTTTCTCGCATTTTCGGTAAGATCTTTCGCTAAGGTTTGTCAGCGAACGCTGTTGTATGCTTCACGCATAGATCTTGTTAGGAGCGCATGAATTTCTGTTGTTTCTTGTCGACAAAATGGTTCAAATGGCTCTGAGCACTATGGGACTCAACTGCTGTGGTCATAAGTTCCCTAGAACTTAGAACTACTTAAACCTAACTAACCTAAGGACATCACACACATCCATGCCCGAGGCAGGATTCGAACCTGCGACCGTCGCGGTCGTGCGGTTCCAGACTGTAGCGCCTTTAACCGCTCGGCCACTTCGGCCAGCTCCTGTCGACATTTGCGCTTTCTGTTTTGAACCGAGACTGCAACAATCTCCGCTTCCTGCTTTTTTAGAATTGTATTAATAAACCGCTGTGGAGCTTCTCCGTTCTTAAGCTACTTACTCGCGACATGCGTATCCAGACTTTTTTTAAATCGGATTCACGGCACATTTACTGCCGCTTCAGTTAAAATTTAATCAGCGTAGTAAGTATTCGACAGAAGCATATTATGATCAAGCCAAGTGCTGCGACCTGTCCTGCAAGTAACGGATTTTTCTTCGTAATGTTATATTATTGACTCTTGACTGCGTCACTCGCGTTATTCTTTCAGTGCTAGTCGGGGGACGTGTACGCCGTTTCCTACCTGTCGCAATACCAGGAAAGCATATCCGTTCACTCAGACTTTTAAAGGAAACGTAATAGGTTACGTCAGCATCTTCTTTCCTACGAGCAAACAACTCCGTTTGCTGTAGTCAAATGTTTGGATTCCGTCGTCCTCGACCGACCTTATTTGCAACCTGCAAGTATTCCGCCACGGCGTTCCCTTCCTGCAAGGGAATGGAGATGTGTGCCAGCGGAGGGCAAACATTGTTCTCGCGCCAATAGACCTTCAAAGAAAGCGACGCAAATTCCCGTTGTATTTCCGTTTCCAACACTATACGGTGCCTACGGCAATGCTTTGCCCTGAGATGTTTACGCTGCGTAAACGGCTGCAGAACCTGTTACGTATAGAGCGCACTCAATCTGGAAGTTTTACGAGTGGCTGGAATCTGATCTGGCACATTATTGTACTGTTAGGAAAGATACTTGGCAGCAAGAACAAAACTAAATTTATTGTTACAACTAATAACAATGTGCACTTTGTTTAGTGTATCGGGCTATATTTGACTCTAATGATATCCTTGATAAATTGTATTATTGGTCAAATCTTCGAGTGTAACAAAAAAATGATTACCTACAAATTAAACAATGGGGATTTTCCAAATTTTCACAACCAAATGAAGATTGGGTAATGGCAAATAGGGTATGAAATTGTCAAGCCTGATGGTTAGTTTTGCAAGAAAGAGATTATTTGCTTTAAATTAAGCTGGGTGATTAAGATAAATTTAATTAGTTATTTGTCCGAATTTTCATTGCCAAAGGTGTTTCGAACACGATGCAGAAGATTCACTGGGCAGCCGTTACACATCCTCCACATGGTCCCTATCTGAACCCATGCGATTTTTGTAATTTTGGAATCCTAAAGAAACACACTGATGGCAGCTGATTTGCTTCAGAGGAACCGAAAATATTTTCCCATGAAGGCATTGACTGTCTTCTCTCACAGTGGGATAAATCAATTAATAGTAGTTGCTATTACTTTCGAAATAATAAACAGTTTACATTCTTTTCTCCCATCTGTATGGTTTTCAATTGACTGCTCCTTATAAATATGAGTTGAAGTAAGAAGACAGGAAAAAATACACCGTCAACACGTCATATTTACTTTACATGGCGGTAGCGAGACAATTGGACATTTACAGTTCTTTACACCGTGTCTGCAGACTGTACGTCAGTATGCGTGAATCGGAAGTTACGAATTACTTTCCTACACTGAAACGCCACAGAAATAGGTATAGGCATGCGCATTCAAATACAAAGGTATGTAAACAGGCAGAATACTGAGCTGCGGTCGGCTGCAGCTTTCAATACTGGGCCATCAACAAGTGTCTGCGTGCGAACCATTCAGCAAAACATGATCAATATGGGCTTTCGGAGCCGAAGTACCACTCGTGTACCCTTTATTAACGCAAGAAACAAAGCTTTACGCCTCGCCTCGCCTGGGCCCGTCAACAGCGACATTGGACTGTAGATGACTGGAAACATTTTGCCCGATCGGACGAGTCTCGTTACAAGCTGTATCGAGCGGATGGACGTGTACTGGTATGGAGACAACCTCAAGAATCCATGGACCCTGCATGTGAGCAGGGGACTGTTCAAGCTGGTTGGGGCTCTGTAATGGTGTGGGACGCGTGTAGTTGGAGTGCTATGGGACCCCTGATACATCTAAATAAGACTCTGAAGATGACCTGTATGTAAGCATCCTGTCCGGACGCCTGCGTTCATTCATGCCCATTCTGCATTCCGACGGACATGGGAAATTCCAGCAGGACAATGCGACACCTCACACGACCAGAATTGGTACACAGTGGCTCCAGGAACACTCTTACGAGTTTAAACCCTTTCGCTGCCCACCAAATTCCACAGACATGAACATTGTTGAACATACCTGGGAAGCCTTTCAACGTGCTGTTCAGAAGAGATCTCCAACCCCTCGTACTCTTACGGATTCAGGGACAGCCCTGCAGGATTCATGGTGTCAGTTCCCTCCAGCACTACTTCAGATATTAGTCGAGTCCATGTCACGTCGTGCTGCGGCACTTCTGCGTGCTCGCGGGGGCCCTACAAGACATTAGGCAGGTGTACCAGTTTCTTTGGCTCTTCAGTTTAGAACCCGCCGTGATAGGCACTCACAAATGGTTTTTGTGTAGCTACAGAATACTAATTACAGCTGCCGATCAGTAATTAACTCCGACATTGTCCGTCGGAAAAATCAATTTTTAAACTGAAAACTAGTTTGTGACTGTTTTGGCTGGAGACGAAGAGAAATTACTCCCATATCTGAAGTCAGTAACGTTGCGTGCACTTTGCGTTTATCGTTCACTTTAGTGGCAGCTCGCGCGCTACATTTAAAAATCGCTTTAGCGGAAAATCCTGTAGGCCCTGGAAAGGCTTCTTGCTGCTAGACGTGCTCATCAGCGAACGCCTCGCAGAAGTTTTAATCGGCTCAGTTGGCTTAGCGAGCTACCCGGTTCTCCACTTTGCTCAACAGAGATCTCTTGCTGCTTTTGTCGGACCGACGGAAAGCGGTTATTTCGCTGTAAAGCGTCGCAAAGCGTCTCAATTGCGTTATAGCGGAGTGTTGTGTACAATACAGGATGAGGACATTACGTGGAACACCGTTGTCATGTTTGTGCCACTTACGCGGGCTATGAAAGCAATGGTGCCATATTCTCGAACGACTCTCTCATGCCGTTGCCTCTTCGTCTCAAACGTGCGCATTATTCCATATTGCTTACGATGGCCTCGGTAGTCTCCACATTTCTGTAATTTCAGAGTGTGCTTTTCACTGTAACGTTATTTCCACCTATCTGTTCGCTTGCGAACCATTTGAAGGACGGCATATTACTACAACACATCAGAAGTGTTCTAGAAAATTGGTTTGCAACTCAAATAGACGTTTATAGGGCACTAGGTGAGTACTGGGCGTACCCCAGATATGTAAGTGTTCCAGTCTTTCATTAGTCAATCTCTTCCTTCACGCTGTCTTTGTCCATCCGCCCCCCCCTCCCTCCTCTCTGACCACCTCCTCCATCCTCCCCTATCTATTGTAGTCTGGCGGAATAGTAAAGAGTTGGAAGCGTGAAATATTGTCAAAGTTTCGTTGCCTATGCCGAGAGCGAGGCAGTAGGTTAGCGAAGAGGTAAGAGGATTGCAAATGTATTGGAATGTGTCGTCACGCAGGGGCAATGGCCTGGTTACACACAACAGGCGAGAGAGAATTGCTTAGCACGCGGGTTTGTGTTAGACGGAGACTTTCGGAGAGTGTAAGACAGAGGTATAGCGTCAGCTGTACTGCATTTCACAACTTCGCGTAAGTCTGTCGTAACAACACGTAACTCTGTCACAAGAACACCTAAGGGACGAGTACGACAGATAAATCAGCAGTATAAGTGGAACGAATGCGTTCGTTACAAACGAGCATGACGTCAGGACGTCGCTTGTGCTTCCTTTAAATACGCCGGCTTTGATAGCAACAAGGCACTCGCAGTGAGACTTGCTGTTAGATGTGTACTGGGTCGCTGTGTAGCGCTCAGCTCGGTGATCGACATGTTAATCGTTATTAAGGAGATGTTGCAGTAAGGGCGACCCATCCAGCAGCAGACGTGAGGTGACAGTACCAGCTCTGGTCCTCTCTGCTGCCGCTGTCAGTCATCAACCCAGGATTAGCAGACATCGCGGCAGACTCGCTCGCTGCCAATGCTGACCACATCAGTGAGCCGCCGTCGAGATCGTGCAGGGCCTAGGCCGTGTGGATCCGCCATCACAACCGGGTGAGCCGGTGACGCTGGGGGATTGCAGCCCGTTCTGCCCGTCCACCGTGGACGAGCCACCAGGAGGAGCAGAGAAGAAGATGGGGTGGGGTAGAGTACACTCCGCACTACGAGAATGCCTCTCGTGCCGACAGCGTCGGGACTCCAACCCGGAGCCACCTACGTGCAGCGGCCTGCTGTCCACCGCCGAGCCAGCCGGCCAACCAGGCACCGCCAGCCACGCGCGGCTGAAGTAAGGGCATTCCATGCTACGTCACAGTACGCGGTGCTGCGCTAGCAAGACTGGTGTGGCCCAGAGCTGGTGTCATCGCTCCGAGTCAGCGATAACTCGGGGAAGGTCGTTGATATCACCAAGCTCAGCCAACCTGTTATGCGGTCCACATTGTACTCGGCAGAAATAGAGGTGTCATGAATTAATAATGTTTCTTTGGCGTTTCTGACGAGTCCACAGTCATTTCCTAGCATCCTGACAACTGGAGAGGCCACCGCTCGGCTTCCAGTCCACCATAGGCGACCGGGAACACTGGGGCGCCTACACTATCCATCTCCTCCTGCCCCTCTCTCGGTCCATCTACTCCTCCCCCCTCTCTCTGTCCATCTCCCACTCCCTTCTCTGCCCAACTCATCCTTCCCCTCTGTCCGTCTCCTCCTCCACCCTGAATTATCTTTTCATCTCATTCTCCTACTCTCTCTGTCCAACTCCTCCTGTCCTCCCTATGTCCATCTGCTCCTCTCCCATCTGACCATATTATGCTTCTCCCTCTCTCCTCCTCCTCCTCCACCCCTCTGTAAGCCCTCTCCTCTCCCCCTCCCTTTTCCCATCCCATCCTCCTCCCTCTCACTATTCATTTCCTCCTCCCTCCTCTCCCTGTCCATTTCCTCCTTTATCGTTCCTGTATGCATTGCTTATACCCCCTCCATCCACCTGCGCCACCCCCCCCCCCCCCAAGTTGTACATCTCCTCCTTCCCCACCTGTCTCCTTATTACCACTTACCACACAGCTCTTTTGTGTTACACAGGCAAAATTGTAGATTTGTTTATTAATAAATATAGCTGTAACGATTTCTTAAATAAATTTTTACATTTTCCATTACATCCCCCCCTTAATAAACTTAGGGGGGTCACGGAATATATGAATCTGGCTGGGCGGACGGGGATTACCAAAAGCGAGATCGGTGCCTTTACTAATGTGCCACCCCGCTCGGTAACATAGCGTCGTGTGTAGACGCTTATTACAACACAACTATTCGACTACGTTACTCTAGAGGAGCTCCACCCCTAAGTTAATAAAATATTGTCAACAGACTTTGAGTCTGATCGCCTGGAGAGAGCTGCCAGTTAAGTAAAGCTTTTGTTTACTGTATTTATTTGTTCGCTAATGACTCCACTGAGTGGCCCGCCTCACTTCACTGTTGTCTACGAAGTAGTACACAACAAATGTCATCTATGACAGCGCATCTGGAGCATAACTGAAAATATTTATACTAACATGAAATAAATGTGAAAGTAACATACCAGAAAACGTTATAACGATACAATGGAAGTACAGTGTTCGAATGTTAAGATGGGAGAGGAGGAAGACAATCACGAGAGACCAGTATTTAATTTTGTAAGGATTTAAGTACTAGGTAAACAACAGGTTTATGTATATATGCAAGTATGAAGAACTACACCTATCAGAACAAAAGACAAGAGGTAAAACAACAGAATATATTACTGTTTAAATTAAACTGGCAATCACAATTAAGAAACTAAATAAGTTAATGCTTGAGACTATACATATTGATGCTTCTCATTTCGAAATATCGGACTGTCTGACCAGACGGAGAAATCAATTAATTTTGGATGCAGTAACTGCCTTATGTTCATGCAAATCACTAAAACAAATGGTTGTTGTGGTCTTCAGTCCAGAGACTGGTTTGATGGAGCTCTCCATGCTACTCTATCCTGTGCAAGCTTCTTCATCTCCCAGTACCTACTGCAACCTACATCCTTCTGAATCTGTTTAGTGTACTCATCTCTTGGTCTCCCTCTACGATTTTAGCCCTCCAAGCTGCCCTCCAATACTAAATTAGTGATCCCTTGAGGCCTCAGAATACGTCCTACCAAGCGATCCCTTCTTCTAGTCAAGTTGCGCCACAAATTTCTCTTCTCTCCAATTCTATTCAGTGCCTCCTCATTAGTTATGTGACCTACCCATCTAATCTTCAGCATTCTTCTGTAGCACCACATTTCGAAAGGTTCTATTCTCTTCTTATTTAAACTATTTATCGTCCACGTTTCACTTCCATACATGGCTACACTCCATACAAATACTTTCAGATACGACTTCCTGACACTTAAATCTATACTTGATGTTAACAAATTTCTCTTCTTCAGAAACGCTTTCCTTGCCATTGCCAGTCTACATTTTATATCCTCTCTACTTCGACCATCATCAATTATTTTGCTCCCCAAACAGCAAAACTCATTTACTACTTTAAGTGTCTCATTTCATAATCTAATTCCCTGATCATCGCCCGACTTAATTCGACTACATTCCATTATCCTCGTTTTGCTTTTGTTGATGTTCATCT
This sequence comes from Schistocerca piceifrons, assembly GCF_021461385.2. Taxonomy (NCBI): domain Eukaryota; kingdom Metazoa; phylum Arthropoda; class Insecta; order Orthoptera; family Acrididae; genus Schistocerca; species Schistocerca piceifrons. Next base: position 216,122,329 of record NC_060143.1, on the reverse strand, counting down.
TATATCCTCCTTTCAAGACACTGCCCGTTCCGTTCAGCTGCTCTTCCAGGTCCTTTGCTGTCTCTGAGAGAACTGCAATGTCATCGGCGAACTTCAGAGTTTTTATTTCTTCTCCATGGATTTTAATTCCCACTCCTAATTATTCTTTTGTTTCCTTTACTGCTCGCTCAATATACAGATTGAATAACATCAGGGACAAGCTACAACCCTGTCTCACTCCCTTCCCTTTCTTGTCCCTCGACTCTTATAACTGCCATCTCCTTTCTGTACAAATTGTAAATAGCCTTTTGCTCCCTGTTATGTAAAAATGGTTATGTAGACAATGTAGCTAGATCAACTGCATGTCAAAGTATTTCAGTTCACATTATTCATGTTACGAGAACTGTAACGCTCTAAAATGAGTTGGTGAGAAGGAATTTGTGTTCCAAAATCATTAAAGGAGAATGACAGTATAGATGCTATTTATTGGCTACTATTGTCACCTCCATCTTTGCATGCGAATTAGCGTGATTTGTAAACCGATCCAAATTACTGTGAATGAAGCTGTTATTACCTACATTATTATTATTTCCATTTCTTTATTTCATTTTTGCATGTTACAATTAATTTGACTTTAATTTTCCGTTTCAGAAGCTATAGTTATTATCTTACGGGGTCTATTTTAACCTTGTAACACTGACACAGAAATCCATTGGCGTAAAAATTAGATACATACAGTTAATCACAACAGTGCGTCTAAAACAGTCGATATGTAGCATCCAATAGATACTTTAGTAACATTCAGGAAAAGCTGATTTCAAATCTCATTCTGAGCATTCTGATTATTTTTTCCAGTTTCATAAACTACTTCAAGAGGTTTTCCGACTGACTGCCTCAACAGAGCTACTCCTGTCTACTTGCTCCCTTGCGTGTTACCTCGACATAGACTCGAGACGAAATAATAATGAAAAGTTCCATCGAAACATTAATGACGGGCATTAATAACAGCAGAGAATTTACTTCTTGCAGCAAGATGTACAATACTGGAATATCAGAGCAAGAGTGACATCGAGACCAAGGTCGAAGGTCTACAGGGAAGAAGCATTTAACTCACTAGTTGGTAGTGGCAGCAGCATCTTGGTGCTGCCGCCCTCCTGCTCCTCCTGCCCCACTAATGGCAGCCGCTCGTCTTCGCCGCCTCTTTAGGCACCCCAGTTTTTTTCTCTTTATTTCCTAATTGGTCCGTCGACGGGTCGCACATTACCGGAGCGGTCAGCGCTGCCTCCTAGCGGCCGCCGCCGCAAGCGCCGTGATTTATAGGCGCGCCTCGGCGAGCAAATGAAGAGCAACTGCGCTTCGGCAAACAGGCGCGTTTAGAGGACCGGCAATCCCTCCCTCAGGATTCATTTATCCCGCCGAGGCCGCCAGCCTAATGGAGACCGCGCCCTTCACGGATTAATAGAATGTGCTGCGAACGCCATTAGGCGAAGGCGCCGGCGAATTAGAGCAAAGGACCGAACCGCTTCTCCACTTCCTCTCGCGCACTCGGAATGTGCCATTCACGAACGGAAAGGGCCAGCCACATTCAAAATGGCATCCACCCACACTCCATACTAACTTCTTCGTTACTTCCACATATTTTACGCTACTGGCCATTAAAATTGATACACCAAGAAGAAATGCAGATGATAAACTGGTATTCATTGGACAAATATATTATACTAGCACTGACATGTGATTACATTTTCACGCAGTTTGGGTGCATAGATCCTGAGAAATCAGTACCCAGAACAACCACCTCTGGCCGTAATAACGGCCTTGATACGCCAAGACATTGAGTCAAACAGAGCTTGGATGGCGTGTACAGGTACAGCTGCCCATGCAGCTTCAACACGATAACACAGTTCATCAAGAGCAGTGACTGGCGTTTTGTGACGAGCCAGTTGCTCGGCCACCATTGACCAGACATTTTCAATTGGTCAGAGATCTGGAGAATGTACTGGCCAGGGCAGCAGTCGAACATTTTCTGTATCCAGGAGGCCCGTACAGGACGTGCAACATGCGGTCGTGCATTATCCTGCTGAAATGTAGGGTTTCGCAGGGATCGAATGAAGGGTAGAGCCACGGGTCGTAACAACTGAAATGTAACGTCCACTGTTCAAAGTGCCGTCAACGCGAACAAGAGGTGACCGAGACATGTAACGAATGGCACCCCATACCATCACGCCGGGAGATACGCCAGTACGGGGATGACGAATACATGCTTCCAGTGTGCGTTCACCGCGATGTCGTCAAACACGGATGCGACCATCATGATGCTGTAAACAGAATATGGATTCATCCGAAAAAATGACGTTTTGCCATTCGTGCACCCAGGTTCGTCGTTGAGTACACCATCGCAGGCGCCCCTCTCTATGATGCAGCGTCAAGGGTAACCGCCGCCATGGTCTCCGAGCTGATGGTCCGTGCTGCTGTAAACGTCGTCGAACTCTTCGTGCAGATGGTTGTTGTCTTGCTAACGTCCCCATCTGTTGACTCAGGGATCGAGACGTGGCTACACGATCTGTTACAGCCATGCGGATAAGATGACTGTCATCTCCACTGCTAGTGATACGAGGCCGTTGGGATCCAGCACGGCGTTCCGTATTATCCTCCTGAACCCACCGATTCCATATTCTGCTAACAGTCATTGGATCTCGACCAACGCGAGCAGCAATGTTTCGATACGATAAACCGCAATCGCGATAGGCTACAATCCGATCTTTATCAAAGTCGGAAACTTGATGGTACGCCGGCCAGAGTGGCCGTGCGGTTCTGGGCGCTACAGTCTGGAACCGAGCGACCGCTACGGTCGCAGGTTCGAATCCTGCCTCGGGCATTGATGTGTGTGATGTCCTTAATTTAGTTAGGTTTAATTAGTTCTAAGTTCTAGGCGACTGATGACCTCAGAAGTTAAGTCGCATAGTGCTCAGAGTCATTTGAACTTGATGGTACGCATTTCTCCTCCTGACACGAGGCATTACAACAACGTTTCACCAGGCAACGCCGGTCAACTGCTGTTTGTGTATGAGAAATCGGTTGGAAACTTTCCTCATGTCAGCACGTTGTAGGTGTCGCCACCGGCGCCAACCTTGTGTGAATGCTCTGAAAAGCTAATCATTTGCATATCACAGCATCTTCTTCCTGTTGGTTAAATTTCGCGTCTGTAGCATGTCATCTTCGTGGTGTAGCAATTTTAATGGCCAGTAGTGTATAATTTAACACTACCACACTACAATTAGACTACCATTGTTTATAACACTTCCCTGTTATTACATGGAAATATATGGAATGTATTCGTAGTTGCGAAGACGGCCATCCATAAACTGTATTATGGAATGACAACGAAAATTTTGTGCCAGACGAGTGTAGATTGTTACTCATGAACTGCGGCAACAAGAAAGTATGGGTCTGACTGTGAATCATGAACGGAGAGCCAATCACGTTAAGGCGACCGCTAACGTAAAGCGGGAAATCCGGGTTCAAGCCACGGTGAGGCCAAAATTTCAGCTGTCATCATTCCATTACACTGGTGATGGTTCTTATTCGCAAATGCGAATACATTTCATGTATTCCACGGCGGCTGTAGTGGCTGTAGTGCCTGTTCCTTTGGACGTATGTTTGAAGGAACATTGCAGCTTACTTCCCTCACTCAAGCCACAACAGTTCGATACGTCACGTTCGCTTTCTTCTATCGTACCTTAACTGCAGAAATAAACTTAAGGACATCACACACATCCATGCCCGAGTCAGGATTCGAACCTGCGACCGTAGCGGTCGCGCGATTCCAGACTAAAGCACCTAGAACTGCTCATCAATTGGAACTCACCTCTGTGTTCCTCGAACCACTCGATCGTACTCATGCCTTGTGTCATGGCGCATTATCTTGTTGAAAAATGCTATTGCAGTCGGGAAACATGATCGTCATGAGGGGGTGCACATGGTCTGCAACCGGTGTACCATACTTCTTGGCCGTCATGGTGCCTTTCACGAGCTCTATTGGACCCATGGATACCCTCGTCAATGTAGCCCAGAGTATAATCGAGGCGCCGCCGACTTGTCTCTGTCACGAAGTACAGGTGTCAAGGAGCTGGAGGACGACGGATTTGCGATCTCCCATTGGCATGATGATGAAGGTGTCTGAATTCATCAAACCATGCTACGCTCTGCCACTGTGCTAACGTCCAATGCTGACGGCCACCTGCCCATTTCGGTCGTAGTTGCCGACGTTATGTTGTTAACATTGGCATATGAATGGGTAATCGGTTGCAGAGGACAATAGTTAGGCAGTGTATGGTGCACTGTGTTCGGACACATTTGTACTATGCCTAGCATTGAAACATGATGTTAGATCCGTCATAGTTCGCCGCCTGTCATGTTTTACCAGTCTTCCCGTCTGCCAGTCTACGACGTCCAACACCACTACGGCTGCGCGTGGTTTCACCTTGATATCACCACGTGTTCAAGATACTCCCCACAGCACTCCTCGAACACTCGAAAAGTCGTGCAGTTTCCGAAATGCTCGTGCCGAACCTCCAGGCCATCACAATCTGTCCACAATCAAACTCAAATAGATTGCGTGCCTTCCCCGTTCTACACACGGACAGCACGCTCACTTACAATATATGCACACTGTGTGTGTGTGTGTGTGTGTGTGTGTGTGTGTGCGTGTGTGCGTGCGTGCGTGCTATCGCCTGGACGGGTTGATATCGATAGTAGGCTCGTAGTCTTAAGGTTCTGGTTGATCAGTGTAAGTCCTGTATAACGGAACGAGGGAGGTCATGTCGTACAAATAAAGAATATCTCCTAGATATACGTTTGAAACGGCTTGGAAAGTAGACGAAACTGCTCTAATCTAGAAATTATGCCTGTGGTAACTCTCGCAAATTTCCTCAGTATTAAGTTACCACTGTTAGAGCAGGAAAGAGGGTACTAGTTATCAAACAAACATCTAACGAAAGAAGCAACCCCCTTTACGACAGTCCCAACTGAATGCACTGTTGCAACCTGTCAGAAATCTTCAGAACTGTTACAACCTCCTTGAGAGGGAATGTTAATTTCAGTAAACAAATAGGTCTTTCCTTCTTTCTGGAATTAAACTATGACTATGCAGAAATGTAAAACAATTACTAGTATTCGGGCTAAAAAGATACCGACCCACTTACTCCTATACGTAGGTATATCCCTAGGTAGCACTCTCGAAGCTCCAGCGGTAATCGATTGTATTGCTTTAGGAGCTAGGCTATAATTCTGTCACGCGATGCAGCAACGTCTTAAAATACGTCTATGAACTAACTGTTCGCCACTGGGAACATGGGAGCAACATATATTATGGAAGCCCCGCTTTATACCAGTTACACAATGATTTAGAGACTAGCACCACTCTTCAGAACGTAAGCATCTTTTTCTTGGTAATGTTCCTGGGAGAATAAAAAGAGTTAATATCACATCTGAGCATTCTCCTGAAAACTTGTGACGACCTCATTTTTGACTTCATAGTATACGACGAAAGAGAAGGTAGATGACTGCATTTCGTCAATATCGAGCTCCTTGTAGACTGAATGTTGACCTAACTGAAGACGTTTGAAGGGATGGAGCAGCAGGAGCCCCGTTCAGATACTCATCCTAACATTCATCAAAAATGATTTACAGGTGGTAGATGTAGCGGATATCTGAAACGGGGAGAAGTCGTAAATACTCGCAGTTCGTTTGGTAAAATGCAAATAAATACAATTACATTTTTATGTTCTCTGTTTCCAAATTTATGACAATCATTTTACAACTTCCTCATCACTTGTGTTGTTACAAGTATATTCACAACTGAAAATTATTTCTACTCGAAAAATGCGACCGCTCAGTACGGGATTCGTGACCTTACTTGTTTTGAGATAAAAATTTGCCTGTCGCAGTTCTTTTCCTCGGACAAGAAATTTTTTTGTCGTTGTCATTGTGTGTGAAAATGAAACGTAATATGAGGACGGTTAAGTCAGTTTCTCAACATCATCACGAGCACTGATCCGTAACAGTAGCAGCGACGTGCGTTTTGCAACAGTGTGGATAAATATGTACATGTGCGTCAGTTATCCCCAAAACTGTTGTACGGAGTATTTCAAAATACGCATTTCGCTATCGGAAACAGCGCGCTGTCAGTTGTGTTGGTACAGCAGAGTACAACAAAAGATACGTAACAGAGAGTTCTTTTGTTTAAAAAAGGAAAAAAATGTTTAAGCGTCGTGAGATTATTCTGCTTTCGCTGCAGACGCGCGATCTAACTCGTTTCTGTGGTTTGATGGCCTTTCTGTCAGTTTACTGTCACCTCCCAGCATGAAAAGAGAACAAGTTGTATTTTCATTCTCCCAACTATCTTAATATTAAATGTTTTCGCATGTTATGAATTGGTGTGCAAGAGAAGAAGATAGAAAACTGACTTTAAAATAGCGCAAACAAACGTGGAAAACATGAGTTTCCTGAGTAAGATTTTCAATACAAAGCCTAAGATTAGTAATCTACCTGCATCATGTTCCTTCTATCCCAAACCGTCACATTACACTTTGCTCTTATACATATGTGTTCTCCCCTTTCTTTCTGGCTGACTGTACGAGATCTTGCATTTAGGCACTTGCGCAAGATTTAATTTTCATTAACGCATAGAGTGAGACTGCACAACGGTTAACATGCGGGGCCCGCATTTCGGAGGAGAGGTATTCAAACCACCGGGACAGTAAGACCGACATTTACCATCGAGTCCTTAAATCAATTAAGGCGAATAGCGGTGTTGGTTCGTGTGAGGACACACCGGATTAGTTTCCCAGCTTCTGTTCTGTCCGAACAAATTGTGTTTCGTCCCTACTGCATAGCCTTCAACGAGACGTCAAGATCTAACTGCACTGTTGAAGTAAGAGCGTTTATTTGTCAAACACAGAAACAGTACAAAAATGGTAGAAACTGAAATTGCTAGGGACTATCTGAGCACTTTCATGGATACAACAATCAATGAAGGAATCAAATAGAAGCAAGGATCTTCTAAACAACCAGCGAGTTCAACGTAGATAACTGTATCTTATACTAGCACGCCATAAAACGTTAACAAGATTAATCCAGAAAACGGACCAGACTTAAACCATAGTTCTATAAATAACAGACAGACGAAATAAGCCACTTTGTTGGTATATCTGTCTAGTAGTTATACTGCGCAGACAGGAACATCAAACAAAGTCATGTGACTTCTCTGTTTGGTTACATTTTGCGCTAAGACTAAAACTTTAATATTACAGGTACTAGCCACGTTTTTACAACTGTGTTTGTCATAAACAGTAATTGCGAATATTTGTTTCTGTTATGGATGAAAATGTAACACCGTCAAACGAGCAAAAGCTGCTTTTCCTAGATAGGTATTACAAAAGTTTAATTACAGTTGGAATTTTAAAAAGGAAACGAAAACCAATAAATAAATAGCTACATATTTACTAGAGTACTGCTCCCTGTGTGGAAATGTATTACTACTCGATCTGTGAATGTAAATACATTTCGAGGAATTTTCATTTGCAGATAAGCTTCGTTTGTGATAGCCTGACTTATTTCCTCTGTATTGTACAGATCTCCCAATCATTATGCTGATCTTAGTTAGAACAGGGAGCTATGTTACGAGTATCTATGACCTTGACATCATCATGGTTAGTATTTTAGTTTACTTACGGATGAGCCAATAATAAAGATGTGGTACCGGAAAGTAAAAACCAAAGATTTTCGTATCTAAAAATATTTCTAAGTGGCTCAAAAACATTTTGCAGCAGAATGTTTACCTGTAGGGAGCTGTTTGCCACGTCAGTTGGATTTTTTGTACATTTATAAAATTCCACGAATTTTTCACGTATTACTTCTTCGGCAAATAAATGACTCCGTCAAACGTGAATTAAGTTGTGAACTTGCCTATTACAAAGAGAAAAATTAATCAACAAAACTCGTTAAAATAATAGGTAAGTATAAATCGTTAATTTGGTACATGTCAGCTCCATAGTCGATGTTTTACAGTACACTTTCCCTTTCGCGTGCAGATCATCTCATTTCGCGATACTGCTGCAGCCTAATTTATTAAAACAGAAACTCGGAAATACGATGAAGTGTAATACAATACGCTAGGGGAAAGTCACTGGACATGTCTTCTTTTCCCATGATACAAAATAGTGACAGCGACACTGTGAAACTTGGGTCAAACAATCTGAATACCCTTGCATTTCTTTCCGCAAAGTTTTAGCTTCGTTCATCTTACGGGAAAACCATACGACTTACTGAAATAATGTAGCCTGTGGGGCCATCCTATGTTCACGACAAAAATCCGATTCTGCACGTTTTAACGCTCACTGCATACATGGGAAATAAGCAGGAGATGACGACGCAGGTAGATGGCGAACAGCAACGACGTCATTTTCAGGCTGTCTTGAAACGCTGTTTACAAACGCTTCTTAAGCTTACGGGGGCGATGACATTGGACATCTACGGCTGTTCATGACACTGGACTGTATGATTCAGGGAGTGCACCGTTAGGTGGATACGGCCCCTAGACGAAGCTTCGGTGATGGAACTAAGTTCGTTGGACAAACTGGATCACTGTAAAATGCTCGAAGTGGACGTTCCTTAACAATGTGCTGTTGTTTGCTTCTCCGCTCCGTACCCGCAATCGGTTCATGGACGGAAACCTCACTTCTTCAACATGTAACCACACATCCCATGACTTGGCGCAATGTGGTACGGGTTCGACTAGGCTGAATTCGATAGTCGAAATCCAGGGACATCAGCCCTGCTTTTTGAATATTGAACCAGGTGAACACTTTGAGTGGTAGTTCGTTCCATTGCTGTTACCTCTTGAGATGACGTCGAAAGAACTGATACTTTTTTAATCAACCCAGGGTGGTTTGAATGATTTCAGATACTTGTTTGAGGATGTTGTAGGGTATTGTATAAGGGACAGCTATTAAGAGAAATGATCCTCTTGAGTAAGTTTAGCTTACCTGCTTTCCTCCTCAGATCTTGCGGATCAATACTAGCTATGATAGGTAACCACTAACGGAAGTACGTGCAACTGTACCAGTGATAATTCATGTAATTTCATTGTGGTGTACACCAGTCTGAGTTGTGTGGGAACTGTTTTCTCGCATAGGAGCACAAAGTTCATCAGCAGAATATACAAGAGCGAGTGCAGCAAAGCGTACAGTATTGGCGACCGCACATCTGCTGCTTATGTCGATGTTGCGAAGTAGAGCCAAGTTTGTTAGACAACTTGATGCACTGTTGTTTGAATGTCAAGAACCAATCCCGAGTGATTCCTAGATACACTGGATCGCAATCACTACATACTTAGATTCCGCTGAATTTCACTTGTAGGTTCCACTCGGCTTCTTCATTGTTTGAAATGAATGCAATAAGCTAAGTTATATTTGGGTTAAGCCGCAGTTTCCGCTTACGGAAGTGATCACCCAGTTTCGTCGGATCACTTGTCAGCACACTGGACGAGAAGTGATAGTTCGTCGGCATTTTGATGGCGTCCGTGTCTGGCGTGTCACAGACATATGGGTTGAACAGAATGGGGGCCAGTACTGATCCCTGAGGTAGGCCCCTATTTACTTTCCCACCTGCTAACCTGGCCATTCAGAAACACCTTAAACCGTATGCCAGAGAGGGTATTGTTCACTAGAAACGCCAGCTTTGGACTTGGAGTGATTTCAGTAAACTTCGACCTCAAACCCTCCCTCCACACAATGTCATAAGCTACCGTGAAGATCCGAAAACTCTGCAGCTGATGTGAGCTCGTTAAAATCCAGCTTCAACAAGAGTTGTCAATATTAAGGCCTAGTCACAGTAGCTCTCATGTTGCCTAAGACCACATTGTCTGACGGGAATGACTTGATGAATGGTTGCCTTGGAGCTCTGCAAGTAGTGTAAAAATTGTTTTGCTGAGCCTCTACAGCTGAAGTGAATTGGTGTATGAGCCAATAGGTTGTACGATATCACCGCACTAAGACAGGTAGACGTGGAGTCGGCAGAGAATGAACGTCCACATGACCACGCTGTGAATGAAGCTGCCCTGTGTTTTTGTGGATCCAGCCTGATAATCCAGCTTATGCTCAAAGAATAGTGTATCATTTGCAACCGTACAGCACGGAGTTAGACAAGAGCCTAAATATGATCCCGACCGATGAGGGCTGCAGACGAGCGACACGCCTTGTCAGTGACAACTGGTTTCAAACTCGACAGAAAATGCTTCGTCAGGGAGTGCTTGTCCATGCAACCATTATTTCGAGTTAAGTACTTCAAAAAAAGGCATTGTTCACAGCACACACAAAGCTGCATGTCTTGATTGGGGTCAACAACGTACAATGTATACAGAAATGAGGCACTGATTGCATCGTATGCTCTACGCATTGTTCAGTTCTTGGTCATGCTAGATTTACACAGAAGGGAAATCAACTTTAAGGTCCCTGCTGTGAAGATCTAGCACGACCAAGAACTGAACAGTTTCCATAGCGTACGATGCAATCACTGCGATAAGGCTGACCAGAGCCTTTAACCTTTGTTCTGTAGATTAACTCGTTTATGCGTATTTAAAAACAAAAAATTATCCTAAATCTTAGCAAGCAACCCTTCTGTAGATAAAAAAATCTGCTAAATTAGGTTATTCAGATTAAAAAAAAAGATGTAAATATAATTACTTTCCGAAAACTTGAAGTCTAGATATTCCCTAGTGTATAAAATATTAATTCTGTTTCTTTTAAATGGGACATCAGCAAATTCCGGTAATGCACCTTTTATTGACTTCTCTTCGCATACCCAACAATGCTTTGCTTTAGAATGAAATCTTTTGAGGAAGGTCTGATATGATCGCTCCAGCTGAGGAAACCAACAGGTACAAACGCGCGCACGCACACACACACACACACACACACACACACACACACACACACACACACACACACACTCAAAATTCACTCACACGTTTGATAAAATCCAGTCATAAAAAAAGAGAGCTACGATCTGCCATTGCATAATTGGGAACCGCTAGAAAATTTAAAAGTTTTTCGTACATCTTTTGCTCGTTAAATTACACTCTAATGCAAATGAAAAACTCGAGGATTTCAAAAACTGAGCAAGTCAATAACGCGCTGGTCCAACTGTGGCCTTATTCGAGTAGTTATTCGGCTTGGCATTGATTGATAGAGTTGTTGAATGTCCTCCTGAGGGATACGCGCCACATTCTGTCGAATTGGTGCGTTACATCGTTGAAGTCCCCACGATGGTTGGTGGGTCCTGCCCATAAGGCTCCAAACGTTAACGACTGGGAAGAAATCCGGTGACCTTGCTAGCCAAAACAGGGTTTGTAAAGCACGAAGGCAAAGAACAGAAACTCTCGCCGTGTGCAGGTGGGCATTCTCTTGCTGAAATGTAAGTCCAGGATGGCTTACCATGAACGAGAACAAAACGGAGCGTACACTTTCATCGCCTGCCACTGTCCTGTAAGGGTCCTGTTATGAAAAAAGAATGGCACCCTAGACCATCACTCCTAGTTGTGGGGCCGAACTGCGGGAGACAGTTGGGTTGGTATCCCATCACTGTGCATTGGGTCTATAAACACGTGTTCGGCCAGGAATTTACTGACTGGCGTAGAACTGTCTTCAGTGATGAGTCTTGCTTGGAAATGAGCCCCGACGACCAATGAACGTGTCTAGAGACGCCTCAGACAGTGGTGGGGTATCAACCCGACTGTCGCCCGCCGTCCGTCCTCACAACCACGAATGATGGTCTCGTGCGCCATCTCTTTTCATGGCAGGACTCCTTTCGTTGTCACCCATTCATTGCAAAGCGAAATTCCGTAACTGCGTGTGCACCATGTGCGAAAGCAGAAGTGACGTCAACAGAACCAAATAAATATAGAATCACTTTCGTGACGTAATACTGTTAGCAGACAATAGAGCTTAGTACTTACAGCTACTGCAGTTGAATAGCACCGAATCGTCAAGACGAACTGACCTGAAAGGAACCAAATTGTTGTATTGAAAACATACGCAGAACTAATAGTAAGCATTACAAACAAAATAGCGTATTAAGTTACAGATAAGGCTTTCGCTAAAGAATGTCGGGATTCTATTTCAGCCCACTGAGAACACTTAGGTGCCACAGTTGGGATTCAAGGTATGATTTCAGATTCAGGTCTCGATTTCCTAACTGACGTTTGCTGATGCGTTTTCCTTTTCTCCGAAGAACTAGCTTGCCACCCATCCAACTCTGACTGCCCATCCAGAATTCACATCAAGAATGCAGATGCTGAAATAGTTCGTACTAGATTTTTGTGAGTTATGACAGGTTTCTTGTGGTTCGTACTAACAAAATTTACGTATTTAGCAAATGTCAATACTATACACCAAAATTTTGGTTTAATAACGCCGATTTTTATTTCCTGTTATTAATTTTGAGTACATCTCTTTACAAAATTTCCGAAGAAAATAATATTTCTTCCTATTGGTGTGTCGTATATGAAGCGGAGTGGTAAAATTGGGGAGATCAGCGGATGTACAGCGGCGAACACGTAATCGCTACTCCCGCTTAATACGAGGAATGATCCGCGATTCACCACCAATTGGCGTACGTGATATGAATGTAGATTAGAGCCAGAGCTTTAAAAGTTGTGTATCACATGTGTGAATACTCTTGAACTTTCCTTCCCTTCTTTGCAGAACGAAATAAAATTATAGTGAACAAAAACATATATAGTATAAATTTTATATGTCGTGAAAAGTAATATTTCTGGTGCATTACAACAGAAAATGTTAAGTTTGTTGTTGAACATGATTTACATAATATGGTGTTAAACGTGCATACCAACAACCTTAACCCTTTTTTTTAGATTGCATCACCCACACCGTTAAATCAACATCTTATACTCAACACCGAACAAAGACGGATCAGAACATTCACAACTGTAAATGCTGTCTATAAATAAGCTTTTAGACTGCAGGTTACGAACAAAAGTAGTAGCAGTACTAGTACTAAGAATTGTTGTAGTATAGCGTATTTTGCATATGAAGGTATTTACATAGTTATGGTTTTAGTTTCACAAGAATCGGACAGGTAGTCGTCCGTGGTCTGGAACGATCCTGATATTTCATTAAAGTAGTTTAGGGAAATCACGGAAAACCTATATCAGGATGGCTGGTGGAAGATTGGAGCCTCCATCCTCTCGAATACAAGTGGTCAGTCTGTTTGAAACAATGTGGCTTCATTCTGTTTATCCCAAATGTACAATACTATTTTACGAAGAAGTTATTAAATAATGTAAAAGGCTAGTTCTAGACTGTTCATTCATTTCTCACTCCCAGCCACTGCGTACACTATACACACATTCTTTCATAATACACACACATGCACGAACGCTGTCAGTTGATGTCAGGACCAAGGCGACGTTGTCTGTTTCCCATTTTGTATACCGCAGCTTACCATTTGATAGCCTGAAAAACTAAGTCACCATGCCCCTATGACGAGTGAGATTTTCAGTTCAGAAAGAGGATAAGGTGTCAGTACTATACGTTGCATAGCCTTAGGAAAAAAGAAAAGAAAGGAGGAAAGAAAAGAGTGAAAGTGTTGTGAATAATGATAATCATATTAAAACATATCATTTCACATATGTATTACGTTTCCCTATTCCTTGTTAAGTAACTAATACTTGGGTTTATAAAACCTCCTTAACAGGTACTTATTAACTGCCTTTTCATATAAGTCTGTTTTAGTGATCTCTTTTATCTTGCGACCGAACCGCCGAATCTTTCCATCAGTAAATGGGGTATGTTCTCAACTGACTCGGTTGTTTTAACCCCCTCCACTGACGGAATGACCCGCTTCCTACTTCCGTATGTATAAAGCCAATACGGACTTGTAGCTGTCACGCCTTTGCGCTTACTGCTACGTATTTTAACCGTAAATAGCTCAGCCCTAATGGTAAGAGGTAGTAGTGAATTCACGTTATTAATCTTTGAAGACAGCACAGCTGCCACAAGCTCAGCTCACTTTTACTCCACTCCTACCCTCGCCATTGCACCACATTAACTAGGTGCTACATGGACCTTGCTAAATTCACTTGCGTATACATTTTTGACCGTTACTCGCCAGTATTTACCTAATGATTAGTACACTCCTAACCGGACTATTTCCCAAAGAGCTGTGATGATTGAACGGGTTCGATCCACGGCCTACAGTGCCCTACAGTTCACACGGTAACACTGCCTACCTGACCCACTTAACTTGGTAGTGAGCTTATGTATCCAATCACCACTGCTAGCAGCAGTGAATAATCCTATCAGCACGACGAGAGCAGCAGACTTACCGTCGAATCCTCCTGAAAATACTTATAACTACGGTCGCCAGCTCTGAAGGAGCAAAAGAATAAATCAATTTTTTGGCTCGTTTCAAAGTGAAACGGCTTGAGCTGAATTTAAACTTAATTCTGAATATTACTATTTCTGATCATTCTAGGTGATTCTACAAAGCAAATACTCTCTCAATTTCTGTGAGTTGGCTTGGTAATTACCACCAAGAAAACTTATGCAACTTAGGTTAACAAAATTCTATCCTTCAACTTATTTAATGATTTTGGATATTACTCTTTGGACGATTGATATAGAATTAGTTAAGTGACTTTACTTGAAAGGTTACTCAGAAAATTTAAGTAACTATAAATAGGCGACTCATTCTGGTGTGACCATTGCTCTTTTCAACATTCCTATACGCTAAAGTATTCTACAACCAAAAGAATTGTAAATGAAAGAGGCAATGGTGGCCTCAGTCTGATTTCACTACACTATGTTTCAGGTTACTACACTTTACAATGAACAACATGCGTCGTAATTTTACTCATTACTATATTCTGTCTTCTGCACTTGCACAAAGAAAACTGGTATTCTCCTTTTACATGTATACAAAGTTTGACTTAACAATTGCAAACAGTCTTGCCTTGGGTAGACGTGTCGGTGCTGGTGGTGAGATGCATGTGGCTAACGCAGCTCTTCACGCCTCATGCCCTTATGGCGGCTGGAACTACGAGCTGTAGCACTCGTATAAGCTACTGCACGTCCGCCATAAAATCTGGGCGCAGGAACTCTTACAATCAGCACCAGTGGTATAGAGGCGGCTTCGACAACCATTCGTCGCGTTCCACTCCACAAACGGCGACGATATTCGCCTCTTCGCTGTTGCACAATCACTTTTGCGTGAGCACAGTTACGCACGCCTGGTCACGTCAACACTCCCCAGGCCATTTCATTGTTCAGTCCCTGTGTCTCCAGCGACCTCTAGCTACGCTCGTATCACCAAGACTGGGGGCGTTCCCCTACCACCTTTTCACCGAAATCATTTAGTATTTAAGAATATTTATATTTATTACCCTGGAGTTCATACCAGTCATAATAATTTACTACTAGCGCTTTACAACATTAAATCATACAGTAATAGCTTATAATTACCAAGAAAAAGAATACGTTTGACTCCGAGAGCTTAGTGCATTGTCTGACAGGCAGCGCTAATTCCCAGTTTCGCCAATAGATGGCATCAGGGTGCACTCCCTGGCAGTCTCACACCAGCGCGCCCGTTTCCGACGCGCGGGCTCCAAATTACTGTCAGCCCACCATCATTTCAGTTCCGTTACAATCTCCTTGGGCAATTTATTTACAGTTTTATTGATTGGGAATAACGGACTCGTAATGTGCAGTGTATAGCATTGTATGGTTTCGCTGTGAAAGTACATCACGTTATTAAAATTCGTAATAGTGAAGAGTTCAGCTCATTTAAACCCAGGAAATGAATAATTATTGCACGTTGCACTAATAACTATTCGTAATATCTTACATGGCCATGGGGCCGTAAGCGTTTATTTTCATGTCATAATTCGTTTTTACAACTGTTCGTAGTATGTCGGTCAAGTAAAGCATACCACATGAAACAGTTTGTAGCACAAGTGACCCTCTTCGTAATGTCTGATTAAGTCGCATTTCTTACGTCCACCGTCCGTATGATCGAAGACTAGAAAACCGTATGCAATATTCCAAGGATACATCAATGCATCCGGGATTCAATAAAATGGAAGGTTGATGTTTGTGTCAATTCTAACGGATTGGAGTATGACAATTTCATGTGAGAAATACACTCCTGGAAATGGAAAAAAGAACACATTGACACCGGTGTGTCAGACCCACCATACTTGCTCCGGACACTGCGAGAGGGCTGTACAAGCAATGATCACACGCACGGCACAGCGGACACACCAGGAACCGCGGTGTTGGCCGTCGAATGGCGCTAGCTGCGCAGCATTTGTGCACCGCCGCCGTCAGTGTTAGCCAGTTTGCCGTGGCATACGGAGCTCCATCGCTGTCTCTAACACTGGTAGCATGCCGCGACAGCGTGGACGTGAACCGTATGTGCAGTTGACGGACTTTGAGCGAGGGCGTATAGTGGGCATGCGGGAGGCCGGGTGGACGTACCGCCGAATTGCTCAACACGTGGGGCGTGAGGTCTCCACATTACATCGATGTTGTCGCCAGTGGTCGGCGGAAGGTGCACGTGCCCGTCGACCTGGGACCGGACCGCAGCGACGCACAGATGCACGCCAAGACCGTAGGATCCTACGCAGTGCCGTAGGGGACCGCACCGCCACTTCCCAGCAAATTAGGGACACTGTTGCTCCTGGGGTATCGGCGAGGACGATTCGCAACCGTCTCCATGAAGCTGGGCTACGGTCCCGCACACCGTTAGGCCGTCTTCCGCTCACGCCCCAACATCGTGCAGCCCGCCTCCAGTGGTGTCGCGACAGGCGTGAATGGAGGGACGAATGGAGACGTGTCGTCTTCAGCGATGAGAGTCGCTTCTGCCTTGGTGCCAATGATGGTCGTATGCGTGTTTGGCGCCGTGCAGGTGAGCGCCACAATCAGGACTGCATACGACCGAGGCACACAGGGCCAACACCCGGCATCATGGTGTGGGGAGCGATCTCCTACACTGGCCGTACACCACTGGTGATCGTCGAGGGGACACTGAATAGTGCACGGTACATCCAAACCGTCATCGAACCCATCGTTCTACCATTCCTAGACCGGCAAGGGAACTTGCTGTTCCAACAGGACAATGCACGTCCGCATGTATCCCGTGCCACCCAACGTGCTCTAGAAGGTGTAAGTCAACTACCGTGGCCAGCAAGATCTCCGGATCTGTCCCCCATTGAGCATGTTTGGGACTGGATGAAGCGTCGTCTCACGCAGTCTGCACGTCCAGCACGAACGCTGGTCCAACTGAGGCGCCAGGTGGAAATGGCATGGCAAGCCGTTCCACAGGACTACATCCAGCATCTCTACGATCGTCTCCATGGGAGAATAGCAGCCTGCATTGCTGCGAAAGGTGGATATACACTGTACTAGTGCCGACATTGTGCATGCTGTGTTGCCTGTGTCTATGTGCCTGTGGTTCTGTCAGTGTGATCACGTGATGTATCTGACCCCAGGAATGTGTCAATAAAGTTTCCCCTTCCTGGGACAATGAATTCACGGTGTTCTTATTTCAATTTCCAGGAGTGTAGCTTCATGGTATGCTGGTACTTTCCTTCTTGTGTGTTCCTGTTATTAATGTATCATGAACAGTTGTAAATCTATGGTTTTACATGTAAATAAAGTGTTCTCGGAGTCATTTTGGAAACACATTTTTTTTCTCGCACATATGAGAAATGTGCTCTGGAAGTACGGCTGTATTCACTCGTTACAACCATCGAAACAGATTTGTTCGCAGAAGTCCACAGTCTGAATGACAATGAAGGCATCTTCGAAATATCCTAATAATTCTGGTAAACTGTGTTTCATCTTCACAACCACGTAGCAGGTTGTGGAGGAGAGCAAGGTATATAATATCAAAACGAAGATAGAAATTTACTTGCCGCTTCCTGATCACGCAGAAGTTACATCTTGAAGGGCGTCATGCGAGCGTGTTCAACAAACTTGATAAACACGGCTCCCTCGTGCAGTGCCCATTGTGTTAGGGCGCTGGGACGACAGCGTCGTTGGGCGCCCTTGCTGCTTGTTGTTACAAGTGGCTTCGCCCTGCGTCGCAGTATTTGCTATTTGTTATCGCATGGCCGAGGCGCTCCCTAGGGTCGTCCTTCGCCCTGGTGCAGGACATCCCGCCTTGCTGGAGGCCCTGAGAGGCCCTTATCTGGAAGCCCTTCTGGAGACTTCCTGAGCTGCCCCACAGACTCCAGCTCTAGTTGGGGCACGCGGTAACTTTCCTACCGCAAGACTTGCCGAATCAAGCCGTTTCTAAAGTTGGGCCCTGTCACATAGAGAGAAATGATAAACACAGCCTCAGGAATAATCCAAGATGAAAAATTTACACCTGTCATAGCTGGAAATATGGCTCTATCCTGCAGTGTTTTTTTATATTGTAAGATGGCAAGAACTATGCCCCTTACATGAAGTCATTAAAGATCACCTAACTCACGTTGAGCGAATAGTAGTGCTGAACAAAAATGACTGACAAGGCACAATGCATCTTGTACAGGGTATAGTATGGACGTATTGGAATAGTTAATGTCAGGTGATGGTTTTAAAATAATTCACACGACATGAAAACTTTGTGGAAACGAGTCGATTTACTGGACGCTAGTTTACCCCAGGGAAGTATTTAGAGCTGACAGTGGCCGGCTGGGGAACAGCGAAGGGAAGCGACAATAGGCAACTTATGGCAGCGCAAGCTCTGAGAAAGTGGTAATGTGGCGCGGCCTCCAGCCGACTTAAGATGAGTGACAGTGAGTGGGTGGTTGACCCCAACTCCATGCTGGTGTAACGGGAAACAGACGAAGAACTTGTACACCTGTTGATAAATGTCCGTCATCCCATTTTCTGTGAAACATGCGAGAAAGCCGCGCAAAGCTACAGTGGAGCAGTCAACAGAGGGCAAAATATGTGTGTTCGTGACTATAGCAACTTCACGCTGAATTCACGATCTGCAGAGTCTGAAGTAAATCAGGTGAAGAGCGACAGAATGAAATACGCCGGCCTCCGATGGGAACATAGGACCAAGAAATTTGAAGTACTCTCCTGGGAGTCAGAATTCCGGAAAACTTGGTGTTGTGGAGACGATAACCTTGATGGGTGGCCTGGGAGGAGCTAAAATAACAGAAGTTGAGAGGAAGGGAAATTTTGTGGGAATCTGTTCACTTCCCAGAGCAGGCATTGGTCGGCGCTGGGAAGCGATGCATAATTGACGCGACTTGCACTGCAATTGGCGTAAGTGATTTTGCTGGAGGGGAAACCGAGGTGAAGAGCGGACTGTGAGAAGTCTCTGTAGAGGTCTTCCATTCCCAGCTTGCCTAGAGTGCGGACGTGGCGTTCTTGACTCAGCTTGCCTGAGAAAGAGTGAGCATCTCTGCAGTTTAGGACTTAGCAAAGGGAACGATTGAGCTTGGAGATAGGAAGTTTTGGTTCAGCTATGTACTGAGCAAGATAGCTAGGAGTGAATAGATGAGCGCAGCCTTGCAGCACCACAAGGTCGGCCGACGTCCACACAACGACGCCGCTCCGCCACACTGAATTAGGTGATATTGCGCCCGCTCCGGCCACTGATTAATTTGTAGGATCACGTCGGCAAAGTTTCCGCGAGGGTTTCATGGGCCGTGTATTGTAGAGTTCTTCTCGCACTTCGTAGTATGCCTGGGTCAGTCGATAGGAATTACTTTTGATTTATCGCGCTTTACTCCACGCAAACGCAATTTATTACTGCTGCCTGTTAGGAGAATCATGTAATGTGATGACTGAAGGTCATGAGTTAAAATAAATCTGTGCTAATCGACTGCATCTGTTTTCAATCAAGTAGTTGAAATCCCAAGTCACTTTCTTAATTAATTTTATGTTCAACATTTGCATCTGGTGTTCAATAGCTGAATATAACATCAATGTGCACCCCTTTTTAATTAAAAGGGATCAATTCTGAATCAATTAATGTCAACACTGCCACCGCAGTTCAGTCAGGAGTCACAGGGCCTTATTACTTTCTTTGCGTTATCCGACATTGCGGCAGTTTTGCACTCTGTTAATCTGTTAGTCAATTACCTGGGGTGAACACACACCAAAACCAGATAAGTGACGGGTGGGATGTTACAATATTTTATGCAGCTGGTGTGCTTATCTATCATGCTGTGCTGTAATCAGAACTGCAGGAAGTCAGATCTGGCGCATATAGTAACAACTTGAGGATTTTATGCCACATTGCGCCCATTTTTATTGCTTTTGTTGCTACGTTTTATTGCACAGTATAGACAGAGAGGTTAGCGACTAGGTAGGATCACAAAGCAGACTCGGCGAACGGCGCGCCAGATGGTCTCAATGGTCACACAGCTTGAGAACGGCCGGTCAAGCAAAACCCGTATCGTACTGGAGCAGAGACAGATCGTGGGCTTTCACGTACAACGCTCGATGCCAAGAAACGATTCTTGTATTATTTATATTTACTGTTTCAGTATTTACATACAGCTCCAGCCGTGTTGATGAAGTTACTTGCACTGAAAACGTCTTAATAATAATTTAAATGTTACTCAATTCATCAGGAAATGATTTTCTTTATGTCACTACTTATTGATGGGAAAGATGGACCAATCATGAGAGGGCAGACGCCAAACTGATAAGATAGCACAGTCCACGAGCGGTTTCCGAGAAGGTAATACATGCATCAATGTATGAAATCTGATCTCATGTAAAGACGGAACAGTTTAGTATTGTAACCATCCTCAGCAACTGTAGTAGTATATAGAAACAATAAGCAACCAGTTGTATGAAAGGAATTTAATTTCTTTACCGGTTTCGGGCACTTAGTGCCCTTCGTCAAAACGTTACACCTCTCGCATTATTTGCGAGTTTCAACAATCAGTTGCATACAGCAAGATGCCACGGTCCTAAAAAATATAGAGGAGCCATATGTAATACAACTTTGAAGCCATTAATACAATAAGAGCTCTTAGACGCTTAGGTTCAATATTGCATTACATATTGCTTCTCTACATTTTTTTAGACCGTTTGATTTTGTTGTATGCAGTTTATTGTTGACACTGGCAAATATTGCAATAGTCATAACCTTCTGAAGAAGGACCGTAGTTGCTCGAAACCGGTAAAGAAATGAAATTTGTTTTATGCAGCTGGTTGCGTATTATTGTTGCACTATTAGATATTGTATTATTCTATTTATATACAGAACAGTTCGTTGAAAATTTGTTTTGAATAACGTGCCTGTGAGATGTTGTGTTAATCTAAGACAGTCTACGATCGATTTTCGACGTGGCAACACCCGAAATGGTGTGCGATGTGCAGCTCTCCGTAAAGACCAAATTGTTACAGCTACCTCGGAAAAATATTTGTGTGATCTCATGCTGATTCTAACATCGTGCGAAGCAGTTGTGTTATTTTTGGGGTGCTCGGAATCTGTTGATTAATGACCGGGAATTTTTTTGTGGATATCAACGATATACTGACTCTAGAAATTGTTTCACTAATTTTCCATTAATGAAATATGACAAGATTAGTTCGACTCCTAAAATTTCACGATTCTTATTATGCTTAGCATCTCACCCTGTCCATTTGCCACATTATTATGCACTCTTTATGACACAAGCGTTAGAGCTCGCGATCTGCGGAGAAAGGGGGCATCGCTACGGGACGTCTTCAGAAGACCTGATTTAAGCAAGCTGGTCTCCATTTGTATTATGGAAATTGATAGCATATATTTCTTGCAAAAATAAACAGTGTGTGTTAATCTCGGCACATCTTTAAGGTAGGAAGTTTCATTGACTGCAACCCATTGCGTGGCTTATGGGGGTCAAATGTGCATTTGCTGTGAGACTACATTTTACCACCGATCCTAGTATTCGCTACACGTAGCACTTTTGGAGAGGAAAACGGCCAGTAGACTGTGTGTAATCGGTGTGGCAGGAACTGTTATGGACAACAACCTTGCGGAATGGAAGCCACATGTGAACTTTTAAAGACAATGAGTAACTGATGAGCGAGAAATTTTGAACACTGCATATTTCAGTTTTGTTGTGGATTATAACATTGTGAACAGTGAATGTATAGATTCTCGTGTGAACTGCTGAAAAGGCGTGATGTTATTTGTCTCGGGCGACGGATGTTAGCAGAGAACATCGGTTTGGAAATGTGGATGTAAAACGTGTTTTGTGAACTGTGATGGTTATTGCCACGATCTTAATCTGATGGCAATGTGTGTACTGAGGCAGGAGATGGGCAAATGAAGACGCCATCTATTTTCTTGCAGCTCGTCTCTGGTTCAATGTGCAGTTGTTCTTGGTTTCCACGACACCTTCACCATGAATATATGTAAGCCACATCGACGCTATGTTCGAGCCTAATCACTCATGTCAACTGAAAAAGCTCTAGAGGACTAGTTACATATGATCAGTTTCAGCAATTCATAACCGAAAAAGTGTTCAAGTAGCGCAGCAATTTACTGCTGTGTCCCGCATGGGAGCAGGAACAGCACAGAATCGAGAATGTTTGGCCAACAGTGATTGAACTTCAAGATGCCAACGTCACATATTTTCCGTGTTACAATGACATCGTTTATGGGTGTATAAGAAACAGGGATAGTACTCTGATGTGATTGTTGACTGTAATGGGACTCTTGCTCTCATTCCAGACATTTTGCGTATTAATAGTTGTTAATAAATTAATAGCTAGACGTACAATAAGTTATTTCTAGAAAGAGTGTCAAAGTAATTTTAAGGGCGAAACGCTACCGTCCCTCTTTCATCCTACGCAGTTCTTTCGATTGTCCTATCACAAAAACAAGCACACCTCATTGGTCTTCCTGCTTTAAGTTTTAGGCAGGTAGGTGAAGTTGAGCGACAGTCGGGTGATTTTTAACGCGGTATAACAGTCCAAAATAAGTGACTGCCCTCGTCCTCAGTTGTCGGCACCAGTGGGTTTCGAGGAATTTCATTAGCGACGAAGGGACATTACTGGAAGATTTTTGGTCCTTGGTTTGTCAAATATATTTCCGTTTATGACGATAGTATCAGCTCTAGAGGTGTAGATGGGATTTAACAGGAGGATTCTACCCATGCACTGCTGACTGGCTGGGTAGATCACATGCTTCACATGTTCTGAGCCACGATGAGTGGCCGCGCGGTTTGAGGCACCATGTCACGGATTGCGCGGCCCCTCCCGCCGGAGGTTCGAGTCCCCCCTCTGGCATGGGTGTGTGTGTTGTTCTTAGCATATGTTAGTTTAAGTAGTCTGTAAGTCTAGGGACCGATGATCTTAGCTGTTTGGTTCCTTAGGAATTCTCACACACTTGAACATTTGAACATATTCTGAGAGTTGTTTAGCAACGTCTACATTTCGGTACTCGACGTTCAAGAAGGGAAAAAGACACCTCCACTGCGACCTAGAGTCATAATCTTCTCGCCAGTTACGAGATTCGGTGTCAAACTTTAATTTCTGAACGCAAGGTCGCGTGGTTTTACGGTCTCGCATGTGACTTCGAAAGTCAAACGTATGGTGATTTAGCAAAAATTGTTGTTGTCATTCGGCGGTCGTGTTGTGCCGTATTAGGGAGCTGATAGTGAGCTGGAAGAGGTTTATTAAACTGGGGATAAATCATATTGATTGTATGGAAACAGGAGTGTCTGATTTTGGTCTATCTCTCTGATCTTAAGATGTTTGTTCTGTTACGTTCAGACTACTTTTACTGGCTGAGATTGCAGAAGGCATTGCGGTGAGCCTGCTGGAGGCTACACACTGAAAGATACCATTGATCTTGCACTTGATTTGAGTTCAGTCAAAGTGCTACTGGTCAGTGATCATAAGTGCCAATCCGACTCTATCTCGCGATTTCCTAAAATCTGGTAACACTTACGAAAAAAAAAAACATTTTGCTATGATATCAGCAGATAGAGTTGATCCTCAGCGGTCGATTAACAGTAACTTCTGCTACAGTAGTGCAGTTACGTCTCGTCACAGGATTGGGTTTGTCGCAAAGACCGGGATGCATGAACAGCGTGTCTTCGCGACCTGTAGCGGTTGTGGAGACTAGGTGGAAGTGCATTCATGTTGGGTGGGCTTGACTACAGAGGCGAGACCTTCTTGCAGCAAACAAATGGGCTGTCAGAGTCACAATAATGGGGTCCAGGCGTGCGGCCTGCAAGGGTCCCGAGGAGGTCAGCGAATCGGTCACTCCGTGCTAGAAAAGCCGATCTTAACTGCTTTATTGCGCACGGGTCATGACAGCCTTCGTTTAACGAGCAATGATGGAGAAATAACGCTGCAAATCTAAGCTGAAGTGTAAGAGCTATACAAACTTGAAGTGCGCCATCAGATTGGATATTGAATGTTAAAATTACTGACGAAAAGGCCTCAATGGTAGAAAGTTTTTCTTGGTCGATACTACGTCAAATATAGATTCCGCCTTATGTCGACAAATTACACCACCGGATGTAGCTTGTGATTTACGATTATAGGTTACACGTAACAGACGCAGAACTTAAAAATCAAGTGTATGGCTATTCATAATGTTATACTACACTACTGGCCATTAAAATTGCTACACCAAGCTGAAATGCAGATGATAAACGGGCATTCATTGGACAAATATATTATACTAGAACTGACATGTGATTACACTTTCGCGCAATTTGGGTGCATTGATCCTGAGAAATCAGTACCCAGAACAACCACCTCTGGCCTTGATACGTCTGGGCATTGAGTCAAACAGAGCTTGGATGGCGCGTACAGGTACAGTTGCCCATGCAGCTTCAACACGATACCGTAGTTCATCAAGAGTAGTGACTGGCGTATTGTGACGAGCCAGTTGTTCGGCCACCATTGACTAGACGTCGTCAGTTGGTGAGAGATCTGGAGAATTTGCTGGCCAGGGCAGCAGTCGAATATTTTCTGTATCCAGAAAGGCCCGTACAGGACCTGCAACATGCGGTCGTGCGTTATCCTGCTGAAATGTAGGGTTTCGCAGGGATCGAATGAAGGGTAGAGCCATGGGTCGTAACACATCTGAAATGTAACGTCCACTGTTCAAAGTGCCGTCAATGCGAACAAGAGGTGACCAAGACGTGTAACCAATGGCACCCCATACCATCACTCCAGGTGATACGCCAGTATGGTGATGACGAATACACGCTTCCAATGTTCGTTCACCGCGATGTCGTCAAACACGGATGCGACCATCATGATGCTGTAAACAGAACCTGGATTCATCCGAAAAAATGACGTTTTGCTATTCGTGCACCCAGGTTCGTCGTTGAGTACACCATTGCAGGCGCTCCTCTCTGTGATGCTGCGTCAAGGGTAACCGCCGCCATGGTCTCCGAGCTGATAGTCCATGCTGCTGCAAACGTCGTCTAACTGTTCGTGCAGATGGTTGTTGTCTTGCAAACGTCCCCATCTGTTGACTCAGGGATCGAGACGTGGCTGCACGATCCGTTACATCCATGTGAATAAGATGCCTGTCATCTCGACTGCTAGTGATACGAGGCCGCTGGGATCCAGCACGGCGTTCCGTATTACCCTCCTGAACCCACCGATTCCATATTCTGCTAAAAGTCATTGGTACTCGACCAACGCGAGCAGCAATGTCGCGATACGATAAACTGCAATCGCGATAGGCCTCAATCCGACCTTTATCAAAGTCGGAAACGTGATGGTACGCATTTCTCCTCCTTACACGAGGCATCACAACAACGGTTCACCATTCAACGCCGGTCAACTGCTGTTTGTGTATGAGTAATCGGTTGGAAACTTTCCTCATGTCAGAACGTTAAAAGTGTCGCCACCGGCGCCAACATTGTGTGAATGGTCTGAAAAGCTAATCATGTGCATATCAGAGCATCTTCTTCCTGTCGGTTAAATATCATGTCTGTAGCACGTCATCTTCGTGGTGTAGCAATTTTAATGGCCAGTAGTGTACCTTCCTACAGTCTTATGCAAGGTGATTCCCTGATGTTATGTTGTTACAAACTGTCTGTTGTGCTGGGGATATGTAAGTGTGTCAATTAGAAGTAGGGCACAACGGTTCGGAAACTGCCGAGTCGTAAGTTGTAACGAAAATCGTTCTGATACCTCTGACATTGGTCCTCTTCTTCTGCTAACGCTTTACCTTCCGTATTTTGGGAGGAGGCAGTATGGGGCAAAACAAGAAATAAATGTTTGTTACAGATGGGGTCTAACGTGCACACCTATGCCGACCTATGAGCACTTACTTATCTTTAATACTGTAATACACATCTCTATTGAACGTGCTCATAGCTCTTAAGGTGGTGTTTCAGAACCCATGTTTAATGGTCAATTTTTTCTCGTGTTGGTATATACTACATTCTCTCAAAATATGGGATGTCCATTGAGAGAGGTATCAGAACGGTTTTGGTTTGTAACTCTCGACTCGGTCGTTCCAGGACCAGGTCCTTTACCTGGAATTGAAAGGTGTATCTTTCTCCATTATCCCTGAAAGTGTGTAGTAAATTCGTAATATCGTGGGCTCACACTGTATGCAGGGTCATTATTACTAACGTTTAAGAGCTCCCGAAGCGACAAAGATGACGCTGAGACAAATAATTTAACAAAAGACTCACGGGGCCACAAATATCGAGAAATAAGCAGAAAGTGGACGACAGATGTTGAACTTGTGACATCACCAGGTGACGTATCTCGCCGCACTTGGAGCGGTTGAGTCAGTCAGTCTGTCTGCCGCACCTGATCCTCACAACCCAAATGAAGTATTCACGTTGATGTAGCTCCGCGCCTATGTGCACGGCTATAACGCTTAGGGCTCAAAGTTCGAGTCATGTGTCTAGCAGACAGTATTTTTATCATTGCGTGAGATAACTACGTGTTTACATTGAGGTATTAGTTTGTTAAACTCCGCTAGTTTATTGTAAAGTACAGAATAACAAAAACCTGCCGTACTGCACCACAAGTAAATGAGTATAAGCTTCCGAGTTGCATAGTTACCAGGAAAGGACCTAGGATTTCTTTATTACATAATGTCTGAAAAAAATAGGGAAGAGAAGGAAAAAAACTCAAATTAAGAACAGCTTTTGCTTCGTTACAACGAGGACAATAACTTTCTAACTTCTGCATTTACAAAAGGTCACATTTAAAAACGGTCTTCGAAATTTACACTGTTTGCTTGAATGCAAGTATTGATTCGCTCAGTCATTCGTTTACTCTCTGGCTCGAAAATGCTCTCCGAATTCTGGATGTAATGTCACACTTTCATCCACTGTTGGGGTATTTCCCAACATTTGTGTCCCCCCGTGTCTTTTAGTAAATTACTTGTCTCAGCGTCATCTACGTTGTTACGACTTTTTAAACTTTAATAACAATCACACTGTAGAATTTCGACTTGGACGTAAATGTAGCGAGTTGGAGTCTGAGCGGGAAGGATTTGCTGTGGCTGCGTGTGATCACTCCTAGACGTACTGTAAATATACTAGTCGTACACTGTCTCAGTAGCCGGCGGTTAAACTGAATAACAAACAAGTCAAGCAGGGGCTTCACTTCAGGTAATCAAATATAAACATTGATATGAGGCGGTAGCATCGGAAGGAAAAAGCGAGCTATTACAAGAACTATAACGCAGAAAAAGCGACATTATTCACCTATCACAGGAATTGATAATTTTATCCAGTACAGGATTTGGACCAAGACTCACCAGTCTATCCTAAGCGGTCGCGTTTTTTACTTATACCACACGTAAACTGCTCCAGTAGTGCTATTACCACACATCTCGTAGGCGAACCTCTGATGAGAGTATTTGGAAATATTAGAAGGAAAACAGTAGTTTTTTTGGGAGTTTGATACATCCCAGAGTCGATATAGGATGGTCTTAAATGTCACGACGGCTGCTTGCTATAAATACGGTGAACGGACGCGAATCCTGGTCTTGTACACATGCCCCACTGCCACGATATGTAAGTCAACTTCTGTTTACAGCTTAACGTAGTTTAACGTCGAAACCCCAGTTACTGGTCACAATACGCCATTTATGTGGCGGGAGAGCGTATTTGATTCGGAGGCTGGATTCTGCGCCCCGGAGATGAGCTTTGAATGAATCACTCATGCACTTTGGTCAGCTTATTACTCGCCCCATGCACATCACCTGTGTTGATGCTATACTAACGACGTCACTGTCACAGTTGCACACATGAAAAGTGCCACCCATCTGGGTCACAATCGGATGCCATCGCCGTGTACACAAATCGGCGGCTCTTTGTTTACGCGAATTACATGACCTGAGCGTAGACATCTAACGCCACATACATCCACAAACCTACCAATAAACTGTCGGACACGTGATATGCAACATCAGAGATGTACTTCTTTACGAAGACAGACAAAAAAACAATTAATGTTTTAGCTCATCAGTGTATATTGCAACTTGATGGAATAGCAGTGATCAGCATATGCAGTAGTGAGTATAAACAATTTGGGTAAG
The DNA here is from genome assembly GCF_021461385.2 of Schistocerca piceifrons. Taxonomy (NCBI): domain Eukaryota; kingdom Metazoa; phylum Arthropoda; class Insecta; order Orthoptera; family Acrididae; genus Schistocerca; species Schistocerca piceifrons. The sequence goes on along the minus strand of NC_060143.1, from coordinate 216,093,784 downwards.
TATTCTGTAATTCCTACTGAAAAAAAGTATTTACCCAATGGGCTACAGCGAATTATGCGCATCTGTAGCAGTGCGGCCCGCATTATGTATTCTCTCTCTCGTCCCCTTTTTGTGCTGTATCCCTGCTAAATTAGAAGCTAGAATTTCGGAAGAAAGAGACAAAATGAGGCGACGTTGCGGAGGTAGCAGGTGGCCGGCTTCCGCCTGCTTAAATATGGAACGCCGCGCTAAGTGTTGCGGTCGCTCCGGCGTCGGTCCTCGTTGCAACCCAAACCACACCCACCGCCCAGGCCTTCGCCAACACCTCCTCTCCTACCTCCACTTTCTGGTAACAACTGTCCCACAGCTGAATTGTAATGTCTCGAATTATTTGTTTATAAAGAGTCCTAGAAGCTCGTAATAGGAACTCAGGAACTCACTGCATATAGGGTGATTTCGCTGCCCCTATCGATAGGTTTTATGCAACCCGCAACGTCTTCAAAACGTAGTGCGTGATTTTCGTACTGTCTCATCTGTTATGCACACACTAGTAGTCAGAAAAAGTATACAGTACCTATTTGTTGGATATTTAGTGTACTTAAATTTTGTAATGGGATACGTTTTCGATGGAGGCCACAGTTTTCGAGTTATTCAAGAAAAATGCGTTTGAAGGTCGCTCTTTTACATTTGTCTTAAATAATTCGAGAACTATCGCCTCTGCCGAAAATGTATTCTATTAAAGAGTTTGTTGTTGTTGTTGATGATGTCTTCATTCCTGAGGCTGGTTTGATGCAGCTCGCCATGCTACTCTATCTAACCATACAGTAAGGCTGCATGCCCTCGGGAAAAATTACGGCTGTAATTTCCCCTTGCTTTCAGCCGTTCGCAGTACCAGCACAGCAACGCCGTTTTGGTTAGTGTTACAAGGCCAGATCAGTTAATCATCTAGACTGTTGCCCCTGCAACTACTGAAAAGGCTGCTGCCCCTCTTCAGGAACCACACTTTTGTCTGGCCTCTCAACAGATACCCCTCCGTTGTGGTTGCACCTACGGTACGACTATCTGTATCGCTGAGGCATGCAAGCCTTCCCACCAACGGCTTAAAGAGTTTAACCACATTAAATATCCTACAAAAAGACCATGTTCATTTTTTTAAATGTAGTCTTATACTTGGTGCTTGATGAAGATGTTGCATGTTCATAAAACCCATAAGTGGGGGCAGCTGAAATACCCTGTGTATAGTTTTCCATTACTCCCATTTGACAAAACCATATTTTTGATAACTAATTATTTTCAGTTTGATGAGTGGTTTGATGCAGCTCTCCACACTTGTCTGTTCCATGAAAGCCTTTGTATCTCTGCACAGGAATTGTAATCTACATCCATCTGAACTCGACAACTATAGTTTGTGGTACACTATAGTATATTGCGAGAAATAAGAAATAATAACTTTAACAGATATTATTGAAAGAAAAAAGATAGAAAAATAAAGTTTCGCTAGTGTGACTGAAATACTCGTTCTCAGTTCGACAGAAGGATGATATGAAATATACTGACATGGAAGCTCCGCCCATAATAATAGATAAAATTTTGAACGACCTATGAATTCAATGTTCAGTGTGATCTGGGATCAGACAGGAAAATGGACAGTTTGCGCTAGGGTTGAAAGTATAAACTGAATATATAGAGACTGAAAATGAGTCCGTGATCATGTTTTTGGCATTTTATTTTACAGGTTCATCTTGATCACACAAACTTTTACAATTCACTGTTACCCGTTTCGGATGCTGCCACCTTCAGATCATAAAATATTCTGATGTAGTATCAACGTCAAACTAAACATGTAGTAAGTGCATTTACTATGTACCTACATGTTTGGTTTGAAGTTGATACTACATCAGAATATTTTATGATCTGAATATGGCAGTAGCCGAAAACGGTAATAGTGAAGTGTAAAAGTTTGTGTGATCAAGACGAACCTGTGAAGAGTTTTGCGCCTCAAATGGAGGAATATTTATTGTTATCTACAAGTTTAGCCTAGATTCTGGAAGATTCAAAACATGCACTTAAGCAGTAGAATCGAGACAGGTATTTTATATGAGAAAATAGTCGCTAAGGGCAGCCAGTGTTTCAGGACGGGACGACAACAAAGCATATATAACTCAGATAGCCTATTTAAGTGGCTACATTCATTGAAGTATGCATATGGGTTATTTATTGTTCAGAAAACTTAAATTAGCTTTATTTATGTTGACGAGAATAAGTATTGAGAGCGAAACAGAGTTTGTTTTCCACATCGGATGTGGATGGTTTACGAAGGCGTTGAATAAATAATGCCCCATTTTTATACTACCGTTAAAATGTGCCACTAACCCCTCCCCCCACCCCACCATCTCAACTGATTATTTCAAAAATCGAATTGCTGTGTATGAAACAGTTTCACACATCTGATTCTTTACAAAGCAGCTAGTGTAAAATATTGGAGTTAAGCATGTAAAAACTTTATGGCTGAGACACAAAATTCTAATTACGTTGGTTTTACTAATTTCGGAATATTCAGTCATAGACGAATAAACAAATAAGGCAGTTTATAAAGTATTTGAAGTTGAGCTTAACGTGGCACCTTATATCTCATCCATGGTGGATCTTCAATGTATGGAACATGTCATGCAAACGTAAATAAATGTGCAAATGTGCGTTTTACTGTATTTTGCGATTTTTAGGAACTCACAATCATGTGTGAGCACCACGTATACGGATATGGCCATGAGCTCGATGTTCTCTTCAACTGCAAACATTTTATTTTAGACAAATCTTTGATAAATGTGCTGTATTTTTTCCAGCGCAATGACAACATGGCATGAGTTTAAACTCACAATGAATGCGTTTGTGAAGAGGTAGATGTGTGTAATGTACGAAGGAGAAAGGTTGTTACTAAAAATATCTAAAATTTCTTGACCTGTTTACTTCAAAGAGAGAGAGAGAGAGAGAGAGAGAGAGAGAGAGAGAGAGAGAGAGAGAGAGGCATTAATAAACCGTAATGTTTAAAGAAATTAAATATTTATAATATTTGTAGTTTTTCGTATCTCCTAGACTCGTATGGTAATGGCATTAAGAAGTGACATTGCTATTTTGTTATTGTTAAAACAATGGCGGCCCAGATTACAGTCAACACTTAAAGTACGAGTGTCGTGATACAATGGAAAATTTACGGTAATGCTTTCACTGTATGATATTTTGTGATTTGCTTGAAAGCCAGGCTCAACAGCAAAGCCTCGAACTGCTTAGTCCCATTTTTGTTAATCAAGTCACCGTTAGGAAATACTGTGTTCAGATGATCTGCAGACATTCGACACGGTGGTATTTCTGTCGGCGATATAAAGCTGGTCAAGAAATCTGCACATATCTCTCGTGCATATAATTGCAAGATAGTCGCGCACGCGCAGTTACATCCATCAACTATAAAACGAAGTAACCTTGTCATTTTGTTTCATTACGCTCGTGTCTGAAGTCATTGTCTGTCGGTAATATTGTTAAGATAATCGATCGGCCAGCCATCTGAGAGATAAGAACAGTTGTTAAGTTTCTGAATGCAAGATACGTTTGATCTTGCGAAATTTATGGTCACATAAATGAGACTAATGGAGAGAATTCGTTGAGTGAAGGTACGGTGGGGATGTGGATTAGGATGTTTAATGAAGGAGGGTATGAAAGGAGATGACGATTGCTGCAATGGCAGCATGGTGCTTCCTCGATACCCGAGAAAGCAAAGACATCTCTTTCTTCAAGAAAAATCACGTGTAACTGTGTTTTGGAACAGCCGAAGAATATTGTTAGTAGGCTGGATGGAACGGGGCACAATAATAAAAACTATAGCTTAGTGTGAAACACTGAAGAAGGTGTTACAAGGAATAAAAAAAAAACGAAAAAACTGTGTGTTACTGACTTGTGGTACTGTATGTGCATGTCAACATGAGAGCGCACAGCGCACGCATAAAGTAGATGCTTCTTGATGTATTTAGCTGGTAGCAAGCCTGTAACCACCTTACAGTTCGGACCTAGCTCCGTCTGGATTCTACTTTCTTTTTTTTTCTCCTCTCACGAACTTGCTTGCTAGCCAGCAGTTTGCAAGTGATAATGAGATCAAGTTAAACATAAAAAATGGTTCATGTCATAGGTGGCCGAATCATATGAAGTGGATATGTTGCAATCAGTGCTTAAACACATGCCTTAATTCACATGGTGTATATGTCGAACAGTAGTTTAAGTTGTGCGGATATTTCTGTAATAAAATGCAAATGAAAAAAGTGTTTAAATCTTTAATGGCCAAAGGGAACTTACTCTCTGGATCAGCTGTGTACTTTTCGTGGAAGTCGACCAAAATGCTGTACACAAACTGAATTGCAACGGCACGAACGTAGGCAAGAAGCCGTGAAGAGGGCCACTTGCGGCAATACGCTGGCACAACATTGCGCCCGGCTAGTTAGTGAGACCAGGGAGACTGGCATGTGGCGTGTTTGACATTTGTAAAAGGAACAGCATAAAAAACCTGCTTTGGCGCATACAATCACTGGCCATCCACCAAGCATATCACCGAATCGGCAAGTCATCGAGTCGGCGTCCATCATAGTGTCAGCTACCGCTGTGGGGCTAGCCACCAAGCCATTAGGGCGCCTGCTTGCACCAGTCGCCACCAGTTTGCTATCCCGTGCTCAGCGGCCTGTGTCAGCCGTCCATCAGCCCCCTGTCATACAGGGGGTGGACAAGAACACGGAAACACGAAAAACACAACACGTTACCTTTCCCAGTACGATAAAGGAAAATCCTTGGCATTCAACAGCTTGCAGTCGTCTCGGAATAGATAAATGCAGGTCCTGTGTCATTTTCAACGGAATCTCATAAGAATCTACGTGCAAAATACTCCCAAGGTCAGGTAACAATGATGGAGGCGTATAGCGATCATGCTCTGTATCTCCAAAGTGGATCACCAAGGCCATAATTTGGCCGGCCGGAGTGGCCGAGCGGTTCTAGGCGCTTCAGTATGAAACCGCGCGACCGCTACGTTCGCAGGTTCGAATCCTGCCTCGGTCATGGATGTGTGTGATGTCCTTAGGTTAGTTAGGTTTAAGTAGTTCTAAGTTCTAGGGGACTGATGACCTCAGCTGTTAAGTCCCATAGTGCTCAGAGCCATTTGGACCAAGGCCATAATTTGAGATCTGGTGACAAGGGAAGAGGCAACAATTTATCTTCGTGCTCACAAAATAGGCGTTGGATGATGCGAGATGTGTGAACATGGGCCTTGTGTCTTGGAACAAGACATCACCATTGAGGAACATACACTGTACCTTAGAATGTACCTGATCAGCCAAACTGGCCTCTTAATCCTTTGCAGCAATACCACATTGCAGAAACGATGGGGCCCCTCGAACAGTACGATATTGCTGCCAAAATCACCCTTGGGAGATAAACTCGGCCAGAAGTTGGAAACAGTGTAAAACAAGACTTGTGTGACCAAATCATATTTTTTCATTTTTCGATGATACAGGTATTATGACTTCGGCACCAAGTTGCATCACTGATGAGTAATTTTGTAATTATAGCTCGCCCTTCGAGCTATTTTCTACATCTACATCTACATCCATACTCCGCAAGCCACCTGACTGTGTGTGGCGGAGGGTACTTTGAGTACCTCTATCGATCTCCCTTCTATTCCAGTCTTATATAGTTCGTGGAAAGAAAGATTGTCGGTGTCCCTCTGTCTAGGCTCTAATCTCTCTGATTTTATCCTCATGGTCTCTTCGCGAGATATACGTAGGAGGGAGCAATATACTGCTTGACTCCTCGGTGAAGCTATGTTCTCGAAACTTCAACAAAAGACCGTACAGAGTTACTGAGTGTCTCTCCTGCGAAGTCTTCCCGGAGTTTATCTATCATCTCCGTAACGCTATCGCGATTACTAAATGACCCTGTAACGAAGCGGGCTGCTCTCCGTTGGATCTTCTCTATCTCTTCTATCAAACCTATCTGGTACGGATCCCACACTGCTGAGCAGTATTCAAGCAGTGGGCGAACAAGCGTACTGTAACCTACTTCCTTTGTTTTCGGATTGCATTTCCTTAGGATTCTTCCAATGAATCTCAGTCTGGCATCTGCTTTACCGACAATCAACTTTATATGATCATTCCATTTTAAATCCCTCCTAATGCGTACTCCCAGATAATTTATGGAATTAACTGCTTCCAGTTGCTGACCTGCTATATTGTAGCTAAATGATAAGGGATCTTTCTTTCTATGTATTCGCAGCACATTACACTTGGCTACATTGAGATTCAATTGCCATTCCTTGCACCATGCATCAATTCGCTGCAGATCCTCCTGCATTTCAGTACAATTTTCCATTGTTACAACCTCTCGATCTACCACAGCATCATCCGCAAAAAGCCTCAGTGAACTTCAGATGTTATGGACAAAGTCATTTATGTATATTGTGAATAGCAACGGTCCTACGACACTCCCCTGCGACACACCTCAAATCACTCTTACTTCGGAAGACTTCTCTCCATTGAGAATGACATGATGCGTTCTGTTATCTAGGAACTCTTCAATCCAATCACACAATTGGTCTGATAGTCCATATTCTCTTACTTTGTTCATTAAACAATTGTGGGGAACTGTATCGAACGCCTTGCGGAAGTCAAGAAACACGGCGTCTACCTGGGAACCCGTGTCTATGGCCCTCTGAGTCTCGTGGACGACTAGCACGAGCTGGGTTTGACACGATCGTCTTTTTCGAAACCCATACTGACAGGGTTTACGTCGCGAGTGCGATAATTAGTTCTGTAGTGAGCTCCTATGAAAGCATCAATAATTTCCCTACTTTCGAATTCACTTTACACCAACATAATGCACTCACAACTACACAGAACACCGTTATGAGCACGACTGACACGTTTAACGTATTCGCGACGTCGCACATGTACCACTCTTTGTGAAGCACAGCAACGCAACCTATCAGAAATTACGTTCCAGCATGAATCTCTTGTGATTTATCCATAATTTTGTCCACCAGATGCACCTCGGCCACCATACTGAAATGCTGACTATGCAAGGTCACGTCACTGGACTGCACTGAGCGTAAGAGCTGCCGGTGACCAGTACAATATTTTGCTGCTGGGTTTGTGAATTGAGGTTCACCTTTTAGTGCCACCACATGCAGACTTCAGCCTGTCATATGAACTATTGAAGTAATAAAGGTTGGTTGGTTGATTGATTTGGGGGGAGGGGACCTAACAGCGAGGTCATCAGTCCCATCAAATTAGGGAAGAATGGGGAAGAAAGAAGGCCATGCCCATCCAAAGGAGCCATCCCGGCATTTGTCTTAAGCAATCTACGGAAATCACGGAAAACCTAAATCAGGATGGCCAGATGCCTGTTTGAACTGTCGTCCTCCAGAATGCGAGTCCAGCGTGCTAACCCCTGCGCCATGTTACAGTGAGATGCTTAAACTGCCAGGCTAAAGCCTGCAATTCGAAGAAAACGCCGAGGATTGCTGTCAAAAGGTGTTGCGTTGTTGCACGACAATGCCCGTCGGCATTCTGCTGCCCACACTGCCCAAACCCTCCAGAAACTCAAATTTGAAATACTGGACCATCCTCCATATAGTCCCGATCTTGCCCCTTCTGACTATCGCTTCTTTGGTGACCGAAACAGGCATTAAGGTGCCGTCGATTTGCCTCGGACGAAGCAGTGAGAGAAGCGGTGCATTCCTAGTTTGCAGCTCAACCGAGAACCTTCTTTTATGAGGGAATCAGGAAGCTTCTGCAACAATGGACCAAATGCATTGAAATGCAAGGAGACTTTGTCGAAAAATGATGTTCTTGTAAGTTTCCTATTTGATTACAATAAAATTTTATAACTACTTTGCGGATAATAATTGACTTACCCTTGTACAATTACCATTGTTAGCAAAGTGGCTATCGCCAAACTGTGAATGTGTATCGTTTTCCTTTCAATTCTTGCTCTAAAGTGGACAGGCAGGCTGCTAGCTCATTGATGTGCAGAATATCTAATAATAAATAAAAAAATGGTTCAAATGGCTCTGAGCACTATGGGACTGAACTGCTGTGGTCATCAGTCCCCTAGAACTTAGAACTACTTAAACCCAACTAACCTAAGGACATCACACACATCCATGCCCTAGGCAGGATTCGAACCTGCGACCGTAGCGGTCGCGCGGTTCCAGACTGTAGCGCTTAGAACCGCTCGGCCACTCCGGCCGGCAATAATAAATCAATACGTAACTGTACAGCTCTAAAACTGGCGATATATGTACAATGCGCAGCCGATACTTTTATAGGCAGGAAATTCGATACTCTTTTTTCGATGTATCGAGGGCAGATAATGAGATCTTTTGAAATAACGACATATCGGATTCCTGACAGTTTTAAAAATATCTACAATCCTAGTAGGTAAACGTCCAGCGGGACCAAACCAAGAAGAGTTCATTTAGTTGACACTGATTCGCTGCTAGTTTATTCGTATTGTTTCTTGCATGGCCTCAAGATCCTCCTTAATCACCACTGAAAAAATATAAGGCGGTCAGAAGGAATTACGAAATGGTTGCCCGTGTCAGAATTCAACAGCAGTAACCTTTTAACAGCCGATGTAGTCTTATTCTTTGCTTGACACCACCGTTTCATAAACCACCCGACATGTTCAAATATTGGCCACAAAATATTTCTACAGGCACCGCGCTCAGGCTGATATCGCGTCGACATTTAATTGCATCTGACCACTCAATAAACCCACTCTCCAGCGTTGTCGCTTCAGTATGAAGGCAGATTGATTACAGAAGTAAATTGATTCTCTTGTAACGATATTAGCTGTCTCCACAGGAGATAAAAATTACGGCACACTATTAACTCCAACAGTGTAGCTCAAACGTTCCCATTCGTCCATGTGACTGTAGCCTTCGGCACTCATACATATTATAAAAAAAAAAAAAACCCTGCGGTTTTAATTTATTCGTGGTATCCTTTCGCTGACGCTGTCAAGTGGCCGTGTTAACATTTAAAAAACACACCGCCGTAAAACCGGTGGACGAATATTTGGATCAAAGTAAGCAATGGTGCGCGTGGAATTTTCAGAGCTTTTTTTTTGGTCTCTCACCACGGCGCCACCATATTTTGAGGGCCCTGTCGATTATCTGACGGCACAAAAACTGCAATTAAGGGCCCTTCCGGCGGGAATGTGGTGCCCAGTAGAGTGATTAATCTCCCACGGGGGTTGCCTTTCAACGCCCCGACGCTCTGCACAATCACAACTTGTGGGATCCCCCCACCGCCACGTCAAGCATATACAGAGCAACGTGTTTTGCTCAAGTACACGCATGAGTGCCCGTACACAATATTTTCGACCCCAAGCATGGTCAATATGTCCAATAAACAACCTATCAGTTCCTCATAAGTAGGCACTGCTGTGTTGATTTCGGAGTACGAGGGGCGTTTGAAAAGTCCGTCAAAGTCCGAGAGAGGGCACCAACGGTACATATCGAGGTGATGTTTAGTTAGTAGCACCTTTAGAATGAATGCACACCAAGTTTCAGCCATGTTGATCTATTTCTTTGTGTTTGGCATTCGTGTCAATCAAGGAAGTCGAGTGACTGTCAAAAAATGGATGAAAAAGAATTTCGTGTGGTGATTTATCATTACTTTATGAAAGGCAAAACGCCTCAGGAGACTAAAGAGAAGCTTGATAAACATAACGGTGACTCTGCACCTTCGATTAGAACAGTTTATAACCGGTTTCAAAATTTTCGGAGTGGCCATATTGGCACAAGTGATGCTGAACTTTCTGGACGCCCTGTGGAGGTTACGACTCCAGAAATCATTGATAAAATCCATGATATGGTGATCGATGACAGAAAAAAAATGGCTCTGAGCACTATGGGACTCAACTGCTGTGGTCATAAGTCCCCTAGAACTTAGAACTACTTAAACCTAACTAACCTAAGGACATCACACACATCCATGCCCGAGGCAGGATTCGAACCTGCGACCGTAGCGGTCGTGCGGTTCCAGACTGTAGCGCCTTTAACCGCTCGGCCACTCCGGCCGGCCGATGACAGAAAAGTTAAGGTACGTGAGATTGCTAGTGCTGTGGGCATCTCGAATGAACAGGTACATAATATTTTGCACAAACATTTGGATATGAGAAAGCTATCCGCAAGATGGGTTCCGCGACTGCTCACGCTTGGCCAAAAACGGAATAGCGTGAAGTGTTGCGAGGATGGTTTGCAGCTGTTCAGGAAGAATCCGCAGGACTTTAAGCGTCGTTTCGTCACTGTGGATGCAACGTGGATACATTACTATACTCCTGAGACCAAACAACAATCTAAACAATGGGTTACCAAGGGAGAATCTGCACCAAAAAAGACGAAGACCATTCCTTCGGCCGGAAAGGTTATGGCGACTGTCTCTTGAGATTCGCAAGGGATAATCCTCATCGACTATCTGGAAAAGGGTAAAGCTATTATAGGGCATATTATTCATCGTTATTGGACCGTTTGAAAACCGAGCTGCAAGGAAAACGTCGGCGATTGGACCGAAAAAAATCCTTTTCGATCACGACAATGCAGCAGCACACACCTCAGCAGTTGTGGTCGCAAAATTAATGGAAATAGGATTCCAACTCGTTTGACATCCCCCCCTATTCTCCAGACTTGGCTCCCTCGGACTACTATTTGTTCCCCAATTTGAAGAAATGGCTGGTGGCAGAAAGATTTTATTCAAACGAGGAGGTGATTGCAGCAACTAATAGCTATTTTGCAGACTTGGACAATTCCTATTATTCGGAGGGGATCAACAAATTAGAACAGCGTTGGACGAAGTGTATATGTCTAAAAGGAGACTATGCCCCAAACTCGGAAGTAGTTTTTATTTTTGCACGGACTTTTCAAACGCCTCTAGTAATACACGGGTCACATGTCTCACCGCAAAAGCTGCAACGTAAATTTGACGGCCTCTGGAAGCTGTTAGAATAATACAATTTTATCCAAGTCAGTTGTGTTAGCGCAACGTCAATTATTCTATTACTATAAAGGCAGGAACACACTAATTCATAGACCTCCACCAGTGAGTTAGAAGTAGGACGTTAATTCCTTTTTGTAATCTATGTGCCTTCAATAACTTTTCTCACTCAATAAATATCATCGCTTGACAAACTTCCGTCATGTGACAGCTTATAACTTACAATGTGGTTCTGATTCCGTTTTGTCACGTATGTAGCGCTAACTATGAATACAGGTAAGGATTGAAATTAAGGCCATACGAATTACAGGCCATATTGTCTGTTATTTGACGATAAATGTTTGTTAAAAAGCGTGTACAGGTTTTTCAAAAGTCGGTTCCTATCACTTTCTCTGTTAACTTGCGTAAGTGCTTTAATCTTGAATATGTGTTGCAGTATAACCTCATCATGGTTTTTATGACAATCATCATGCTGATGATTGCTTTATTTCTATCAAAATATTTATTGATTACTAATTACTGGTATGCAATTAGCAGAATATTACTCAGAAAGCACAGAACCGAACGATAGGTTGTCGATCGTTGGCTACACCAATAAAGACTACCCTCTATTACATTCTCACCATTGAATTGCCATTTGATAATAACAAATTCTTTATTTTACTTACGTTACAGTTATAATTATGCTGATGGATCTGCTAGATTATACGTCATGACAACGGTAAGACACCGTTTCAGAATACAGTCCGAATCAAAAAATTTTTGAAGTTACCTACACAGGTTTTTACGCAGTGAAAACGTGACATTCATACTACCACTACTACTACTACCAGTAGCAGTTGTATTAATAGCAAAGGAAGCGTTGGTCTAATGGCCTGCACTTAGTTTTATGTCCTTATGCCTCAGTTTCTTTCCTGTCTACTTCAAACTTGATGAGCTTACTATGACATATCTTTCACTTATTCAATTTTTGGGGTGCTACGCTAGACACAAGAAAAGTAATTTGTTTTATGGAACCTTACATACTCCGTGAAAAGATTTGCTTTTAATATGTAGTCCACGGGATAAATCTATGAAATTTAACAAAAAATTACGATTCACTGATGAGATACTATGTTGTAAGATTGTACAATGCAGAAATCTTGAAGCCTGTCTAGTTGCAGTAATGTCTGTTGCCTCTGCTTTACTTAAACGTTAAGCATCTTGTTACCTGGAACGGTGGTTAGGAAATACTACACTATAACTGAGAATGAAGACTTTTGACACACGGCAAAGGCCATGCACAATGGTTACTTCTGAGGACAGGAAGAAGCTTATTGTAAACATCAGTTAAGTTTTGAAACACAACAGGACAATGTCTTACGGCGTCTGGCTAGTTCACTTCGTTTTCCACTGTTGGGAACACTTAGGTGGTTGTCACGTGCTATATAAAGTACGATAAAAAACTGCAAGGTAAAAATATTGGGTGACTTTGAGATACTTAGACATAAGATGTCATAATGACCTCTTTTAGAAGAGGTTCCTCATTCTGAAGCTCTCTGATTCCATATGTTGGTGCTCTGTCGTTTCCCCTCTCACTAACTCAGACTTTAAACTCGCTGACAGAGGTGCCAATAGATGACATAAACGAGCCTTCCACTTTGCGAGCCGGCCTCTGTATTTCCTAGAACCTGTGAGACGGCAGTGCCGATAAAGGGGAACCCGCTTCTCTCAACATTGACACAATCTCCAGCCGCCACGAGAAAACACGCAGACAGCCTCGACACCACAGAAGTCGCTGCTGAGTACCCATCTTCATTTGCGGTGTTATCAGGATTCGGCGAACTGTCCTCAGAACTGAATGACGCAGACGGTGGAGGAATCTTTTAAATGAAGTGCGATAAAACTTCGAAGAGAAATTAAACGAAGGTGCCAAAGAAATAAGAAGCCAATATCACATTGGTGGAAATCTCCTTATTGCCACAGTTTGGAAAGGGCCAAGTGATATACTCGCTCCAGGAGAAATGACAGCAAGTTCTAAGAATGTCATGTGGCGCCGGAGCTACGGCATGAACTACCAACATTGGCACACTTTGCACACTAACAATTAGACGTCTGATGTTGGCCGTTCGAACTAGCGAGGGGGCGCAGTGGTTAGCACACTGGACACGCGTTCTGGAGGACGACGGTTCAAAAACGCGTCCGCACATCCTGATTTATGTGCTCCGAGATTTCCCTAGATCGCTTCAGGCAAATTCCGGGATGGTTCCTTAAAAACGACGCTGCCGATTTCCTTCCCCATCCTTCACTAATTCGAGTTTATGCTCCGTCTCTAATGACCTCGTTGTCGACGGAACGTTAAACACTTATCTCCTCCTCTTTCTACTCCTACTCGTGTTATTCCTGCGCACAGAGCATCGGTCCTCTGATACAGGACACCGCGTGGTATGAAATATATAAGCCGACACGTCCTTGATGTTGCTAAGCAACGCGCAGATGCAAGACGGCGAAGAATGTTAACGTTTCTCCAGTCATATAAACAAGTATAAATAAGAAACAAACACGCAGGGACGTCGTGCGAGGTTCCTTTTTACAACTGTAAGAGGACCGCCAGATCTTATCTGCAAGCAATTATTCAAAAACAGTCTTAATCGCATTTATTATTATTATACCGCCAACCGGTTTGAACCCGACGTAGGGGTCATCTGGGCGTTTACACCATTGGTCGACTGCTGGTGGTGTCACTCCTGTCTGCATAACATTGTTTCTAAGCATAATCGCTGCTTCACCTCCACAACTATGTTGTCCAAAAAACGTATCAGCAAGGTCTTATACTAAACACAGTTATACTTTCTTCTCACCCAAACATGTTACGTCACTACTGTGGCATCTTCAGTTAGCATAATAATAAAATTTAGAAATTTAACCTACATGTAGACCTAACCTTTCTGCACGTGTCGGTGTTTCGTTAAGTCTGTTATTCATTCCTTGCGCCACCAGCATCGAGAAATTACTATTTTCGGATTGCGAGAAGTGCTACATAACATATTAGCAAACTTGCACCCCTGAAATGGCAAAGATAAAGCAGGAAACATAATATTCTGTAATGATCTTACTGTAGATTAAGACAGTGTAATGAGCTCACCATACTCTAAAAATAATACAATAAAATAGTGTAATCACACCAGTAACAAAACATGTTTGAATGAGAAGAAAATGAAACTGTGTCTTTGCATAAGCAAATGTGACCTCCAGAGTTATTAGGTCTGTGCGTTCAGTTCGTGCCGTTTTTACAATACCATGATTTTATTTTATAAGTATAAAATACACGGCATTATACTAAAATACACAATAACAAGTCCTATGCGCTACGCATTCGCTCAGTGCTGTAATCATCATCTTTGCAAAAGACCACTTGCCGGCGTTTGATTATAGGAATTCTGTGGTTCTCCTGTAGAATTATTTTGTTTTCGAGATGAAGAAATCTATTAGGTGCTTGCTTCATTGTGAAACGCTTGTCCCTGAACGTCGCTAGATACCGGAAAACATGATAAATAGAAGGGGAAAAGTCTGTTCACAACCACTCCAGAAAATCAATTGTGCTGTATGCGGGCTAGCGTTATTGTAGCGTAACAACAATGGGTTAACAGCGTATTGCCTTGCTGTTCAGTACACACAGCAGCGTTTTATTTCTTGGAACCACCCCGTGGCGAAAAATGTCAGCTTGGTTCCACCAAAGGCACAATATGATTTTTCAGGGGGTACAACAATTGTTGCACGGGGTATTGCGAGGGAACCATTTACGTGCGATCCTTTCAGCAAATAATTTCATCCACTACACACCACAAATTCTTCTAGTGGCTCCTGGAGCACTAGAGTCTCAACTAACTCGAAGAGTAAAATGTGCCAGAAGAGCTCATTTTTCTCTACTTCACACTCCATACTGATAAGCCTTGAAAATTGCCAAAACGAACTGTTAACATCATAACAACACACGAGCTCCTGTCACAACAATCAAGCCGGTCGGTGTGGCCGTGCGGTTCCTAGGCGCTTCAGTCTGGAACCGCGTGACCGCTACGGTCGCAGGTTCGAATCCTGCCTCGGGCGTGGATGTGTGTGACGTCCTTAGGTTAGTTAGGTTTAAGTAGTTCTAAGTTCTAGGGGACTGATGACCACAGATGTCAAGTCCCATAGTGCTCAGAGCCATTTGAACCACAACAATCAAACTACCTACTGAAGGAAAACAAATGAATAAAAAAAACTGTTTCTACCTCTCCTCGGGCGTGATCTCTAGGCGGGGGCAGGGGAGGGACTCATTAACATGTCCATGAACAAAACGGTGAAGGATTCCTCTAAGACCCCCTGTGCAGCATACACCAAGTAAGGCTTGTCGATGGTGTTTTCTAGCCCTGAGGCCTGGACTAATCGCGAGGTTACATTGCTGTCAAATTCTCTAACATGTACATTTCTGACGTGTTCAACAAAGGTGTGTGAGTCGTTACAAGGTTGTTGCCGAAATCGTGGGTGTTAAAGGAATCCTTCGATGTTTTATTCGTATTCCCACACGCCTCCCCCCCCCCCCCCCCCCTCCCCTCCGCACACACCGTGTTCACGCCACAGAAGGGTTCGAAACAGGAAGGCTGAAAAAGCCTGAACACCCTTTGCTGCTCAGGATCACGTTCAAATTTTGTAGAATTGTTTTGAAAGGTCACTATCGTAAACCAGAGCCAAAACTGCGGCCGCTCTGAACTCCAAAGTCGTCAGATCACGTGCAGTTTACAGCCTTACGATGACCTTAGAGTCGGGGTGGCAGCAGTGCCGGGCGTTGTCGAGAACGTCGTCCTGGTGCTTATTGCACTTTCCTTGGGAACGGGTAGTTTTTATTGACGCCCTTTTTGGCACCCCCTGGGGCCTTTTCGTGTAGTTCTGAGAGGCGGTGTGTCTCAGATTTTTACCCCCAACAAGAAAACAGCACGATTTCAAAGCCCAGGTCGCGATTCTGATCTCCATCGCAGAGATTTCGAAAGAAAAATGATAATTAAATGGACACCATAGCTGCAAACCGGCGTTGATATACTTCATTGGGGACATGTTGAAAATGTGTGCCCCGACCGGGACTTGAACCCGGGATTTCCTGCTTACATGGCAGACGCTCTATGCATCCGAGCCAAGGAGGGCACAGAGGATAGTGCGCCTGCAGAGATTTATCCCTTGCACGCTCCCCGTGAGACCCACATTCCCAACATACCCACACCACTACATTCGTAGTGCGCCTACTAGATGTTTGTCCATCATACTCATTGCTCGTGGCAGATTAATCTACCAAGTCCCGTACGAGTTCGGGCATTGCGTGTGCGTTCGCACAAGGTCAATGGCCGGGAAGCCACATTTTAACTATATATTACGGTAGTATCTGGTCCCGAAAAAACAGTTGTCGTTGATGACCATGCAGCTTTGCTAGAAATGAGATGATAATTAAATGGACTAATGACTGATGACCTCAGAAGTTAAGTCCTATAGTACTCAGAGCCATTTGATAATTAAATGGGTACCCTAGCTGCAATCCGGCGTTGATATACTTCATTGGGGACATGTTGAAAATGTGTGCCCCGACCGGACTCGAACCCGGAATCTCCTGCTTACATGGCAGACGCGCTATCCATCTGAGCCACCGTACGGGACTTGGTAGATTAATCTGCCACGAGTAACGAGCATGATGGGCAAACATCTATTAGGCGCACTACGAATGTAGTGGTGTGGACATGTTGGGAATGTGGGTCTCACGGGGAGCGTGCAAGGGATCAGTCCCTGCAGGCACAATATCCTCTGTGCCCTCGTTGGCTCATATGGATAGAGCGCCTGCCATGTAAGCAGGAGATCCCGGGTTCGAGTCCCGGTCGGGGCACACATTTTCAACATGTCGCCAATGAAGTATATCAACGCCGGTTTGCAGCTAACGTGTCCATTTAATTATCATCTCATTTCTAGCAAAGCAGCATTGTCATCAACGGTAACTGTTCTTTCGGGAATACATACTACCGTCATATATAGTCGAAAGAAAGGTTGAATGGGGATAAGAGGGGGTGTGATGAGCTTACCACTGTGTGGCATTGCCACAGTGGTGTCGGGTAGAACATCTGTGAAATTTGGTGCCAATGCAACATCATTAATCCACATTACAGCTCACATGAACTTCTGAGCTGTGGCCATTTCTCCACACGTGTCAACACCTCGCTGTCTGAAGCGTCTCCGACCCCGAGGGTGAAGTCTCAGGACGCCACGCTTTTTTACCATTACAAGGGAAGGTTGTAGACAACTTTGAGACAAATTTGAAACTTACCCATCGCAATAGCAGACAATTACCAGGTTTCGAAAAAATTATACTTTAATTTTGTTGTGCAGTGTAGTTAATTAGTAATCTGAACCGTCTTGTTGCTTTGTGTTGTGATAATACAAAGATCTATATAATATACGGCTATAATAAAGAATTATACACATCTGGAAAGACCTTTGACAATCGTTTTAGTACCCTGTACGCACTGTTTCAGGTGCAATGCGTACCTGAACTCAAATAGGGAGACACAATAGAGGTGTGTTCTGTCATCTGCGAGATAGCGATCTTCACTGCTCGCATCTGTTGTCACAGTTAATTAGCGGATGCTGCTGTTAATGCAGACCAATTACGTCCCATAATGCAAAATGGTGACAGGACTGCTGACTATAGTATTTCAAGAATACCTTCCTGGATGTTGCGGGGTGATAATTATTGAGCTATATGAAAGAAACAACGGAATTAGCTACAAACTACCATGTGCATTCACTTTATTCAACATGTAAACATCACTACAGAGTTCGGATTTAGGTTAAGACATTTTCGATATTCCTGCTATTACTGGCGACGATGTGTCGCAGACGAATAGTGAAATTCTGCATGATCCGTTGAAGTGTCGGAACATCGAAGCTGTCATCACCTCATCTATGACTGTTTTCAGCTCAGCATGGTTCTGGAGTTATTGCTGTACTCCTTGTCTTTAATATAGACCAACAAAAAGGAGTCGCGAGTGTTCAGATCCGGAGAATAGGGCGGCCAATCGACGCCCATGCCAGTAGCCTCCGTGTGCCCCAGAGCCAGAATGCGCTCCCCAAAGTGTTCCTCCAGGACTTCAGACACTCTCCTGCGTTGAGCTCCGCCTTGCATGAACCACATCTTGTCGAAATCAGGGTCACTTTGGATAATGGGGGTGGAATCATCTTCCAAAACTTCGGTAATCACCGTGCCATCAGGGAATACCGCACCGATTATTCTGTGACTGGACACTGCTCACCACACAGTTACTCGTTGAGGGTGAAGAGACTTTTCGATCGTAAAATACGGATTCTCAGTCCCCCAAGTACGCCAATTTTGCTTATTGAGAAACCCACCTAATTGAAAGTGGGCTTGATTGCTATACCAAACCATCCTAATTCCCATCGTGCCCCGTCACCAACCCTGCAGCTTGAACGTCCTAACGCAAACCGTTCAGAAGTTATGATGAATTTATTTCATGTAGTTAAGTAATTGTCACCCTGTATATGAGTTACAACTGAATGAGGCGGATGACGTTCTGGGTCTACATTGCAGCGCATTATGTCCAGTCGAAAGACACATCAGTTTTCTGATTGCTACAGACCCTACGCCATAATGGTTACATTGTGTTCTGTGTGTCCTACGCATGACTGCACGATACGTCCCGCTCTCCCCCGGTAAGTGTGTTGGCGTCCTCATTAATACTTCGTCTCACAACAAACAATCCGTAATGATCCTCGATGATAACCCTCCCTCTTCTCAAAACTTTCTGGTAGATTAAAAATCCGTACTGGACTGGGACTCGAAACCGGGCATTACATTTGGTGGATAATGTTCTCACCGTCTGGGTTATCTATCCGTGACCTATCATCAGCCTCCGCAGTTTCTATGCTACCAAGTGCTTCCTAATTTCGAAACTTCTGGCGGTTATATCTTTCAATACTGATTCATCTGCTGCCGATCCGCCATGCAACCACATACAGCATCTTATGGAAAGCATTCAGACACCTATTAGTGGACTTTAATTGGAGATTTGTCTACCCTTCGCTTTATGACTGTTTGAACTCCTTTGGCCACTCTTTCAATGAGCTGTCCAGACGTTTGAGGAGTGGCAGCCTAATCATCCCCAAGTGCCGAAACCCGAGGAGGTTTTGAAGTTATGTTGGGCAAACAAGAAGAAACTTCAAAACGATATTTAGAGAGCGTACTAATGTTAGTGAAGCCAGTCCCTCAGCATTCAGTGCTTTATTTAAGAGCATACAAGCATTCTGCTAATGGCGTCAACAAGAACATCACTATTCTCCACAAAGCTGAAAAAGACAGATTATTAAACACTCTAGAAGAAATTTAAATTTACTCAGCTATGACTCAACAACCAGACAACATATGGACTCTACGAACTTAGTTACACAAAACGATAGGTATACAAAATTCAACAGTGTTTTAACCGAACAATTATGGTTTTCAGTCTATGTCTCGCACATAAAAATTGTCTCTTTTGACGTCATATGTTTGACTATTTTGCAATCTTAATCCCTTTGTATATTCTACCTTCATATGCCAATTGCCAAAAATTATAATTTACACAATTATAAAAAATGGCTCTGAGCACTATGGGACTTAACATCTGTGGTCATCAGTCCCCTAGAACTTAGAACTACTTAAACCTAACTAACCTAAGGAAATCACACACATCCATGCCCGAGGCAGGATTCGAACCTGCGACCGTAGCAGTCTCGCGGTTCCGGACTGAGCGCCTAAACCGCTAGACCACCGCGGCCGGCCACAATTATATGAAAGCATGTCACAGACATATATAAATATGATCTTAGAAATAGCTAAAGACAGGTAGTGTCGGCTCCTTGACCTGTCAGTTGCATATTTACTCTGTATGAAGTCACGTCAAAAATTATAAAGAATTATCACTGCCTAAAATTTGACAGCAGAAACGTACATGACAAACTGCGCACTGTGTTATGGGACATATTTTAGAACTTGTATTAACTGACAAGCATGTCATTACTATAGAAACACGTACATTAAATACACTTATGTTCAAGCTATTGGCAAATAAAAAATCTCTGGTGCAGTTCATAGGGTGTAGATGATGTCTTCAAATAAATGTCTGTAAGCTGTGGAGCACTAATCATTCAAGATTTTACATTATTTTATTATTATTATTATTATTATTATTACAGGTTGCCTGCGCTGGTTTGACGAAAGCGTATGTTTTCTAGAGAGAGGATACGGCGTTCATTAGCAAGCCATCGATGGCCAGTGGCAGATTCTCGGAGTCTGTGGGGCGGACACCATCGAAAAGGAGTCGGAATAAAAGCGCTGTGGTGGCACCCGCTTTGTGCTGTGCCGGGTGGTTCTTTGCAGGCGTTTCTGGGCCGCGCGGCGAGGAATTTTCTAATTTACGCCCTCGGAAGCAGGTGGGCGCCGGCACCGGCGGTGTGTTTAGACTGCAAGCCGGCCGGCTCTCTGTGGCCGTTCCATTTCCGTCTCACAGTAATAGCACCCCCCCCCCCCTCCTTTCCTACCACAGTCCGGCTCTCTCTCTCTCTCTCTCTCTCTCTCTCTCTCTCTCTCTCTCTCTTTGGACAGCGTCCTCGCTAGCACCTGGCGATTTCGCATTCTCCGCTTCTGAAAAATTTCTTAAGATTCCTCCCACTTGCTATCCACCTTAAACACTCTTGTTCGGTACGCTTTGCCGATTGTCAGAGAGAACACTTTAAGGCCACAGGTTTGTTCTCCGCCACTGTGCCATCTGTTCCGTAATTATGTCGCTACCTCGCATACGATTTGGCCCGAATGTTTGCACGACTCCGTTGCTTCTCGGTAGTTCTACCAAACATCAAAGGGTGTTGGGGACTAAAGCGGTACGTTCGACTACGCATTGGCTCCAACGTTGTTTGTTTTGGTTGTTGTTGTTGCTGTTGTTGTGGTCTTCAGTCCTGAGACTGGTTTGATGCAGCTCTCCATGCTACAGTAAAGCAGCATGCCCTCGGGAAAAATTACGGCTGTAGTTTCCCCTTGCTTTCAGCCGTTGGCAGTACCAGCACAGCAAGGCCGTTTTGGTTATTGTTACAAGGCCAGATCAGTCAATCATCCAGACTGTTGCCCCTGCAACTACTGAAAAGGCTGCTGCCCCTCTTCAGGAACCACACGATTGTCTGGCCTCTCAACACATACCCCTCCGTTGTGGTTGCACCTACGGTACGGCCACCTGTATCGTTGAGGCACGCAAGCCTCCCCACCAGCGGCCAGGTCCATGGTTCATGGAGAAGTTGTTTTGGTTATCGTTTCGAAACCCGTTTCTTCATCGCTTGTACTTCCAGGTTGGATTCTCAAAATAACAATATCTCAAGAAGACTGGACAAACATGCGAGTTCTTAACTTTTTGGAACTTTACCAGGAAGATATACATTTGTGGAATCTTGCTACGAGAAACCACAAAAATGTGTATGCCACTGCGGATGCATGGCAACGCAGCCAGCAGCAGTAACCATGTCCGCTATCAGATCACGGATTTACTCTCCTTTATTCTTCGTTTCACGTCGGACACAAAACACCCTCTTCGTACTGGATGAGACTATAACATTATTTGTTTATGGTTCATTTAAATTTTTATAATTTTTTTGCTTTGCTATATTTTCTGTAGATGTAAAGTAAAGTGTGCTCTACTGGAGTTCGACGTTCTTTGCATTGTATATGAGTAAAGTATGTAAAATACTATATAAATTGTTTATTACGTTAAATAATTTTCTGATGACATTTTGTATTCAAAATAGTTGTGTGTAGAAATTGTACATTATCTCACTAGGGGTAAGATAGATACTGCCTACAGGAAAATTAAAGAGAACTTTGCAGATAAGAGAACCACTTGTATGAACATCAAGAGCTCAGATGGAAACCCAGTCCTAAGAAAAGAAGGGAAAGCAGAAAGGTGGAAGGAGTATATAGAGGGTCTATACAAGGGCGATGCACTTGAGGACAATATTATGGAAATGGAAGAGGATGTAGATGAAGATGAAATGGGAGATACGATACTGCGTGAAGAGTTTGACAGAGCACTGAAAGACCTGAGTCGAAACAAGGCCCCGGGAGTAGACAACATTCCATTGGAACTACTGACGGCCTTGGGAGAGCCAGTCCTGACAAAACTCTACCATCTGGTGAGCAACATGTATGAAACAGGCGAAATACCCTCAGCCTTCAAGAAGAATATAATAATTCCAATCCCAAAGAAAGCAGGTGTTGACAGATGTGAAAATTACCGAACAATCAGTTTAATAAGCCACACCTGCAAAGTACTAACACGAATTCTTTACTGACGAATGGAAAAACTAGTAGAAGCCGACCTCGGGGAAGATCAGTTTGGATTCCATAGAAATACTGGAACACGTGAGGCAATACTGACCTTACGACTTATCTTAGAAGAAAGATTAAGGAAAGGCAAACCTACGTTTCTAGCATTTGTAGACATAGAGAAAGCTTTTGACAATGTTGACTGGAATACTCTCTTTCAAATTCTAAAGGTGGCAGGGGTAAAATACAAGGAGCGAAAGACTATTTACAATTTGTACAGAAACCAGATGGCAGTTATAAGAGTCGAGGGACATGAAAGGGAAGCAGTGGTTGGGAAGGGAGTAAGACAGGGTTGTAGACTCTCCCCGATGTTATTCAATCTGTATATTGAGCAAGCAGTAAAGGAAACAAAAGAAAAATTTGGAGTAGGTATTAAAATCCATGGAGAAGAAATAAAAACTTTGAGGTTCGCCGATGACATTGTAATTCTGTCAGAGACAGCAAAGAACTTGGAAGAGCAGTTGAACGGAATGGATGGTGTCTTGAAGGGAGGATATAAGATGAACATCAACAAAAGCAAAACGAGGATAATGGAATGTAGTCGGATTAAGTCGGGTGATGCTGAGGGAATTAGATTAGGAAATTAGACACTTAAAGTAGTAAAGGAGTTTTGCTATTTGGGGAGCAAAATAACTGATGATGGTCGAAGTAGAGAAGATATAAAATGTAGACTGTCAATGGCAAGGAAAGTGTTTCTGAAGAAGATAAATTTGTTAACATCGAGTATAGATTTAAGTGTCAGGAAGTCATTTCTGAAAGTATTTGTATGGAGTGTAGCCATGTATGGAAGTGAAACATGGACGGTAAATAGTTTGGACAAGAAGAGAATAGAAGCTTTTGAAATGTGGTGCTACAGAAGAATGCTGAAGATTAGATGGGTAGATCACATAACTAATGAGGAAGTATTGAATAGGATTGGGGAGAAGAGAAGTTTGTGGCACAACTTGACCAGAAGAAGGGATCGGTTGGTAGGACATGTTCTGAGGCATCAAGGGATCACCAATTTGGTATTGGAGGGCAGCGTGGAGGGTAAAAATCGTAGGGGGAGACCAAGAGATGAATACACTAAGCAGATTCAGAAGGATGTAGGTTGCAGTAGGTACTGGGAGATGACGAAGCTTGCACAGGATAGAGTAGCATGGAGAGCCGCATCAAACCAGTCTCAGGACTGAAGACCACAACAACAACAACAACAATGTAAATTTGACAATTTAAGAATTGGTCACCCTTAGGAACAATGTAAGAAAAAGGTGTTGTGCAAAAGTGTGTGTTTTTGTTTGAAACGGAAGTAGCTCTGGGGAGAAGAAAAGATGGAAAGGGCGAATTGGCGCGCTACCTAGAGCAAACGCGGGAAGTAAGTCGCCGGCCGCGGTGGTCTCGCGGTTCTAGGCGCGCAGTCCGGAGCCGTGCGACTGCTACGGTCGCAGGTTCGAATCCTGCCTCGGGCATGGATGTGTGTGATGTCCTTAAGTTAGTTAGGTTTAAGTAGTTCTAAGTTCTAGGGGACTAATGACCACAGCAGTTGAGTCCCATAGTGCTCGGAGCCATTTTAGATCGGGAAGTAAGTCACACAGTCTGTAAACAGCAGTGATCGAGGTAACACGTTTGTGAAGCAGGAGAAGCTTTCCCCGCAAATTTGCCTCTGATGAAGACTGCAAACAGTTTACGGTATAGTTGGGAGTTGTCTGGCTACTGTATGTAAAATTAAATGACGCCAAGAAGAGAAATTGAGCCCACACAGCAAGATACTTGCAGGCCACACTGTACTGGGCTCTTTCTCTTTTAAAAACGTAATGTATATGGGTGTAGTCCAACACTGTTTATGCGGAGTAATATTTACTTGAAGAAGCAACTTAAACAGTACCAAGAAAATAGCAAAATTCATACTTCTGCTTTTCCAATGCTATACCGTTTCATTGCCTGGATAGGCTGGCGACCATTAGTAGCCGGCCGATGTGGCCGTGCGGTTCTAGGCGCTGCAGTCTGGAACCGCGAGACCGCTACGGTCGCAGGTTCGAATCCCGCTTCGGGCATGGATGTGTGTGATGTCCTTAGGTTAGTTAGGTTTAACTAGTTCTAAGTTCTAGGGGACTAATGACCTCAGAAGTTGAGTCCGATAGTGCTCAGAGCCATTTGAACCATTTGACCATTAGTACTCGTTTTAAACCACTAAATAAACTTGTAACTGAGTTGTCCAAGCTTCAGTATAATATTATTCATACTGCGTTTCTATCTAACCGATGGGTAAGATCTTAGGGAAAAAAGTGAATAGTCTGATTTGCTTATCCATTAGACCCAATCCACGGTCAAATCCTCTTAAAAGGGTAATCTTTGTTTCATATAAACAGGACTATCCTCCAATAGTGTACTTTATTCAGAAACTAAACTAAATTTTAGTAAGAGGATTATACGTGGCAACATAGATACAGAGTTTCTGTTATTTAGGTAAAAGCATACTAAATTACGATAGTAGTGGTAGGGTTATAAGACTACTAACGTATTTTCGGTCTTCCGAGATTTGTTTTAAGCATCTTTTACCTCGTTTAATTTATTTTCGTGTTTAATGGTGGCCAATGGTCTGTCGATACAGGATCTGCATTTGGAAACGTTATGGTATATCAGCTTAAACAATTTAGAGGTAACATTCAAGCTGACTACTGAACACACAATACACAGCGTATTGCTGCTCCTCTTTACGAGTCAGTTTCCTTGGATTTTGAAGCTCGCAGTGTTTAAGTAAAGTACATACGCAGGAGGTGTGCTACTCTTCAACGTGACTGGTACGACTAAATTGTAAACCGAAAATAATTAACCTCACTTCATAACAATTCTTCAATGGCGTAGGTTTACTCAGTTTGCTTTTGAGGTGTGCAGCCGCGGAATATTATTACGTGAATACTGTTACATAATAATCAACTTATATGTTCGTGAATTTGAGACATTATGTACCGTACTCCCATGAATTACTATTTTTCGTGTAGAATAATGTGTGTTCTCGAACAAGATTTCATAACGAGTTCGGCAGTTATGTCCATCTCCCCACTCATCTTTCATTGCCTTCAACGTCCCACGAAGAGCAGGGCTCTGGTTGTCACTCCATAGTGTTTCGCGCTCGAAAAATGGCGGCTCCATTTGGGAGATGCGAGCTCGCGAGAAGATGTACGTTCAAAAGGTGTCAAATCCATGCTACTAGAATTATGGCTCAAATTTTTGCTCTGGATGGTTTACTGCAGTTGAGATCTTGCAAGTGTAATTTTCGCTCACAAAATAGTTTGTATTCCAAGCAACAGCAGCTGTTGAAAGGCATGATGTTAGGAAGACCTTCGCTAACAGCTGGTAAAATTATTGTTTATTAAAATACAACCGGTTTCGTGGCCTAAAGCCGCTTCATCATGTGCAACCTACTTGGTGAAAAGCGAAGTACAGTGTCACCACATTTTGTGGCTATTAAAATTAATAAAGGGATGTCTGTCAAATTTACTATTCAGTGGATACCGTCAACACTGTGGCGAGCGTAAGGTATCTGCGAAGAGGAAAAAGAAAATATTTTCTAGAAAGCGGACGCTAAAAGCTTTTGAAACGGGGCCGAATTGGTGATACAAAACATTGTCATTGCTAACATGATTGGTCACGGCAATACGCAAATTACTATAGGGAAAGTACAAGCTGGCAGTAAGTTACTGGTGTGACTGTAGGGCAGCTCGGCGCAGGGCAGAGCAAAAGCGGCCAGCACGAACGAGGAAGAGAGAATAACACAACATCTGCATTAACAATGCACTTACGCGAGGATTATAGCACCACAAGCCCATCAGAAAATTTAAAACTACTTCATAAAAAAAAGCCGTATTTTGAGTAGATTAGAGCAATTAGAAATTATTAGATATAAAAACGAAGACGCACAGTTCACGTTGAGTAACCAATTAGAATTAAAAAGTACCATAGCACTCTGGCTAATTTTGATTGTTTACACGATTAGGTGTTAGTACGCGATAAAATTGTGTATTAATATCGTGTGTCATGAGTATATGACGTCACAATATCCTCATCGATAGCTTCCGTTCCGCTAGCCAGCTAGTCTCTCTGTCGTTCTTGCGGGTCGGTTTTCTTTCTCCCTGCACCGTGATGGGGTGCCGCCTCGCTGATTAGGCACTGTCACCTGATATATTCCACAGAGTAATTCGCATAGTGCCATGACTAATCATGTTAGCAATGACTTTTTTATCGTCAATCCAGCCCATTTTTAAAAACTTTTAGCATCTGCTCCCTGTAAAATGTTTACTTTTTTCTTTTTGGATGCAGGCAAATTTTAAAGCATGGAGAACACCTTCTTCACCTGTCGCTCGCCATGGTATTGGCGATATTCACTGAATAGTAAATTCTGACTAGAAGTGATGGGTATGCCTATGAGCTTTTAACGTTGAGAGTATACTTTGGACATCCCTTTATTAATTTTAACATCCACAAAATCCGGTGACACTGGACTTTGCTTTTGGCTATGTAGGTTGCACATGATGAAGTGGCCTTAGGCCTCGAAACCGGTTGTGCTTTAATAAACAACCATTTTACCAGCTATTAGAGGAGTTCTTCCTAACATCATGTACTTTTTCCTTCATAAAATATGGGGTCGAGGTGGTGATGTTTCCTTATCAGTGATGTGAAGATATGCTAGGAAAGATATGTGATTAGGATTCCGCATAAAACTGTAGGTCTCCTTTTACCAACTGAGTTACTGGCTCGGATTCAGGGCGCGCAAGTTTCCGAAGTGTCTTACAATTGAAAGAACTTGAAAACAGGCGGCTTCCTCTTGACGAAGTCCCAGGTAGTCACGCCAAACGAATTTACTTTATTAATGTACTTCCACAAATTATCCCTTCCTGGCCTCCTCTTCTGAAATCGTTTGTACATTCACCCGGGAAACTCTAGGCTTGTATTCGCAGACCATGTTACTACTTGGGACGGTGCCGTGGTAATACAACATCTAATGTTTTGAGACAAGGTGGAAATCATGTTATTCAGTATATTTTCGACAATACCATACACTTCCATTTCTTCCTTAGGCGTTTTTAGGGTAGCATCCGTCAACATGGATCGTCGTCGTGTAATGAAATCACTTTGGTGTTTCTTTTTGCGACCTAGTTACTACATGTTCCTGGTGCAACAGACATTCTGTACATCATTAATGTACCTTCTATTTAGTTGTCCTTGAAAAAACGAGACCGCCTGTAGATGGAAGGAAATAAACAGAACATTTATTGGCGATCTGCGGTATGTTTGTGATTTTGGTTCCTAGTTCCCCTTTAGGAGTATTCATGAGAGACAAGTTTAACAACAGGGGTGCCGCAAGAGACTGCCGCAGGGCTGCTCTTATACACATATGATCTGATGGACAAGGGTGAGCGGCAATATGCGACTATTATATGATGATCCTGTGGTGTACTGGAAGATATTGTTGACCAATGCAGAACGATACATGATGCCATAGACAAATTTATAGGTGTTGTGATGAATTGCAGCTTGATCGAAATGTAGATAAATTTGAGCTGAGGCAGATGAGATGGAACTCCCGTAATGTTCTAATACGGTACTGTATTGTACTGTTTGCACAGTCACGGCGTTTAAATATCCAGGCGTAACATTGCAAAGTTATGTGTAATGGAACTGGTGGGTAAAGGCGGTAAAAGGGAAAGCGCAGGTTGACCTAGGTTTTTGGGAGAATTTTATGAATGTGTGTGTGGCTGACCTGTGAACGAGACCGCGTATAGAAAACTAGTGTGGCCCATTCTTGATTACTGTTCGAGTGTTTCGATTCCCAAAAACTCGGATTAAAGGAGGACATTAAAACAACACAAAGTCGAGTTCCTAGATGTATACTGGCAATTTCGACCAACACGGAAGTATTATGGAAATGTTTCGTAAACACAAATGAGGATCTCAGGACGGAAGACGACATCCTATTCGTGGAACGCTAATGAGAAAATTGGAAGAACCGGCATCTGAAACTGACTGCAGAACGATTTTACATCTACAACTATGTCTACTTCAATTTATGCACGACTGCTCTGCAATTCACACACTTAAAGTGCCTGGCAAGAGTTTCATCGAACCACCTTTAGACTATTTCGCTACCGTTCCACTTTCGAACAGCGCATGGGAAAAAGTAACACCTAAATCTTTCAGTACGAGCTCTGATTTCTCTTTTTTTTTTTAGATAATAATTCCTCCCTATATAGATTGTCGTCAGTAAAATATTTTTGAATACAGAGGAGAGAGCTCTTGATTGAAATTTCATGAAAATATTTCTGCCCAACGAAAGACGCCTTTCTTTAATTGACTGCCGTACTACTTCGCTTATCATATGTGACACTCTGTCCCGTATTTTGCAATGAAACAAGAGGATCTGCTATGCTACTGCCATCAATGTCCATTTCGAGTGCGCCGGCCGCTGTGGCCGAGCGGTTGTAGGCTCTTCAGTCTGGAACCGAGCGACCGCTATGGTCGCGGGTTCGTATCCTGCCTCGGGCATGGATGTGTGTGATGTCCTTATGTTAGTTAGGTTTAAGTAGTTCTAACAAAGGAACTTCCCCATCGCACCCCACTCAGATTTAGTTATAAGTTGGCACAGGGGATAGGCCTTGAAAAACTGAACACAGATCACTCGAGAAAACTGGAAGAAGTTGTGTGGAACTATGAAAAAAATAAGCAAAATATACAAACTAAGTAGTCCACGCGCAACATAGGCAACATCAAGGAAAGCATTAGCTCCGGAGCGCTGTGGTCCCGTGGTTAGCGTGAGCAGCTGCGGAACGAGAGGTCCTTGGTTCAAGTCTTCCCTCGAGCGAAAAATTTACTTTCTTTATTTTCGCAAAGTTACGATCTGTCCATTCGTTCATTGACGTCTCTGTTCACTGTAATAAGTTTAGTGTCTGTGTTTTGCGACCGCACCGCAAAACCGTGCGATTAGTAGACGAAAGGACGTGCCTCTCCAATGGGAACCGAAAACATTTGATCGCAAGGTCATAGGTCGACCGATTCCTCCACAGGAAAACACGTCTGATATATACTACACTGGTGACGGCATGTGCGTCACATGACAGGAATATGTTATCGACCCACCTAACTTGTACACTTGGCGAATGGGTAAAAAGATTCTTCTACCTTGCCAGATTTAGGTTTTCTTGTGGATGTGATAATCACTCCCAAAGAAGTGATGAAAGCATAAGAGTTTGCCACATAAACTGCAACAAATGAATGCAACAGTTTCACAGTCGCGCAGTTTTCCGTGTGCTCTGTTTTTAACGTTTGTTTAGGTGTAGCGTCCCCATACTACGGCGCAGTTACCTCGCATCGGACGGACGGACGGACAGATAATAATTGTCTGAAAATAAAAAAATTAACTTCTCACACGAGGGAAGACTTGAACCAAGGACCTCTCGTTCCGCAGCTGCTCACGCTAACCACAGGACCACGGCTCTCCTGAACTCACATTTTCCTTGATGTTGCCTATCTTGCGCATGGACTACTCAGTTTGTATATTTTGATTATTTTTTTCATAATTCCACACAACTTCTTCCTGTTTTCTCTATTGATCTGTGTTCAGTTTTTCAAGGCCTATCCACTGTGCCAACTTATATCTAAATCTGAGGGGGGTGCGATGGGGAGGTCCCCTTGTAAGTTCTAGGGGACTGATGACCTCAGATGTTAAGTCCCATAGTGATCAGAGACATTTGAACCATTTCGCGTAAGAACGACCAAGGCAGTCGTTTTACTCTCACTCGATATGCCTGAAGAACGGAATAAGAGATAACTAGTAGTGGAACAAGGTTGTGGAAAAACCGATCTGTTAAAACCCATACCGGTGTTTTAGTTCTGAATAACCGGTTTCGTTTCGGCTATAACAGATGATTTTTTACTAATAACCGGATAAAAAAAACTGAAATATCTATTAAGCATAACAGCAGTGCTAAAATTTTTGAATTTTAACTAAAGCTTTAAAAAAAAATCTTATTGCTAAGATTTCCATTGCTTTGAAATATTGCCTTATCACAGAAAATGGGAAAAGCAATCTGTGCTATGTTAATAAAAATGCAACATGCACATTTCTAAGAACTTGTACAGAATTGCTGAGAGAATAACGTACCCGGCTGGTCCCGGCGGAGGTTCGAGTCCTCAAAAATGGCTCTGAGCACTATGCGACTTAACTTCTGAGGCCATCAGTCGCCTAGAACTTAGAACTAATTAAACCTAACTAACCTAAGAACATCACACACATCCATGCGCGAGGCAGGATTCGAACCTGCGACCGTAGCGGTCACGCGGTTCCAGACTGAAGGGCCTAGAACCGCACGGCCACACAGGCCGGCTTCGAGTTCTCCATCGGGCATGGATGTGTGTGTTTGTCCTTAGGTTAATTTAGGTTAAGTAGTGTGTAAGCTTAGGGACTGATGACCTTAGCAGTTAAGTCTCATAAGATTTCACACACATTTGAACATTTTGAATAACGTACCTGTTACCATGGCGCGTGGCCTAAGAAGATGCTACGCGCGTACATGGAGCATGCGATATTTGCCCTATCTTGTCTATGTGGTAGTTTCTGGCCGCTATCGTCGGACATTAGTTATATCACAGAATGGCACCATCCCTAGTCTGGAAGTGTTTTACGAAGTATGGTATAAATGAAGTACAATGAATACCTCATTCGCTTTATGTGACTGAAGATCGGAGGAGCCATTACATGAAGAATAGGGCTCTTCAGTCTCAGTTCAGTGCTGACTATTGGTAATGCCTAGATAGTGGTATGACGCTCGATTACCACGTGATTTTTCAGCAGAGTTCCAAGGAATTAGAATCAGCAGAAGAATACTGGTGATTTTTTGTAGTAATCAACCAGTCATCGCTTTTCGAGAAAAGCAGCGAACAGTGCGCGGACTAAGTTTTCTTTCATTTGCCTACTTAATTTAATATTTTGATTCTATGTATCTCCAAACAGCGTCAAAAGCTTTCAATATTTGTTCGATTTCTACGTTTAATACAAGAAATAATAATAGTAAAAAAAATCTAAAATCGGTTATTTCATAAACCAGTTGTTTTAATCGGTTTTAATACTCGGATTAAAGTGTGGCATTGAATTAAAAGACACAACCGAAAACCAGTTGTTTCAGCAATAGCCACCTTTCTCTCTCTCTCTATTTCCTTTACCCCACGTCACAGCTTGTAATTCGCTCTCTTTCTGCCTATTTCTCTTTCGCTCTCTGCCATTTAGTTTTGCTTACGCATTTTCTTCCCTCCAATTTTCTCTCCCACCATTCACCGACGGCATAAGTAGGAGTACTAAATCTGCGTCGCTGTAATCAAATCTTCCGCTGCTCGTTACTTACAGAATCTGTATGAGCCCAACGCGCAGGGCAGCTGCTGACTGCTGGCGGCTCGCGCAGTCAGGAGACGCTGGCCTCTGAAAAACAATCCTCGCTGGCGAGATCCTGTGCTGGGGGGACGATCTGTTTGCCGGTTTTAATCTTCTTAAGGGCCTGGGCGGTCGCTGCCGCCCTTGGCTCCCAAGACAAACAGCGGGGTCCTTGCTCTGCTCTGCTCGCCTACTTTTCTCTTTCCCGTTTGCCATCTCCCTCTTTTTTTCTCCCTCCCTCTCTCTCTCTCTCTCTCTCTCTCTCTCTCTCTCCTAGTTTCCACCCCATTCCTCTCACTTTTCTCCGGCGCTCTCTGCCTTCGGTAACGCTGAAGCAGCGTGCAATTCACCTGGGATAAACTTCACCTTTGCCTCCCGTGGGATTTCCATAGTGCTCTCTGGTGGATGTTCCATATTGTTCTCCTGTGAGAGGCGCCAGCATTATCTAGGCGTTGCAAATTAATTCTCTGCGACGCTACACCTGCTCCGCTATTTTGTTATTGTCAGGGGCCTTGTTGTGGAGCCTTTGTGCCCTCTACGACAGCAGTGATATATTGCGCTCTGTAATACTGCCAAGTTCCACTAGTAGATTAATTCCAATTTTTCTGCCTAGCTATTTGTTAATAAAGTTGGTGCTACGCTTCACAGCACTTACGCGTAACTGTGTCAAAAGTTACGAAGTTGCGGGGGAGGCGGGAGTGAAATAAATTCGAGCGGACTGCCACCTGAGCTTATTAAATGTGGTAGAGAACATCTAGTTAGACCTATGCATGCCGTGCTCTCAGATAACTGGACGCTTAAAGCCATCCCAGTAGACTGGAATATTGGCGTAATATTTGCTATACATAAGGCAGGGGATATGAAAGGGGACATCCTGGAACGTACAAACTACAAGGGAATTATATTATTGAACACCTCACATAAAATATTCTCCTCCCTACTTTGTACCCGTGTAAAGCCTTTTGCAGAAAAAGCAGTTGGGAGGTATCAGATAGGTTTTAGATCTGGCAAATCAACTATTGATCAAACATTCAATCTGAGGCAGATATCGGAAAAAGCTAGGGAATACGAAATACGAGTAGAAACACATCACATACTTGTTGATTTTAAAGCAGCATACGATACCACAATAAGAAATAAGCTCATTCAAGCAATGAATGAACTTGGCACACCACAACACTTAATACGCCTCGTAAGTTTCACTGTGAGGAAAGTAGTCTGTAAAGTACGGAACCCGGGAATTTAACACCAAGTTTTGAAACAAACTGTGGACTGAGCGAAGGGGATGCTCTCTCATGTACTGTTTTTGACACAGCGCTAGAGAAGGTAATAATAACAGATCAAATCAACTCAACAAGCACAAAAAACCACAGACTGGTGCAAGATATGGCCTATGCAGATAATGTGGATTTTATTGCAAGAACAGAACTTGCTCCCAAAGAAACATATAGGGCACTGGTGGCAGCAGGAATGGAAATGGGACTGTAAGTAAACATCAGCAAAACCAAATGCATGCGAATAATACGACCAGAACTAGATACAAAATTAGAAATTGACTAGGCGTAAATAGAATCTGTCAGTGAATTTGTCTATCTGGGAACACTTCTGACATCACAGAATAATATTAGTATGAAAATATGGCGGCGTATTAACTTAGCTAATAAATGGTATTACAGGCTGGCCCCACAATTTAAGTTCAGATAGCTGCCCAGAAGAACAAAATATCAACTGTACAAAATTTTAACACGCCCGGTACTAACATATGGCTCAGAAACCTGGACACTGACACAACAATATGAAGAGCTAATAGGATGTTTTGAACGAAAGGTGTTGGGCAAAATCTATGGCGCAAGTAAGGAAGATAGAGCCTGGCGTAGGCGATGTAACTTTTAACTTCACAGATTATATAAAGATCTTGAAATCATGAAGTTCATTAAAATAAGCCACCTGGCCGGCCGGCGTGGCCGAGCGGTTCTAGGCGCTTCAGTCTGGAGCCGACCGACCGCTACGGTCGCAGGTTCGAATCCTGCTTCGGGCATGGATGTGTGTGATGTCCTTAGGTCAGTTAGATTTAAGTAGTTCTAAGTTCTAGGGGACTGATGACCTCAGATGTTAAGTCCCATAGTGCTCAGAGTCATTTGATTTGAATAAGCCACTTGAAATGGATCGGCCATGTTTTTGGCATGCAGCACGAGAAGCAAACGAAAATAAGACTGCTTCAAACCCAAGTGGGCCGAAGAAGCAGAGTAAGACTTTGATACTTTGGTGACAACAAGAAGATCTAAAAATTACTGGTGTCAGAGGATGGAGACGGAAGACACCGGACAGGGACAAACTGACTGATGTTCTAGAGCGAGACTAGGCCCTGCAAGAGCTGTAGAACCAGGAAGAGAAAGAGATTGCCATTTAATTGACAACACGAACACTTGCATAGCTTAAACCAGTTCGTTAGATACTTTTTGCAATATAAACCTGAAACTCACAGAACCTTACCCCACTGTAATTGCCGCCCGCTGTGGCCGAGCGGTTCTAGGCACTCCAGTCCGGAACCGCGCTGCTACTACGGTCGCAAGTTCGAATACTGCCTCGGGCATGGATGTGAGTGATGTCCTTAGGTTAGTTGTGTTTAAGTAGTTCTAAGTCTAGGGGACTGATGCCCTCAGATGTTAAGTCCCATAGTGCTTAGAGCCATTTGAACCCACTGTAATTTTTCAAGATTCTGTTAAATGATTTCAGGCAAGGAATGTTCAAACTCATTAGGTTTCTTACAGTAGTGTAACTGTTTAACCATATTAGCACCAATTAGCTGTCTTACTGCCTGATGTTTAAAAAACTTACTATTTAAGAACAAGATGTGCGGTACATTTAACGTCCATTACACTCTTAATGCTATAGTATAAGACTGTGTAAGTAACAAAAACTTGCAACACAATATTTGATCAAATGCAATATATAAATCAATTAGCGCAAATTATTTGCTTCCACTATGAGGTAAAGTTGTTCTTGTTGATATTATTCTGTTGCTAAGTCTAAAGACTGGTTTCCTGCAGCTATCCACGTTAATCTATAATGTTAAACCAACAGAATCTCCGAATAATTACTGTAACCTGCTTACTGTATTCATTTCTCGATTTCCTTCTACAATTTTTATCTCCCTACTCTTCCCTCCAATGACAAATTTGTGTTGCTTGATCTCTCAGGATATGTCTAATCAATCTATCCCTACTTTTAGTGAAGTCGTGCCATGAATTACGTTTCCCCCCAATTACATTCAGTTCCACGTCATCCGTCACTCGATCTACGCATTCTAACCTCCAGCACTCTTCTATAGCACCACATTTCAAAAGTTTCTATTACCTTTTTGTTTAAACCTCTTTTCGAGCATTACCCATTCCATTCAATTATACTGCCAAGTGCTCCCTGACGGGCTGACAATGTCTTCGAAAACGAAAAGGTTTTTCTTTATTCTTCTTCTTAAACTTTCAGTTCCCTTTCCAAATTTCTCCTTCATTTCCTTTACTGCTTGCTCAGTGTATTGATGGAATAACCTCAGGGAAAGGCTACACAGCCTGCTCAATCACCGCTTCCCTTTCATTACCTTCGACTCTTGTAAGTACACTCTGATTTCTGTACAAGTTGTAAACAACATTTCCCTCTTTGTACTGTATCCTTGCTATCTTCAAAATGTCAACACTGTCAAAAGCTTTCTCTAAATCTGCAAATTCTGTAAGCTTACGTTTTCCTTCCGTTATTCTACCTTCTCAGATAAGTCAGTACTGTCTCGTGTGACATTATTTCAAACTGATCTTCGCCGAGGGTGGATTTACCGGCTGTCAATTCTTGTAAATAATTCGCGTCAGTAATTTCTAACCATAACTTATTGTACAAATAGTGTGATAATATTCACACCCGTCAGCGCCTATCCTCTCAGGAATTGGAATTAATATATAGGAGTGAGAAGAGGATTGTTGGAAAAGCGAGAAAGATTAAAACTGGATTTATCTGATTCTGGTTCTGCAGTGCGACATTAAAAATGAAGTAGCAGGTTGAAGTACAAAACAGGTAGCTACCACAAGGGCTGATTGTGGAAAGAATAGCTTTACCAGAAGAAAGGCCAAGTTGTCGCTAATTTGCCTAGTCATCCAGGAATAGTTAACGTAGCGTTGAAAGGAACCGAGAGTGAGGAAGGGTAAAGAGGCAGGTACAACCTAAAAATGAAATAGTAGTGCTCTGGATCTCCCGTATAAACATGACAATAGAGACGGGCAATGTCGCTCAGTGACACGGACTACAGTTTATAAACCAGATAATCGTGTTTAAGATGAACGGAATGTTTGGAGAGAGTAGGATCGGCATCCAGTCAATGGAAAGACCGATGTCGTACAGAAAGGAAAGAAAATTTGAATTTTGTTGCCGTTTGCAAACAATGTTGCATCGAATTAGATTCTGTCACGTATTCCGACGAGCTTCGGCGAAGACCGGTTCTCCGACGTATTAGTTGCTGGCTATCTGCACGAGCGATAAAACCATGGAAGATTCAGGAATAGCCCAATATTTAAGGATGTGTCGTCCGCACCGTCCTAGAGTGTGACATTTGACTGTTTTGTTGAACCGAATACGACCTAGAAGGGAATGTGTATGTGTTGGAAGAGTTCATTTTCTGAGTAGTTTGTTGTTGGGGATCTGTAATATGTGGTGGAATGGTTGCCTTAAGAGCAAGGATCTGTCGCTTCAGGCACAATTACGGAAGTAATTTTCTAAATTCTTTAGCCTGATAGTGTACGAGTACTTGAGGCTTGTTTAGAACCATCTACCACGGTCGATTACGCTGCACTCCTGTTCTTTCTAAGAGTTGCTGTGACTGTTTTGAAAGAGATAACACTCATGCAAACTGGCTGTTATCGTTTTGTACAGTTGTTATGAGATGAGAGTATCACGAATAAATAAAATGCTTCCCAAACGAACAGAATTTCGCAACATTTTTTAGAAACTCCTCGTATCTTTGTAAACTGCCTCTGTTTCATCACAGAAGACAATCTTTCGTATAACTGCGTAGGATTCTGCGGTCAGTCAGTTAATAATAATGTTTTCTGGGAATGATGCCCGTCATATTGCAATCACTCGCGAAACCAAACTTTTGGCCACAGTGACAGTGGCCTTCTTCTGGGTCTACTGATGATAGTAAACGTGATCGAAACGTTGGTTTCATCAGTGATAGTTATCTACAATACGACGCGGTGCCGTACCCATGAGACTTTCGGGTTACCTACCTTTCACATCGACTGCACTGGCACTCTCGAGGAAAACGGTGTGCGATAGTCTGTGGTCAATCCACCGTGCTTCTCACTGCCTATATTATGCTGTAGATGATAGAACATTACTTGTTACATTTACTTGTAGACGTGCAATTAACGTGTGGCACAGCAGCATTTATTGTCTCTGGAAAGCCAGACGATGGCACAGAGAAAAGTTTCGCAACAGTAGGCGTCATAAAAGGAATAAACTGAGCGCTGTAGACAGAAACTTATCAGAAACTGGGTCGCTTAAGCTACAAAAGCTGTGGAAACTTGTTCTCACAACGGAATTTAAGGGGACTGAAATGCATAATGAGAAAGAAGATTCATCAAGAAGCGCCAATCAACTTCCCCGTGATGTTCACGTGGAGAAAAATAAGACGACGAGACTACTGGTGGTGTAACAGACTCCTGTCACAAACCATGAGTGCAACCAATGAAGCCCGATGATTTTGAACTCTGGGCTTACTTCTGCCACTGAATAGCTCATTGAAGATCTGCAGTGACTAACTTCCTACAGTTAAAATTATTTTAGAATAAGTCTCCTTCCCATGCGAAGGTGTTCTCAACTTCTATAATTACCATACACGGAAAAGCGGGAATCCATGCGCTAATCTAGTGCCATATCTCCAGCAACTTGTAAGTTGCAACTGAACAAGATACAGCGACCACCCATTTGAGTCATGCATGTCATCTTTGAGGTATGCTGCCACATGAATGTTGGAAAATAAGAGGATGTGGTGTCAACACTACAATGAACAATTATACTTCGATATTAATGTTCGTGAGCGCCTGAGCAAGTCACACTCGTATAGTTAGGTTGGAAAGGTGGTCCTCTCTTATAGCCTGCGCGATGAATGGGTGCCACTACCATCGAATTCTTCCTCTGGCGTTATATCAAACCACAGCAGAAACTAGTTGATAGGGTCCTAGTAGCCTGTCTCGCTGTAGAACATACAGCACGGACACCTGAGACAATGGCACAAAATGTCCCTCTCTCTTGAACGCATGCACTGAAATTGGCTGCCATCACTTTGGACAGTTTCTATGACATTACGTTGTTGCAGTAACTTGTAAGTTATCCATGTGAGTGAGACACCATTTTTTTTTTTAATTTTCCGAGTAGTAACTACTTATCGTAAAGAGTGCAGTTTTGTTTCTCCTGCCAATCCTATAATTTTGAGCCCAGTACAAGTTGTTTTTAAGGTGTATTACGTATATTGTTTTTCTGAAATGTTACAGTGTTTCGAGATTCTCATAATTCACTGTGTACAACGTGAGAAAAATTACCTGATATGATTTAGTATTAAAAATTAGGAACAATACAGACAACGGAATAAATTTCTCGAAGTGATATTTAAAAACAGATGTCATAGAATAATAACGAAAACACTTTAATGGACAATAATCATCGGAATAGAGGTCATACAATAATCTCTTTTGCATATCTTTAAAACATGAGAGTGTTTGTATCAAAAGAATTATTGGGAGCATACGCGACATTCTGCTGCGATACCGCATTGCTCTCGGATTTCTCAGGGTTCCAGCCGTGTCATCCAAACAGCTGACACAATGACAGTTGACCACAGGGTCATCATCGCCCATTTGCGGTTCAGCGTGACTGCTGATATTAAAGTCAAACCGCAAATGTCGTCTGTGTCCTCTGAACCATTGCAATACCTTTCACATCGTTCCGGTACGTAATTTTGTCCTCACTGGGAAAATTAAATGTAGAAAATTTTGCACTGGTTTTGCGTCTTTAACAGTAATTTTTAAGAACCACCATTCTCAATTTGTTTGTTTTAATGTTGTCAAAAGAATTATTGAGCGCCTCAGTGGTGCTCTAAGAGAGTCATGGACGTATTCGATGTGAAAAGGTTTTCAAATACCATACCAGTCACAAAATTTGTTGACAAGTAAATTATTTATTTAGCGACAAGCTTCGAAGTGAAACTTCATCAACAGGCTATATTGTCATTCAAAAACATTTAATACATATTTGTACAAATATTAAAGCTTCTTTATATGACAGCTGTGTTCGTCCCGTGGAGAGAGAGGAGGATAATCTAGTTATGGGCGATGTCACTTTGTGTATTGGTCATCTGTTCACATGAAAATTTTGTAAAACCGTCACTCACTTAGTTCTCACGTCGTAGCAGTTTTCTTGTGCCACAAGAACCAAGGAAACTTTCATAAAACAGTCATTTACCTTGTTCTTATGGTACAAGAAAACTGCTACGACACGAGAACAAAGTGAGTGTTATACAAATCTTCATGTGACCAGAAGACGAATAAACAAAGTAACATCGCCTATTACTAGGTTATCCTTCTCTCTCTCCACAAGATAATCACAGAATTCATATAAAGAAGCTTAATATCTGTATAAACATGTGTTAAATGTTTTTGTGATACCAATATAGCCTGATGATGAGGTATCACTTCGAAACATGTCGGTAAATAAATAATTTAGTTGTCAACAAATTTTGTGACTGGTAGCGGTATTTGAAAATCTTTTCACATTTTTGAAACAGTCACGGTCGATTAACAGTCAATATGGCTTCAAATTACATATTCGATGACCGAAACTGTTGCTAACATTAACCCTGAACTCGATCTGCCACAATGGCGCACACACGAAAACGCGCGCGAGGGCGCACGCACGCACACACACACACACACACACACACACACACACACACACACAGAGAGAGAGAGAGAGAGAGAGAGAGAGAAAGAGAGAGAGAGAGAGAGGCAGAGAGAGAGAGAGAGAGAGAGAGAGAGAGAGAGATCACGATGACATCTGAATTTTCTCAAAGGCGTCGAAAGATCTGAAAGATCAGTAGTACGGAATGGACAGCATTTTGAAAAGAGGTTGTCAGAGGGACATCAGCAAAAGTGAAATAAGCGTAAGGATTGTAGCTGAATTAAGTCTGGCGACACTAAAGGTATTAGACTACGAAATGAAACACTGGAATTAGTAGATGATTTTTTATTGATTGAGCAGCAAAAGTAACTGACTAAGAACGCAGTATTCTTATTAACGTTTAAAAACCTCCGACGTTACGAAGATGACGCAGGGACAAGTATTTGAGACACGTGGGGGCTCAACTACCGGGAACTACACCAAAACTTGATGACATATGTTGAACATATGACGTCGCCAGAAGACTTACGTACGTTCCTAAAAATGTGCAGCGGTTGAGCTTATCGTTCTGTCGCACCTTATCAACCCAACCCAAGTCAAGTACTCAGTCGGTGTGGCTCAGTGCCTAAGTGCGTAACTCCAGTGCGTGGGGGTAAGGGTTCGAGTCTCGTCCAGTATTTTTTCATTGCGTTAGACAGTTATGTCTTCACCCGGAAGACAGATTTATCATTTTATTTGCCGGTCTCGCAGTCTCCGGTGGTTTATTGCAAGGTATAGTACAACAGAGAACTATCGTATTGCTTCACAAGTAAATGAGTATAAGCTTCCCAATTTCTTCGTTACCATCAAATGACCTACGTTTCCTTTCCTAAATAATGTATGTAAACGAAAAAGAAATGGAAAAAGGAATAAAACAAAAAGTAAGAAGAGCTTTTCCTTGGTTTTACTGAGGACATATTAATTTTGTAACTTCTACGTTTACAACACATCACATTTTGATCGTAATTTTCACCGTTGTGCTGCGATGTGAAGCACTGCCCCTGCTGGCGAGTGTAGGATCATAAGCCTTACCACTGCACGTGCGGTGGGTTACGTCACCTAGTGACGTCACATGTTCAATATTCGTCACCCAGCTTTGAGGTATATCCCGATATCTGCGGCCCCATGTGTCTCATAATGAATTACTTGTCTTTGAGTCATCTACGTTGGTCAGCGTGGATTTAAACGTTAATAAGAATCGCACTATATATATATATATATATATATATATATATATATATATATATATAATATATATAT
The DNA here is from genome assembly GCF_021461385.2 of Schistocerca piceifrons. NCBI lineage: Eukaryota > Metazoa > Arthropoda > Insecta > Orthoptera > Acrididae > Schistocerca > Schistocerca piceifrons. The sequence goes on along the minus strand of NC_060143.1, from coordinate 216,052,725 downwards.
ATATATGATGCAGGATGGCAACAGCAAGGAAAGCGTTTCACAAAAAGAGAAAATTTTAACAAATAATAAAAATTTAAGTATCCGGAGTCAAGTTTTGAACAGAATTCAAAGGTAGAAGACAAGGACTATAGACAATAATAGGTGAAATGTAGTGCTTCAGGAGAAATCTGGACATTAGACCGGTTGATCTGGTCGTTAATGAAGTGGTAGGTAATGGAACTGGATGACGTTCAAATTTGTGGAATAAAAGCAGGGCTCTGTTGATAGGACACGTCATGAGAGGTCACGGAATTTTCAGTGTCGTAAGGAAGGAAAACGTGTGTTTGTGTTTGTGTGTGTGTGTGTGGCCGGCCGGAGTTGTCGTGCGGTTCTAGGCGCTACAGTCTGGAACGGGGCGACCGCTACGGTCGCAGGTTCGAATCCTGCCTCGGGCATGGATGTGTGTGATGTCCTTAGGTTAGTTAGGTTTAATTAGTTCTAAGTTCTAGGCGACTGATGACCTCAGAAGTTAAGTCGCATAGTGCTCAGAGCCATTTGAACCATTTTGTGTGTGTGTGGGGGGGGGGGGGGGGTGAATATACATTTTAGAGGGAGACCAAACCCTGAGTACAATAAACAGGTTCAAATGTTTGTTGGTTGCAGTAGTTATGCAGAGGTGAAGAGAACTGCACGGGTTACACTATCGTCGAGAGCTGCACCAAACCTGGTTTTGGACTGAAGACCACAACATTATAATTATTTCCGCCACGAGTTGAAATCGGGATGATTTTGTTGTCTTGAAATATTGCTAATGTGTGCCACTGCATTCGATATAGATGCCTGAAATGAAAAACTATCGAAATGACGATCGCATCATAAAACTATATTAGTAGGCATAGTTCAAAAGTCGACTAATCACTTTATCATATCTGTTATTCAACCGAAGATCGGATACCTACGTGGCTGACAACTGTAAAGTCTACGTATGACATCCAATTTTACAGAGCAGCAGTTGCCTTCGTAGAGAGAGTCGACGTCCGCATATAACGACCTTAAATCAGCTAGAATTTTTTCCATTAAATTATTTTTAATATTCGACAAGCCAACATGTGTTTTAATCGCGCCACTGGATATTCCTATTGATATTCTAAGGTAACTGTAGTGTCAGACATTTTTAAAACTATTTCCACGTATCTTGAAATTTCTTGTGAATCTTATTTCTAATCCCACAATAAGTGAAGCACAATTAAATGTTAATGGACTTAGAGAACGGTTTTGAGATCACAAACTAAGTGTGAAAGATATCATTATAATGTTTGACTCGGAACGCAATAAAGGAGAATACAATGGTGCTTCAACGTTAAGTGATCTAGACGAAAAGAGCATAACACGAAGTGTAACAGAGAACCAAATAATCTCTCTAAGGGCTGCAGTGAAATGAAGGACTTCCCGAGACGAGGAACAAACAACTTATGCCGAATTATCGAACAAACATCGTGCTTGTTACTATGAGCTGAGTATCTACATATGATTTAAACGAAAGAGCGTAAATGACAACAACGGTCATCGTCATCGTTAGATGACGTTGCTCTTAGATTGACGACTAATGAAATATATAATTACTAAAAACGACAACGTTATCTTACTTACAATGGAACCTCCCCATCGCACCCCCCTCAGATTTTGTTGTAAGTTGGCACAATGGATAGGCCTTGAAAAACTGAACACAGATCAATTGAGAAAACAGGAAGAAGTTGTGTGGGACTGTGAAAAAATAAGCAAAATATACAAACTGAGTAGTTCATGGGAAGATATGCAACGTCAAGTACACTGGGAATCCGGGAGCGCTGTGGTCTCGTGGTAACGTGAGCAGCTGCGGATCGAAAGGTCCTTGGTTCAAATCTTCCACCGGGTCAAAAATTTAATTTTTTATTTTCAGTTTATGTGACAAACTCTTATGTTTTCATCACATTTTTGGGAGTGATTATCACATCCACAAGAAAACCTAAATCGGGCTAGGTAGAAGAATCTTTTTACCCATTCACCAAGTGTACAAGTTAGGTGGGTCGACAACATATTCCTGTCATGTGACGCACATGCCGTCACCAGTGTCGTATAGAATATATCAGATGTGTTTTCCCGTGGAGGAATCGGTTGACCTATGACCATGCGATCAAATGTTTTCGGATCCCGTTGGAGAGGCACGTCCTATCGTCTACTAATCGCACGGTTTTGCGATGCGGTCGCAAAACACAGACACTAAACTTATTACAGTGAACAGAGACGTCACTGAACGAACGGACCGATAATAATATGCAAAAATAAAGAATGTAAAATTTTCAGTCGAGGGAAGACTTGAACCAAGGATCTCTCGTTCCGCAGCTGCTCATGCTACCACGGGACCACGGCGCTCCTCAGCTCATACTGTCCAAGATGTTGCCTATGTGACCCATGTACTACTCAGTTTGTATATTTTGCTTATTTTTTCACAGTTCCACACAACTTCTTCTTGTTTTCTCAATTGATCTGTGTTCAGTTTATCAAGGCCTATCCACTGTGCCAACTTATAACTAAATCTGAGGGGGGGTGCGATGGGGAGGTTCCCTTGTTAGTACAGCATGACATTGAAAATAGGCGCACGTTCTGCAACCCGCAGCACAGCTCCAGTCTTAAGCTGGCTAACCGCAAGGAAGACAAACGCTTATGGGAAGCATCGGCTTCTGCAGCCACATCGCCTCCTCGTTGGTGAAATCGAAATATTTCAGGACGCGCTCTGGGCTGTTCAGTTAGTGAGGCACAGACAGTGTGTGTGTGTGTGTGTGTGTGTGTGTGTGTGTGTGTGTGTGCGCGCGCGCGCGCGCGCGTTTGCGTGTGAGTGAGTGATTGGGTGCGGCGAGGGATAGAGGAGGAGGAGGAGGAGGAGGCTGACGGAGATGCTACACCGCCGCGAGCGGCAATTCCACGCTGAGTGCCGCAGTGGGATCGCATGGTAAGCGATTTCGCGAGGCAAGACCACCTGTCTCTTCCAGACGTGTACCATTTTCAATCTTGAAGAATTAAATTCACTCTAAAAGCAATTCAGGCCTCCAGAATTTTGAGAAAGTTTCCACCCGTTTACCTTTGCCACGTATTGAACTCTTTAATATACTGTATAAGAAAATAAAGACAAGCCGTCCCCGAAGGATAAACTCCACAAGAGCACCTACTAGATGTATAGCCCCTAGCTTACGTACAAATGAAATGAAATTTAGGCTACAGATTCTCCCCCGCCACCCCCCTCCCCTAAACATATACACGCAGAACTATGAACACACACTTCTTAACGCAGTCGATATAACTTAAAATGCGAACATTTTAGGATAGGCTATACCGTGACTGTTATTGACATTAAATGGGAACAACAAGTTTACTATTACCAGTCACTGTTTATTTACCTCCAACACGCGTTTCAAAGGTTTAAAACTCCATCATAAGGAGGATTTACATTTGTTAGTATGACATTTGAGTATGTGCTGTGTTACGATTTTTTTGGGGAACTTGTAGCACTGTCTCCAGTGGTCACAGGTTCCTTTCCCTGTCGTAACACGACACTTGTATACTGTCATACTTTGTCAACCCCATGTTTGTTTACAAAATGACCTTATTTGTTTACAAAGTATGACAGTATGTAAGTGATGTGTTACGACAGCGAAAGGAACCTGTGACCAGTGGAGACATCGCCACAAGTTCCTCCAGAAAATCGTAAGACAACACACACACAAATGTCATACTAACAAATGTAAATTCGCCTGATGATGGAGGTTTAAACCTTTGAAACGCGTCGTGGAGATAAATAAACAGTGACTGGTAACAGCTGTCCATATATTCAGCTGCAAAAAAGGAACGAGTTGCTCCCTTTACTTTCGAACTACTACAAGGAAATGGCTCTGAGCACTATGGGTCTTAACTTCTGAGGTCATCAGTGACCTAGGACTTAGAACTACTTGAACCTAACTGACCTAAGGACGTCACACACATCCATGCCCGAGGCAGGATTCGAACCTGCGGTCGCGCGGTGCCAGACTGTAGCGCCTAGAACAGCTCGGCCTCTCTGTCCGACCGAACTACTACAGCTCAGTGACAATGGACGAGTAGTTCGTGCAGGTGTGTTTTTTCGCTACACTGGAAGATATAAGTGATGAAAGTTTGCCGCAACCTTAGGATTCGAAACTCTATTCGAAACTCTGATTTCGATCTTTCATGGTTTCACGAAACTGCTTAACGCAAATGGTTGGAGATTCCTTAGAAAGGAATACTAAAAACAATATCCAGAAATAGTTCGGGAATTGCAAGGAACGTATGTAAAGGTATGCAGACTAAAATGTGTTCTGATTTGAAGGCGACCACCCTAATGAGCAAAAAAAATATGACCACTGCCCGCCGCGAAACTAAATACCGCCTGGTGCCGTTGAGTAAGTGACGCGGTAAGAAAAGTATGCAGGGTGTTAGGGGTATAAGTGCAGATATTTCTACTGATGGCTGAGGCCAAAGTTTTTATATCCCGCCTGGGAGACGGCGCATGGGTAAGGAACAGGAACAGGAAAATGTACTAATCTCTCGGTACTGCAAATACAATAAAAGCACCTTTACTAGTGAATAAACATATGCAAACATATTACATAACGTGCAAGGTGATGCGAAGTTGAAGCGAAGTGTCCTGGCTGTCTGCACCTGATGAAATGGGCTGAATAGTCGCGGAGCTCTTAGACCTCGACAGCACCGGCTAGAGGGCGCTGTCGTCGGTGTGACTCGTAGTGCCAACCTAGCAGAGTGGACCTACGTTGTTGCATCGTAGGTATCGATATCACAAAACTATGAATTGTAAAGTACTAATTTTATTTTATTTTATTCATTTTTTTATTACTAGAAACTGTTATGTAGGCATGCTGTTCCTATTTTATGTTAAAGTTTTTCCTGTGTACCCCATTTTTATTTATTTACCGTTCAATTTTTTGTTTTTTCATTGCATTACTACCACACAGTCAAAGATGTTACTTACTGTATGTTTCAGCTTCAGTCCAGACGTGTTACTTCTTTTCCAATGTTGTTTGCAAACATTGTAACTTCTTTGGTGACAAGACTCAGTAAATGACTGAAGATGGCATTGCAAGCCGAAAACCGGTTAATACAATAAAAGTAGCATTGTAGAACAAAATCAAATTGGTGCTTTTCATTTATTATAATGTTGTTCTACCAAGAATGGATGAAAGATTCTGTTAACTTTTTTATGACCTCAGGTGGAGAAGTTTTCTAGTTACCAAAGCAAAGACATGAGGACATGAGTGGAGCAGCCTTCATTTCCCATACTAATATTGTACGCTTAACACATTCTCACTTACTTCGCTTTATAAACAGGGAAGATTCTTACACGTCTCTCTCTCTCTCTCTCTCTCTCTCTCTCTCTCTCTCTCTCTCTCTCTCTCTGTCATTTTGGTTGTTGTAGTTGACGGACACATCAGTATAATTTGTACGTTCTAGCGATTACTGATAAATTGACATTCAAATAAAGACGGCTATTTGCTGAAGTTTATTTACTGTATTAATTATAAATACTATGGATAAAGGTCTAAATGATCAGCTGTAGTGCTAAAGTCTGAGCACCAGCAGAGAGAAGAGCCTGACCGGGTGTTTTCTGTCAAGAAGAATGGAAGGAAAGAAGGAAGATATGGATTCAGCGTCCTGTCGATACAGAGGTCAATAGAGGTCGAAGTGTTTCAAAGATGGAGAGGAACTCGGCCGTTTCCTTCGAAAGGATCATCCCGGCATTAACCTGGAACGATTTAGGGAAATCACAGGAAACATAAATCTGGATGGCTGGACGCGGTTTTGAACCGTCATCCTCCAGAAAGCGAGTCCAACAAGTTAACCTCTTGATTTGATTTTTTATTTGATTTACAAAGGGAGACAAAAACAGTAGTACTGTTAGCACAGTATTGCCCCCACAGAAACTGAGGTCATAGTGCGGTTTCGCTCTGTGATTTTAGCAGCCAATGAGCACGCTTAAAGAGTAGATGGAGACCCTTTACTAGTCTTTATTAGACACTATTTCTTCAGTACTTAATGACCCGAATGTTCTGTGTCTTTTGACCTGTGGTGAGGTTTCATTACCCTTACTACAAAGTCTACACTTAGGAGCTCTTTTAATCTATACTAGTGGTAGTCAACCTAGTCCCTACCACCAAATAGTCGGCGTTCTAGCTTTCAAGGTGGGCGGTAGGTGGCAGGAGTTACAAAAATATTGTGTTTCATAAAATTTTGATGAAGTATTTGGTATCTAAATGTTGTTATATGCTTTAACTATGCTGTAACTCTGCTTGATGAATTTTATAAAGTTACTTCCTAACTTCATAAATCAGCATTGCTGTGGAGCCGGTGGCCGGTTAGAAAATTTTACTGCTGACGCAGGTAAAGAAGTGGGCGGAAAGTAAAAAAAGGTTGCCTACCCCTCCTCTATACTAACCTTAAAGTTCGCATGACCGGTCATTAGTCCTATTATGAGTTAAATAGACCTCCTGTTCAAGTCCAGAATTACAGAACTTCTCTTGAAAAGTGGTTTTGCCATCATTAGCTTGTCATGTTTTGGTTTCTGGATCATAGTCCAATACTCTCCATGCCGGCTTATAAGCCAGTTATATAGTTTTGATTTCATCATCGACTTTGTGATGCTTAGGACAGATCCCGGTTCAGTAAATAGAGTGTCGCATCTGTCCTGGCCAGCTCATGAGCTTGTTCATTCCCATTACTTCTTGAGTGTGCGATAACCACAGCAGGTACGTTAACCACTGCGCCACTTCACTCGGTGCCAGGAAGAAACAGAGACGGCAAAGTGACAAGAAGTGAAATTTTGATTAGTTTCCACCAAAGTCAATTGTCTTCACGCAGAATATGAATCAAGAGCCCCCATCGACATGTTTCATTGGACTCTGTAGTGCAAATAGCACTCCACTGTCAATACTGTCCATTGCGAGTATTCAGGTTAAACACCGCGCTAGCGGTTTTTCCATGTCGTCAAACAGCTAAATATAATCGCTGTTAGGGTAAACCTACCTAACTCTTTGACGAACTTCATTTCGTATTATCAGATACTATCTTTATTCTTAAGTATGGTAGGCCTCTTACACACAGTTCCAACCATGCTCAGAAAATGGAAGGAATGTCTGTACATGGGAAAGACATTTCGCTCGGCAATGAACGCTGTGTTCGCAACAGGTAATTTATTCCACAAGATTCAGCACGTAGGGCAACTGAAACCGATCTCTCTAAATTAATTAGATTATTGCTTGTTGTGTGAAGGGAAATGTGTAGTTTTCTGCTCTGGTCCTGTAATACCGTTTCATTAAGGTAAGATGTTCAAGTACTTAGTCAAACACTCATTTGCAATTTTATTACCAGTGGAACATGCTTATAATCTTAGTCATCACAGTTAGGTTTAAATACTCGTATCTTAATACTTAATCAGTCACTTACGAAAACGGCACCTACTATTAACGTTTGTGTCCATTTCAGAAACAATGCCTACATCTCTAAGCAAATGCACGAAGAAGAAGAAGCCAAAAATGGGTTATGTCAGAAAGAGAAAGTAATCCTATTCAGCTGGTGAGCATCGTGGAGCATTTCAAAAGGTTCTGGCAGAAAATTGGTCGATATACAAAGCTTCTAAACGTTTCTGACTTCCATTGAGTACTTTAAACGACTATGCACACCGCAGTGATGGTGACAAGGACAATGTGAACATCGGCAAAATGGGTAGACCGATCACCCTTACAAAGCTGGAAGCTAAGTTAGACAATTTCAAATTACAAGTGCAGGAAATAGGGTCGGCCTGAAAGTTAACCAAATAATCCACCACCCATTGTAGCACAATGAAATCAGTGTCTAAGGGAAAACAGAAGTTAAAGAACAAAAGAAATTATGACACCTGTGCCACTTGTAAAGAGAGCCACAGCAGTGGAAAGAATAAAAGCACTTCGATTCAGTGTTGTATTTGTCTACCATGGTTCCATGAAAATGGTCATTCCATCGATTCACCTGATGAAACCGTATTTGTGTGTAATATTTGTGCAAATGTTAGCCACAGTGACACCGATGCTGAAAATGAATGAAAAGTGTGTTAAATGAACATTAATAATGAAAACTGAAGTTTTCAAGGAATTAAGCACACAAACATGAAGTACATAGTGTCACAGAATTATGTAAGTCATAACGAAATTAGGTAGCCTGCCCACCTTGTTTTCTACATTTTATAACTTCAACAATTTGACAGCTCTGAAATGTTATTTATCATGTGTTAGAAGAATGATGCATTGGTCTCCCACTTGTAAAATTTAAAATTTCTAGACTGAATATTTGTTTTGCAGTTTCTTTTACAATCCTTAATATAATAAAGTTTGATAGGTTTATTATATCCCTTCCAGGCCTGATTATCTTTTTTGTTCTTTTTTTTCTGGAGGAAGGCAAAGTTTTTCTTAGTGCTCTAATGCTCTTAGATTAATTTTTATTGATTTTTAGGTGCTTGGTCTATAATAAAAATGTTCCCGTTTTCACTACACACTTCGAACACTTAGCTTCTTTTTATGGTCTGAAATAAGTAATTTTGAAATATTCATTTTTGCAATAAATGTACTGACAATTTAATAATTCCACACAAAATAACAATAGTAATATTCAGTTACACAGCGGAGTATAACTGACCAACAACTTCCGTGAATTCTGCCGGTTACAAGCTGCTGTGCTCTGCTACATCCACTTGTTGATATTTTTACAGTGATGCCCGATAGGTGGAAGCACTTGTAGATGACGAAAAACACTGAACATTCGTCGATGTTTACATAAGGTTTCACCGAGCGAGGTGGCGCAGTGGTTAGACACTGGACTCGCATTCGGGAGGACGACGGTTCAATCCCGCGTCCGGCCATCCTGATTTAGGTTTTCCGTGATTTCCCTAAATCACTCCAGGCAAATGCCGGGATGGTTCCTCTGAAAGGGCACGGCCGACTTCCTTCCCCATCCTTCCCTACTCCGATGAGACCGATGACCTCACTGTCTGGTCTCCTTCCCCAAACAACCCAACCCCAACCCCACAAGGTTTCAATTGAGGAAAAATGTTTCTGTTGGAGCTAATAAACATTAAATACTAATGTACACAATTGTGTCCAGTAGGTTAGAAGGAGGGATATTAGGTATTTGTTGGCAGTCTGTCAAATACGAGGGTAATCCCAAAAGTAAGGTCTCCTATTTTTTTATAAGTATGTAGACCTGTTTATTTCTACAATGATTTACATCAGTTTATAGCTTGAACATTTAGCTATTTTTCGACATAATCGCCATTTCTGCCGATGTACTTTTGTAGACGCTGTGGCAGTTTTTGTATGCCCATGTCGTACCAGGTAGCCGCCAACCTGTTCAGAAAGTTATGAACCTCTTCTTTCACCTCGTCGTCGAAGCTGAATCGCTTTCCAGCCAAATGTCCTTTTAACCTGGGGAACAGGTGATAGTCACTGGGCGCCAAGACAGGACTATACGGTGGGTGGGTGATTATGTTCCACTGAAACTGTTGCAGGAGAGCAACGGTCTGCCGAGCGATGTGTAGGCGAGCGTAGTCATGGAGAATGTGTGCATCCTTGCTCAACATTCCTCTTCTCCGGTTCTGAATTGTCGGTTTGAGTCTTTTCAGGGTCACACAGTACCTGTCAGCGTTAATTGTGGTCCCAGCGATTCAGCTCAGACGACGAGGTGAAAGAAGAGGTTCATAACTTTCTGAACAGCATGGCGGCGAGCTGGTATGACATGGGCATACAAAAACTGCCATAGGATCTACAAAAATGCATCGACAGAAACGTTGATTATGTCAGAAAATGGCAAAATATTCAAGCTGTAAACTGATGTAAACCATTGTAGAAATAAACAGCTCTACATACTTATAAAAAAAAAAATAGGAGACCTTCCTTTTGGGATTACCCTCGTAATAAAGTTTTCGTAACACTAGAAAATGACGTAGGTGCTCTATACCTCGATGCTTTATAATGGTATTCCGCTGAAGTATTTGTAGAAAAAGTGTTATTCTCTTGTGTAGAGACTCCCGTGATCATTCCATGGCTTTGTTCGGTAAACACGTATGGTGTTGCTGGAATGGAATTAAGAACTTCTGCTCTTTGAGGGAGGCTTTGGCGAATGTACGTAGAGTCCTGAGAACTTTAACGGCAAGCGGAAGCACTGAGCCCGATGCAAGCAGTGTAGGGGACGGTGTGGGTCTACATTCCTCGAGGCATCATAAACAGCAGGGACAGACGGGCCAGCAGGGACGCGGAGACGATGATGAATCGCCAGCAGCCCGCAGCGGCCGCCGGATTCTTTGTGCCGGGGCGGCGCACGCGAGGCAGTGGTGCCAGGCACCCCCTGCCACGCACCGCTGGGGATCGATGCGGCGGTGCCAGGCGCCGCGACGCCGACTCCTCGGGCCCCGGCTATATCGGGGCCCGTGGGGGCGCTACTCTTGCTGCGCCAGGCCCGGAAATGAGACCCGGCTACCGCCATGAACAGCACGTACCACCCCCAGTCTCGCAACTACTGTCTCCATTACTTACTGCATAACGATGCTGCTAATATATCGACTAACTTCCTGCACACCTCTGTACGAATGTTTTGCAGTCAAACCAATAATATCTCAACTCTTTCTACCAGATTTTTACTTATGGACCGTCTGACAGCAACTGAATAAAACACAATTTTAGTGCTATACGCGTTTCGCCTTTATTTTCTGCATGGCATCATCAGTGGCCGAAATATGTACATATGTTAGCTATTTAATTTACATTTTTGTCACTGTGCCTATAGGTTATAAACAGTTCTGGTGGTTGGTATTTCCTATTAAGTAGTAATGTTTTGAACTGTACTTACAGGTTGCGTGGACAATTTCCTACATATTACGCTCCTGTTGCATTTTTGGTGTTGTTCTTCTTCTTATGAACGCCAATTTGCGGTTTTTCCACATTCCACAGTACTATGCACTGAATGCTGGTTTTAATGCAATGTTTTGGTTTCTGTTGCCGACTGTCAAATGTTTTTGCCAGAGATCGAATGTTATTGCCAAACTTATGAGTGTAACTTTTGAAGTATCTGTGGTCTGTTCGTGTATGCATTTGTGTGTGCGTTTGTGTATGTGTGTGTTTTGGTGTGATATTAATTTTATTTTATTTTATTTTATTTTTTTGTGCTCTGTGTGTGTGTGTGTGTGTGTGTGTGTGTGTGTGTGTGTGTGTGTCTGTATTTTGGCGTGGTATAAATATATAAAATAAAATAAAATTAATATCACACCAAAACACACACACACACACACACACACACACACACACACACACACACATACTCAAACGCACACACAAATGCATACACGAACAGACCACAGATACTTCAATAGTTACACTCATAAGTTTGGCAATAACATTCGATCTTTGGCAAAAACATTTGATAGTCGGCAACAGAAACCAAAACATTGCATCAAATTGGCGTTCATAAGAAGAAGAACAACACCAAAAATGCAACAGGAGTGTAATATGTAACAAATTGTCCACGCAACCTGTAAGTACAGCTCAAAACATTACTACTTAATAGGAAATACCAACCACCAGAACTGTTTATAACCTATAGGCACAGTGACAAAAATGTAAATTAAATAGCTAACATATGTACATATTCCGGCCACTGATGATGCCTTGCAGAAAATAAAGGCGAAACGCGTATGGCACTAAAATTGTGTTTTATTCAGTTGATGTCAGACGGCCCATAAGTAAAAATTATCAATATACCGTAATATTAAACGCAACTGAGGAAGACAGGACTACAAAAGTTGAAGATGTCTTTCTACCAGAGTCTGAAGCTCGGTACATCTCGGAAGTACTCGGTACAGCGCGACATTTCATTTAGCATTGCGGTGCGTCATTTTTCGATCGGAACGACTTTCTTCGTTTCGACCCAATCGTGGTGCCAGTGCTGTTTAGCCTTTGCTAATAGCTCGTGGTATAAAGGAAATTGGCTGTTTGCACAAAAAGAGGCAGCCTACTGCTCTATCGTCAGAGGCTTTTAAAAAGTGGAAAGATATGACAAAAGAGAAGGATAAGAATTCTTAATATCTATTACGAGATCTACAGTAGCATAATCTACGGGTGCTCCAAATTTGCTGTGGAACGACATCACCACACCACGGAGATAGAATTAAATGATTTACCTGACGATGAGACAGCAAAAAATTGCCACAATTGACAGACAGGGTTCATTGTACTGTACATCAAGAAGCACTCTCTGCTAAATTTGCAGGCATGGAGCATGCAATGAAACTGGTGGTACAAATAGTAAATTTTCTGCTGTCACATGCATTATCCCACTTTCAGTTGCAACAGTTTTCCATGGAACCGAGTGAAGAGTATAGAAACTATGTATTACTGCAAAGTGTGTCGGTTAAGTCAAGGAACATACCTTGAACTATTTTTCGATTAGAAATTATACATCGTTGAATTTATGAATGAAAACAAAAGGGCAGGAACGAAAATTAGAGTACATGGAAAGGATTGCAGACTTTGCATTTCAAGTGGACTTCACTGCTCTCTGCCCACAGTATGACATCCCATGGTGAAAAGCAACTTACTTCTGATGTGATAGAGATGCATTTAAAACGAAAATCGCATGGTGGAGGGAAAAATTCTGACAAAACCCGCCATCCATTTCCCTAATCTCACGGCCGTTAGAGAACCGTGATCCCTGAAGAATTCATTGCGACCTCAAAAGAATTACAAGGATAATTTTCGATAATTTTTGAGTACACTTTAAATCTTACATCTGCTTTCGAGACCATTTTCTGTTTCGGTTGAAAGTGGCTCTGTGATATTTGCAGTTGGTACTGATGGATTTCCATTGTAATTCCCATTTAAAACACATATTCCTTTAGGTTTATAACTGTCCAGATCGCCTACGTCGTTTTCGTTGGGAACAGTTCCCACACCTCCAAACGTGATAAAATATTTCAATCAACATATGCTTCTGAAAGACGTTTTTTCGACTACGAAACTAAATAACTCACAATTATGAGGTATCCTGAATGCGAAAATTTGGAAATTGTATGTGTTTGTCCACATGCCAACAGTTTGTACCACATAAAAATTATATTGTCTCTTCAGTGCACCAAAAATAAATACAGAATACTGGAATTTATTGTTGTGTTTGATCTGTGTTGTTTAGAAATATGAAATCGAGTCATCTGCTTTGATATCTAAATGTGGCACTTCCGCAGTTAACCCTCTTCCCTTCCTCAAGATCAGACAGCGAGGTGCGGTGCTGGAGAAAGTGTGCTGCCAGAAGAGATATCTATGGCATACGAGCAATAACTCCACTCGCACGCTGAAAAGCCGTCCCTGCTTACTACCCGTTTCTGCCAGAGACTACAGGACCAACGTGTAGTCACTCAACTGTAGAGCTGTTCCACTAAGGATCATGACCCCCTCACAACACATGATAGAGTAGGTTACAGTATTCAATCAATGATTAACAATTTTTACATTAAGTGTTTGTAACAAATACTGTAATATGTATGTTTTTATTTCAGGATAGAACCGTCTTGCGAAGTTACTTAATATTAGTGACTCATTTCACCCTTTTACTGTCGCCGGCCGAAGTGGCCGTGCGGTTAAAGGCGCTGCAGTCTGGAAGCGCAAGACCGCTACGGTCGCAGGTTCGAATCCTGCCTCGGGCATGGATGTTTGTGATGTCCTTAGGTTAGTTAGGTTTAACTAGTTCTAAGTTCTAGGGGACTAATGACCTCAGCAGTTGAGTCCCATAGTGCTCAGAGCCATTTGAATTTGAACCTTTTACTGTCAAGGTAATATTTGTGTGCGCGCTAAACGGACGTTGTGCTGTGTGGCTCATACCGCGTTTGTTTTGTAAGCGTTTCCCTATTTTGTACTGCTACGGCAGAGTAAATTGGTGAGCTCAAGGTAACATGCAGTAGTCGTTGAAATTTCCCCACCACTTTTTTGTACCTTCTTGATGGTGCACTGACGAATTTCTTTTTTTCCACTTTACGTTTTATACGTTTTTGTGACGGGTGGATTACATATCCAGTTACTGTTACGCCGATTTTCCATTTTTCCATTTTATATGGCTTTATGACAGATGGCTTACATATCCAGCTCCTTTTGCTTAAGAATCTGCTACTTTTAGCTCATTTTACCTGCATAGTCGTACATCATAGGACCCTTCCCCTTCTTCTATTTGTTTCTAATTGATTGTTGTTTTTGTTTTTATAGATAATTTGATGGTGTACCAAAAGGGTGAAACGTGTCTTTGATATTAAATAACTTCGCAATCAAGACTGTTTTCATTCCGAAATGTTTGGAAACCGGTTGCTGTTTGACCCTGACGCAACGGAATGGAAGAAACTATATGCTTCTATTTTTGTTTCATGTACCACACGCAACCTTGACGTCAGTGGGCAAGCCTTCCGCTGCTCTTCTGACATTGATTTGGTGGACTAACTTGCGTCCGAGTCGACGACAACGTTGTCGATTGTTAAGAAAACAAATATCGATCATGTTATTAAAATGTTGTATGAGTTGAGTTCAGTACGTCTTGAGCATTGCTTGATTATACACGTTTGTCAATCAATGTAGAGCCTGCTTACGTAGTTGCAGACTGTATCTTACGTTCATGTAATTCTTATTGAAGACTTTTTTCATCCGAAGTGAGTGATAGTTGTCTAATGAGAAAATGTTCGTTGAATATATAGTCAAGCAAGTTAATTTCCGCGTTCTGGTCGTATAGGAGGCGATAGGTCCCGACCGACCACTGTATCATTCTCTGTCTCTTGCGTCATTCGACGCGGTATGGAGAGGTACGTGACCAGAACTCTGCTTTCCTGACTTTGGAACCGCTACTAATCGTTCAAGTGGCTCCTTAGATGTTGGCATTACGATGCTGAGTACACCCAGTTCCAGTCCACCAAATAAAGAAAAATCCCCGGCAGTACCGGGAATAGAACCCGGGTCCCCCTGTTTGGCAGTCAGCCGTGCTTACCACGCAGCTACGGAAGCGGACCACTGAAGCATTGATAGCTCAGTATCAATACTGAAGTCGAAATACGACTCGACGGAAGATTACTATAACGACATCCCTTGTCTTGTAAATTTGTGGTGGGCGGAATATCGGAAAGAAGAGGAATCATAATGTACACTATCACAGGAAGTACGAAGTTTACGTATCAGCAATGAATCTAAGGAGATTAACTGAAAGTGTAAACATTAATTTAATTCTTTAATAACTACTTAAGAGTCACGGATATTGTTGCAAGTTGCAGCGCAGCAGTTGCTAACTGTCTGGACAACAATGGCAATGCAGTCAACAACTGCATGAATTTCTTAAGCGAATCTAACGAAGATTTTATTTATAAAACCTCAAGCTCTCTGAGAAAAGTTCCACTAATACCACTCTGCAGCAGTGTAATATCTTAGGATACAGGTTGCTATACACGTAATTTTAAAATATGCAAACATTACGAAACCAAAATATACGCAAGACATCGCGTTTTGCGTGTGCTTTCAAGCGCACTAAAATGACTCATACCGCGAGGTTATCGCAAAGAATGCGTTCCTGGATGTACAGAAGACAAGGAAAGGATTTTCAAGAAATTGGCAGACAGTGGTGCTACCACTAATGCCTCCGATCATCTACAATCACTAAATGAGAGCAGACAAAAGATATGGAATGAAACCATAATATAGGCATTGTAAGGTAGTGAAGGGAGACGAAAATTTAATAGTCATGGGTGACTGGAATTCGGCAGTAGGAAAACGGAGAGAAGGAAACGTAGTAGGTGAATATGGATTTGGGGTAAGAAATGAAAGAGGAAGCCGCCTGGTAGAATTTTGCACACAACTTAATCATAGCTAACACTTGGTTCAAGAATCATGAAAGAAGGTTGTATACATGGAAGAACCCTGGAGATACTAAAAGGAATCAGATACATTGTATAATGGTAAGACAGAGATTTAGGAACCAGGTTTTAAATTGTAAGACATTTCCAGGGGCAGATGTGGATTCTGACCACAATCTATTGGTTATGAACTATAGATTAAAATTGAAGAAACTGCAAAAAGGTGGCAATTTAAGGAGATGGGATCTGGATAAACTGACTAAACCAGAGGTTGTACAGAGTTTCAGGGAGAGCATATGGGAACAATTGACAGGAATGGGGGAAAGAAATACAGTAGAAGAAGAATGGGTAGCTTTAAGGGATGAAGTAGTGAAGGCAGCAGAGGATCAAGTAGGTAAAAAGACGAGGGCTAGTAGAAATCCTTGGGTGACAGAAGAAATACTGAATTTAATTGATGAAAGGAGAAAATATAAAAATGCAGTAAATGAAGCAGGCAAAAAGGAGTACAAACATCTCAAAAACAAGATCGACAGGAAGTGCAAAATGGCTAAGCAGGCATGGCTAGAGGACAAATGTAAGGATGTAGAGGCTTATCTCACTAGGGGTAAGATAGATACTGCCTAAAGAAAAATTAAAGAGACCTTTGAGGAAAGAGAACCACTTGTATGAATATCAAGAGTTCAGATGGAAACCCAGTTCTAAGCAAAGAAGGGAAAGCAGAAAGGTGGAACGAGTATATGGAGGGTCTATACAAGGGCGATGTACTTGAAGACAATATTATGGAAATGGAAGAGGATGTAGATGAAGATGAAATGGGAGATACGATACTGCGTGAAGAGTTTGACAAAGCACTGAAAGACCTGAGTCGAAACAAGGCCCCGGGAGTAGACAACATTCCATTAGAACTACTGACGGCCTTGGGAGAGCCAGTCCTGACAAAACTCTACCATCTGGTGAGCAAGATGTATGATACAGGCGAAATACCTTCAGACTTCAAGAAGAATATAATAATTCCAATCCCAAAGAAAGCAGGTGTTGACAGATGTGAATATTACCGAACAATCAGTTTAATAAGTCACGGCTGCAAATTACTAACGCGAATTCTTTACAGACGAATGGAACAACTGGTAGAAGCCGACCTCGGGGAATATCAGTTTGGATTCCGTAGAAATGTTAGAACACGTGAAGCAATACTGACCTTACGACTTATCTTAGAAGCTAGATTAAAGAAAGTCAAACCTACGTTTCTAGCATTTGTAGACATAGAGAAAGCTTTTGACAATGTTGACTGGAATACGCTCTTTCAAATTCTGAAGGTGGCAGGGGTAAAATACAGGGAGCGAAAGGCTATTTACAATTTGTACAGAAACCGGATGGCAGTTATAAGAGTCGAGGGGCATGAAAGGGAAGCAGTGGTTGGGAAGGGAGTGAGACAGGGTTGTAGCCTCTCCACGATGTTATTCAACCTGTATATTGAGCAAGTAGTAAAGGATACAAAAGAAAATTTCGGAGTAGGTATTAAAATCCATGGGGAAGAAATAAAAACTTTGAGGTTCGCCGATGACATTGTAATTCTGTCAGAGACAGCAAAGGACTTGGAAGAGCAGTTGAACGGAATGGACAGTGTCTTGAAAGGAGGATATAAGATGAACATCAACAAAAGCAAAACGAGGATAATGGAATGTAGTCGAATTATGTCGGGTGATGCTGAGGGAATTAGATTAGGAAATGAGGCACTTGAAGTAGTAAAGTAGTTTTGCTATTTGGGGAGCAAAGTAACTGATGATGGTCGAAGTAGATAAGATATAAAATGTAGACTGGCAATGGCAAGGAAAGCGTTTCTGAAGATGAGAAATTTGTTAACATCGAGTATAGATTTAAGTGTCAGGAAGTCATTTCTGAAAGTATTTGTATGGAGTGTAGCCATGTATGGAAGTGAAACATGGACGATAAATAGTTTGGACAAGAAGAGAATAGAAGCTTTCGAAATGTGGTGCTACAGATGAATGCTGAAGATTAGATGGGTAGATCACATAACTAATGATGAAGTATTGAATGGAATTGGGGAGAAGAGGAGTATGTGGCACAACTTGACAAAAAGCAGGGACCGGTTAGTAGGGCATGTTCTGAGGCATGAAGGGATCACAAATTTAGCATTGGAGGGCAGCGTGGAGGGTAAAAATCACAGAGGGAGACCAAGAGATGAATACACTACGCATATTCAGAAGGTAGTGTGTTGCAGTATGTACTGGGAGATGAAGAAGCTTGCACAGGATAGGGTAGCATGGAGAGCTGCATCAGACCAGTCTCAGGACTGAAGACCACAACAACAAGAATAAAGTAGTCAACATTGTCATATTGGTTTCTTTATGACTTAAATATTAACACAGAACAAAAACTTCAAATGGCTCTGAGCACTATGGGACATCTGAGGTCATTAGTCCTTAACTAACATCACACATATCCATGCCGAGACAGGATTCGAACTTGCGACCATAGCAGTCGCGTGGTTCCAGACTGAAGCGTCTAGAACCACTCGGCCACCGCGGCCGGCCGATCAAGTATTCCATGATAAGAATTCATGTAAATGACAAACGTGTGGTGTGAAACACATCTTCACATTGCAGCTGGTAGCCCATTAGCTGTCAGATATGAGAGTGACAGGTTGTTGCAACCACGTGAAACAGTAATACTACTAACATAACATCCACGTTCCACAACTGAAAGTTATCCTGTGAGTGAGAAGAAGAAAAACCTCTTCGATGTATGCTGCTGCATCACCAAAGGACATCGGAACCAAAAATGTGTCACACTTTTCACATTTAAGTGAAAAAATTCGTAGAAAGGTGTTGTGTTCACCTAGCAGCTCAGGCAGATGCTAATTTCATTAAAGACTGAACGGCAGCCAAAGATGAATAAAAACTGGTGTACCACCAATTTGAAAAAAGAAGATAAAGAATAACTGTGCAGGGGAAGAGTAGAAAAGCAGGGTTCTGTAATTCTTTCTGTAAGGTTTTATAATGTGTGTTATAGAACGTAAATGACATTAACCAGACATTCCATGCAGTAAAAGAAATTGTACTGCAAGATTCGAATTGAAAAGTGAAGTCATTACTTGCGATATTTATGAATTTCCGGCATCTTGGTTTCTTTGAATTTTGAAGGCAGTCTACCAGTTAAAGATCTTCCCGCTAATGCATAAAGAGAAATTCCGGAAAGACGCTTGGATTCGAGGTGCCATTTCACGATGTGAAAGATAAGACCGCCAGAATATTCCATAATCGTCACTGAACGATTTAATGTTGGCAGCAGGAAGAGTGATGGCAATTATAGTATTAATATGATTATTAATTCTTACTGGCGCTAATAGTTTTAGCAGCACTAGCAGCAATAGTAGCAGTAGTAGTAGTAGTAGTAGTAGTAGTGGAAGAATAAAATCAGGAAAGGATGAATCTACGTGAATTTCGGTTGACTAGATTAGGAACAAAATAAGAAAAAATTTGTAAACACATGGTGATTACTTAATGATTTAGAGCAACGCTAAGCCGGCCGCTGTGGCCGAGTGTTCTAGGCGCTTCAGTCCGGAACCGTGCTGTTGCTGCGGCCGCAGGTTCGAATCCTGCCTTGGGGATCGATGTGTGTGATGTCCTTAGGTTAGTTAGGTTTAAGTAGTTCTCAGTCTAGGGGACTGATGACCTCAGATGTTAAGTCCCATAATGCTTGGAGCCATTTGAACCATTCTGAAGAGCAACGCTAACAGTATTAAAGAAATATTTCACGGGTGAACGGCCGAATGTCAGTGTCCAACAGGCGCAACATTTCGGCAAATAACCAGTTCAAAATAGTTCAAATGGCTCTGAGCACCATGGGACTTAACATCTGAGGTCATCAGTCCCCTAGAACTTAGAACTACTTAAACCTAACTAACCTAAGGACATCACACACATCCATGCCCAAGGCAGGATTCGAACCTACGACCGTAGCGGACGCGCGGTTGCAGATTGAAGCCCCTAGAACCGCTCGGCCACATAGGCCGGCTAAACAACCAGTTTTCCATCATCAGATACGCTGATGAACAGTTTTATCAGAGCATGCGATGATAGTAACGTGGTCACTTGCCGAAACATTTGTACCCGTAGAATATTGAAATTCTTCTGTTCACCCGTGAAAATTACTTCGTCATAATATTTGCCGGGAGAAATGAAGAATCACAAAAACAACATTCTTAAGGAGCTATAAAATTATGTAAAACTGTTAAAGAGGAAATAAACGTTTACCATAGCTGTAACAACGTGGCTACCTGCTAGAGATGGATGACGTGATAGACTTTACGAAACCTCAGCTGCAGGAAGATTCAGTTTGAAATTTATTTAACAGAGGCTTGTCAATTCCGACAGCTACAGGAGATTTGGGGTATCGGAAAAACTTCGTGCACCTCGGCTGCCGTAGACGTCGGCAGATAAGCGCGAGAAAACTCCGACCTCTGCGAGGCAAAGAAATTCCCGTGCAACACGAGGGTCCCCGTGGGGGCTCTCCTGGACGGCACAAATGGAGAACACGAAAATTTCGTCGATCACCGGGTTACAGTCTGTAGCCGACATTACAGACTTACGGCATCGCGGGGGCGCCCGAAACCTGTTGGTCCGGTCTAAATCCCATGGCGAAGTAAATTCTCATCGCTAGAGTGCAGCAGACAATTGGAAAAGAAGACATTGCCTTAAATGCAAAGTATTGCAAGTTTCCATTTTATAACAACGAATTTCGAAAGGAATCCTTTCCATGCCAGTTTCCTTGATGGTTTCGCTTCAGTCTTAGAGCAAAGAAATTATTGACGAATTTTTCGTGTAAACTCTTTAGATTTTTGGGTGCTGGGTTTTCCATAGAAACGTTTTTTGTTTTTTAAATGATATTTGCAGGCCTACTCTTTCGTCATTATCATTAATAATTTCTATTTGTTTTTGTGTTGTTGAGATGTCCTGTCATAGAATCACTATGTCTTCTGAAAAAAACAAAGCCGTCCCTCTTACTACTGGTTCTCCCTAATTTGACTGGTTCGTCACTTTTAAGATTTGATTCCCTAAACCACAATTGAAAAGTAATTGAGAAAGTCTATCTCGCTGTCCGTTACTGGTTTTATTTCAAAATATTTGGAAACTTTTTCCCTGAAATTTAGTTCAGATTTTGCATCATTTGGTGTTTCAGAAATAACTGCAGTCATTTTGCGGTACTGACCTTCTTCTTTCATACGTTGGAAGAGAGATTTCTGGTGGTCTGGGTCGAAAGCTTTACTAAAATCTACGTAGGTAGAAATTACTTTCTTATTGTAAAGTTTTCGATAACTAAGGGCTAGTTTCAGAAAATTAGAACTGAAATTTGGTCTGTGGAACTTTCACCAACTTTGTCTTCACGTTGTTGCTATATTCGGTCAAGGAGACGATGATGGGACACGAAGAAAGAAAATCCTTATATAGTTTCTAACATCCGTTCTGCCTCCCTTCTTACGTGGTGGATGAATCAATGCGGTTTTCCAGTCATCCAGAATTTTCTGTTTGCCAAATGTTTTGCAGAATCAGTGTAATTTCCTGTAACGTATTTGTGCCAGCTGATTTCAGGATTTCTGCAACAAATCCATCCTCATCAGTGCTCTGTTATTTTTTGAAGCTTAATTTGTGTATGTGAATGACGACTGATTTGTAGATTTTCTGGTGGTAGTCGTTCTGTGGGCTCACGACAATTTAGGAGCTCCCTAAAATACCAGCAAATTACTCCGCTGTTTTCTTGGTTGTTAAGTGCCAATTGTCCATTTTCCTCCTTGAAGCAGAAAATTAACCAATTAAGCTCCATTCTAAATATATTAGAAGAGTCCGTGATTTTCTTTAATTTCTTCTCCGATTTTACGGATTGTCTATACTCTCATACTTTTGTTTCTTCAGTTAATACTGAATCTTCTTTTCTTGTTACCAGGAACATGCTGTAATTTTTGTTTTTAAATTTGGCATTTTGCAACTTAGGATGCAGCGTGCTCATTAACTACAAGCGTCAGTTTTGTGTTCTGTAAGCACAAAATGCACGTAGAGATTATAAAGCACAGCATCTCTGCATTTAACATTTTATATGAACATTGTGACGTAGAGGCACGGTATTTAGAGCCCATACCCATGTTATAATCGTAAAGTGAACGAGGCAGCAACTCTACGTCGCAAACCTCGAGACTGGAAAAGCGTCGTGCTTCAGAAGCGGTCCTCAAGATCGATGGATCCCTCGCCGCGCATCCACAGGCAACGGCCGTCCATTCCCCTCTCTCCCGTTTCACTTCTCTTCGTTCTATATTGGTGCCCAGGAAATCAGAATCGGAATCGAGACGTGGCACTGAGAATTGGCACATCACCCAGGGCAAGAGGCTCGTGAAACTAGCGTGAAATAAAGACACTGAGCCAAGTGCGAATCGCTGTTCGTTTTGCTGGTGAACCCACCTACCTGAGAATTTCAAGTCCTATTTTAACTTATCGTAAGGACAGTGACTGCTTCCTCGCTGCCAAAATTTTTTTATATGGCCATCACTACTTCAACTTATCGAATCTTATGCCAAGATACACCTGTGTGTGGCAATCCCGGCGTATTAGCTAGGCCACTGAAGTATGTAATGGTGATCTATGAAAGCGTAATAAATATGAAAACATCAAGGTGTACACAAACAATTAGTGAAAGTGTTCAAAGAATATCGTCTCGGTCTGTAGAGCAATGATGAAAATTAAAATAACGGGTACACCTTCATGCAAAGTTCTTATCACGTTACTGACACTCTCAACTTCAAACATAATGCTAACACTTTGGAACCATGGAGTGAGAAAATAAATTTCTCACAGATTTTGACTATTTTGTAAGATTTAAATCTTTGACTCAGATGTTCCCGTGGCTAGGAGCGCTTCTGCCAAGAAGAGGCCGTGCACTTACGTAATGTACTATAGTGCCATATACAATTACAGAATGAAACTCTCAAACTTCTTTAAATGAGCCTTCACTAAAAGAACAAATACGTTACAGAAACGAGCAGCTACTGCGACATTGTGATACAGTACATGAATGTCACATCACCGTCCTGGATTCGGATTTCCTTGAGCATCTTAGCAGCTCAGTTTCCCTGCATGCGGGACCTTTTGCGCTGAAAACACTTCTTCCAAAGTCGTCAGAGACAGCTTATACAGAACATCATTTTTTTGTCATTTCAGATTATTTTCAATCCAACGAAGTATATGTTGTTGTTTTGGTCTTCAGTCCTGAGACTGGTTTGATGCAGCTCTCCATGCTACTCTATCCTGTGCAAGCTTCTTCATCCCCCAGTACCTACTGCAACCTACATCCTTCTGAATTTGCTTAGTGTATTCATCTCTTGGTCTCCCTCTACGATTTTTACCCTCCACACTGCCCTCCAATACTAAATTGGTGATTCCTTGATGTCTCAACACATGTCCTACCAACCGATGCCTTCTTCTAGTCAAGTTGTGCCACAAACTTCTCGTCTCCCGAATCCTATTCAGTACTCCCTCATTAGTTATGTGATCTACCCATCTAATCTTCAGCATTCATCTGTAGCACCACATTTCAAAAGCTTCTATTCTCTTCTTGTCCAAACTATTTATTGCCCACGTTTCACTTCCATACATGGCTACACTCCATACAAATACTTTCAGAAATGACTTCCTGACACTTAAATCTATACTCGATGTTAACAAATTTCTCTTCTTCAGAAACGCTTTCCTTGCCATTACCAGTCTACATTTTATATCCTCTCTACTTCGACCATCATCAGTTATTTTGCTCCCCAAATAGCAACATTCCTTTACTACTTTAAGTGTCTCATTTCCTAATCTAATGCCCTCAGCATCACCCGACTTAATTCGACTACATTCCATTACCCTCGTTCTGCTTTTGTTGATGTTCATCTTATATCCTCCTTTCAAGACACTATCCATTCCATTCAACTGCTCTTCCAAGTCCTTTGCTGTCTCTGACAGAATTACAATGTCATCGGCGAACCTCAAAGTTTTTATTTCCTCTCCATGGATTTTAATACCTACTCCGAATTTTTCTTTTGTTTCCTTCACTGCTTGCTCAATATACAGATTGAATAACATCGGGGAGAGGTTACAACCCTGTCTTACACCCTTCCCAACCACTGCTTCCCTTTCATGCCCCTCGACTCTTATAACTGCCATCTGGTTTCTGTACAAATTGTAAATAGCCTTTCGCTCCCTGTATTTTGCCCCTGCTACCTTCAGAATTTGAAAGAGCGTATTCCAGTCAACATTGTCAAAAGCTTTCTCCAAGTCTACAAATGCTAGAAACGTAGGTTTGCCTTTTCTTAATCTAGCTTCTAAGATAAGTCGTAAGTTCAGTATTGCCTCACGTGTTCTAACATTTCTACGGAATCCAAACTGATATTCCCCGAGGTCGGCTTCTACCAGTTGTTCCATTCGTCTGTAAAGAATTCGCGTTAGTAATTTGCAGCCGTGACTTATTAAACTGATTGTTCGGTAATATTCACATCTGTCAACACCTGCTTTCTTTGGGATTGGAATTATTATATTCTTCTTGAAGTCTGAGGGTATTTCGCCTGTTTCGTACATCTTGCTCACCAGATGGTAGAGTTTCGTCAGGACTGGCTCTCCCAAAGCTGTCATAGTTCTAATGGAATGTTGTCTACTCCCAGGGCCCTGTTTCGACTCAGGTCTTGCAGTGCTCTGTCAAACTCTTCACGCAGTATTATATCTCCCATTTCATCTTCATCTACATCCTCTTCCATTTCCATAATATTGTCCTCAAGTACATCGCCCTTGTATAGACCCTCCATATACTCGTTCCACCTTTCTGCTTTCCCTTCTTTGCTTAGAACTGGGTTTCCATCTGAGCTTCTGATATTCATACAAGTGGCTCTCTTTTCTCCAAAGGTCTCTTTAATTTTCCTGTAGGCTGTATCTATCTTACCCCTAGTGAGATAAGCCTCTGCATCCTTACATTTGTCCTCTAGCCATGCCTGCTTAGCCATTTTGCACTTCCTGTCGATCTTATTTTTGAGACGTTTGTATTCCTTTTTGCCTGCTTTATTTACTGCATTTTTATATTTTCTCCTTTCATCAATTAAATTCAGTATTTCTTCTGTCACCTAAGGATTTCTACTAGCCCTCGTCTTTTTACCTACTTGATCCTCTGCTGCCTTCACTACTTCATCCCTCAAAGCTACCCATTCTTCTTCTACTGTATTTCTTTCCGCCATTCCTGTTAATTGTTCCCATATGCTCTCCCTGAAACTCTGTACAACCTCTGGTTTAGTCAGTTTATCCAGATCCCATCTCCTTAAATTGCCACCTTTTTGCAGTTTCTTCAATTTTAATCTACAGTTCATAACCAATAGATTGTGGTCAGAATCCACATCTGCCCCTGGAAATGTCTTACAATTTAAAACCTGGTTCCCAAATCTCTGTCTTACCATTATATAATGTATCTGATACCTTTTAGTATCTCCAGGGTTCTTCCATGTATACAACCTTCTTTCATGATTCTTGAACCAAGTGTTAGCTATGATTAAGTTGTGTGCAAAATTCTACCAGGCGGCTTCCTCTTTCATTTCTTACCCCAAATCCATATTCACTTACTACGTTTCCTTCTCTTCGTTATCCTACTGCCGAATTCCAGTCACCCATGACTATTAAATTTTCGTCTCCCTTCACAATCTGAATAATTTCTTTTATTTCAGCATACATTTCTTCAATTTCTTCGTCATCTGCAGAGCTAGTTGGCATATAAACTTGTACTACTGTAGTAGGCGTGGGCTTCGTATCTATCTTGGCCACAATAATGCGTTCAGTATGCTGTTTGTAGTAGCTTACCCGCATTCCTATCTTCCTATTCATTATTAAACCTACTCCTGCATTATCCCTGTTTGATTTTGTGTTTATAACCTGTAGTCACCTGACCAGAAGTCTTGTTCCTCCTTCCACTGAACTTCACTAATTCCTACAATATCTAACTTTAACCTATCCATTTCTCTTTTTAAATTTTCTAACCTACCTGTCCGATTAAGGGATCTGACATTCCACGCTCCGATCCGTAGAACGCCAGTTTTCTTTCTCCTGATAACGACATCCTCTTGAGTAGTCCCCGCCCGGAGATCCGAATGGGGGACTATTTTACCTCCGGAGTATTTTACCCAAGACGACACCATCATCATTTAACCATACAGTAAAGCTGCATGCCCTCGGGAAAAATTACGGCCGTAGTTTCCCCTTGCTTTCAGCCGTTCGCAATACCAGCACAGCAAGGCCGTTTTGGTTAGTGTTACAAGGCCAGATCAGTCAATCATCCAGACTGTTGCCCTTGCAAATACTGAAAAGGCTGCTGCCCCTCTTCAGGAACCACACGTTTGTCTGGCCTCTCAACAGATACCCCTCCGTTGTTGTTGCACCTACGGTACGGCTATCTGTATCGCTGAGGCACGCAAGCCTCCCCACCAACGGCAAGGTCCGTGGTTCATGGGGGGACGAAGCATATAGTTAACACAAATCACCTTTTTAGTTCTGGTAATCTAGTGAGTGCGCACCTCTCCTTAATCCATCAGACATACTGCGGCAGAATTCAGTACGTTATTCGAATATTGTATGGTTTCTTCATTATACTAAACCGCTCAAGCGACTCTACCAGGCGAAGTTAGGCAGGGTGAAAAATCACTTCGTTCGCTGACTTCGGCAAATAGGCTTTCGTTTCCCTCGTAATATACAGCAAGGAAAAAGTACGATATTTCTCTTGTAAAGGCATAGCACCAGAGGGCCTCTGTAAATATACTTTTCATTCATTATTTTGTTTTATTAATTGTAGTTAGTACTAAGTGTCAATATATTCAAACATTACATCTCTCAGGACGTAGATGTTACATTGTATTTATAAATCTTTGCCGTAACAGAGCCTGTGTTCGTCTATCGAATCTGAAAAATCACGTGGTAGAGCGATAAGGAATAAGAAAACGGTGATTGTGAACGTGTTGCGTGACAGGTGCGTTGGTTTTGGTGCATCAAGACGCTGATTATTAAAATCAATATGTACGCCGTTTTGATATAATCTGCAGAAAGACAGTTATTAACACGGAGTAAACAGGGAACTGCGGGTTTTGCTTTTAAGCACTGTGAATTACGACGGTTTTCGCGTGTCCAACAGACGCATATCTTTGGATAAATGGTGAAAGAATTCAAGTGCACGATGTCAGGTTTGAACATTTTGAGGATACGCATTGACGTGAATAAGCCGTGAACTGTTTCGTATCAGTCATTGAACTGAAACTGGTTTCGCGGGCACCATTTAGTAGCACACTGTGTAAGCGAATATACTCTGCAAATACGTCGGTTCTCCGCATTTCAAGTTGTGCACTCTCTGGACCTGCAATCGCACAGCACCACGCTCACAAATACAGCTGCAACAATGCAGGACTCTAATCACTACCTGTCATAGAAATATAACTTGTGTGAGGACATCATTTTCAACGAAGAATTCTGAAATACTAACATCACACGTCGTCGTCGCCAGATTATCTTGGAATCCTGCAACGAGGTGAGGTATAGTAAAAGCGGACATTTTCGAAGAAGGCCGCTAAATAAAAGCAGCCTCTCAATCGCAAAAGTAGTGCAGTACCTGTCTTGTCTTTAAAATAAAATATTGTTCCAGTCGTAAAACTGTAGTTAGTCGATCTCCGAAAGTGTCAATGCAACAGTACCAAAATGTAGCGGTAGCTTTAGCTTCGTATTACTCCTCACAATTTTTCTACTATTTAGTAAAATAATAGTCACACCTAGTCCCATTCATTAAGTGTATTTGTATTGCTTCACAGATTCTTATTTATCGTGTAATAAATAAATAACTTTGTAAAGTGGGCGAATTTGCAAACCGCTATTATATCACATGCTCGTGAGTCTATCATAACTGTGTTTTGTGCTCACTGGCTAAGAACTGCAGTCTGCTTATTATTTGAAATTGGCAGCTAGTATACACTGGTTACAACATTACACGACCTGCACGGGTTGGGGTGTATTTCGAGTAACTCAGTGCACTTCTGCGAGTATAAATACTTATTATACAACAACACAGGCACTATACACTCATGGCATGTATATGGCATGCATATTTAATACTAGAGAATAATGTTTATTTAGTTTTCTCGATTCTAGTTTTTGCATGTTTGGGTAGGGGGACAGGGGGAGCGCTTGAGTACAGTTTTATTCCTTTTGGCATACACAATTAACTTTATTTAATTCTTCTCACCTCAGAATTCCACATGTGGAATAAATCACTCTCCACTACCACACTCGGTGTAACATAACGAGATTAGGTCACCACTCCATTACTTGGTTATTTGCACCATGTGTTTAAATTAACGATTCCCATTGTGTTATATTCCTTCATAATGATAACTTCCAAAATGTCTCGGACGAGTTCTATAATACCTATTACGACTCCTCGCTGGAACCGTAATCCTAAAACAAGGAAATCTGTAATACGTCACACGACTCCTTTCTATCACATATACTTCCATTTCAGAAACTTAAATTTTATAGACCACAAGCCTTTAGTGCAACTTTCACTTGCCATCATTTTCCCGTTGTCTCCCAACAAAGTAACTGTGGAAGACAACGTGATATAGCTTTTTTAGGTCCTTAGCATCAAGCTTTAACTTTTGCTTTATATTTGCCTTATGGTAGTACCTTCCCTCTGACAAACACTTGCACTGTGGCAATTGGCCCGGAGGAAGCCATATTTAATCCTGGTTGCGTATGAAATGGGGCCAATTACAGTTTAAGATGTAGTACAATAAAGCTAGAGCTTGCCAGTGTGCTCGGCTACTTACCACAGTTGTCCACAGTGAAGCTTGAGTGACGTTTAGTTGTTTTACTTTTTCGCTAAAACTGTTCACAGCAGACCAATGGCGTTTATGCATGGGAGTAGCTTTAAGTCTAGCATTGTGCACTATGATGTTTTGGTCGATTGTGTGGTGTAATCTCTGTCTAGCGCGCCTCAATATTATTTATACTAATCGTAGGAAAAAGGTGTTATCTTAAACGCTTGCGAAAACTGTGACTCATTTCAAAGTCAACATTTAAAGGAGGAGCAATTAATATCTCTGAGTATTAATAAAGAGCGTGAAAATATATTGAAGCAAAATGCCCAAACCTAAAGCAAACTTTCGCGACCCCGTGTAGTGTAGAAAAGACAAAAGATGGCGCATACCAACGAAATCGATCAAGAAAGAGAAGCACGCCCAGCAGTGTTACGACAAAATTCTCAACGAAGGAGAAATAATATAACGGAAGAACAAAGTGAAAATGTTAGGGAGACAGATCTTAGAAGAAAGCAGTCATACGGAAAAACAGGAAAAGGATAGGAAGCAGTAAAAGTGAAGAACAGAATAACGAACTAATAAATAATCTTCGTTTAGGAAGTCAGGTCGTGGCAAAATCAGTGAAGACATCTTCAAATGCTGGATGTGGAACGAGGCAAGGGCGTCACTGTCTTAAAAACGAGGCATATCATTACGATCCAACTTTAAAATATAATGAATATCCAAGTATAGCAATCTGTAGACTGAATAAACTACGTAAATGTTGTAGGGCGAAAAAATGTAAAGGAGAAACACGAAGTATATGCTGTTCAAATAGCAGAATTACATTGCCAGCACCAAAATTACCTCCACCTGATTTCTTTGAATATATGAAAGGTGAAACACTGATATCGAAGGACTTTCGAAACAAAAAAAAAAAAAAAAAAAAAAAAGAAAAAAGAAAAGGGGCGCTATGCTTCTAAATTACATCATTTGGAGCAACAGCAATAACCGAGGAGGAAAGATTTAATCTGGTGTTCAGAATCCAAGGAGAAGTATAACACAAAATTGGGTCATTGTCACCGTTTCCAAATTAAACGCCGAAGTTTTTACAAGTTTACTTTTTAGGAAACGAAGACTGTCTTTGAATATCACAGGATTCCATCGAAATATAC
Source organism: Schistocerca piceifrons (assembly GCF_021461385.2). Classification (NCBI taxonomy): domain Eukaryota; kingdom Metazoa; phylum Arthropoda; class Insecta; order Orthoptera; family Acrididae; genus Schistocerca; species Schistocerca piceifrons. The sequence goes on along the minus strand of NC_060143.1, from coordinate 216,022,757 downwards.
TTCTGCATCTACAACGTTTCCTACATAAAAATAATGCGTTAGTACGAATGTTTAAAAATCGAATCGAAAAAATAGTCGCAGATGATTAAAAAATAATTCGAGTTTGTAAGAGTCCAGCAGGCGAGCTTGAAAGACCCTTCAATGCACCTCAATCAAACGAAGTGGCCGTAGTAACTGTGGAAAATGACAGAAAACTAAAACCCCAGTGAAGAGGGTTATTGTCAGGCAGTAATGAATAATGAGAAACCATCCATGAAGTGTTGCATTAGCAGCAACAGGCCAGAAAATACAGCGTGACGACGTGCTGGTCGGAATAACTCGTGCATAAGGGGTTGTGAGAAGGGACTAGCTGTGCTCAACGGAAAACTGCACACGTAGAGATAATACTGACACTATATCAGGCCAAGTCTCTCGTTATGGGCGATGGAGACTAGGTGTTAGGTTTTACTTAAACGAATGTGCCTCATGGAGATTTAAATGTGTCCGAATTATAAGGCAGGGGGACTTCCTTTCGTCGGAGTTCAGCAGCACCAAAACGACGCCAGAGCCATGCAGGCAGTGAGATAACAAGGCATCACCAGCAGCAGCCATGGGTTCGAGACCGCTCAATGGACTTACTGCCACAGCACCGCCAACCTGCCACCCGTACCAACTGCCGCCACCACTGACTTCCCCACAGGGCTTAGTGCCAGTGGACAGTGGATCGAATCCCTAGCACAGCAGTCCCCACGCTCCGCTACGGTGACTGCATGCAGAGCCGAGGGGCCGCTTTAGGTGCTACTGCCGATGGAGAAATAAGGCACCACTGACGTCACAGCCTTGGCATTCAGAGGTCACCGGCTGTCCATGGACTTGCCATCATCAATGCAGGGCATCTACACAGTATCCTCCCGCCAGAGCAGAAGCCGCTGTCCACACGGCAGCGCCGGCTAGGGTCAACAGAGTGAGGCATGTTTGCCTCGCTGAGCGACTACAAAGCATGTACTGAAGTGAAATAAAGCAGTCTTTTGTGTCAGCAGTGTTGCCACCACCACTCACTCCACCGAGCGCAACTTCACTTGTAAGTATGATTAGAATCAATAACCAGGTTACGTACTATCAACGCACGAAGTTAATAGGCATCGCCAAGTATATACACCATGCCGTGATTTAAGAAACTGCAGTTCAGTTTATTTAAACATAGGGAGGACAAACTCGTAAGGGGCGAACCGTCACAGGCGAATAATTCCGGAATGTCCTGAGAGTGTTATGGGAGGCCTTCAAGTCAGTGCCTCACAAGCAGATATTGAGGGAGGTTTTTCTGTTCCACGACAATGCCCAAACTCATTTTGCTAGAGGCCAAGCCACACATATTTCTCCTTCGAGCTCTAAAATTTTACCTCACGCCAGGATTGTCCTGACTTAGTACCCAGCAATTTCTTCTTCCTTTCTCGGATGAAGAAACCATCTCGTTCCAGATGTTTCCAGAATGAGGACGAGGTGATTTTCGGGACATAAAGTTCGCAGAATAGACACCCCAACCCCTGTGAAGATACTTCCACAGGGCGATATGGATTTTTTTTTTTTTTTTTGCTTTTTCCTGTGCTTTCTCTTTTCTTGTCTTCTACGTTATTTTCTTGATCCATTGGAAGATCTATTTTGGGATGAGTTTTGGAACTTTATTTCTCTGCGTAGTTTTGTTTTCGTGTACGTCATCGAACTGCTATGTTATTTTTTCTAATGTTGTGTGTTCGCACGTTTAACACATTATTTAAATTTTCCACGGACGTAATAATGCGATGTTCTGGCATTATGTGAAATTTTAAATTGATATACTCGGAAATTTGAAAGTGTAGTGTTAAGCTAAATGTATTGAGCAGTAAAAATATATCCATAGGTCGACTGAAAAAGAACACCAACAAAGAGTCTGCAGCGAGGATAGGAAGTGACTGTTGTGGTGCGAGAAAGCAAGTGTACTGTGTCGTGGCCAACGTTAAATACACTCTAAGAAAAAAAAAAAAAAAAAAGACGCATCGCAAAGGAATTATCAGAGTGGGTCGGAATTCAGTAAATGTGATGTGCATGTATAGACAAACAAATGATAACAATTTTTGAAAAATTTGAAGATTTATTCAAGAGAAAGAGCTTCAAATATTGAGCAAGTCAATAGCACGTTGGTCCAGCTCTGACCCTTATGAAAGTAACTACACGGCTTGGCACTGATTGATAGAAGCGTTGTATGTCTTCCTGAGGGGTATCGTGCCAAATTGTGTCCAACTGATTCGTTAGATTGTCAAAATCCCGAGTCTCTTGGACGGGCCAGCCCATAATGCCCCAAACGTTCTCAGTTTGGGAGAGACCTGGCGACTTTTTTTGGACAAGGTAAGAATGTTTGCCTTTCACCGGCTGACAATATTATTATTACATTTCGCTTATATACTATTTCTCATGAGCAGTATCTATTAGAATATGTAGTACTAATTTATGCTTTTGCAGTTTGTGATCGCGGGTTTGTGACCACGGAATACATTTACTGTATTGAAGTTTACTCACTGAAGATTTAGTAATTTTTAATTAGGGATTCTTTCCCATCAACATGACTGCCACCGGACAAAAAAAAAATCAGGCGATCAAAAGCATATCAACAGACCCGAGAAATTTACAATAATTTGACTATAATGAGCACTGAAAGTCTGGGCCGGATGATATCTTTCATAAAACCATCTTATAAACTGATAAAGTTTGGGTTAAGGTAATACTTCAGTGAAAAGAGGAAAAATAGCTCTTTAATTTGCAAGTGATCTTTCCTTCCGAATTTACGTATGAACTCATAATATTTCCCCTAGTGCTAGATGTACAAAATTTTATAATTACATTAACCTTTGATTGTCTTCATTTCCGGTGAAACTAATTAGCTCATTCCAACTAGGACAAGAAGCAAATTATCTGAATAAAAAAATTTTGTGCGGGAAATACGTTTCTACCATTTTGATAATATGCGTGCTATATGCTAACAACGGGACTTTGAATAGAAACTTTATATAGACTTCAATACGTTAAACAGGAGTACACGAAATGTAGGAGGGCGGTGTTCAAACAGCTTTGTCACACGATGAATAGAATTCTTTCATTAACTTTTAGAAACAAAGGTTAAAAATCAATTTCTTTCACTAAATAAATTGATATTGCAGATGTCAGTATACTGCAAGAGCATTTTCTTCAGACATGTCGGAGTTATTGCTAATGACGTCAGTTACTATTAGTGAGACTCACGTTATTCAGTCTTTACCTTTTATTTAATTTTAATCGCTTATGAATACTTATTTGTGTCATTTGCGAGTGTAGTTTTCTGCATTTATATGCAGTCTTGTTTAGTGCCAAATTTACTGTTGATTGCTGTCAAGCGCTGAGCAAATCCGTGCACTCTGCGCGTTCGCCATTACATGGGCAGATCGCAGCAACCCACGTATAGCCATTTTGTTCAATGAAGCACTTTGGCAGAGGAAAGGAAAACTTTTGATTTTGGCAGAAGTGTGAATACTCCTCATTTTATAGTTTGATGGGCTTTGCTTGCGTGTACGGGCGTAATATTCAGCATATCCTAAGAAATGTTAAAGATTTTTGATTTCAGTTATGCGCACGTAACATATCGGGAGAGATGTATCATGGTTCCACCACTTTTATTAGACAAGCACCATCATTTACATCTACATCTACATTTATACTCCGCAAACCACCCAACGGCGTGTGGCGGAGGGCACTTTACGTGCCACTGTCATTACCTCCCTTTCCTGTTTCAGACGCGTATGGTTCGCGGGAAGGACGACAGCCGGAAAGCCTTCGTGCGCGCTCGAATCTCTCTAATTTTACATTCGTGAACTTCTCGGGAGGTATAAGTTAGGGGAAGCAATATTTTCGATACCTCATCCAGAAACGCACCCTCTCGAAACCTGGACAGCAAGCTACAACGCGATGCTGAGCGTCTCTCTTGCAGAGTCTGCCATTCGAGTTTGCTAAACATCTCCGTAACGCTATCACGTTTACCAAATAACCCTGTGACGAAACGCGCCGCTCTTCTTTGGATCTTCTCTATCTCCTCTGTCAACCCTATCTGGTACGGATCCCACACTGATGAGAAATATTCAAGTATAGGTCGAACGAGTGTTTTGTAAGCCACCTCCTTTGTTGATAGACTACATTTTCTAAGGATTCTCCCAATGAATCTCAACCTGGCACCCGCCTTTACCAACAATTAATTTTATATGATCATTCCACTTCAAATCGTTCCACACGCATACTCCCACATATTTTACTGAAGTAACTGCTACCAATGTTTGTTCCGCTATCATATAATCATACAATAAAGGATCCTTCTATCTATGTATTCGCAATACATTACATTTGTCTATGTTAAGGATCAGTTGCCACTCCCTGCACCAAGTGCCTATCCGCTGCAGATCTTCCCGCATTTCGCTGCAAATTTCTAATGCTGCGACTTCTCTGTATACTACAGCATCATCCGCGAAAAGCCGCATGGAACTTCCGACACTATCTACTAGGTCATTTTATATATTGTGAAAAGCAATGGTCCCATAACACTCCCTGTGGCACGCCAGAGGTTACTCTAACGTCTGTAGACGTCTCTCCATTGATAACAACATGCTGTGCTCTGTTTGCTAAAAACTCTTCAATTCAGCCACACTGCTGGTCTGATATTCCGTAGGCTCTTACTTTATCAGGCGACATTTCTTGTTAGATTATTTTTCGAGGCGGTCCTGTTTCGTCATCCCTCCCCTCCCTCCCCCCTAAAAGGCATTTGAAGATAGGGAAAATGTGTCGCACTTAAGGGTGAACATGTAGAGCAGGGTAATTACCCCCTGAGGAGTAAAACGAAATTATCTGAGCGGGAAAAACTAAACTATTCGATTCTGTTTCAGTCACTAAACTAAATTATTGTCAAAAAATCACAATTTTCGTAGACTCTTATACTGATTATATAATTTATTATATAAGTTATCAATAATTATTTTTTCTCAATTAGTAACATTAATGCGGTGGAGGTTACAGGTTCACTACATAGTCCAATCACTAAACACATATATTGTGCTTTTCCGGCATATCGCTGATGATAAAAGTGAGACACATACATAACAAATGCTAAATGTCTCAAGAAAGTGTTCTCTCCAAGTTGTAGATAGTACTTGCACTAGTCCAGAAATGGTTTCATTACTCCCTTCGGAACAGAAAAATGAATTATTTGACTGCACGACACAGCAGTGACTATATAAGGGCTACTGTAGTGCTGTTCACAGTATTATTATTATTGTTACTCTTACTATTAGTGGCTGTGGTCAGATACAAAACATTAACAGCCTGAAGTCTTCCAATTACTCCAGTTTAGAGACTTCAGCAATCAAGCGATACACGAAGAGGAAGTGTAGTGCACGCAATTTAAGTTGGTTGATTTTAAATGCGGTTGCAGTGCGCAGGTCAAGCAAGGGTTGCAATGGAGAGGAGTAATACAGGGGAAGCATGTTTTGTAACAAGCGTCTACCCTTACTGTGGATAGTTACCTTTCTTCTCTGAGAAGCAGTTGTAGGTAGCATTTGCGATGCACCACGAACTCCTTCGTCTTCATTATAACACACACACGCACACACACACATTTTAGAAGCAAAAGAGTTCCAAGCAATTTCTTTCATTCTACAGTAAAGTTGGTGATAATGTGGGGGGTATTAGCTAATGCCTGATTGCACTCAGGGGTAATGATATAAGAAATGTTGGGAATTACGGATGTAGAGGATGACTACTGGTCAATTTTAATAGACGCTGCCTGTGCTTTTCGATCAGATAACTAATGCACCACTGGCCATTACAATTGCTCCACCAAGAAGAAATCCAGATAATAAACGGGTATTCATTGGACAAATATATTATACTATAAATGACATGTGATTACATTTTCACGCAATTTGGGTGGATAGATCCTGAGAAATCAGTACCCAGAACAGCCACCTCTGGCCGTAATAACGGCCTTGATACGCCTGGGCATTGAGTCAAACAGAGCTTGGATGGCGTGTACAGGTACAGCTGCCCATGCAGCTTCAACACGATACTATAGTTCATCAAGAGTACTGACTGGCGTATTGTGACGACCCAGTTGCTCGGCCACCAATGGTCAGGCGTTTTCAATTGGTGAGAGATCTGGAGAATGTGCTGGCCAGGGCAGCAGTCTAACATTGCACGATCCGTTACAGCCATGCGGATAAGATGCCTGTCATCTCGACTGCTAAGTGATACGAGGCCGTTGGTATCCAGCACGGCGTAACGTATTACCCTCCTGAACACACCGATTCCATATTCTCCTAATAGTCATTGGATCTCGACCAACGCGAGCAGCAATGTCGCGATACGATAAACCGCAATCGCGATAGGCTACAATCCGACCTTTATCAAAGTCGGAAACGTGATGATATGCATTTCTCCTCCTTACACGAGGCATCACAACAACGTGTCACCAGGCAACGCCGGTCAACTGCTGTTTGTGTACGAGAAATCGGTTGGAAACGTTCTTCATGTCAGCACGTTGTAGGTGTCGCCACCGGCGCCAACCTTGTGTGAATGCTCTGAAAAGCTAATCATTTGCATATCACAGCATCTTCTTCCTGTCGGTTAAATTTCGCGTCCGTAGCACTTCATCTTCGTGGTGTAGCAATTTTAATGGCCCGTAGTGTAATACTTTAACACTACTCGTCGTACTTCAAGGTAGCTAACCGAACACAGATTCGCATTTTAAGGCAAACCGAGATGCCGTCACTTGTGGAGCTGTCGATCGCCGGGATTATTCCTAGCAGCCACCTTTGCGTCATTAGTTCGGCGTGTCGCCGAATGGAGTCGTCGAGGAGGCAGCGGCAAGTGTTTGGGACTTTAATCAATGTTCGAGCTGGGGCCGCCATTGAAAAACTCATTACGGCGTGGGGGCCGTGACCGGGCCGCCCCTTCCCTCTCCGCCGACCCAGACGTCTCCCAGTGCCCGCGATTCGCTTCCTAATTACTGGAGTCTCCTCACGGGCCAGGAATCGGAGCGCTCCTCAGCCATAGTGTCTTGAAGCAGCTCTCCAGCCTCCTCCATCTCGAAATGAACTGCAGCTCTTTCGCTTTGTGTAGCTCTCCTTGGGTCTTGGGAAGTATTGGAGATCAATTCGTATGTTTTCCTGGAGTCTGATGAGGACATTCAATTTTTTAAACACAACTCCTGACGATATAGATCTCTAGTTGCTCTGTGTACTTGATAGTTAACTGCTGCAGATACTTCTTTGAATATTTTCTGTTGAGTACTACTGTGTCCGCCCACGTTGCAGTGTGTATCATAGATACAGAGTGCGTTCCATAAGTAATGCGACCAATTTTTTTCTGACACAACGGTACACCACAGCATGTTGTAACCGGCTGGGCTAAATGGAGGGAGGGTGTTAGCTTCAAAACGCTCTTTGTCTCATTCGGCTGCGAGCTGCCAGAGAGTACGCGCGTTTCCGTCAACCCCGTTTTGAGTTTATGTAACACGGCACAATGGATCATTCTATAGAGCAACGATACGCTATCAAATTTTGCGTTAAACTTGAGAAGTCCACCACCGAAACGTTTCCATTACTTCAGCATGCCTTTGGGAATGATAGCTTGTCCAAATCACAAGTTTTCCGATGGCACAAGTCGTTCATGGAGGGCCGACAGGAGATCACCGACGAACCTCGCAGTGGACGGCCATCAATCGCACGAGTCGACGGAAATGTGACGCGTGTGCGCGATTGTTTGAACTCTGACAGACGGCTGAGCCTTCAATAGATAGCACAAACAGTAAACATGTCAAAAACGACCGTTTTCCGCATTGTGACTGAAAATTTCAACGTGAGGAAGGTGTGTGCCAAACTCGTCCCATAAGTGTTGAGCGACGAACACAAGCACATGTGAGTGCTTCGGTGCTGAGAAATGTTGGAAATGTGTGAAAATGATCCTCATTTTTCAAACTCAGTTATCACTGGTGATGAGTCGTGGATTTCTGTGTAAGACCCTGAGACAAAAAGGCAGAGTTCAGAGTGGCACACCCCATGTCCACCCCGTCCCAAGAAGAAACATGGTTCAAATGGCTCCGAGCACTATGGGACTTAACTTCTGAGGTCATCAGTCCCCTAGAACTTAGAGCTACTTAAACATAACCAACCTAAGGACATCACACACATCCATGCCCAAGGCACGATTCGAACCTGCGACGCAGCGGTCGCGCGGTTCCAGAGTGTAGCACCTAGAACCGCTCGGCGACCCCGGCCGGCTCCGTCCCAAGAAGTCACGCATGAGCAAGTCCAGGATCATAACCATGCTTATTGTCTTCTTTGACGTCAGAGGCATTGTCCACCATGAATTCGTACCTACTGGGACTATAGTGAACTCAGATTTCTACTTGGAAGTGCTCGAAAAACTGAAAAGGAGGGTCTCGCGCTGCCGAAACCACATCAAGGACACGTGGAAAGTTCACCACGACAACGCGCCGAGTCACAGCGCCTTCATTGTCAATGACTTCTCGGCCAGGACTAGGACCCCACAGGTGCCCCAGCCTCCCTACAGTCCTGACCTGGCTCCCGCTTTTTTTTCATTTCTCGGTTAAAAGTAGTCATGAAAGGAAAACATTGGGACACGACTGAAAGCATCCAGGTGCATGCTACATCAGCTCTAAAGGAAATTCCGGAAAAGGCCTTACAGGCATGGGGACACCGCCTTCAGAAGTGTATCAACGTAAGAGGGTGCTATTTTCACAATTTTTTATTATTTGTACGAATATATTCAATAAATGATTTTTTATAAATTTGTTCGCATTACTTATGGAACGCACCTTGTACAGCGAAAAAAGACAGTGGCGGAAATGTGCGATAATAGACGGAACAGCATTCCAGTAACGCAGGGGAGAGTCCCACAGTACCGGCCACCATAACTTTTTCAGTTGTAAGATGCGAAATGTTTAAAAAATTGGGAATTTAGTGCAGTGATGTGGTACTTAAATTATTACCTTATGAATGTACGAGGGTTGCCCAGAAAGTAATGCACCGCATTTGTTCTTCAACAATTCTTTATTGAACATAATGACAACTACATACACGAAAGAATGGTGTTTTATCTATACACCCTATTTTTCCACGGCCTTCCTCCAGAGCGTAACGTCCGCAGCTCGTGGTCTCGCAGTCGCGTTCTCGCTTCCTGAGCACGGAATCCCGGGTTCGATTCCCGGCGGGGTCAGGGATTTTCAACTGCCTCGAGATAACTGGGTGTTTGTGTTGTCCTCATCATTTCCTTATCTTTCATGAAAGTGACGAGTTTGGACTGAGCAAAGGTTAGGAATTTGTACGGGTGCTGATAACTGCGCAGTTGTGCGCCCCAAAAACCAAACATCATCATCATCATCATCCTCAGCATCCAGCGCATAACAAGAGCGTGTATGCCCTGTCGGTACCAATCCTTGTCCTGGTGGCGGAGTCAGTGCTTCACTGTGTGAATCACCTCCTCACCGTCCTCAAAATATCTTCCACGAATGGCATCGCTTAATGGCCCAAACAAGTAGAAATCCGAGGGGGCTAGGTCAGAGCTGTAGGCCGTGGATGGTCTCCCCGATGGCTGCAAATCGAGGAGCTCCGCCGAACCGCCTTCTGACGACCTCACCCTCCGTCCCCAGCGACTATAACTGTACTTCTGTCGACAGCAGATGCTTCATAGACTTTGCACAAGCGTTTGTGAATATTCCCCATAGCTTATTTCTCAGCAGTGAGAAATTCAATGACGGCACTTTGCTTGTAACGGACATCACCTACAGACACCATTTTAAAACTGTCCTGTCGGAAGTGACGGAAGCTTGGCGCGCTTGCTCACGAGACTTCAAAGAATACATACGTAACGTTTCGCATTCGTAGCATTGTTTTCGACTGAGAAAAAAATGCGGTGCATTACTTTCTGGGCAGTCCTCGTATATGTACAATTTCCCAGAAGTTTTACAAAAGTGACAGGTCATGTAGAAGTAAAAACGAGTGGTTTTTCAGTCAGCGCAAAAATTGTCTTCCACTGCCGACCAGAATCTCTATAGGAAGGTTTTCAGGATTTATTGATAACTAGCATTACACAAGTAAAGAAAACCATTAAATGGCTCTGAGTACTATGAGACTTAACATCTGAGGTCATTAGTCACCTAGACTTAGAACTACTTAAACCTAACTAACGTATGGACATCACACACATCCATGCCCGAGGCAGGATTCGAGCCTGCGACCGTAGCAGCAGCGCGGTTCCAGACTGAAGCGCCTAGAACCGCTCGGCCACACGGCCGGCCAAAACAATTAAACACATTGTTGTATGAACAAAACTCACTAATTGCAAAAATCACTTTTCACTTATTGCAGTGATCACTAATAAAGTACATTATACTTTCTTGGTCTACACTACCAGCACGTGCCCACCCTTTACATTTAGCACATTGTACCCATCCTTCTTCAAACGATTCACGGCATATTACACATATTGTGCCGTGGCCCGTTGTTAGTGAGTCCCTGCCAAATTCGAGCTTCTTTTGACGCATCCTGTTTGTTGCATCACTATTTGAGCTATTTACATGACTGCTTCTATTAGATGCATCAGACGTTTCTTTATTGAGCGCATTGAGCGCTTAATCTGACTTCGAGTCTCCTCCTGGCTTCCTTTTCTCTGCTCTCTGTCTTTTATTCGATCACCTCAAGTGCTCCTCGGGACAGGAAAAGACTCAGCTGTCTGTCTTTCTGTCATTTTCCCCAATATTACTTCACTTATTGCCAATCTCATATTATCTTCAGTCCATTTTCCTTTCATTTTCCCTCTATTCTCAACCATTTCACTCTGGAAAGTGAAGAGACAGAGTTATTATTATTTTCCTCCTAACATTCTGACCCGTCAGTACTGAAGACAACGAGGTGGTCGGTACTGTGTCATTGGACTCGCATTCGGAAGGATGATGGTTCAAACCAGTGTCCGGCCATCGTGATTTAGGTTTTCCGTGATTTCCCTAAATCGCTTCAGGCCAATACCAAGATGTTTCCTTTGAAAGGGCACGCGGACTTCCTTCCCCATCCTTCCCTAATCCGATGGAACCGATGACCTCGCTGTTTGGTCTCTTCCCCGAATCAACCAACTGGACTGTGCAATGATGACGTAATAAAAACGATACCGGTTGCGTATTGTTTAATACACGATGCCTTGAAAGTGTTATCCTTAAACAATAGCTACGGTCGCAGATTCGAATCCTGCCTCGGGCATGGGTGTGTGTGATGTCCTTAGGTTAGTTAGGTTTAAGTAGTTCTAAGTTCTAGGGGACTTATGACCTAAGATGTTGAGTCCCATAGTGCTCAGAGCCATTTTTGAACTTAAAAAATACAGCTGAGACGAATGTAAAATATAATTCAATTACTCATCTCGTGAAAGTGTACCACAGTCTGAAGGTAATTTCTTGCGTGTTCCTCTCACACAAGCAACATAAAACACTCACATCTCACAAATAAACGAGAGCAGAACACAATGACCGACATATCTGGGTTGTGATCATGGCGTCTTTCAGCTCATTCCTAGTATGTGCTGCCACCAAATACTAGAAACGAGAGCTAGAGATGGCCGGTACTGTAAGACGGTCGGTCCTATAGGACTGTCCCCTACAGTATCTGATAAATAGTTTACGGTCAACGATCAGTGGTCGTTAATATGGGGTGTGTCCATTTATCATCTTCATGATGACTTCAACTGTGGTGGGATCCCTTTCAGTGAGGGGTCTGAGTAACTGTGGAGGAACAGAGCCTATTCTTCCTCAGAAGCAGAAACCAGAGAAAGTGGTGCTGTTGAACGCTAGTTTGAACGCTTTCCAATTCATACAAGAGGTGTTCCATTGGGTCCAGGTCCGGACTCTGGAAGGTCGGTACATTTCAGGAATGTTATTATCCATAAACCACTGCCTCACGGGTCATACTTTATGACAGGGTGCATTGTCATGTTGATGAAAACAACCATCGTCCCCTAACTGTTCTTCTGCTGCACGCAGTATGCAAACTGTAAAATGTGTTCGTGTCCTTACGAATTTAGAGTTTTCTTAAGCGCAGTAAGTGAATCACAACATAACCATGAGAAACACTTTCACATCTTAACATCACCTCCTCCCTACTTCACTGATGACACTACACACAATGGCAGTTATAGATCTCCAGGTATTAGCCAAAATCAAACCCTTCCATTGGACTGCTATGGGATACAGCGCGATTCATCAGCCCAAACCACTCGTTACCTGTCATTCACTCTACAGTGACGTCACTCTTTACGTCACTTCACGCGTCGCTTACAATTAACTACAGTAACGTGTAGCATATGAGGAGTTGCTAGGCTAATATATCCCATTCTTTCTAAATTCCTACGCTCAGTCATTGCGCTAGATGAACTGCTGGTACCTCTTTATCACTAATGAATGCATCATACTGCGGATTTCGTGCGGTTTTCACTATCACCGTCCTTAGTGGTCGACGGTCGCTGTCCATTAATACATAACGCCTACCTGGACTTGGTTTAGGTGTGGTTGTCCCTTCCCATTTCCACTTCACAGTCACATCACTAATATTCGGCTTTGACAGCTTTAGAAGGATTGAAATGTCAATTTGGATTCGTTATTCAGGCAATATCCAATGATCACTCCACGTTGTAAATCTCAGAACTCTACCGCATTGATCTCCTGTTACTGCTTCTCTGCTTAAATTCTTTCCGGTTAATTCGCCGCCTAATAATTGGTCTTAAATTTCATTCATGGCCCAAGGTGGTATCTGTGGACCATGCATATTGGAGCACCGACCACTTTGCTGTTGGCGTAAGACGACTTCTTTTGTCCCTCTGTTCAAAAAAAAAAAAAAAAAAAAAAAAAAAATGCATGAACAGCAACTTTTATCACCTTACGAAGCAACTGACTCTTAAAGAACCATGGTTTAGCGATACTAACATTATACCAGATTAATGTTACTGGGATTCTTTTTGATATATGTGAATATTTTATAAATTTTAAGGCGAATATTTTGAGAAAGAGTTTAACTGTTTGGAACAAAAATATCTATTTATTTCACCATTTTTGGAGCCTGTTAACTGCGCAGCCCTAGTATTTGGAGCGGTACGATCTCTTGACTGAGCAACGAGTGTGAGTGAAGCCAACGTTTGTAGAAGTGTTAGTTTTAAAGTTTTAGTTATCACCTCGGAAAGGTAGATGTAAATAATTCTGGTACCACCAGTACCACAACGCCACAGTACCATATACAGCACGCCGGCAGAGGAACTGAATCAACACGGCACAGCCCATTCATAAAGTGATTCACTATGTGATCAAAAGTATCCGGACACCTGGCTGAAAATGACTTACAAGTTAGTGGCGCCCTCCATCGGTAATGCTGGAGTTCAATGTGGTGTTTGCCTCCATTAACCTTGATGACAGCTTCCACTCTCTCAGGCATACGTTCAATCTAGTGCTGTAAGGTTGTTTGGGGAACGGCAGCCCATTCTTCACGTAGTGCTGCGCTGAGAAGAGGTATCGATGTCGGTCGGTGAGGCCTGGCGCAAAGTCGGAGTTCGAAAACATCCCGGTGGTCTTCTATAGGATTCAGGTCAGGAGTCTGTGCAGGCCAGTCCATTACATGGATGTTATTCTCGTGTAACCACTCCGCCACATGCTGTGCATTATGAACAGGTGCTCGATCGTGTTGAATGATGCAATCACCATCCTCGAATTGCTCTTCAACAGTGGGAAGCACGAAGGTGTTTAAAACATCAGTTTAGGTCTATGCTGTGATAATGCAAAACAACAAGGGCTGCAAGCACTCTTCATGAAAAACATGACCATACCATGACACCATCACCTCCGAATATTGCTGTTGGCACTACACACGCTGGCAGATGGCGTCGACCGGCTATTCGCCATACCCACACCCTGCCATCGCATCGCCACATTGTGTTCCATGAGTCGTCACCCCACACAACGTTTTTTCACTGTTCAGTCGCCCAATGTTTACGCTCCTTACACCAAGCAACGTGTCGTTTGGCATTTACCGGCGTGGTGTGTGACTTACGAGCAGCTGCTCGACCGCGAAATTCAAGTTTTCTCACCTGCCGCCTGTCATAACACTTGCAGTGGATCCTAATACAGTTTGGAATTCATGTCTGATGGTCTGGATAGATGTCTGCCTATTACACATTACGACCCTCTTCAACTGTTGGCGATCTCTGTCAGTCAACAGACGAGGCCGGCCTGTACGCTTTTGCGCGGTATGTGGCCCTTCACGTTTCCACTTCATCATCACATCGGAAACAGTGGACCTAGAGATGTTTAGGAGTGTGGAAATCTCGCGTACAGACGTATGTCGCAAGTGACACCCAATCGCCTGATCACGTTCGACATCCGTGAGTTCTGCAGAGAGCCCCATTCTGCTCTCTCAGGATGTCTAATGAGTACTGAGGTCGCTGAAATGGAGCACCTGGCAGCAGGCGTCAGCACAATGCACCTAATATGATCACATAGTGTATGTCGTACGGTACTATGGTTTCAGTAACAACGGGAATATTGTCTTCAAACGTCTGGATTGGTCTCACACAGTGGAACATTTTCACTGCTGCCGGAAATAAATTACCGCCCCATACTCCACTACATAAAAGGGCCCTGCCATTTTGTCTAGGGCGGTGCTATGGCACTGTGACGCGACGATTTATGTATTTACCACTTCTGCAGACTTGTACCAGCAGAGAAACAAAAGTTAATATCGAAACGATGTTTTTGAGCAGGTTCTTATTAAAATTTTATTAATATCCCTTGGAGTATGTGTATATGTGTCATCACAAACAATACCTTAGGCTAACGATAAGCTGCTTCAACAGGTAGGGCACTTCTCACACAAAGGAGTCCAATTAGGTTAACTGCTGTAGTCAGAGAGAAACACTACACGTATAAACCCCTGTAAATTTATTGCACAGAATAGCAGCGCACGGCACTTTATGTATCGTCTGGTGTATTTCTGGATAGGATTTCTCTCTTCCTGGGGCGTGCTCGATATACAGCTGCGATACATATTCATGCGAATAGATAAGATCAGGATCAGCATACGAACGCGTAGACAGCACACGCTCTTTGCTCGTTAGCCATATCTGAGCGTTTGGCGCTTTCTACTGTGCGTTGTGGGATTTCACGACACTTCCTCCTAATTGAACCTATGCTACAGCGAGATTTTACGAAAACGTGTTCCAGCAATATAATTTACATTCCAGTAATCTCACAGAAATTTGTAAAAAACGTTCATTCACTGACACTCGCTACTCGCAACATATCTGGTTTGTAATACCACTTAAATTCTCAGGAAGCTTCTTCAGTCATATCACCCACCAACACCATTTTATAACTAATTCACTCTGCAGTTCAGTATTTTCTATAAATGTAAAAAAGAGTGAGAACAACGTCTACTCATTTACATCCACTGCCGTAGTCCCATTTTCAGCATTTGCTATAGCTATAAAATTAGTCAGCTGATTTCACCGTAATAGCGTAAGTGAATCATGGTACGGGGTTTCCAGAATATTGTGGTAATACGCAACTGAGTGTATGCGTTGCTGACCCGTACGTCTGCCAACAGGCAGAAAGCTTCTTATTTGAAGGTACACAAGTTTTCCAGAATTCTCCGTAAGAAGATCAAGTAATTCGATGTGCACTTGCACACAATCCCCATCAAAATAAAGCCTAAACCAACACGTGTAGTAGGTAATTATCCGAAAAAAATGACAGTAATATAATTTAAAAACTTAGTGATGGACTATATACAACATATGCACTATTTTCATTTTTGAAACTTCCTGGAAGATCAAAACTGTATGGCGGACCGAGACTCGAACTCGGGACCTTTGCCTTTCGCGGGCAAGTGCTCTACCAACTGAGCTACCCTAGCACGACCCACGCCCAGTCCTCACAGCTTTATTTCTACCAGTACCTCGTCTCCTAGAACACTTGCCCGTGAAAGGCAAAGGTCCGAGTTCGAGTCTCGGTCCGGCCAGGAAGTTTCATATCAGCGCACACTCCGCTGCAGAGTGAAAATCTCATTCTATTTTCATTTTTATTTTTTTTTTCCACATCGGCACTCGACACTGTACACTACTGTCTGTAAAAAGTAAAACACTCAGAAGCAATTGCCTGCAGCATGCCACGATAAGGGGACGTGTAAACCAGCGGATGTGTAATAAATGATTTAAATGACAGAGAGGTGGAATGCACTTTGGCCCAACAGCTTCCTCCTTTGTGTGACCGGATACCTCAGTGTTACTCAACGCTCAGTAGCTGCGGAGTCGTCATACGAAGAAGAAACGCGTAATCTAGTGCCACTGTGCTTTGCCGACATCAGAGGATGGGCTATCGGCATGCGAGTGCATTCGAACAGGACCGAATGATTGATCGCCGGGAGGCATGTCTGTCGTTCCGTAACATTGCGGCTCGTACAGGGCACGCTGCCTCAACAGTGAGCCTTGTGTGGAACCAATGAGGAGAAGAGGGCCATACGCAGCGCCGGCAGGGTACTGGAAGACCCATTGTGACCACACTGCAAGATGAAAGCCATCCTGCCCGTTTAGCCGTAACAGACAGAACAACTTCGCTCACTGTGTTGGCGCGACGTTGGAGCACTGCAGCAAGTGTGAACATGTCTGCGTCGACGGATCGACGCCATCTTCTGCGGGCTGACCAGAACCCACCAAAGCCTCAGACTGCAATGGGCACGTGAGCGCCGACGCTGGCGTGCTGAGTCACAAAATGTAGTGTTTTCGGACGAGTCCCGCTCAAACTTGTCCTACATTGATGGCGGCATACGTAATGACACCGTCGTTATCAACGCAATCGGACAGACTATACGCCAAATGTGATGTTTAGGGCGCCATTGCCTGTTACATGCAGTCTCGCCTCTTACGTCTTGAGGGCAGTCTGAACAGCTACCGCTACGTCATGGAGATGAGGCATTGAAGCTTCTGCAGACCGTTATACATGCCATATTTCAGGAGGACAATGCTCGCCACATGTGGCGAGGAATGTGCAAGCCTTCTTTGAAGAACGATGGGCACCACATGTCGCCCACTGAACATATCTGGCATATGGTAGGTTGGAAACTGCCTCCTGCAGCCACAGTTGATGCTTTGTGTACGCGCCTACAAACGGCTTGGCGGAGTATTCCTCAGTAGTGTATTAAGGCGCTCTTTGATTCCATCGCACGATATCTAGCGGCTCTTACTGCAGCACGTGGGGGCGCTACTCCGTACCGAATTTCCACAATCACAGTGCATGTACAGGTGTGTAATGCTAATCATTTTAATCATTTGCCGGGAGTGTCATGTCCCTAATTTGTCGAAAAAATTTATTGTGGTCACATGCGTCGGTCATTGTGTTTCACTTTTTCTAAACAGTAGAGTATAATTAGCTCATATCTCCACACAAACACGTTCGTTTTTCACGAGTTAATGTGTGTGATAGAAATTAATTTTTTATCTACTGAGGCACTTTGTTTTAGTTGGACCACTTTTTTCGCTTTGTGATAGATGGCGCTGTAATAGTCAGAAACATATGGCTCACAATTTTAGACGAAAAGTTGGTAACAGGTAGGTCTTTTAAATTAAAATACAGAACGTAGGTACGTTTAAACATTTTTTTTCGGTTGTTCCAGTGTGATACATGTACCTTTGCGAACTTATCATTTCTGAGAACGCATGCTGTTACAGCGTGATTACCTGTAAGTACCACATTAATGCAATAAATACTCAAAATGATCCATCAACCTCAATGCATTTGGCAATAGGTGTAACGACATTCCTCTCAACAGCGAGTAGTTCGCCTTCCGTAATGTTCGCACATGCATTGACAATGCGTTGACGAATGTTGTCAGGCGTTGTTGGTGGATCACGATAGCAAATATCCTTCAACTTTCCCCACAGAAAGAAATCCGGGACCGTCAGATCCGGTGAACGTGCGGGCCATGGTACGGTGATTCGACGACCAATCCACCTGTCATGAAATATGCTTATCAATACCGCTTCAAATGCACGCGAGCTATATTCCGGACATCCACCATGTTGGCAGTACATCGGCATTCTGTCATGCAGAGGAACTTCTTGTAGTAACATCGGTAGAACATTACGTAGGAAATCAGCATACATTGCGCCATTTAGATTGCCATCGATAAAATGGGGGCCAATTACCATTTCTCCCATAATGCCGCCCCATACATTAACCCGCCAAGGTTGCTGATGTTCCACTTGTCGCAGCCATCGTGGATTTTCCGTTGCCCAATAGTGCCTATTATGCCGGTTTACGTTAGCGCTGTTGAGAATGACGCGTCGTCGCTAAATAGAACGCGTGCAAAAGATCTATTATCGTCCCATAATTTCTCTTGTGCCCAGTGGCAGAACTGTACACGACGTTCAAAGTCGTCGCCATGCAATTCCTGGTTAATAGAAATATGCTACGGGTGCAATCGATGTTGATGAAGCATTCTCAACGCGGACGTTTTTGAGATTCCCGATTCTCGCGCAATTTGTCTGCTACTGATGTGCGGATTAGCCGCGACAGCAGCTAAGAAACCTACTTGGGCATCATCATTTGTTGCTGATCGTGGTTGACGTTTCACATGTGGCTGAACACTTCCTGTTTCCTTAAATAACGTAACTATCCGGCGAACGGTCCGGGCCCTTGGATGATGTCGTCCAGGATACCGAGCAGCATACATGGCACACGCCCGTTGGGCATTTTCAACACAATAGCCATACATCAACAGGATATCGACCTTTTCCACAATTGGTAAACCGTCCATTTTAACACTGGTAATGTATCACTAAGCAAATATAGTCCGAACTGGCGGAATGTTACGTGATATCATGTACTTATACGTTTGTGACTATTACAGCGCCATCTATCACAAAGCGAAAAAAGTTGTCCAACTAAAACATTCATATTTATTTACGTATTACACGAATATGTAATAAAAATGGGGGTTCCTATTTTAAAAAATGCAGTTGATATCCGTTTAACCTAAGGCAGCGCCATCTAGCGGTCCAACCATAGTGCTATATATATATATATATATATATATATATATATATATATATATATATATATATATATATATATATATATATATATATATGTATCGTGCAACTTATAGTGTAAAAGACTACGTTATACTCGATCGAAAGATTCTTCTTGAAAATTGCTCTCAGGTTGGGTCAAGATATCCAAAGTAGAGCGGAGCATTTCTTCACTTGTTAGAACGCGCAATAGCATTATCGAGATTTTCATCAAACTCCAGTGAAAGACGCTACATTCATTAAAGGTTTACAATTAAATTCCATGGCGAACGTTCCAAGAACAGCCAGGTACCGTATTATTTCCTCCCAGATACATCTCGTAAAGAGATCATTACGGAAAGTTCACAGAAATTAAGAGCCAATACAAAGTCTTACTGAAAGTCAGTCTTTCCAGGCACCATTCGAAAATGGAGCAGGAAAGGGATTGGGGGAGGGGGGGGGATGACATTGCTATCTTAAATACACCCTGCCAACAACGAAGGTGACTGGCGGAGTACAGGTGTAAATAACCTTCTTCCTGAATACGAATTCATCGTGGCTCTTTAGGCTGCTTTTACAGATAGTAGTCAACGAGATAATATTGGAAAGCGGCAGTGCGCCAAAGAAAAATACGTAACTGGATCCTCAGCAAACTGAGAACCACTTCGCAGACTGAATGCCGAGAGCTTCTTTCGATGGACGGAAACGTGAGATGGTACTCAAAGAAAGAGGCAAGAAGACTGGGGAAAATTTTTTCATGTTTGAAGTTCTCGTGTTGTCTATAAAGGAAGTATCAACATACCAGATGGAACATTTGTGAGAGAGCTTTTCCTGTGAAGTGTGCACGCCAGTAGTGATGACATGTAGCACCAGCTGACGAGGGTGGATACGAAATCCTTCCGAGGAAGAGTATGGCACGAACAGCCGGTGTTGGAGTCTGACTGGAAAGCTTTTGTTTCTTGTGCAACATTATAATTCTGAACTCGTGGTGTCTGGAAGTTCTGTAAAATGTGTGTGGAGAATGACAGAGCTCCTCTGTTTACATTTCAGTCGTTTCCGCTGACCTGATCTGGATTGATCACCTTCCGGGATTTATTTTGAGATCGTCATGTTTCGAATGGTTTTATGTCGCCTTTCATCTTTCCCATGCTATTTATGACGATGAGTAATAAGCTTGGTGATTATGACGATGATTGTTACTTTACTGGAGTACACGTTCTTCGACAGCGGTTCCTGCGACAGCGGAATGCTCACCAGTCGCCTATAATCCGAAGGAAAACCAATGGCTGTTTTTCGCCCCAGGAAACACGATGGCGAAAAGTTCAAACAGATCCGGTGAGCGGAGTGAAATGCAGAGTGGCACATTGTCTGATGCAGTGCAATAGTAGGACTGCCTGGGAAAGGGAAGAATGCGGGAGTCATGCGCTCTAGGTTGAAATTGCGGGGAGGTTCTCACCCTACATGCCCACTGTGTGCATCACCATAGATGTAGATGGACTAAATAGTTGTGCAGTCATCGACTGTGCGGCTGGTCCCGGCAGAGGTTCGAGTCCGTCATCGGGCATGGGGTGTGTGTTTGTCCTTAGGATAAGATAGGTTAAGTAGTGTGTAATCTTAGGGACTGATGACCTTAGCAGTTAAGTCCCATACGATTTCACACACATTTGAACAACTAAATAGTTGGACTAAATAGATGTACTAAATAGTTCATGATAATAACAACATGTCGTCATAAAATGCAGGATACGTTTGACAGCTATGTCATTAGTCCCAAGAATGAGATGTAAGGAGCCATCTAACACCAGTTCCTCCGTCATGTTGACCAAAACGGCCTCTTAAACAGGTTCGTGCATGCCATTTTCACGGGAGCACCACACTGACATCGGGATTGATCTTCTAGTTTTAGGATTCTATTATTGGTGCACCTGGTGAGCCCAATGTGTAGTCTACATAGCACAACAGATTTTTTTCTGAGAGCATCTTTGTAAAATTGTCAATGAAACTGTGCTTTCCTTAATCAGTCTTAATAATTTGCTGGTTGCAGACTGCCATTCCTCTTACTATACTTTTAAAATTGTCAATGAAACTGTGCTATCCTTAATCAGTCTTAATTATTTGTTCGTTGCAGACTGCCATTCCTCTTACTCTACTTCTAAAATAAGATGATTTATCTGAATGAGTACAGCGTTAGCAAGTATTCGAACGCCTAACTGATATTTTGTCGGAGCATTCTTGGTATTTTGATCAACCAGATCACGTGGATTGGATTCCTATAAACGTGACGTAGATTCTACCATCACGTAGCTCTATTAACCACCCCTGGTTGTTAGATACCAATAAGTTAGGTTGTGTAACAATTGCCGGTGGTTTGTAGGCATCTCGTTGGATTACAGCACAAAAGGATTGGAGTTCCTGGATGGGGGACGACAGTTATGCGCTAAATACCATACACACATTCAGTGTAGACCTCTGTTCAGACTCACCAGTGCAAACGAAAATGAAGCCAACATGGTTGTTGAGTCCGGAGCTGTCAATGTAGACACTTTGGGAGAGCTATTCAAAACAAGAGCGCAACAGACATCTGGAGATCGCTGCATTAGTATTCTCCTTTGACCCTCAGTACAGGTCTAGATGATTGATCGCAGATTATACCCATGAAGGGATCTGAGGGAACAGATTTGTGTGCAAGCGTTTCACTAGTTTTTATTTATCAACTAAACATTTTCTCATGGCTACATATTGAACACAACTACTCTCCTTCTTTGCCTCATTTTCCACCTCTATCTGTTTATCTCCTCCTTCCCACTCTCTGTGCTGTTCACCTCTTCTTGCTCCGCTCTTTATCCCTTTCCTCTGCCCCCTCTCTCTGATCATATCTTTCTCCTCACCCACCTACCATATCTTCCATGCATCTCCCTCTTCTCCCTTCCCTCACTCCATATCCTCTTCCCCCTCACTCTACTCATCCCCTCCTCAATCCATCTCAACTGATCCCCAACCATACTCATCAGCACATATAGCCCATCTAATACAGTTCTTTAAAGCAGGCTGATACTACTCCATAATAACACACCTGTAATGTGGAACAGCCTATATGTTGGGGCCTGGAAATTAGCTTTCATCTCCTGACATGTAGGTTGACCTGCAAAGCAGGTTTATTGGGCAGGCTAATAGTGTTCTCATGTTATCTTCTTGTCATGCAGGGTAGCCTATATTCCAGGGGCCAGAAAGAAACACATTCATGACCATATCTCTGCTCCTACTGGAGCTATGAGGTTATATATCTCGTGGTGCTGATATCCCTGTGCCTGCTGTTTCTGAGCCAAATTTGGTCGAAATTTATCCACGGATTTGGGAGGAGATCATGGACAGTCATACAAGGACTCTTCTTTATTTATATAACAGATACAATCTCTCTACAGGTGCAACTGTTCCACAAAGATACAGTGAAGCTCCACTCTTAAAATTCATGAGGGAGCCTTAAGACAGAGTTGTCAGTCTTCCATAGTGTGTTGTTATTGTTGTTGTTGGTAGTGGTGGTGGTGCTAATGGTAATGGTTGTGGTGATGCAGTGAGCAAGGTTTTTTTTTTTTTTTTAATCTTATGGGACTTAACTGCTAAGGTCATCAGTCCCTAAGCCTACACACTACTTAACCTAAATTATCCTAAGGACAAACACACACACCCATGCCCGAGGGAGGACTCTAACCTCCGCCGGGACCAGCCGCACAGTCCATGACTGCAGCGCCTCAGACCGCTCGGCTAATACCGCGCGGCGAGCAAGTTTCTACATCACTGATTATGCATTTGAAGGTGTTTGTTGTAGTCTACCCTTCCCATCCCTCCATATTTTTTGCCATCAGACGGACACATCCATTATCAAATTAACTGTTCCCTGATGTCTCAAGATCTTTTAGCCAAATTGAGTCATAAACGTTTTTTCCCTGTACTACAATTCAGTACCTCTTCATAATGACTCGATGTATTCTTCTAATCTTCAGTATTCTTGTGTAAGATCACATAAAACTGCTTCTTGTTTGTACTTTTTCTTCCTATAGCCAATCTGTGTTTGATATACCCTTTACTGCCGCCATCGCCGGTTGCTTTACTGATCAAATAACAAAACTCGTCTGCATCTTCCAGTGCCTCAGTTCTTATCTAATTCCCTCAGGAATTATTACACTTCACTGCTTTACCCTTGTTTTTCTTCTACAAATGTTCAATTTCAAACACTTTTCAAGAGATAATTTATTCTGTTCAACTGATCTTTCTAGTCCTTTGCCGTCTCTGACAGTATTAAAATGTCACCTGCTAACCTTGAAGTTTTTATATCTTCACCTTCAATTTCAATTCCTTTTCTGAATTTCCCCTTAATTTCCTTTACTGCTTGCTTTGCGTACAGAGTAAATAACATGGACGACAAGCTACAACGGTGTCTCATTCCCATCACAACAAGAGGCTTAGTTGCAGCTCCTTCGACACTTATTCTGTAGTCTGGTTTCTTTAGAAGTTGAAGATAACTTTTCAACCATTGTATTTTATGTCTGTAACAACAAAATTCTAAAGAGGGCATT
This sequence comes from Schistocerca piceifrons, assembly GCF_021461385.2. Taxonomy (NCBI): domain Eukaryota; kingdom Metazoa; phylum Arthropoda; class Insecta; order Orthoptera; family Acrididae; genus Schistocerca; species Schistocerca piceifrons. The sequence continues at coordinate 215,999,046 of NC_060143.1, read as the reverse complement.
CCACACATGTATATAGATACAGTCTACATCTATATACAAATTCCCAAAGCCTCCATACAGTGCATGGTGCACGGTACCTAGTCCCACAGTTATTCCCTTTCTTATCCCACTCGCCAATGTAGCGACAGAGAAACGTCCTATTGCATGCTTCTGTAAGAGCTCTAATTTCTCTTATCTTCTCTTCGAGGTTCTTACGAGATATGTGAGTTCTTCAGTAAGCCGCTAATGCAATTTTCTTAAATTTTCTCAGTAGTATTTCACGAAGAGATCGCCATCTTCCCTTCAGGAATTCTCACAAGAGTTCATGAAGCATATTCGAAATACTCGCATGACGACCGAACCTACTACAAACAGATGTCGAAGTACGCCTCTGATGTATTTCGATGTCTCCCTTTAATCCGACCAGATAGGGGTCAAAAACACGCGAACAGTGCTCAATATTTGGTCGCACTAGTGTTCTGTATGCAGTCTCCTATATAGATGAGCGGCGCTTTACTAAAATTCCACTATCAAACTGAAGTCGACAATTCGCCTCCCATACTACTGACCCCTCGAACTCGTTCCATCTGATGTCGCTTTGCAACGTTACGTCTACATATTTAATCGACTTGACTGTCTCATGCAGCCACCACTAACACTACATTATACCATGATAGGATTGTTTTTCCCAGTCATCTGCGTTCTTTACATTTATAAAAGCTGCCATTCATCACACTAAACAGAAATTCTGTATAAGTTATTCTCTGTAAGTCTACATCCACCCAACGACGATATCTTCGCGAATAGTACAGCGTTACCAGCAAAAGGTGGTAGACTGCTGTACATCCTATCCGTCAGGTCACTTACGTATACAGAGAATACCAAAGGTGATATCACACTTCCCCGGGTTACTGCTGAGGACCTTTGTCTCTGATCCCGTCAGAACAACGTATTCCTATTACTAAAGAAGTCTTCGAGTCTCTCACATATCTGGGAACCATTTTCGTACGATGGCTAACGTTCCGCAGAGGGGCACCGTGTCAACCGCTCTCTGGAAATCTAGGAGTATGAAATCTGCCTGTTTGTCTCTCATGCATGCTCCACAGGATATAGTGCGAAAAAAGGGCAGCTGAGCTGCGCGGGAGTGATGATTTCTGAATACGTGCTGATTTGTGGACAGAAGCAAATACGGTGGTTATTCGACAGACAGTTGCCCGACGTTTAGTAATAAAATATGAAGTACATTTTTTTTGTTTTAATCTGAAGGTCTCCCTTGGAGAAAGTTCTATATCACAATTTCATAATTTTTCATGAAGTGGAAGTAATTGTTATTTTTCTTTGGTATTATTTATTTGTAGGTTTTGTTGTTTTCCTTTGGTACTATTTACATGTACTTTTTATTATTTGTGATCAAGTGATACAGTACGTATGTGTTACACAATAGTAACTTTTATTAAGCATATTTTATAATATTTAGAGAGTTATCTTAATTTCTATGTAGCTTTTAATGTAAGAATGGATATTCTGTAAAAGAGAAATGTGGAATAAAGTTGTATCTTACAACGGCAAAAATAATGGGAAGTACTGAGAGAATATATTATCTGACATACTGCAATAACATACTGAAACTAGAAGAAGGGATCGGTTGGAAGGACACGTTCTGAGACATCGAGGAATCACCAATTTAGTATTGGAGGGCAGCGTGGAGGGTAAAAATCGTAGAGGGAGACCAAGAGATGAATACATTAAGCAGATTCAGAAGGATGTAGGTTGCAGTAGGTACTGGGAGATGAAGAAGCTTGCACAGGGTAGAGTAGCATGGAGAGCTGCATCAAACCAGTGTCTGGACTGAAGACCACAACAACAACAAATAAAATAATACGATGTGCTTATATAAACAGCCCTAAAAAGCGCTAGTTCTATACAGGAAAAGAAACCATCAAAAATAAAAAATTAAACAAAGGAAAAATAAACTGAACTGTTCACTAAGAAGGTAAGTTCACATAAAATTCTCTGTACTCTACGTCAAGGTATTGACACATATCCAGAAAGCCCCTCATTTTCTTTGTCGATAAGGGATTTAGGACTGGCGGATGTCATCGAGAAAGTTCGAAGTAGGACAGCTTGTTTTGTATTATCACGAAGGAGGGGAGAGAGTGTCACGTATAAGATGCGCGAGTTGGGTTCAAATGGTTCTAAGCACTATGGGACTTAACATCTGAGGTCATCGGTCCCCTAGACGCAGAACTGCTTAAATCTAACTAACCTACGGACATCACTCACATCCATTCCCGAGGCAGGATTCGAACCTGCGACCGTAGCAGCCGCGTGGTTCCGGACTGAAGCGTCTAGAACCGCCCGCCACAGCGGCCGGCACGGGAGTTGGAGTAGCAGTCATTAGAACTGTGGCGTTTTTTATTGCGGAGAGATCTTTTTACGATATTTCTGTCTCCAATGTTCTCTTCTGAGTGCGAAAATATTTTATTGTCACTCATCTGCATACCGAGAAGTAATCATTCTAATAAAATAAGACACATCTGAGCTCTCACGGGGAGATTTAAGTGTTCGATTTCCCTGCGCACTGTTAGAGAGCGGGAGGGTGCAGGAATAGTGTAAAACTAGTTGGATGAACCCTCTGCCAAGCACATCAGTATGAACTAAAAGATTGATGTAGATGCGGATGCATGAAGCCTGTTAACAGGTACAGCGATGTTAACTTGAGGTTGACTTCTTATCTTATTTCTAACAGAGAATGACGTGCCCAAGGGTGAATCACATTATGACTGAGACGCCGATAAACTGAATTTGTATCATCTGCATTGATATTCAACCATATAATAGAGATTTTCAAGTTTGGCTCACATTTCCTAATTCATTCAAGAACAGTGACAGGTAGTTATACAAAACTGTCGCCCCGTTGTTGTTTTGCCCAAACCAACGGCAGACCAGACAAATTGACATACAACGTTCTTGCACATACCAAGTTTGATGCACTTCTTTCAGGCACGTCTTTGTCATCTGTAAAAGTGTAAGTTTTTACACAATTCCTCCTACTTTTCATGACATTCGGATTCCAGTTTTATTTATCTGATGTCTTAACAGATATCCTATCATCCTGATTCTTCTTCTAGCCAGTGTTTTCCTTATACTGCTTCCCTCACCGATTCTGCGGAGAACCTCATCATTCCTTAACTCATCAGTCGACCTAATTTTCGACATTCTTCTGTAGCATCACATCTCAAGGGCTTCGATTCTCTTCTGATTTTCTCACAGTAGATATCTCACTACCATACAACACTGTGCTCCAAACGTACACATTGTTAGAAATTTCTTCCTGCATTGATCACTGTGTTTGGTATTTGCAGACTTCTCTCTGCCAAGAATGCCCTTTTCACCAGTTCTACTGTTCTTTTTATGTCCTCCTTGCTCGGTTCGTCATGGGCTACTTTGCTGCCTAGGTAGAAGCATACTTTAACTTCATCTACTTCGTGATCACTAATCCTGACTTTAACTTTTACGCTGTTCTTATTTATGCTACTTCTCGTTACTTTCATCTTCCTTCGATTTACTCTCAGTCGATATTCTGTATTCATTCGACTGTTCATTCCATTCAACAGGTCCTGTACTCCTTATTCGCTTTCACTGAGAACAGAAATGTCGTCAGTGAATCTAATGACTGATATTCTTTTACCTTGAATTGTAATACAATTACTAAAACTTTCTTTAATTTCGTGATTACTTCTTCGACGTATAAGTTGAACAGAAGGGGCGAAAGACTACATCCATTTTAATCCAAGCACTTCGTTCTTGGACTTCCACTCCTATTCTTCCCTCTTGGTACTTGAACGTATTGTATTTCGTCCGTCTTTCCCAATACCTTACCCTATTTTCCTCAGAATTTCGAACATCTTACATTATTTTACAGTGTCGAGTGTTTTTTCCAGGTTGACAAAGCCTGTGAAAGTGTTTGATTTTTTCTCAGTCTTGCTTCCATTATCAACCATAACATCAGAAATGCCTCTCTGTTGCCTTTACCTCTCATAAAGCGAAACTGATCGTCATCTAACACATCGTTAATTTTCTTTTCCATTATTCTGTATATTATTCTCGTCAGAAATTTGTATGCATGATCTGTTAAGCTGATTGTGCGATAATTCTCGAACTTTCCGACGCTTGAATCTTGGTAACTGTGTGGATGATGTTTTCCAAAAGTCTGATGTAACACTGTCAGTTTCATACACTCTACGCACCAGCCTGAATAGTCGTTTTTTGCCACTTCTCCCTATAATTTTAGGATTTACGATGAATATTATCAATCCTTTCTGCCTTAATTGGTCTTTAGTCTTCCAAAACTCTCCTAAATTTGATTGAAAAACTGGTTCCCGTATTTCTTCCCTGTCGACTCCTGTTTCTTCTTCTACCACGTTATTTAACAGTACAATATCCTTCTACATGTACATCTACATTTATACTCCGCAAGCCACCCAACGGTGTGTGGCGGAGGGCACTTTACGTGCCACTGTCATTACCTCCCTTTCCTGTTCCAGTCGCGTATGGTTCGCGGGAAGAACGACTGCCGGAAAGCCTCCGTGCGCGCTCGAATCTCTCTAATTTTACACTCGTGATCTCCTCAGGAGGTATAAGTAGGGGGAAGCAATATATTCGATACCTCATTCAGAAACGCACCCTCTCGAAACCTGGACAGCAAGCTACACCACGATGCTGAGCGCCTCTCTTGCAGAGTCTGCCACTTGAGTTTGCTAACGCTATCACGCTTACCAAATAACTCTGTGACGAAACGCGCCGCTCTTCTTTGGATCTTCTCTATCTCCTCTGTCAACCCGACCTGGTAGGATCCCACACTGATCAGCAATACTCAAGTATAGGTCGAACGAGTGTTTTGTAAGCCACCTCCCTTGTTGGTGGACTACATTTTCTAAAGGCTCTCCCAATGAATCTTAACCTGGCACCCGCCTTACCAACAATTAATTTTATCTGATCATTCCACTTCAAATCGTTCCGTACGCATACTCCCAGATATTTTACAGATGTAACTGCTACCAGTGTTTGTTCCGCTATCATATAATCATACAATAAAGGATCCTTCTTTCTATGTATTCGTAATACATTACATTTGTCTATGTTAAGTGTCAGTTGCCACTCCCTGCACCAATTGCCTATCCGCTGCAGATCTTCCTGCATTTCGCTGCAATTTTCTAATGCTGCAACTTCGGAGTGAAACTTACACCATCAGCCATATCCGCTATTTTCACTTATATACAAAGTGCATCAGAGGTAGTCAGTTTAACAACTACAAGTAGCTCAAATTTTAAACAGAAAAAGACACATCCATCGCTACTGTAGCACGTCTAATGTGATGTACCTCTTTATCACAGTGAAAACTCAATATTGCCAAAAATGTGTTGACACCCTTCTTTGAGGGAGATCTCCAAGTCGCGAAACTGATATGTTCCGCTACTGAAATCAATGAATCGTGTTAAGCAGAAAGGTAAAAGAATTTTGTGGAAAGCCTTTACGGTAGCGCGGTGGCGGCGGCACATCTCCTATTGCGATACGGGGCTTGCCGCCTTATCGCCGTATCGGCGCTGACGAAGCCGTGGTCGGACCTTCCAGCTTCCTGTATTCCCCGCGGACGCAAGTTGGGGCGGCGTGTCGGCGGCGGCCTCTTACAGCCTCCGATAACCAGTTTTGCGACGCAGATTCCCCTCAGGCTCGGCGGAAGCGGGGGCTAGCCAGGGAATTGCTAATAACGCCAGCGCCCCTGACCAGTGGCCGGGGGATCGCCGCACGCATGCGCACAACCGATCTGAAAGTGTCGACAGCGCCGCTCTCAGGCACGGAATATTCTGCCAACAGGGGAAGGGCTTCCTACAGCCGCGCAGACTATAGTTGTAAACGAAATGCAGAGGCAGTCTTCACGATGTGCTGCAAGAGAGTCAGACAGCAAAATTATGGATAAACGTTTGGTCGATGACAGAGCAAACAGAGAACACGAACGATTCATCACATAGATTCTGCAGCAACACGAGACTGTTCGCTGAAGATGCCGTTGTCTACAGCAGACAACGTGGACGTGGAACACAAATGTTTTGTACCACAGATGGTGCTGCACCAGTATAATATACTCCGATTACAATTACTTGATAATTGATGTCTGTCACCTGTCACTACAGTGTTGTCACAACGGCTTCTAGCTAACGTCCAGTTGTAGGTTGTAAGGTGGCTACAATTTCGCACATTACAAGCACTCATCTACATACTTTGCCATGATTTCCAACCGGAATTAGGTACCATCTGATAGGTTGTACATCGTATACAGGGTGTTACAAAAAGGTACGACCAAACTTTCAGGAAACATTCCTCACACACAAATAAAGAAAAGATGTTATGTGGACATGTGTCCGGAAACACTTAATTTCCATGTTAAGGCTCATTTTACTTTCGTCAGTATGTGATCAAATTGTAAATGTTCACAATCCACATGTGTGGGCAGACGAGAATCCGCACGCAATTGTGCAGTCACGTCATCAACACAGATTTTCTGTGAACGTTTGGGCAGGCACTGTTGGTGATGTCTTGATCGGGTCCCATGTTCTTCCACCTACGCTCAATGGAGCACGTTATCATGATTTCTTACGGGATACTCTACCTGTGCTGCTAGAACATGTGCCTTTACAAGTACGACACATGTGGTTCATGCACGATGGAGCTCCTGCACATTTCAGTCGAAGTGTTCGTACGCTTCTCAACAACAGATTCGGTGACCGATGGATTGGTAGAGGCGGACCAATTCCATGGCCTCCAGCTCTCCTGACCTCAACCCTATTGACTTTCATTTATGGGGGCATTTGAAAGCTCTTGTCTACGCAACCCCGGTACCAAATGTAGAGACTCTTCGTGCTCGTATTGTGGACGGCTGTGATACAATACGCCATTCTCCAGGGCTGCATCAGCGCATCAGGCATTCCATGCGACGGAGGGTGGACGCATGTATCCTAGCTAACGGAGGACATTTTGAACATTTCCTGTAACAAAAGAGTTTGAAGTCACGCTGGTACGTTCTGTTGCTGTGTGTTTCCATTCCATGATTAATTTGATTTGAAGAGAAGTAATAAAATGAGCTCTAATATGGAAAGTAAGCGTTTCCGGACACATGTCCACATAACATATTTTCTTTCTTTGTGTGTGAGGAATGTTTCCTGAAAGTTTGGCCGAACCTTTTTGTAACACCCTGTATATGAATATTTAAAGGAGACTGACATTGTCACGTACACCTTGTAAATAGTTGTTCACACTTATCACATGAAAAGTGACGGAGTGTCTTTATAATCAAAATGGCGTAATGAATGATTGCCTATATTAGTGGACGTTGGAAAGCCAGTGGAAATGAAACGGCAGGCGTAATTATGCCCTGGGTGGTAAAGCCAGCACAGGTGTGTTGGTTGCGCTTAACACAGTAAGTAGCCAAGACGGACGGTTGGGGCACCTGAGCGCTGAAGCACGATACAGTGGCCGCCGGCTGGTGTGGTAGCAGGGTGGAAGGATAACCGGATAATACTTTGAAAACTCTGAAAATCTTGGACCAATTAACTGAATAAAAATAACAATTAAACTCTTTTGATTAGCTTTATTTATGGGCTCTTCAGTTACTTGTGGTAGAACAATTCCATATTTAAGGTTGAATAAGAAGCACAGTGCTTGGTTCTACTGACTTTTGTTTATTTTAAACTAGTTTTCGACTTATTAGCCATCTTCAGAAAACAACCGACTAACGTGTGGCAGGGGCACTTGTTCTTAGGTAACCAAACATTATAATCAAAGATACAGTCCATTTGCATGAAATGTGTTTCTCAACGTTGAAATTAACCTTTAGCCGCCAGTGGACAATAATTAAACTGCAAAATATTGTAAGTTACATGGTTATAACGCTGCAGATTGTGAGGTCTTGACATTGGCTAAGAAACTGGTAAAGTTTTGATTAGATTTAGAAATGAAAAGAAAAATTTAGTGGATTTGACTAGATTCGAAACTTCTACTTTTTACTTGTGGGATGCCAAACTCTGGGTTGAATGCGTGTTATTATGACTGTGGTGACCAGTCGCAACGATGAACTGCAGCCTTCAAAATTTCGGCTTCACGCAATGTCGTGCGAAGCTTACCTAATGTAAGCTGATCACTGTGATTATAACAGTAGATGTAATGCTGTATCACGTCTTGTGCGGAAGTATCTAGTAATGTTTGGTGGCGTTTAGTATGAAATGTACTTCCTTAGCATCACTGTATGCGTATGTTGTTTTCCCTGAAATCATCATGTTTGATGAAACATGAAATAAATGTACCAGACCTGTTATTAGGGCTCCAAAAACACGAAGAAACAATTCCGGACAAGTAACTGGAAGTGAACCGACCAATTGTTGTATTCTGCAACGGCCAAACGTTCGGGCGTGACGTTGAGCATTCTGATTGGAGGAAACCAGCTCCATCGCGTGAAGTGTCAACTATCATGTAATTTCCTTCATACTATATTTATATAAATAACAATTTACTGTGAATTATAATGGTTTTTGTATTTGTGTATCCATATTACTGAATGTTATTACGAGATGTATTTCATTTTCCATCTTAAATGTGAGAAACATTTTACGTAAACTCGCTGATTATTGCAGAGGAAATCTCAGAACTGTAATAGATAAGAAAGTCCCTCACTGGCTGGTAATTGAAAACACACGAGAAGGAAAGGTGGATAAAGGCGGATGGTTGTGAATGAGAGCGTCAACACTAGGACAGCCTTTAGCCTGTGGCCAGTTATTGAAGTGGTCCACAATTTGGAGTTGAAGGAGAGGCTAAATTGTCTACTAGTATCAGATCACCTATATATTTTGTAAGGTGGAGTTTTGTGGAATGCTCTAAATTATTCTGATGTCATCAAGAAACAAAGTGTATCAAAAGCCAGAGTTGCATATTCCTACGCACCACCATCGCAGGCAACTTACTGAATTTCCAGAAGTGCACTAATGCGTCAATCAATGGTTTCACTGAACTTGATTAATGGAAGAATAAAGTTAAATCACACGTGTTAGGTGTACATGATTGAACTACGTCGCATTACCTGTGATAGGGTCCTGTCCATAACCTATGAATATTTCCACGTGATCGTAAAAGTGAAAGTCTTTATTTGAAAAGTTAATCACATTAAGCGCTGAAGTGTTCAAAATCTTGTATGAAATCATTCTTTCAATCTGAGAGGTAATGCAATCAGCACACCCCGTCCTCTGCACAAAATATTTATTAAATTTGTTTGTTTTTGTGTAAATAAGTGTTACAAAGGATTTTTTTATGTGCTTTATATCTATAAGCAAGGAAAGTGAAGCTTAAAGAGTTGTTGAAAGTCATATCAGGTCTAGAGATTTCATATTATGTGCACTGTGTTCACCAGAAATTAATTACTTTCCACGAAAGAACATTGCGTTTTCATTCTGTACCGTTATGCATAGGAAAGGTGCTTCTAAAAGTAGCACTGAAAACCATAGCAGTTTCGAGGTTCCCATTTTCTATAAGCTTGGTAGGTCAGCAATTAATCGACTTTCATTCACAAGTATTATGTTCGTAGCATGTTCGTTTGTGAATTGGAAAAGTGCTTATAAAAGTATAGTTAAACACCTTAGCGTTTTAGAACCCCCATGTGCATATACCACACACTGCGCGATTCAGCAATAAATTAATTCTGATTGAAGAGCAATGTGTTTACTAAACTCACCAGCTAGTAAATGCTTCAGTGTGACAGGGTTTGTTGCTTCGCTCATGATTAACGATAGACAACTTATGGTGACAGTAACTGAGTGATGCTGCTAGTATGTTCTCATCTTATACCATTTTTAATTTGCATTTTGAATTTAAAGAAAGTTAAAGCTTTAAATTTCATTCTCGAAGTTTGAAAGCTATTAACATTTTCCAGAATGAACGTTTTACGCTGAACGGTGTATACGGTGACATGAAACTTCCTGGCAGGGTACAACTGTTTGCCGGACCGCGACACGAACTCGGCACTCGGGCATGTGGTCTACCGACTGAGGAGTGCTTCTCCCGCAAGTTACGCAGGACAGCTTCTGTGAAGTTTGGGAGGTAGGAGACGAGGTACTGGCGGATGTAAAGCGGTGAAGACGGGTCGTGAGTCGTGATTTCGTAACTAGGTCGGTAGAGCTCTTTCCCGCGAAAGGCAAAGGTCTCCACATCGGACCTCGCTCTGACCCACAGTTTCAATCTGCCAGGAAGTTTCATTTAATAATATATCTTCTGAGACTATTTGAGAAATCTGGGCTGTCAGTCGTTTCCGTATATTTCGCCCTATAATATTAATATTACGTGAGAAGCCTTGGTTCTAATCCCGTTAGTCGTACACTCTCTCTTCTTAAAAAGAGGCCTTGTTAGGAAACCAAGTTCACAGTCCAGTCGCTTACACCCTTCAGACGCACGAACACGGTGTAAAATGGATAACACTGATATATTCTGCGTATAGTAAACGACAGCAGTGAGTGTTATACAGCTTCCCTGCCTGTTTGCATACAATAATTTAGGCCACAATTAAGGATAATGCTGATACATGGTGAAAAAATGCTCTGGTAGGCGGTTTGCGGGTTTATATCACCTCGGGGTATGACTATGCCGTGCATTTGACCTGCGGTCGTCGCACAGTGGCGCTGGCAGCAGTCCACATACGCAGAGGTGTGTTGGTGCTTGTCAGAGTACGGTGCAGCGAGTAAGTGTGCAGACGTTTTCAGACATGCTAATGGTGACTGTGTATTGAAAATGGCTCAAAGAACACATATTGATGACGTTATGAGGGGCAGAATACTAGGGCGACTGGAGGCTGGTCAAACACAGCAGGTCGTAGCACGGGCCCCTCGTGTGCCACAAAGTGTGATCTCAAGATTATGGCAAAGATTCCAGCAGACAGGAAATGTGTCCAGGCGCTACATTAAGGGATGTCCACACTGTACAACACCACAATAAGACCGATATCTCACCATCAGTGCCTGCAGACGGCCACGGAGTACTGCAGGTAGCCTTGCTCGGGACATTACCGTAGCCACTGGAACAGTTGTCTCCAGACCCACAGTCTACAGACTACTGAACAGACATGATTTATTCGCCCGGAGACCTGCAAGGTGCATTCCACTAACCCATGGTCACAGGAAAGCCCGTAAAGCCTGGTGTCAAGAACATAGTACATGGTCATTGGAACAGAGGTCGCAGGCTATGTTCACGGACGAGTCCTGGTAGAGTCTGAACAGTGATTTTCGCCGCGTTTTCATCTAGCGTGAACCAGGAACCAGATACCAACCCCTTAATTTCCTTCAAAGGGACCTGTATGGAGGTCGTGGTTTGATGGTGTGGGGTGGGATTATGATTGTTGCACGTAGACCCCTGCATGTCTTTGACAGAGGAACTGTAACAGGCCAGGTGTACCGGGACATCATTTTGCACCAGTATGTCCGCCTTTTCAGGTGTGCAGTGGGTCCCACCTTCCTCCTGATTCATGATATCGCACGGCCCCAACGAGCTGCCATCGTGGAGGAGTACCTTGAAACAGAAGATATCAGGCGAATGGAGTGGCCTGCCTGTTCTCCGATCTAAACCCCATCGAGCACGTCTGGGATGCTCTCGGTCGACGTATCGCTGCACGTCTTCAAACCCCTACGACACTTCAGGATTTCCGACAGGCACTGATGCAAGAATGGGAGGCTATACCCCAGCAGCTGCTCGACCACCCGATCCAGACTATGCCAACCCTGTGTACGTGTGCATGGTGATCATATCCCATACTGATGTCGGGGTACATGGACAGGAAAGAGTGGCATTTTGTAGCACATGAGTTTCGGGATGGTTTTCTCAACTTATCACCAATACCGCGGACTAACTGATCTGTGTCGTGTGTGTTCCCTATGTGCCTATGCTATTAGCGCCAGTTTTGTGTATTGCCACGTTGTGTGGCACCACATTCTGCAGTTATCCTTAATTTATGAGCATGAGTGTAGAAGATGGTAAGGAAACGCAGAAAGACTTCGAAAACATTGCCACCTGATGTAACGAATGGCAACTATCTTAAAATGTGCATATATCTTGAAGTGTTGGCAGAAGAGCCAACACCGTGTTGCTAGAGGAGGCCGAAATGCACGCGTTTAATTACACGCAAACTGGCGTGAGGTCTGGAACAGTTAAATGTAATTAATATAGCCAATAAGGTACATTGTTGCTGGAATACTTAACTTTAATCCATAATTGGTGTACATCGCTCTTGACGGTACATTAATATGCTCAATATAAACTGGTAATGGCGCCTTGCTAGGTCGTAGCAAATGACGTAGCTGAAGGCTATGCTAACTATCGTCTCGGCAAATGAGAGCGTATTTGTCAGTGTAGCATCGCTAGCAAAGTCGGCTGTAGAACTGGGGCGAGTGCTAGGAAGTCTCTCTAGACCTGCCGTGTGGTGGCGCTCGGTCTGCAATCACTGACAGTGGCGATACGCGGGTCCGACGTATACTAATGGACCGCGGCCGATTTAAAGGCTATCACCTAGGAAGTGTGGTGTCTGGCGGTGACACCACATATCTAATTTAATTATTGTAACAAAGAGAAACAATACGTTTGTATACGTGTAGAATATCACCTGAGAACCTTCTGAGTATGTCACACCTTGTGAACCTTTTTTTGGCAGCACAAAGAAGCGATGTGAAATGGTATAGTCACGTAAGATAATTACGAGCGCGTGCTGGAAAGTAATGCCTCGAATTATTATGTGAAAACTTTTATCTTTTTAAATAAAACAAATCTTACTTACATTCTACGTATTTATTCTTCATTTCTAGGTATAATATTTCTCTACTTTGTCACATTGGCGAAGAATGCATTTCTCTCATTACGAGACCAGTTTGTTGATCACTGTCGAATGTTTGACTCTAATGTAGGAGCAACAACCACATCTCTCCTTGCAGCGCTTCATCACTGTCAAAGCAAAGTCGTCGAAGGTCTTCTCTTTTTGGAAACATACGAAAACCGGATAGGGCCAAGTCGGGACTGTATGCAGAATGATGGAAGACAGCGAAGCCAAAGTGTCGGACTGTTGCAGCTGCACTCAGAGAAAAACCGGGCCAGCCACGATGGTATGTAGACAATCTGCGACCAGCTGTTTGAACAGTGCCCAGGAGGAGAACCCAATCTTAAGTTTCTTTTCCATTTTTTGAAACAACCACAACGTAAAGTTCGCGTAGTGTAATCAGTGTCCACAATAATAGACACCATGTCAGGCGCCATGTTGGTTAAAGTCTTTAACTGAGAAGTCACGCACTTATAACAATAGTGAAAGCCTGTTATACATAATTAATGCTTTTCCATTCACGAGGCGTAAATTATCTGCGTAAGAGGAACAGCTTGTCTACCGACTTCAGCGACATGTCAAGATACTGCGGTGTACCGGCTAGCTAACATATACAGGGTGTTACAAAAATGTACCGCCAAACTTTCAGGAAACATTCCTCACACACAAAGAAAGAAAATATGTTATGTGGACATGTGTCCGGAAACGCTTACTTTCCATGTTAGAGCTCATTTTATTACTTCTCTTCAAATCAAATTAATCATGGAATGGAAACACACAGCAACAGAACGTACCAGCGTGACTTCAAACACTTTTGTTACAGGAAATGTTCAAAATGTCCTCCGTTAGCTAGGATAAATGCGTCCACCCTCCGTCGCATGGAATGCCTGATGCGCTGATGCAGCCCTGGAGAATGGCGTATTGTATCACAGCCGTCCACAATATGAGCACGAAGAGTCTCTACATTGGTACCGGGGTTGCGTAGACAAGAGCTTTCAAATGCCCCCATAAATGAAAGTCAAGAGGGTTGAGGTCAGGAGAGCGTGGACGGCATGGAATTGGTCCGCCTCTACCAATCCATCGGTCACCGAAATTTTTGTTGAGAAGCGTACGAACACTTCGACTGAAATGTGCAGGAGCTCCATCGTGCATGAACCACGTGTTGTGTCGTACTTGTAAAGGCACATGTTCTAGCAGCACAGGTACAGAATCCCGTATGAAAACATGATAACGTGCTCTACTGAGCGTAGGTGGAAGAACATGGGGCCCAATCAAGACATCACCAACAATGCCTGCCCAAACGTTCACAGAAAATCTGTGTTGATGACGTGATTGCACAATTGCGTGCGGATTCTCGTCAGCCCACACATGTTCATTGTGAAAATTTACAATTTGATCACGTTGGAATGAAGCCTCATCCGTAAAGAGAACATTTGCTCTGAAATGAGGATTGACACATTGTTGGATGAACCATTCGCAGAAGTGTACCCGTGGAGGCCATTCAGCTGCTGATAGTTCCTGCACACGCTGTACATGGTACAGAAACAGCTGGTTCTCCCATAGCACTCTCCAACGTTACCTTGTACAGCAGCAACTTCTCTGACGCTGACATTAGGGTTATGGTCAACTGCACGAAGAATTGCCTCGTCCATTGCAGGTGTCCTCGTCGTTCTAGGTCTTCCCCAGTCGCGAGTCATAGGCTGGAATGTTCCGTGCTCCCTAAGACGCCGATAAATTGCTTCGAACGTCTTCCTGTCGGAACACCTTCGTTCTGGAAATCTGTCTCGATACAAACGTACCGCGCCACGGCAATTGCACCGTGCTAATCCATACATCAAATGGGCATCTGCCAACTCCGCATTTGTAAACATTGCACTGACTACAAAACCACGTTCGTGATGAACACTAACCTGTTGATACTACGTACTGATCTGCTTGATGCTAGTACTGTAGAGCAATGAGTCGCATGTCAACACAAGCACCGAAGTCAACATTACCTTCCTTCAATTGGGCCAACTGGCGATGAATCAAGGAAGTACAGTACATACTGACGAAACTGAAATGAGCTCTGACATGGAAATTAAGCGTTTCCGGACACATGTCAACGTAACATCTTTTCTTTATTTGTGTGTGAGGAATGCTTCCTGAAAGTTTGGCCGTACCTTTTTGTAACACCCTGTATACTTATATCATTATGGTGTCTGTTCTTTCGGACAGGTGTCAAAGAACAGACACCATATCGATATAAGTATATAGTTCTGGCAATACCGGCCATGACCTTCTTCTTCTGTGCGGATGCACACATATTCCCCGAACTCTTACGAGACTTGGTAAGAATATCTTCCACGAGTAATGAGTGTGTTGGGTAGGGACACTACGAATGTAGTGTGTGAGCATACAAGGTGAGAATGCGGGTCTCGCTGGAGTCACACTATCCTCTGTGACCTCGGTTTCTCATATGGATAGAGCGTCTGCCATGTAAGCAGGAGGTCCCGGGCTCGAGTCCCGGTCGGGGCACACATTTTCACCTGTACCCGTTGATATATATCAACGCCCGTCAGCAGCTGAAGGTATTAAATTAATTATAATTTCGTGGTAGCTAACACGCAGTAATCTAACCCTTCTCATTGCCCGCACTTTCTCTCTGTTCGTCTCGCCGCTATAATACCATTCTAAATACTGTAAGGTTTTCTTGTTGTAATTAGTAACTTAGCAGCTGCGTTTCGTAATATTGTACAAACGTCTCCCTCTATCTTTCAATTAGTTTCACTTCAAATCACATGTACTACAAATACAGTCACATTAATTCGAGAACCGCCTATGTTCGTCAAAGTGCAATAGCCACTCACAGACAACAGGTGGCAGCACTAGCATTGAAGGGTATATAAAGCGTGTCGGGGGACGTAACAAGCAGTGCATTCATTGTCGTAATGTGGAAACAGAGCGATCCGTGTGACATCCAAAAGGGCACAATCACTGGCTTTCGGGACAAGGGGAGAAGCATTTCCGAAACGGCGGAGTTCGTACACTACTCGCGTGCCGCCGCGCTTAAGCCATACAGTGGTTATGTAACCTCCTCCTCACTTATCGACCTTAATGACAGTGAAAAATTAAACCGCGTGTACCTAATGGAAATTTGGGAGAAGCAATCGTCACCGAAGTTAATCTGTCGGTAAAGAGGGAGGAAAGGGTTACATCTAAATGAAAGGAAAAATGCAAATGATACTGGTGGAAATTGATTTTGAAAATGGGTAAAGTTAATAAAGAAAGTAAATGTGCGGCCGTTACGTTAACAATTAACTAGCGGTAATTAGATATTTGAGATTTGGGGGAAATTACGGTCGCCAGTCCTATGGACAATTACTATAGTAACTGAAAAAGAAAGGTTATTACACATATGATTAGCACTAGAAGCGTGGCAACTGAAGGTTGACGCGTGTAGTGTGAAAACTGAAAGTTTATCAGAAGTAATAAATTTCGCTACACTCTGACTTAATTTAGCAAAAGAATTAATAAAACCGGAAGATTGAAAGTTAATTTAGTGACTGAAATTAATAGTGAGCTTTGTTTCTGAAGCACATCGAAATTCAGTAAAATACACTTAGTCTTGGGCTACCTCAACAATCATTTCAAAATCTACTTGAATCTACGCAGTTTAGAAATAAGAGATTTAACTTTGAACTTGAATTAAATGATTCTGAACAATTAACAATAGTAAAATTTAGTACGTACCAAGCTGAGATGCAGTCACAGGTAAGCTAAAATACGGTAGCAAAACTCGCACTCTTAATTTGTGCTTGTGTAATCTAAATATTGTAGCCAGCTATGAATACCTTAACTGAACTTTGAAATTAAAGCAGTGAAATCGAATGATATTACTTTAATGCTGGCGTTTGAATTTTAACGACACTCGGGTTCATTCCGGAAAAGGAAGGGACCCTGTTGGTAATGCAATTGGGACAATGAGCAACAAAAGTTCATGCTACGTTGCTGTAATTTAGTGAGGAAAATTTAACTGTTTGAATAGCTGAGGTCTGCCATACAGTTCTAAAGCTTTACGTGCTACCAGTCTTCCTTGTTGGTTGATTGAAGGTTTTAAGTCGTCGATCGAGGAGGTGGCGACAGTCAGTCATTGTCGGCCGTCGCTGTTGCAGAAGCTGGATGTTGGGGCGCCTTCTTCTCGACACGGTCTCCAGCCGAAACGGGCTCTTGATGTGTGCCAGCTAACGCTTCCCGTCCGCGACACCATGTCAGAAACTAAGATAGCAAGTCGAGCGCAATTACATGCTGCCAAACCCCGAAAGCGCGGCAACTCACCTGCTCCACTGCCCTCCTCCAGCCAGACTCCCTCTGCTCTGCCCGCGCTCCACGCGGCAGAGTTAACACTACCAAAGATCCTAAACACTTTGGTTCTCCACACGACCTATCGATGTATTCGTTCGATAGCATAGTTTTCCCTAGGCAAGACCCAGCGTAAAAATACAAATAGTGTTTACAAAACAACCCAATTATACATCGACACATATATATATATATATATATATATATATATATATATATAGTAAAACAATTACAATATATAAAGGCACAGAAATGTCATATCTTCAGGTAACAAAATAAGGAAAAATCTATAGTACAATAGATGGAAATAGAAGGATATGCACTTCCGGCGTTACAGTTGGCAAAACGGCGCTTTCCAAAAGCGGCGCCAAGTCAACTGTGGTGCGCCACAGACCAGAGATGACATGGGTGAACGACTGGTGCGGAGATGTGCGCTGGCCAATACGCGTGAAACTGTTGAGTAACTGACCACCCAGATGGACCAAGCGGCTACCGACACTGTCTCCTCAACGACCGTTCAGCGAACGTTGCTGCACATGGGCCACCGCAGCACGCGCTTGGGGACTTCGCACGAGAATGCATCATCCGGACTCTGCACGAGAATGCCCCATCTGGACGTCCACTGAGTGGCGGCATGTGGCCTTTTCAGAAGAATTACGTCTTATGCTCCATCGCACAGACGGCTGTCGGCGTGTAAGGCCCTGCAACAATCATCTGAACGGTCCAGGCCGCAGGAGAGAGCGTTATGATCTGTGGTATGTTTTTGTGGCACTGCCTGGGTGATCTCATCACTCTGAAAGTGGATCAACATATGTACGCGTCTATCCATGTCCACCCCCAGATGCTGTTCGTTTCTTCCTCGGAAGGATTGCATCTACCAGCAACACAATGCAACGTGTCACACAGCTCACAATGTACGCGCATTGTTCGAAGAGCACGAGGATGAGTTTACCGTACTCCCCTGGGCACCAAGCTTCCGGCTTTGAAGCCCAATCGATACTCTGTGGGACCGCATCGATCGGGCTGCTCGCGCCGTAGATCCTCAACCGAGAAATCTGGTGCAGCTGTCCACGGTACTCGATACGGCATGGCACCGCGTTCCTGTCGGTACCTTACAGCACCTCGCTGTTTCACTTCCTGCGTCTCTCGGAGCCATCCTCGCTGTGAAAGATGGTTACTCAGGCTTTTGGTAGGTAGTCACATTAATGTGACTGTTCCGTGTATTATGAAAATAATAATAATAATAATAATAATAATAACGTAAAAGTCTTTACCTAAGTTCAGTGAGAAGTCCCGTAAGGAGACTGAATAAAGTATTTATCTTATAATGGTTCAAAATGGTTCAAAGGGCTCTGAGCACGATGGGACTTAACTGCTGTGGTCATCAGTCCCCTAGAACTTAGAACTACTTAAACCTAACTGACCTAAGGACAACACACACATCCATGACCGAGGCAGGATTCGAACCTGCGACCCTAGCCGTTGCGCGGTTCCATACTGTAGCGTTTAGAACCGCTCGGCCACTCTGGCAGGCTATCTTATAATGAAATTCAGCTAAAGAAGCCCACACGAAATGACGTTGCGCCGTCATTTGCGTGGACATTCGGTATAAAAAGGCGATGGGTCGATCTGGCGACAATGTTTCTGTACTTAATGTGACCGGAAGTTAGGTGGGTTCGTCATTTACGTGGCAAATCAGGGAGTAAGTACAATGTTCCTGGCGTAGGTGGGCCTTCCGTAAGCTGAAAAGCGCGCGGAACGGCTACGTCAAAGGGAATCCCAAAAATAAGATTTCAGGTCTGCTATGCGATATCTCGATATATCGCGAACGTCGTAAAGTGGTCCCTGTAGCTTCTTAGCCCTTCAGATTAAGAACTACGTATTTTAATAACGTAATAAAGAAGGTAATGGAAGACAGAACCGAAGAACAGGTTTCCGCTGTTAGATTTAGTACAGGTTCACTCATTTGCAAAACTGAGTATGTTTGATGTGACCCACGGCCCGGATGCGTAGGTGTGTTAGAAAGTGACGCTGGGGGAGGAACTGGCCCACTAGTAACAATAATTCGCTTTCCGACAGTCTTACAGGCAGGAAATTAGAATTATATTAATACCGTCAGCTGCTGACGGGCGTTGATAAATGTCAACGGGGACAGGTGAAAATGTGTGCCCTTACCGGGACTCGAACCCGGGATCTCCTGTTTACAGGGCAGACGCTCTATCTATCTGAGCCACCGAGGGCACAGATAATAGTGCGACTGCAGGGACTATCTAGCGCACGCCTCCAGCGAGACCCACATTCTCACCTAGTATGTCCACACACTACATTCGTAGTGTCCCTGCGCAACACACTCATTATTCGTGGAAGTCATTCTTACCAAGTTCCGTAAGAGTTCGGGGAATACGTGTGCATCTGCACAGAAGAAGAAGGTCATGGCCGGTACTGCCAGAACAGGCAGGTGGCGTATATGAACGCTCCGCAAAGAAATGTTCAGTTCTGAGTTTGAACAGTACTTTTAAAACTACTAACGCTTTTCGAAGACCTCGTCCTTTGGTACAGCCTTATAACTCTCTGGTAAGCAAGTGCTTCTTTTATAGTATTTGCTTAAAGTGCCGTGTGGCAATGCAAATTTCGTTGTATACTATTTTACAAGTTTACACATTGTCTATATTCAAAGTGCTTGTGGTGGTTTTCTTCGGTTCTAAAAACAGATAACGAATGGACAGATTTTTACATTAGTGGTTATTTGTTTCATACTACAGATACTGATTAACACCGTTGAATGTACTATCTCTATTGGCACGCAAGAGGTGGTGTTCGCCAGCTATGGACGTCTTTTGTGTGCTCTAGTGAAAAACAACACACCAAACACGACTGTAATAAGATATCAACCCCTTGCTAACGTGAGATGCAGAT
Organism: Schistocerca piceifrons; assembly: GCF_021461385.2. Classification (NCBI taxonomy): domain Eukaryota; kingdom Metazoa; phylum Arthropoda; class Insecta; order Orthoptera; family Acrididae; genus Schistocerca; species Schistocerca piceifrons. The sequence goes on along the minus strand of NC_060143.1, from coordinate 215,978,915 downwards.
TCAGAAAGGACATTGCTCCTTTTAATTATTATTGATGGTTCATTATGATTTCGATCTTTTTATTTGTCCTTACCTCCTACTTCCCAACAATTACAGCCGGCCAGAGTGGCCGTGCGGTTCAGGGCGCTACAGTCTGGAGCCGAGCGACCGCAACGGTCGCAGGTTCGAATCCTGCCTCGGGCATGGATGTGTGTGATGTCCTTAGGTTAGTTAGGTTTAATTAGTTCTAAGTTCTAGGCGACTGATGACCTTAGAAGTTTAGTCGCATAGTGCTCAGAGCCATTGAGCCAACAATTACAGCCCGTCGTGGCGAGGGCGTATGAGCAGTATTATCCTTGCGTGCAGACTCCACAAGACTCTAATATGTCTGTGTCTGAGGCGCTCGTGGCGTGCTAAAGGCTGTCAGATTGTTATCGGCACGCAATCTGCCCTGTGTAATTAATAGCGTGGCACCTACGCACTCAAGTAACTGGACGCTGACATCCTACCGAAGCAAACTATAATACCGTCAGACTTAAATTTTATGTAAAGAAAAGCATTCTTTGATTTACAGTGGTATTATGGTGGAAATAACTACTGTTCTCAACAATCCCCGAACGCTGTTGCCTTCCAGTGTCAAGATACTGTGGTCTACTCGCTACCTAACACGCAGTAGCGTTACACTAAAGCCGTCGGCACACGGACCGTGCATCCGAACGTTGAGCGTTGAGCGTGCCCAGTTTCTGACGTCATAGCGTGGAACAGCACGCTCGGGAGTCTTTCCGAACGTGCAGAGCAATATCTAGCATGTCAGATATTCTGAGCGTGCGTCTGAGCGTTGACCAATGAGATGGCACAACACCACCTACGTCACACGCACGCCCTCTCCCTTCAGCACAGAGTTGTGAGGCGCCATATTGGCATTCATTTCAAGTCTATACATGTATATGCCGTTTCTGAGCACCAGCGAAGTGAGAATCACTGGGAACCCCGTTGTTAACTGTGTGATTCGTTCCAATAAAATAATGAGAAACATCATAGTCGTGGCAAAAGAATTATTGTAACGAGCGTATTATGAGAGTAGGCTATTTGAAGGCAGCGACACACTGAAGATCCATCCAAAACGCATTGTTCTTCGTACAATTTGTTATAATTAAATTTCAATTAGTAACATAATTATCTACTATTAACGTTTCTGGCAAGGGGTAATGTGCTATGATGAAAAATGAAAACTGTGTTGTATGTTTAGCGTAATGACCTGGCTGATTCCCCTTTGTGTACCACTTGCAACCTGATTGATACAGATGAACATCAATTTGTCTGTGGAAACGCGAATAATATATGGTTGTCAATCAGAAAAAAATTAGCAACTATGCAGAGAAAACCGCCGTATTTGATAACACCAGCGTGCCTTTTATACCCGGAAGAGGAGCTATACCCCACCTGGAAGAAAAATGCCGTCAACTGGTTGAAGGGACACGCGGTATTTTACCTGCTGTCCAGTAAAGAAAGGAGCGAAGGAGATTTTTGGACGTACATTTCCGACCAGCATCACAAGCTACTACGCATGAATAATTATTATGATACATACGCCAACTTCCTCAGAATAACAGTCATGTGAACTCCATTTTCGTTGATGCGATTCAGAACATGAGGAAATGAGAGTCAATTTGATCTTTGAAAAACAAATACGATCAAGTGGTGAACATCACTATCTGGTTTAGACTTGGATTTTTTTTTCTAAAATGCCAAGGAACCTTTGTTTTATTACTTTTAAATGTCAGTTGAAAAATATGTACTACTGTGGAATGTTATGAGTAAAAAAAAAAGTAGAGTCTCTGTCCAGTAACAAATTTTTGTTGGGGCGGTGGTTCGCGTCTGAACAGTTCCAAATTTTGTTTGCCAACATTCGCGTTTTTATTAGGTTCTGATACTTTATTATTAGTTTAATATAAGAATATGCTACAATATTTGATGTTATGTAAATATAAGTTCACCTTTTTATGAGGGGTGACTTTGTTGGATTGGCTTAATCTACAGGACAGCTTGCGCTACTTATATAAAGATATTTTGCTCCTTTTTCTTTTACGCTTCGTAATTCACATGTTGCAGTGATTCTGCTGCTGGGTAGGAACAGTGATCAAGTAAGACTGACCTTGGGGTTTTACTAAAATGTGGGAATGATGAAATAATGTTTATCTTATTCGGAGAAGTATTCTAAATTTGTACCGCATTATTTGTAATGGAACTTTTATAAGCCTGTGTCCTTATTGATTGGACATGGCACTTTCCTTTTCGTGGACGATAGAGGAAATGTGCGTTTTAATAGAGCTAACGTGCGAATTTTAAGCGCGCCCGTTGAGTAAACAGTGTGCTTTACGAACTAGAAACATCCCTCAAACTGCCGCTGGAGTGCGTTGCGATCGCGTATACCACGTTGGGGCCCACGTACCGTATGCACAAGTCGCATCGTTTCTGAGCGTTCAGCAGCACGTTGAACTTGGCACGCTCAACGTTAACGTTCGACAGCACGGTCCGTGTGCAGACGGCTTAATACTGCTCATTGCTTGCAATTTCCCTCCATCCCTCATTCGTCTGACCCCTATAGTAACCTACTAAAGATCATAAGATTTTCGTATTGTAATTACTTTCAGCTGAAGTCTTCGTTAACAAATGAAACCTGATTATCAGTGATAGCGCACTTTACCTCCGATTTCAGATTAAAATATTTGATTGCACGTAAATTTTTGGTTAACAAAATAAACTGCCTGACATGAAAAGGAAAGCACCCAGAAAAGGAAGAGCAAATGAAAAAGAACTTGACGAATTGAGAGGGTTTGCGACGTTATTTCAATGATTAAAACGTCGAAACAAATCTAGAAAGGACTTGGGAGTATGAGCCCTCTCATCACTATTACGTGGCACCCAGTTTGTCCTCGGTGCATGCACTTATTCGGTTGAAAAGGGTCTCGTTAAGCCGTTGTATACTCTCATCAGCAAATCTGGTTCACAACTGTTGTATCTGCTCCTTGATATTCTGGAAACTGGCACAGGGACGGTATCGACGACCGACGACCAAGCTACACCCACACATGTTCCACCAGAGACAGATCTGGGGATGTTGTTGGCCATGGGAGTACAGTAACATGACCCAGACAGTGCATATAGACATGTTCCGTGTGGAAACGAACACTGCCTTGTTAAAAAGTGTTAGCACGTTACTGTTGCAGGAGAGGTAACACGTTAGGAGGCAGGATGTCCATCAGGTACCGTTGAGCCATCATGGTTCCCTCAGTTACTACCATCCATGACCTGCAGTCATACCCGATGGCTCTCCGTGCCAAGACGGCAGGAGTAATACCGCTGTTCCTCCGCTACACATTGGAGAAATGGGTCCTCTCTGCGGATTGCCACCATACTTGCCCATGATGGTCATCCGGGGTAGCACAGAACCGCCATTAATCGGTGAACACATTGAGACCTCATTCACCTGCAGTCTGTGCTTCCTTGTCACGGTACCAGAGGCAGCCGTTTGTTTTGTGGCGTCTTTGCCAGCCTGCGCATGTGTTGCAGTTAGATGGCACGTTCGGAAGACGCTAGCTGTTACCGCATTTGGTTGCAAGTACTTGCAGTCTAGAGCCCCGTTGCAGTTTTACTGTTAATGACCTTGCACAAGGAAGGCGTAATAACGCCCGCGGTAAAGCGCCACCGTTTTAATGTGACGCGAGCAGCTGCTTCGGGTGGGAGCGTTGTAGCAGCCTCGTGTATACTGTGAGCCACCTGGTACATCGTCACTTAGTAAGAAGACATCGTAAACAGCCACTCTTAGTCTCTTCAACCGATCCTCTTCTTGATCTCTGTGGTATAAAAGGCAATCTTCCCACTAACAGTCTCTGCAGCGAAGAGGTTAAATTTAGCTCCTAGTGGAACGGCATGTTATCCGCCACTCTGTAATCTCTACGTGTTTATTTCTTTTTAAATTACAGCTCTTTGCATATGTCTGTCTGCAGTGAATTCCCGACTGCAACCGTTATCTTGTGAATACTGGTTCTAGTATATGAATTGCTCTTTGTAAGGGAACACTAAGACTGGTACGGAAAAAAACGGATTTAGGTGGCTGATGATACGTGAAACAATATTTTAGCTCTGTATTCTTCCGCTTTTGTTTCAATAAATTACTAAAATTATGTACATCATGCTTTAGTGTTTGTGCCATATTCAAATATTAACCTCACTTAACAATCGATACTTACGTTTATAGTTCGTTACTTTAAATATTCCTTAATGACCACTTCCTTAAAAATGTCGTATGAAACCTTCTCTACTCTTTTGACGGTCTTTGAGATGCACAAGTGTGGCATTGTTGAATATTAGCCCAACAATGGGATCGAAATGTTAAATTAGAGTACGAGGGCGTGCTGAAAAGTAAGGGCTCGGATTTTTTTTGTAAAAACTATTACACCATTTTAAAGAAAACAGACGTTATTATCACTTTAAATCCTTATTCTTCAGTCATGTGTCTATTCTTGAAAATAGTCACCCTGGCGACGAGTACATTTCCCCCAACGAGAAACCAGTTTGTTGAGACCGTCGCCGGAGAATGTTTGACGCTGCTGACGGAGCCACAACCTGACCTGTGCTTCCACTGTTTCATCACTATCAAAGTGAAGTCCTCGAAGGTGTTCTTTAAGATTTGGAAAAAAATAAAAATCGTATAGGACGGAGTCGGGACTGCACGAAGAACGACCGATGACATGGAAACCAAGGCGTCTGATTGTTGCTGATGTCGCAGCGCTCGTGTGTGGTCTGGCGTTGTAGTGCAGAAGGAGAGGGAGAGGGTGCTCCATGTGTGGACGAACTCATCTCGTTAGAAACTCGATCACAACATGCGGTTTTCCCACACCCACATTGTTACGTTACACACCGCCATGTTGCACGCTACTGTTCGTAGCCGTTTAGCGTCAGAGTGCTGCAAATATGTAGACATGGAATATAAAGATGTGTGATGCTAGTAATGTTTGTTTTATTTAAAAAGCTTCAAGAGTTTCCACATAAAGAAATTCACAGTCATTACTTTTCAGCACGTCCTTGTACATTAATGGACTACGCGGCCTGACAGGTCAGTGGTTTTACACTGTAGTATGTTTATATTTATACATCACTTGCGGGATACCACATACTTTAATTTTGTACAGTCGTACATACACTCCTGGAAATGGAAAAAAGAACACATTGACACCGGTGTGTCAGACCCACCATACTTACTCCGGACACCGCGAGAGGGCTGTACAAGCAATGATCACACGCACGGCACAGCGGACACACCAGGAACCGCGGTGTTGGCCGTCGAATGGCGCTAGCTGCGCAGCATTTGTGCACCGCCGCCGTCAGTGTCAGCCAGTTTGCCGTGGCATACGGAGCTCCATCGCAGTCTTTAACACTGGTAGCATGCCGCGACAGCGTGGACGTGAACCGTATGTGCAGTTGACGGACTTTGAGCGAGGGCGTATAGTGGGCATGCGGGAGGCCGGGTGGACGTACCGCCGAATTGCTCAACACGTGGGGCGTGAGGTCTCCACAGTACATCGATGTTGTCGCCAGTGGTCGGCGGAAGGTGCACGTGCCCGTCGACCTGGGACCGGACCGCAGCGACGCACGGATGCACGCCAAGACCGTAGGATCCTACGCAGTGCCGTAGGGGACCGCACCGCCACTTCCCAGCAAATTAGGGACACTGTTGCTCCTGGGGTATCGGCGGGGACCATTCGCAACCGTCTCCATGAAGCTGGGCTACGGTCCCGCACACCGTTAGGCCGTCTTCCGCTCACGCCCCAACATCGTGCAGCCCGCCTCCAGTGGTGTCGCGACAGGCGTGAATGGAGGGACGAATGGAGACGTGTCGTCTTCAGGGATGAGAGTCGCTTCTGCCTTGGTGCCAATGATGGTCGTATGCGTGTTTGGCGCCGTGCAGGTGAGCGCCACAATCAGGACTGCATACGACCGAGGCACACAGGGCCAACACCCGGCATCGTGGTGTGGGGAGCGATCTCCTTCACTGGCCGTACACCACTGGTGATCGTCGAGGGGACACTGAATAGTGCACGGTACATCCAAACCGTCATCGAACCCATCGTTCTGCCATTCCTAGACCGGCAAGGGAACTTGCTGTTCCAACAGGGCAATGCACGTCCGCATGTATCCCGTGCCACCCAACGTGCTCTAGAAGGTGTAAGTCAACTACCGTGGCCAGCAAGATCTCCGGATCTGTCCCCCATTGAGCATGTTTGGGACTGGATGAAGCGTCGTCTCACGCGGTCTGCACGTCCAGCACGAACGCTGGTCCAACTGAGGCGCCAGGTAGAAATGGCATGGCAAGCCGTTCCACAGGACTACATCCAGCATCTCTACGATCGTCTCCATGGGAGAATAGCAGCCTGCATTGCTGCGAAAGGTGGATATACACTGTACTAGTGCCGACATTGTGCATGCTCTGTTGCCTGTGTCTTTGTGCCTGTGGTTCTGTCAGTGTGATCATGTGATGTATCTGACCCCAGGAATGTGTCAATAAAGTTTCCCCTTCCTGGAACAATGAATTCACGGTGTTCTTATTTCAATTTCCAGGAGTGTATTTTCATCTGTTTTCATTCTCTCCTCCAGTCTATCTATCCAATGGTAAACTTTCAGTCTATTTGGCTTCACGTAGCATTGTTATTAATTTATGTTGTTTTCGGTGATGCTTTATTCAGAAATACGGGAAATCACAGTGGAAAAAACAGACGATAATGGATATGGTTACGTTTTAGAATGCATAGAAAAAATCGACAGAATTTCAATACAGCAATAGCTACCATAGCAAATCTAACTACAATCTGAAGTAAAAGTCAGAGATCTCGATTATTGGCAGACCGACTGAAGGTACAGTTATTCTAAATGGCAGGGATTACTAATGTGTTAACGCTGGCACTATCTGTACGATTTACATGTTATCATACGTAATGCATAACATTCACTGTACACTGTAATTCAATAAGAAAGGTACATTATGTAAGGGTGAAAGAAATGTGGCCGTGTTCGTTAGTCGGCAGTGGTAGTTCGTTGGTGCTCAGTATGCGTAACTTGATGATGCACTGAGTGCTCAAATAAAATTGTCAAAAATTCCTATGACAGCTGCAGCAGACCACGCTACCCCCATGCCAAACGCAAATACGGGGGTTGGAACTTAAATAGCGCCAACTATTTATTCACAACCGATACAAAAGAGTTACATGTTTGCTCCTATTACTGTCCTTCACAGCAGTGACCAGCGTTGTGTAGAGACCGTTTCCAGCGATGTGGAAGGCGTAGTATACCGTCAGCAGAGCCTGTTCTGTTGGTGGTGCTTTCCCATGATCCCCAGATCGGGTTGACTGAGGAGATAGAGAAGATCCAAAGAAGAGCGGCGCGTTTCGTCACAGGTTTATTTAGTAACCGTGATAGCGTTACGGAGATGTTTAACAAACTCAAGTGGCAGACTCTGCGAGAGAGGCGCTCTGCATCGCGGTGTAGCTTGCTCGCCAGGTTTCGAGAGGGTGCGTTTCTGGATGAGGTATCGAATATATTGCTTCCCCCTACTTATACCTCCCGAGGAGATCACGAATGTAAAATTAGAGAGATTAGAGCGCGCACGGAGGCTTTCAGACAGTCGTTCTTCCCGCGAACCATACGCGACTGGAACAGGAAAGGGAGGTAATGACAGTGGCACGTAAAGTGCCCTCCGCCACACACCGTTGGGTGGCTTGCGGAGTATAAATGTAGATGTAAATGTAGTAGATGTAGAAATAGAACCATGTTCGATAATGCTGGACGTATCCTGATATGGCGAAAAGTGGGAACACGCGATGCACCCAGGAACATTTTCAAACACGATCATTTTACTGGTCATGGTGCTACGGCGTGGGGAGTCATGATGTTGCCTAGGTGTACTGACTTCAAATCGTTGAAAACGGTTCATCTAACCGGTCACAGTTACTGTGACACGGTGTGCCTTCTCTGTGTGCTTCTTTCCATCGGTGCTTTCGGTCCTGGTTATATTTTTATTGACGACAAAGTGCGACCGAATCGAACGGCTATGGTGGGGGAGCTTTTGGAACGAGGGGATATTCTTCGAATAAACTAGCCTGCCCCTTCTCCTCCGTCTTAAATGCCATCCAGCACATTTGGGATGCATTAGGGAGACGTCCACATGCACCAACGAACGTCCAGCAATTGCCAACCGCGCTAGCGGAGGAACGGAACGCCCTACCACAGGAAGTCCTCACCAACTTTGTGGCATGGGAACACGTTGCAGAGCGTGTATTGCTGTTTGTGGTGGTCACATACCCAATTAAGAAGCATATCCCACAGTTTTTAATGTCCGGAGAACCATCATGAATCGCGGTTACCACCGCGTAATTATTGTCTTTGAATAAAAGCGCCATTTCTGTTCGTCTCATTGCGTATTTCTTTCAGTTACCTTCTGCATAGTTCTTTACTTTAACAGTTCTTTCTGTTGCTTCGAGATATGGTCCGTGGCAGCGACACATCATAAGTTACTTTCGTTCTTAAGTTTTGCACACCGCGTGTACCTTTAGATGTATTTCCTGCTGGCGTACTGGTACATAAATGTGGAGATAAAAAGCAAAAGCCTTCGGCATCTCTCTTTCTATGCTAGTTGTCTCCTCTACCATAGCTCCCCTCCATCCCACCTCGTCTATGAGCTAATATGCTCATTTATGCAGCGTAAGGTATTCTGAAGAACATACAGTACCTATCTACTGTATACGTGAAAACTAAGACGGGTATCGCCGCCACTACCAGGTTTCCTCCACTCAGAGCTCCGTCCTGCGAGACTAACCTCCAGCACATCTGCTGGCTAGAGGCACAAATTTCCCAGGAGAGCCGCAGTCTGAAGGAGAGACGTAGAACTCCACGAAATTGGTATTCTAGGAACGATACAGCTTGTCCAACGGCTCAGATTTAAGGACACTGGGTCTTTCTTCCGCCGGACATTTAATCCATAACGACTGCCAGCTACCATTACGCACTTATAGTGGTACCTAACAGATCAAAATTTCGTACCAGAGTGAGGGTCGGGCCCGAATCGTTTCTTTTCACCATACGTGTAACAACCTTTGGGGAGCCCAGAAAGCAGGAGAGAGATACTGTGAAACGTGCCTGTTAAACGGCACTTTCAATTTTTCGAAAGTTTTGCCTTCAATATTTCGCGTACAGGTCTTTGCTGATACTTAACGAATACTTTCTGTAACCGGTATCGATATATACTGAGTGCGTTCTTTGAGTTCTGTGCTTGTCCTTCTCTAAGGTGTTGTGTCGGAAAAATGAACACCTTCGGTCACTTCTGCGCCCCTTCACCCAGTCACAGTAGTGGCGGTAAAGTGGACATGCTTGCTGATAATTTCGAAACACACACGTTCTGGTATACCTGTTACGTATGGCCGGAGGTCAGATGGGGCGTGGCGTGTTCGCAGCTGTTGATGAGAACGTTTCAATTATTCGAAACGGTTGTTCATAGGGAAGGAATTCCCAACAGTTCATTCGCAGGGTGCCTGTCTTACTGTTTATTTTCAGCAGGTTTGCACGTTGAATTTGCAATGAAAATGCACCGATATTCTGGCGTGGTATTACGAACTTAAGAGTCTTTGTGTTTTCGGTGATCTTGAAGTTGGTTACTGGATCATGTTCTAGTGATTAAGTCCGAAACATTATGCAGTCACGTCTACCTTCAGTGCCAAGTGGTTTGTGTTCTCTGTTTGCTTGAATTGTCAATGTACCTCTTACCTGCACTTTTTGTTTTCGGTTAGATTTTCGTATATCATTTATTTAGTATTATGAGTATTTCGGTAGCGTGCACTGTCTTACGCCATTTCTTAGTTACGCACTGTATGGTGCCTCCTTTTTACATACTTAATTGCTGTGCTTGGTAATGATGCGGAGTTATTCAGTTCTACGATACATTGTCGGAAAAAAATTTGTACATCTTTTTAGATGTTTTCAATTCACTCCACATATCTTGTTGCAACAGTGCATATCGAATGCATGAAATGATTAGATTTACAGATCAGCAGCACAAGCGTTCCTGAGATACCAGGTATCGACCCATGCTGAAACACCGACATTAGTACGTAGTGTAGCCTCCACAGGCGGCAGTGCGGTATCTGACTCTGGCACCCAGTCGATCGTACAAATGGTGAATATTGGGATCCTTACACCACGTCTGCTAGATCTATTCACGCGTTACTGTAACAGCTGTTGGCTGACAAGTCGCACTAGAGTCACTTCTTGTCCAAACATGTTCCAAACGTGCTCGATTGGAGACAAATTATTGGCTAGCAAAGTTGCTGCAGGTCATGCATATCACGTTGAGTTTCGTTGGCAGTGTGTGGGCGAGCATTAGCCAGTTGGAGCAACACATAACCTACCTGTTGCAAGACCGGCAAAAGGAAGGGTCTAACAACATTCTGCACGTATTGAGCTCCGGTTGGCATACCCACCAGAAACACCAAAAAGTGAAAGAGAGTTGTAGTTTATAGAACCCCAGACTATAAGGTCTGGGATGGAGTCAGTGTATTTTGGACGGGTGTACTCTACGAGATAGCACTCACCATGTCTACCTCGCATCTATGAAGACCACGGCGCGCCTTTCTCTCTTCCAAGTGATTTCATGACGGCACCAGGCGAGCCTTCTCGTTGATGCTGCGGGGGGAGTGGAAGATGGGATAGAGGTGTGCTTGTCCATAGCCCTACTGCTAATAGCCGCCTCGCAACAGTTCGCGTTAACATGTCTGGGCTCACAAATCCACTTACCTGTGCTGACGTAGCAGTACTATCTGACACTGCTGACCTTACGACGATCCTGACGGCCGTCTGTTCTACCGTATGTCCAGAACCTCGTCTACAGGTGTGAGAATGATCACGTGACCACCGATACCAGCATCGTTGCACAACTCACACAGCATATCCAACCAGTGTGGCAGGTCTCTGAAATGACTATCCCGTCACTTGGAAACACACAATCTGACCCCTCTCAAACTCGCTCAGTTGGCTGTAGGAAGCACGAATGGGTCTTCGTGGTATGGATGCCTGCTTGTTTCGCACATTAACACCACACTGAGCCTTCTGGCTGTGAGCATTCCCCACTAAAGGGCAGATACAGATGCCGCTCTTGCAGTTATGCCACTACGCTATCTGTTGGTGACCTACGTTGAAACCGTTTTCAATACGTCCACTATCCCCCAGATGGTATACACCGTTATCGGACAAAAATCAACATCTCTTTGCAGGTTTACTGTCTTTTTCCGGCTGTGTAGTTTCCCATTATTTCTAGTAATAATTAAACAGTTATTTGCACGCAAATTTTCAGCTGTGAATGATATCATCGGTTGCCGAGTGAGAAATTGCTGTGGGTAACATGCGCGAAACGCTGTATTGATGGGTTCTGGTTTACATAATACTTCATGCATGTTCAATGCCGCCTCGTCATTCAAATGATTTGGAGAAGCACGATCAGGGGTTGGTCAACTTTCATATTTGAGTATTGCGGTTTCAAAAAAGGGCCACGGTACAACTGCACAGTGTTCGGTTATAAGTTGAGCACTATTACACTCTTGTAATTTTGATGATAAGATCTTACTAGTGATTTTCACTTTCCATTGTGTTCAATCATATCCATTCTATGCATGTTTTCCATTAATTGCGCGATTTCTTGTATGTGGGAGCTACTTGTGTACCTTCCTTTTTTTCAATTTTCGAAGTCAGATAGCGTTACACAACTGATTAATAAGTCATGAATTTGTTCATGACAATACCTAGCTTCACGAAATAAGGTTACAAATGTAATGTATTACGAATACATAGAAAGGAGGACCCTTTATACACCGCTGGCCACCGTAAATGCAACACCCTGAAGGAAGCATCCGAATCAAGTGAAATTTACACCATGGGTTTGCAGCGATGAGATATGCAACTGATTAGAATTTCAGCGCAGACGCACATCACGCGCGCCTGTGGCGCCACCTCATAACGCCATTTAAGGCTTGGCGATTTCGACGAGTGTACGTTCGGCACGTGTGTTTACCTTGTGGTTGTTTCACAAGACGATCAGTTATGCCTCGTAGACAACAGCGAACATCGTTTGATCAAGTATCCGAGTTCGACAGAGGAAGGATAGTGGCTTACCGAGATTGTGGATTATCATACAGTGAAATGGCTAGTCGTGTTGGACGAAACCAAACAACTGTAATGCGGATATGTGACCGTTGGATGCAGGAGGGTACGACGGACCGACGTGGTCGATCGCATTCACCTCGGTGCACCACTGCACGTGCTGATAGGCAAATCGTGCGCATGGCAGTGACGGATCGCTCAGTGACATCCCGAACCATAGCACAGCACATTGCGTCTGTAACGCATCATCCAGTGTCTGTGCATACCATTCGACGCCATTTACAGCAGAGTGGTCTGCCCGCAAGACGTCCATTGCTTCGTCTACTATTGACGCAGAACCACAGACGTCTCCGACGCCAATGGTGTGATGACAGACAGATGTGGACGGCAGAATGGAATGACGTTGTCTTTACTGACGAGGCACGCTTCTGTCTGCAGCACCACGATGGTCGGATTCGAGTGTGGAGATACCGTGGAGAGAGGATGCTGGACAGCTGCATTATGCACCGCCACACGGGTCTTGCACCGGGTATTATGGTATGGGGCGGTATTGGATATTACTCTCGCACGCCTCTAGTACGCATTGCCGGTACTTTAAATAGCCGGCGCTACATATCCGAAGAGCTGGAGCCAGTTGTCCTTCCTTACCTTCAGGGCTCGGCCACAGCCATATTTCAACAGGATAATGCGCGACCACACGTGACACGCATTGTCCAAAGGTTCTTCGTCAATAACCAGACTGAAGTACTTCCCTGGCCGGCTCGCTCTCCGGATCTTTCGCCGATAGAAAACATGTGGTCCATGGTTGCTCAACGAGTGACCCAGATTACACCCCCAGCTGCCACACCAGATGATCTTTGGCAACGTGTGGAAGCTGCTTGGGCTGCTGTACCCCAGGAACACATCCAACGTCTCTTTGACTCAATGACGAGACGTGTGGCAGCGGTGATCTCCAACAATGGTGGCTACTCTGGCTACTGATTCTGGCAGGAACCACATGTCACAGACGTCTGTAAACGTAATCATTTGATACTTGGTCAACATGTTATCTATAAAATAAATTTTGTTGTGCTACCTCTTGTCTTTCTTGGTGTTGCATTTACGGTGGCCAGCAGTGTAGTATGATTATATGATAGCAGAACAAACAATGGTAGCAGTTACTTCTGTAAAATATCTGGGAGTATGCATACGGAACGATTTGAAGTGGGATGATCATATAAAATGAATTGTTGGTAAGGCGGGTGCCAGGTTGAGATTCTTTGGGGTAGTCTTTAGAAAATGTAGTCCAGCAACAAAGGAGGTGGCTTACAAAACACTTATTCGACATATACTTGAGTATTGCTCATCAGTGTGGGATCCGTACCAGATAGGGTTGACAGAGGAGATAGAGAAGATCCGAAGAAGAGCGGCGCGTTTCGTCATAGGGTTATTTGGTTAGCGTGATAGCGTTACGGAGATGTTTAGCAAACTCAAGTGGCAGACTCTACAAGAGATGCGCTCTGCATCACGGTGTAGCTTGCGGTCCAGGTTTCGAGAGGGTGCGTTTCTGGATGAGGTATCGAATATCTTGCTTGCCCCTACTTGTACCTCCCGAGGAGATCACGAATGTAAAATTAGAGAGATTCGAGTGCTCACGGAGACTTTGCGGCAGTTGTTCTTCCCGCGAACCACACGCGACTGGAACAGGAAAGGGAGGTAATGACAGTGGCACACAAAGTGCCCTCCGCCACACACTGTTGGGTGGCTTGCGGAGTATAAATGTAGATGTAGAAGGGTTACTGCTACTACTTCCATAAGTAGTTCAATTACGGAGGCACTAGCTCACGTAAAATTGATATGAGATTTCCTGGCAAATTAAAACTGTGTACCAGACCGGGTCGTTAATCTGAACTTTAACTTTCACTTATCATGCACTCCACACATGAGCTAGCCAGACGTAACGACCCGCCCTCATGGCTTAGCTTCTGCGAGCCACTTTCTACTGCTTTCCTAACGTCACGCTTTCCGTGGATTCCAATCTCAAAACAGTTCACCGTCCAGTGCAGAGTAAGAAATTCAGCTAGCCCCTCGGCTGTGCTTAAGCTACTTTTCCGCAAAATCTTTCCTTCCAGGAACGCTAGTCCAGGAAGGTATGCAGGAGAATTTCTGTGAAGTTTGGAATGTACCAGATAGGTACTGCCAGAAATGAAGCTGCCAGAGTTGGTCATGAACGTCTTGGAATAGCCCAGTCAGCGAGATCGTTGCCCCCTAAAAGGTAAGGAACTGGGGTTTGAGTCTTGGTTCTGTACACAACTTATGCACTAATGAGCAAAATCTTTACGACCACCTACTCAGCAGCTTGTTGGTCCACCTTCTGAATGCAATACAGCAATGATACTTGCACATCACGGATTCGAAATGTACTTGGTAAGTTTTTGGAGGTACATATCAAGATATTTATATGCACATGTCACGCAGTTTCTGTATTTTATGGGACTGCCGTTCGTGGGTGCGGAGCTGGTGGCTGATATGGCTCCAGATGTGTTCCACCACAACCAAGGACAGGTAAACATTGATGGTCAAAACATCAACATGAGTTCACTAATGCACTCCTGAAGTCACAGTAGGACGATTCTGGCCTTGTTCCACTCATTGTTATCCTGCAACAAAGTGTCATCACCTTTGGAGAAGACACCAAGCGTAAAGGAATGTAGGTAGGTGATCCCGCAAAAAAGTTCGCGTTGGTCACAACAGTCAAGTTCTCTTTGATTCTTTGATTACCGCTGTAATCCCATGAATACACACACATACACACACACACACACACACACACACACACACACACACATATATATATATATATATATATATATATATATATATATATAATGGAAGCATAGTGGAAGATTTGCCCGCATGCAGATATTATAAAAGATATCTTCTTAAGGCAACGTGGGGCAAGCCCGTCTGCGTTGACGAAACATGCTAAACACGTTTACCTCCGATCCTCCCTGCGTGAAGTGCCAACTGAAAGCAAGCCAAAATGCGTCTTAAACGCCACTGTCCTCAGGTATTTCGCTGTCAACTTCAGCCAGTAATTTAACAGTAATTGTTATATTGCGTCCAATTACGTGAGTTCAGGTGATCTGTGAAACATTGCTAACATTTCCTTAGATTTGCTTCATATATGAAGTTTCATAACTCAACATCTAAGTTTGAGGACCAGTAGGTCGCATACAGACGAACTGCCTTCTGTTTTTTTATGGAACATTCCGTTCTAAATTCGGCGTTTATGAGTGAAGCATGTCATTGACGGTTCACAAACGCAAGGGATCCGTGTGGTTGTTACCACAGAAGCGTGTCAACGGCGGGAGTTCGGTTGGATTCAATTCCGCCACATCATTATTTGCCCAAACATGCACCGTCAATTCGGGTACACCGCCTGGCAGTGAATAGTATAAAATTTCACAAAGGTGATTCCATTTTTTAGTTATAACTGTGTTGTGTTCCTGAGGATGGTACTTGATGTGAGACACCATCTAAACATCCCACATACTCACTGACGAACCAGACAAAACGTCATGTATTCAGCTCGCGGTAGAAAGCGATTTACGCGGAAAGTCATCAATCTTCTGGATTGATGCTGCCCGCCACCAATTCCTCTATTGTGACAACCTTTTCATTTTAGAGTAACACTTGTATCCTATGTCCTCAATTATTTGTTGAATGTATTCCAATCTCTGTTCTCCTCTGCAGTTTTTACCCTCTACAGCTCCCTCTAGTTGCATGGAAGTTATTCTCTGATGTCTTAACAGACATCTTAAAATCTTATCCCTTCTTCTTGTCACTTTTTTCCATATATTTCTTTCCTAGCCGATTCTCCGGAGAACATTTTCATTCTTTCCTTGTCAGTCCACCTAATTTTCAACGTTCGTCTGCTGTACGACGTCTCAAACGCTTCGATGCTCTTCTTTTTTGGTTTTTCCACAGTCCATGTTTCACTACTATACAATACTTCGCCCCAGACGAACATTTTCAGAAATTTCTTCCTTCACATTAAGGACTATGTTCCGCACTTGTAGACATCTCATAGCCAGCAATGCCCTCATTGCCTACGCTAGTCTGCTTTCTATGTCCTCCTTGCTCCGTCCGTCATGGGTTACTTTGCTGCGTAGATAGCAGCATTGCTTACCTTCATCTACTTCGTGATCACCAATCCTGATGTTAATTTTCACGTTGTTTTCTTTTACCGTACTTCTCATTACTTTCGTCTTTCTTCAGTTTTGCTCTTTATTTATATTCTGTACTCATTAGACTGTTCATTCCATTCAGAAAAGCCTGTAATTCTTCTTCGCTTGGACTGCGGATAGCAATGTCTTCAGCGAATCTTATCATTGATATGCTTTTATCCTAAATTTTAATCCCAAACATAGAAGTGTCATTGCTTCTTCGATATATATATATATTGAACACTAGGAGCGAAAGACAACTTCCCTGTCCTACACCCTTTTTAATCTGAGCACTTCGTTCTTGATGCCCTTTTGGCTCTTGTACATATTGCATATTACCCGTCCTTCCCTAGAGCTAACTACTCTTTTTCTCAGAATTTTGAACATATTGTAACATTGTCGAACGCTTTTTCAGGTCAACAAATCCTATTAACGTTTCTTGATTTATCTTTAATCTTGCTTCCATTATCAACCGCAACATCAAAATTGCCTCTCTGGTTCGTTTAGTTTCGCTACCTTCCCTAAAGCCAAACTGATCGTCGTCTAACACATCCAAAGTTTTCTTTTCCATTCTTCTTTACATTATTCTTTTCAGCAGCTTGGATGCATGTGGTGTTATGCTGAATGTGAGATAATTCACGCACTTACTGACTCTTGCAGTCTTCGGAATTGTGTGGGTGATGTTATTCCGAAAGGCAGATGGTATGTCGCCAGACTCATACAATCTACACTTCAGCGTGAGTAGTCCTTTCGTTGCCACTTCCCCCAATGATTTTAGAAATTCTGACGGAATGTTGTCTATCCCTTCTGCCATGTTCGATCTTAAGTCTTCTAAAGCTCTTTTAAATTCTGGTTGAAATACTGGATCCTCTATGTCTTCTACATCGATTCCTCTTTCCTGTTCTATCACGTTATCAGACAAGTCTCCCCCTTTAGAGAACCCATCAATGAACTCTTTACTCCTATCCGCTCTCTCGTCTGGATTTAACAGTGGAATTCCCATTGCACTCTCAACGTACCAGTCTTGCTTTTCATTTCACGAAAGGTTGTTTGACTTTTACGTACGCTGAGTCAGTCCTTCTGACAACCATTTCTTTTCCGATTTCTTGACATTGTTCAAGCAGCCATTTCGCCTTAGCTTCCCTGCTCTTCCTATTTAATTCATTCCTAAGTGTCTTGCATTTTTATATTCCTAAATTTCCCAGAACATTTTTGTACTTCCTTCTTTTATCGATCAACTGAAGTATTTCTTCTGTCACCCATTGTTTCTTCGCAGTTATATTCCGTGTACCTATGTTTTCCTTTCCAACCTCTGTGACTCCCCTTCTCATAGATGTCTATTCCTCATCAGCTGAACTGCCTACTGAAGTGTTCCTTATCGCAGTGTCTATATCCTCAGAGAACTTAAAGCGTAACTCTTCATTTCTTACTACTTCCGTATCCTACTTCTTTGAGCATTGATGCTACCTGACTAGTCTCTTAAATTTCAGTCTACTCTACATCACTATTAAACTGTGATCTGAGTCCGTATCTGTTCCTAGGGGCACGTTACAATCCAGTATCTGATTTCGAAATCTCTGCCTGACCATGATGTAATCCAACTGAAATCTTCCCATATCTCCCAGCCTTTTTCAAGTGTATCTCCACCTTTTGTGATTCTTGATCAGAGTGGTAGGTATTACTAGTTGAAATTTGTTGATTAAGTCAATTATTCTTTTTCCTACTTGATTTCTAGTCCCAAATACGATACACCCTCTCTTCTACACGTTCCCCTTCAACCACAGTCTAATCACCAATGTATATTAGATTTTCATCTCCTTTTACGTACTGAATCGCCCGTTCAACATGCTCATATACCTTCTTTATCTCTTCATCTTCGGCTGGCGTCGTCTGCATATGTACATGCAGTACAGTTGCCGGTGTTGGTTTACCGTCGATTCGAATGAGAACAGCCGTATCACTAAACTGTTCACAGTAACTCACTCTCCGCCTGCCCGGTTAGCCGTGCGGTCTATCGTACTGCTTTCCGGGCGGGAAGACGTGCCGGTCCCCGGCACGAATCCGCCTGGCGGATTAAGGCCGAGGTCCGGTCTGGTGGCCAGTCTGTGGATGGTTTTTAAAGCGGTTTTCCATGTGCCTCAGCGAATGCGGGCTGGTTCCCCTTATTCCGCTTCAGTTACACTATGTCGGAGATTACTGCGCAAATACTATCTCCACGTACGCGTACACCATAATTACTCTACCACGCAAACATTGGGGTTACACCCGTCTGGTTTGAGACGTTCCCGAGGGGGTCCATTGGGGGCCGAACCGCACAATAACCCTGGGTTCGGTGTGGGGCGGCGGTGGGGTGAGTGGACTGCTGTAGCCGGTTATGGCGTTGTGAACCACTGAGGGCTACGACAGGGACGAAGCCTCTCCTTCGTTTCTAGGTCCCCAGTTCTAAACAATACAATTCAACTCACTCTCAGCCCTACTCTTCTATTCATAACGAATCTTACTTCCGTTGTACCAGTTTCTACTTCTGTTTATATTATCCTATACTATAATATACTGTTTTCCCCCAAATCTTTTACCGAGCGAGGTGGCGCAGTGGTTAGCACACTGGACTCGCATTCGGGAGGACGACGGTTCAATCCCGTCTCCAGCCATCCTGATTTAGGGTTTCCGTGATTTCCCTAAATCGTTTCAGGCAAATGCCGGGATGGTTCCTTTGAAAGGGCACGGCCGATTTCCTTCCAAATCCTTCCCTAACCCGAGCTTGCGCTCCGTCTCTAATGACCTCGTTGTCGACGGGACGTTAAACACTAACCACCACCACCACCACCACCACCCAAATGTTTTAGAGTTCAGTGTGGGTTTGTCATAGCAAAACTAGTCGTGTAATTCATTGTTATCCACTGCAGAGATAGAGTAAACAATGAAAAAGTTACTTCCTGTTTCTTTCTGTAGTCGTATTTAGTTTTGATAACTAGTCACACTTGATGTTGAATTTTAATATTTCACGGTAATCACTGGCTATGGTCTATACAAAGACAGAATTTTCAACATTGAAATTACATAATGCAGCTACGTGCTAGTATTTCTGCCACGTAATGCAGAAAAATTTCACTCACCACGAGCGTGGCGAAATCCGTTGCGCCACCTACGTTTCATTTTGGCACCTACGTTTTGGAAAGCAAAAGTTTCGACGCGCGTTTCACTGTCATTTCAAAGTACAGTGAATGAATTGCCTCTAAACCGACGTTCAACGGCACAGACCCGAAACAAACGGATTAATATCATTATTTCCTTCCAATCAGGACTTTATGTGCGCCGTTGCCCATTCCACTGTAACAGTTAATCGAATGCTAATGGACAAAAAGCGAATTCGTAAGCGCTAATTTTTTATCTGTACGACATTGCGCATACAGAGCCAGATTTTGGTGAGGAAAGCCATGTTGCAGAACCTTAATATCGCGGACCGAATTTCGCGCTGACCAATCAGCAGGGAAAACAACTGCGACGGGCATTTAAGCCTTTTTTTCCTTTTTGCCAACAAAGCGATTATTCGGAACAGCTATTTGTTCCGTTGGACTGTGTTCCCAATAAAGCGCAAAAAACTGCTAGCCAGCTGGAGGGCTGCAACTTGGCTGACAGGTGAATGACTTGCAAATTACGAACCATGAGGATAATCGGAAACTATTCAACAGCCATGATGAAGGCAGTGAAGGTATTTAAATTGTCTCCAATAAATACTACCTGGAGTGTCAAAAGTCCTACATATTAACGGACCAAACCGAATAGATTAAATGTGAATGGAGAATTAAATAAACTACACTTATGTTCGAGAAACCAGAACACTTTGAACGACTAGAGGCATGTACATTAGTACGTTCTGCAGAAATGGTTAGCATTTCAGTCACCTCGGTTCAGTAAGTGGGACAGTAGGGACAGCCTCCACCATTGGTCCTGATAACTTGTTTCATGTGCAATGGCATCGACGCGTATAAGGCACAAATGGTGTCCTCTGGTATAGCCATCTATGCTGCCTTCACCTCGTTCCAAAGTTCATCTGAGGTGGTTGGTACTGGGCCCCACAGCGCAGCACTGTCTTTTCACTATATCCCACACATTTTCGATTGCCGACAAGTCTGAAGGGCCAGAGCAAAAGGCCCTGGACGCGCACCAGCTGTGATTTCCGGCTGTAACCAATAGCACCCCATAACACAAGGCCTCGAGATACGTGCATATCTTACGCAAAAGCAGTCACCGCGGTGTCACTCCCCCTGTTTGCGGCGAACCAAAATGCGGCCGTCATTTTCAAACAAACATGGTAGGCGGAGAAGTGGAAGACGCCCACGTTACCCATTCCGTAACAAACGACGACGGACTGTCACCCTTGATACTGTGCGATGTGTTACAATGTTCCACTGTTGCGCGAGAGCCGAGGAGGTTGCAGATCTGTCCTGGAATGCCATGCGGATGAGGTGTCAATCTTCTGGGGGGTTGGCCGGGGAGATGCGACCTCACCCATCTCGTCGTGTTCTACGGGCTTCCGTGAACCATTCCGCACACACCCGTTGCACTGCCGAAAACTTTGTCCCACACGAGCAACAATTCCGGGTGGATGCAACACATTATCTCATGCCAATAATGCGCCCTCTTCCAAACTCACTGATTTGACGGTACGGTTTTCTCTCAAATCTTAGAGGCATCCTGAACGTTTGCTCAAGTCACACTGATCCATGATCTTCGGTTTACAGTGACAACGAGAGGCGCATGCACATTTTACCGGTATGTGGTTTTGCTCAGCGGTATCGATGCTGACCTTGAACCCGCCGACCGACAAGATTCAAATGCTAATCATTTCTGCAGAACATACTAATGTACATGTCCTTTGAACAAGAAAGTCCTATCTCTAGTCGTTCAAGATGTACTGTTTCTTTCTGAACATGAGTGTACAATGAAATGACCAAGGTTTCCAATACGTGTCTATTCTTATCACCTTAGAGAAGAAATATTTTTTGAAAGCTGTCTCAGTAAACACAGCTCCACTTCCAGTTTAAGAAGGATTGTTGGATTTTACCTTCTCGTCGCCAACGATGTCACTGGATACGGAACAATAGTTCAGTAAGAAAAGAATAGGAGAGAAGGTTACATTCTAGCATTTACTGTAGTGATTACTGAAATTACTGGGAAACAAGTTGAAGATAGCTGGACATGCATTTAAGCCCCAACTATCGTAAATATGAGCCAAACACTTGAGTTACTTCGCCGTTTCTTTCGGTGTAAGTATATGTACGAGATCCGTGAACATACGCGTATACCTCGTAAAAATCTGGATGAGAATACTTCCGTACCCATGGCCCATTAAATTTCTGGCAAGAGCCGTGGGAATGTCATCTCTTCTACTTACATTTATTTTAAATTCGTTGGTGTCAATAGCAACATACACTGACAGCATATTCAAGATGGAGATTCCCAGTTTCTCTGATGTCGATAATTTGCAGCAAAGGAACTGTGCTGTGGAACGTCTGTATTTGGCGTGAATTCTCGTTGACTCGGCGATTTTCCATTCCTCCTAAACTCATGGTAGCACATCGTTTATCATTAAGCTCGATTCATTTATACTTCGCGCTGGAACTAGAACGTTACACGCAAGCATCAGTTGGTAATGCACAGTAAGGGATTACACGCAAGAACAGTAACTAATGAGTTTCATACAGCGCTTATTATCATCAATTCATTTCAAGTTTCAGCACTTCAGAAAACTATGGCAATGAAACTAAATTTCGCACTTGTCATACTTGGAGATGTGTGATCATCACTCTATTTCCCCAAGAAGGAAAGTACATGCACAGTCTGCTTTGAATCTTTCACTGGAGCTCACAATAGAACACATTCTTAGAAAAAAACTGTTTTACCTTTCTCTCTCTCTATCTGTCCCAGTAAAATTTTCTCCTGTACCTTATAGAGAAGTAACATTCGTGAAACTAAAATTGATAAGTGCAGTACGCATAAAACATGATAACTGTAGACAAGTCGTACACTAATACCCAATGATATGAAGCAGTAGCTTTTACCAGATAAGGAAAATTTCCCTAGTTTAAGCCGTTGTTGGACTCAGTGTCTCATATTTCTCTACATTCGCACTATGAAATTTTAGCTACCTGGAAAAATACGAGGTTGTTCGAAATTTAGTGATTCGTGCTTCACAGCTTTCTTACAAGTGAAACCAAAGTAAAAACAAAGAAGCGAGATAAGAGAAGGGTAAACTCATTTGCATTCGCATGGTGAGAATATTAGCTGAACCTTTACCACCTTGGACATCGACCAGTAATACCGAAAATAGAACTAAATTCTTGTCGGCGATGGACGTTTTAGGGACGAGTTGAAAAACGCAGTCGCCACCGTACCTGGTGTGTTAGAGCCGTCGCTGAAAGCCGTCTGCACCGAATGCTTTCTGATGACGCTTTCGTGCTTCACAGAGGAGAGACAGCTGAAGTTCTAGTCCTTTAGCCGTTACTTAGAAACGGCTAAACAATGACAGTCAACGACAGCGCATTTCACATAAGTAATGTCGTTGGTATATTATGGTCTTTGGCAACAGCTTCCTAAACTTTTCTCTATGCGCGCTGGCGGTACTAACGAGCTATTGTGCTGGCAACATAACAGTTCTTAACGGCGCTGAGTTGTGAGACCTAAGGCAAACGTTATCCAGTATTACTATGTCCAGCTCAGTATTCACAATCGTTGTTTCTAGATTTGAATTCCTGACTTCCCCCAGACGGTATCTTTTCATTATATACTACTGAGGAGAAACAACTATCAAATTGAGGCTTCACTCGACATCCCAGAGGTTCCGATGCGACTTGACACGTTGACAGGGCGTCACACCAAAGCAACACACGAGACAGGATGTCTGTTACAACACCTTAATTTTCGGAAGCCTTAGTTGCTTATTTATTTTTCGTTTGACACAAAAAAATCACAGCTGTGCATCTACATACATACTCCGCAAGCCACCGTACGTGGCGTGGCAGAGGGTACCCTGTACCACTACTAGTCATTCCCTTTCCTATCCCACTCGTAAATAGGGCGAGGAAAAAAGGTCTGTCTGTATGCCTCCGTATGAGCCATAATCTCTCAAATATTCTCTTCACGGTCCTTACGCGAAATGTGCGTTGCCAGCAGTAGAATCGTTCTGCAGTCAGCCTCAAATGCTAGTTCTCTATATTTTGTCAGTGGTGCTCCTGGAAAAGAACGTCGCCTTCCCTTCAGTGATTACCATTTAAATTTCCGAAGCATCTCCGTACAGACGACAGGATATATGAAGAAGGAAGACTACTTAAAAAACGTAATGACAATAAATATAAAAAAGAGGGTAATTTCCAAGAATGATTGCGTATCGAAGTCACGTTGTCCAAACGACACATTTCGAACGTGCGATTGTAAATCGATCGTGCGAGTCTCGTGGCGGGCGTTATGATCAATTATTTGTGATCGTCATTTTTATCTGTTTTCTGTCGTTCCTTTAGTCGCTCTAAATTACATTCCACCGCGAATTATTTGTGAGTTGCTTGGGAAATCCAGACGATTTTTGTCGATAGTGATTGTGATGTCTGATGTTCCTGACGTTTCTTCGGCGCACTCTCTCACATGAAAAATCTAATTCCATGCTTATCCAGCGTAGAAAATTGTTTGACTTTCTGTCGCAAATATGGAGTACTACCGGACGACAAAAGGAGGGACTGTATGGACTGTGGTGGTGCGAATTTTGTAACACTTCGTAAGAGGAGTTTCGATGTTCAAATACAGTTACAATTTCATTGAGGACAGTGCGGAAAACGAACGAGTTTCAGGCCAGCACAATTCTTCTGTCTTGCTGGATTCGACACTACACGTTGCAATCAACAGCATCGGAAACTGAGTTGTCTGCTCAGCATCGGAAACTGAGTTGTCTGCTAATACCCTGTATGACTATTTCGGTTTTTGCAGAGAAGTCTGTTACGTGGTAGTGACAAACGACAGTGTAACAATTGGTGGAGCGAGGAAAGTTGTGGAAGTGGGCGAATCTCATATAGCTAGAAGGAAGAACCAGAGAGTACAACCTTCAAAGAGTGAAATCGATCATATTTGGGTACTCGGTGGAATAGAAAGAGAGTCCCGGAAGTGTTTGTTGTGAGAGTGTTGTCCCGAGACAAGGTCACTTTAGTGGGTCTGATAAAGCACTTATGCTGCCTGGTACCAAAGTCATTACAGACGGGTTTCACTCCTACAAGGCTCTGAAAGCTGAAGGATTCGACCACGAGTTCGTGAACCACTCTGTACAGTTCGTGTCTTCGGGTGTTGCTAGTACGCACACGTAGAATGTCGACCGTCTATGGAAATTTGTAGTCTTCCATTAAAAGAGAAGTGCGTCCAGGAAAAAAAGATGAACTGTACTTGTTTCAGTATCTCTGTTTTCCCAACTTGCGTTTGCAGCGAAAAGTTAACTCATGTGACACTCTGCCGATATTCTTACGTGATATTGGCAGAGTTTACCCACGATATGGCCAAAAGGGAATTGTCCCTGAAGCGTACACATCACATGGACTTTCACATGACGACAACACCGACGACGAATAATGTGAGTCGTCTCCTTTGTAATTACGAGTATTTTTTTAACGCTCTTCTTTTGTCGTTGCTGTAGTGACCACCGTAGACATACTCTTAACGCAAGCCACGAGACTCGCATGATCGATTTACACAAATATGTCGTTTGGACCCCGCGACTTCGATAGGCAATCATTCTTGCAAATTCCCAAAAAGAGGAAGACAATAATCTGGTCACAAACGAACAGATTCTATATGTATTCGGTTGCATCTTGGATGTCACATTATTACCTGCTGAGGTGGGTGCCGAAGAATAGGTGAGTGCCGAGGAATAGAAGAGTGCTTCGACAGAAAGCGGAAATAATAAGAGGTACAAGTAGTCTGAGTGGTAGTAGTATTTACCCAACTTTCAATCAGCAAGTCCAATTGTATTCCAGAAATCAGTTAGCCAGAGACAAGCAATGTGTGTGTGCATTCCTAACGGACCAAACTGCTGAGGTCATCGGTCCCTAGACTTACACACTGCTGAAACTAACTTACGCTAAGAATAACACACACACTCATGCCCGAGGGAGGACTCGAACCTCCGGTGGGAGGGGCCGCGCAATCCGTGACATGGCGCCTCTAACCGCGCGGCAGCCAAGCAGTCATAAACAATGAAATTAGGGAGAAGCTACGAAAGTTGAGAGAAGCTACGAATAAGGCTGCTAATGCAGTCGAAAAATTCCGTAATCAGACTTGGCGAGATCAGTGCTGCGTCTTCCTTAAGCCGACTAGGTAGTGACGCTGCCCGCGCGTACAGCCGACCGCGGATTGGCGAGGCCGTCACATGGTCTACTGCCATCCACGGATTGGGTTCTGCCAGGTGTGATATTGATAATGTACGACACCACATTTGCAATAAAGTGGGAGCTGTTTTGAATGTGGTAGATAGTTTGTCTACTGATATAACATGGACAACCAGGTGAAACTGTTTTTTTTTCCATTGGTACAACAATTTCGCACGTCCACTGTTGTCTTTTCTTATCCCGCTGAGGTTGATTCTTATTTTACAGCCCAGACTTTTTCTGCAGTACAGTGAAGATCGGAGGCACATACTGATAATGACTCATTTCACTGCTTTTGTCTGGCTGTAGATGTATTGAAGTTGTTGGTAGATACTTTCCTGTCTTTTAATTCCTGAGGCGTTAAGGAAGGTAGCTTGTTGATTTTCACAACAGTTGATGTATTGGGGGTAAAGGATTCCTTTATATTTTGGTGTATTCTCCGATACCTAGAAAACTTTCCCGTCGTATTTGGGGTCAGAAGCCCATAGATAGGCGTACACATCGTTATAATTACTATCCACTTTGAGCATTTTAGTTCTACGTCGGTTTTGGCTGCACATGCATCATTTAGAGCACTGTATTCTACAGCAGAGTACAGCAGACTCGGAGCTGAAATTCGGAGAGGAGAGTCACAGGAACCTCGTGTGCTGTTACACAGTTTCACTCCTATATCGGAGTTCCGCCACGGCCTACATTATGTGTTAGAAATAGCTTCAGGTTCACTCCAGCGTATGTTGGAGCTCTTTTGCAAAGAATAATGCAGATATGAAACGTAGCGCAAATTTGTGGTTAGTTATTCTGTTGTTTAAGTGGAAACGTGACAGCAGAGGAACTATTGGCGAAGGATTTGAGCACTGTTCTACAGTACGTTCCCGAATGTGGCTCCAACGTAGCCCAGTTCTAGGAAGAAATAAATGGATGGCTATTACGTTTATCACATAGAAAAAATAGAAATTACATCATCAATTTCTGTCTGTCGTAGGTACATGTCTGCATGCAGGGTACATATTGAAATTCCTGCTCCTCAGTAACGTCGCTCGTAGCTAGAGGAGCCGAAACAATGTGGCCAGCCCACGGATAAAGTGGAACATCGTGCTTCATTCGTTCTCTGCATTTGAAGGGGAACAGCAGCGCAACATTTAATGTTGCGTTGTGGGAAGTTTATGGCAACCGTCGCATCACACAGGGGTTGTTCTGGTAACCGGTTCTGCAGAAGCTGAAAACCCACCGGAGGTAATGCACCTAGATGGCCTCTAGAGGGCACGGTCTCGCCGCAGAGCTGCGCTTCAACATTAGCGTGCCAGTCGTCTCGCCAAGCGAATATGCCGGCCAATAGCGTTCCTCGAGGCTGGTCTAAATACGGCCGCCCAGCGAACGTTCAGTCCGGCAGCTAACGTGAAAACCTCATCCGCTAACCATCCAATTGAAACCCCACAACAGACTAAAACTACTACATGGCCGAACCTGTGAATTGCATCCCTCCACTGTCCTCCACACTAACGAGCGAGGTAACACAGTGGTTAGCACACTGGACACGTATTCGGGAGGACTAGGGTTCAATCCTGCGTCCGGCCATCCTGATTTAGATTTTCCGTGATTTTCCTAAATCGCTTCAGGCAAATACCGGGATGGTTCCTTTGAAAAGGCACGGCTGACTTCCTTCCCTCATCTGATGAGACCGATGACCTCACAGTTTGGTCCTCTTCTCCCAACTTATCCACACCTATAATATCTTGAGGTGACCCATCCTGTGCCATGCCAACTTTGCATGGATGTCCACCCCCCCCCCCCTCTCCCGCCCTCTAAATTCTATAAATCGTTGCAGATCCTTGAATATTGTGCACTCCGCCTCGCCTCTTCTATATATTTCTACTTTCCCCCATATGCATCCCTTACTAACTCATAATATTCCCACCTCTCCTCGCTCATATTGAACACCGTTCATCAATCTACACCATCTGCAGACTCGACTCCAATAATCCTATAGGTTCCCCTTGCACACTGCCACACCTCTACCAACCCTACCCCTACACACCGTCCACATACTCTCACGTTTCCCGTGATTTCCCTAAATCGTTTCAGGCAAATGCCGGGATGGTTCCTTTGGAAGGGCACAGCTAACTTCCTTGCCCATCCTTCTCTAATCCGATGGGACCGATGACCTCGCCGTTTGGTTTGGTCCCGTCCCCCATACCAGCCAACCAACCGGATATCAGCGCACCCGTCAGAACCCAGGAGAGAAACACCTGAAGTCTCAAGGCGGAAGGTCGCCTGCGGAAGAGACCACGACACCGAGCGGTAGCGGAACTAAACGAGGCCAACTGACGGCGGACAGGATACACACCAGACCAAAGCAACCTATGTAAATAACGAAGTGCAAAGCGGAAACCTGTGCCACAACGATGTCAAAAGGCCAAGACCAAAGAGGCACTCAATCCTAATCGCAACCACACAGAAAGACCAAGTGCCAAGCGAGTTTGTTATCCAGTAGTCCGTAGCACAGAGATGATATTAACCGACTATATCAGACGATCGTACAGAAATGGGTGACCGCTCTTTTTTTCCTTTACCGTTTTTTCATCTCCCCTTCCCCGTATTGGCGGGGGATGTGCTGTTTGCGGTACAGTCACTCCGCTCTTCGGCCGATAGGCAAGAAAGTCTAAATGAGATTAAAGAATTATAAACAGGAAGGTGATATATTTACAAATAATTTAAAACTTTTCGAAGACGAAAATGAGATGGTAGTCTACATATCAGATACGACTTCCTTCGCTTTTAGTTAAAAACAGTTGTAAAAAATCGTAAACACTAGACGATTACATGAAATGTATTCGCAGTTGCAAGAAAGAATGACCAACAGCTGTGTAATGGAACCATTATAATGAAAATTTGTTCTGGACCGGGACTCGAACCCGGATTTCCCGCTCTACGCCAGCGGTCACCTTAACAGCAGAAGCTATCCATGCACGACTCACGGCCAGACACAAACTCCCATATGTCGTCGTTCATGGGTCACAGCCCGTTCTCGTAGATACGCTATCCAATTCTCGTCCTGGAGAAGAGAATTTAAATGAAAGTCCTGCATGGATAGCTAAAGCGGTTAAGGTGACCACTCCCGTAACGCGGGAAATCCGGGTTCGAGTCCGGTCCGAAACAAATTTTCAGTGTCGTCGTTCCATTATGTCGCTGATGATTGTTCAGGTATTTAAAAACATTAAAAGAACTTTGCAGGAGAACGTTGATGTTAAAAAGAATCACTTCAAAGACCTGCGCTGGAGTAGGTAGTCTGACGTGGCTAGGGAAAGGTTGGTCGTTGAGGAGGGTAGAATATAGGTGCTATATGGATGGAGGGCTGGTGCGGATGTATCGATGGGGTAGGAGTGGCTGTTGGGATACAAGATGCATCGGGGTATAGGGTTATTAGTGAGGCTAAAATTTAATCATGGAGAGGTGTTAGGGAAAGAAGGATGGAACGGAAAATATGGGGAAGGGAAGGAGAGGGTGCAATGACGAGCCTGAACGAGTGGGGCGAGTTTGAAGTTAATAAGAGGGATAAATGTGATCAGGGAGGGGATGGTTCAAACGCTAATCATTTCTGCAGGACATATTAATGTAAATGTCCTGTGATGACTGTGTGTTGTGTGATGTCCTTAGGTTAATTAGGTTTACGTAGTTCTAAGTAGATGTTAAGTCCCATAGAGCTCAGAGCCATTTGAACCATTTTTAAATGTCCTGTAAATACAGGGCGTTTCAAAAATGACCGGTATATTTGAAACGGCAATAAAAACTAAACGAGCAGCGATAGAAATACACCGTTTGTTTGGAATATGCTTGGGACAACAGTACATTTTCAGGCAGACAAACTTTCGAAATTACAGTAGTTACAATTTTCAACAACAGATGGCGCTGCGGTCTGGGAAACTCTATAGTACGATATTTTCTACATATCCACCATGCGTAGCAATAATATGGCGTAGTCTCTGAATGAAATTACCCGAAACCTTTGACAACGTGTCTGGCGGAATGGCTTCACATGCAGATGAGATGTACTGCTTCAGCTGTTCAATTGTTTCTGTATTCTGGCGGTACACCTGGTCTTTCAAGTGTCCCCACAGAAAGGAGTCACAGGGGTTCATGTCTGGCGAATAGGGAGGCCAATCCACGCCGCCTCTTGTATGTTTCGGATAGCCCAAAGCAATCACACGATCATCGAAATATTCATTCAGGAAATTAAAGACGTCGGCCGTGCGATGTGGCCGGGCACCATCTTGCATAAACCACGAGGTGTTCGCACTGTCGTCTAAGGCAGTTTGTACCGCCACAAATTCACGAAGAATGTCCAGATAGCGTGATGCAGTAATCGTTTCGGATCTGAAAAATGGGCCAATGATTCCTTTGGAAGAAATGGCGGCCCAGACCAGTACTTTTTGAGGATGCAGGGACGATGGGACTGCAACATGGGGCTTTTCGGTTCCCCATATGCGCCAGTTCTGTTTATTGACGAAGCCGTCCAGGTAAAAATAAGCTTCGTCAGTAAACCAAATGCTGCCCACATGCATATCGCCGTCATCAATCCTGTGCACTATATCGTTAGCGAATGTCTCTCGTGCAGCAATGGTAGCGGCGCTGAGGTGTTGCCGCGTTTGAATTTTGTATGGATAGAGGTGTAAACTCTGGCGCATGAGACGATACGTGGACGTTGGCGTCATTTGGACCGCAGCTGCAACACGGCGAACGGAAACCCGAGGCCGCTGTTGGATCACCTGCTGCACTAGCTGCGCGTTGCCCTCTGTGGTTGCCGTACGCGGTCGTCCTACCTTTCCAGCACGTTCATCCGTCACGTTCCCAGTCCGTTGAAATTTTTCAAACAGATCCTTTATTGTATCGCTTTTCGGTCCTTTGGTTACATTAAACCTCCGTTGAAAACTTCGTCTTGTTGCAACAACACTGTGTTCTAGGTGGTGGAATTCCAACACCAGAAAAATCCTCTGTTCTAAAGAATAAACCATGTTGTCTACAGCACACTTGCACGTTGTGAACAGCACACGCTTACAGCAGAAAGACGACGTACAGAATGGCGCACCCACAGACTGCGTTGTCTTCTATATCTTTCACATCACTTGCAGCGCCATCTGTTGTTGAAAATTGTAACTACTGTAATTTCGAAAGTTTGTCCGCCTGAAAATGTAGTGTTGTCTCAAGCATATTGCAACAAACGGTGTATTTCTATCGCTGCTCGTTTAGGTTTTATTGCCGTTTCAAACATACCGGTCATTTTTGAAACACCCTGTATGAACGTCCTTTCTCTAGTCGTTCAAGGTATTCTGCTTTTTTTATGAACTTGAGTGTATTTCGATATGATAATTAACACTTTAATAACACCTAGTATTTGTAATTAATATCAATGACGTATATACCTAAGAAGTTTTAGCACTTTCAGACGAAACCATGTCGCAGGCCTTTAGCGCGGCCACCTAGCGAATGGGACTTGCGGGTCCGAAGGATGAGGTAGGCGGCCTTATTATGCATGGTCGGTTCAGAGTTCCCTTTGAAGGGATGTAGGGACACTGTTGAAAAGGTAAATCAGAATTTACCAGACGACGACGAACAAAATTACTCACTTCCATAAAATGGATTAACTAACCCAATTATTCCAGCACAAAGAAGGGAAGCATTTACATTAATCTCGCAAGATTTTTACCTATAGAAATGTAAAGCAGGAACAAGGAAAAAAGTCCTCGTTTCTCAGTGCATCCACGCGTGCAGATGTTTAGAAGTCATAACGTTTCATTCAAGTGCGCAAAAGTTTCCCGAGCAGCGTATTCTGACCAGGCGCCTCTTTTGTTCGGAGCGTTCTGAGCTTGCTACTGCCTGCGCTAACTGGCAGAGGCCGACGTCTCCGCTGTATAATCGGGCCCTTGTCTTGCCGTGCCCCACAGCTGCTCTGGCTGCCGGCATGAAGTAATTTCCCGCGGTTGGCGGCGGAGCCGCCAGCTGGATATTTTGCGGTCTCGGGCGGGGACACAGACAAGAGCGGGTAATAACGGGTCACCGCTTGCGACGGACCTGCCACAAGAGGCGGGTAATTCTTTCACTCCGCTGACGGCTCGCGAAGCCCCTGCAGTTGACTCGCTGGCCTACTGACACGCTGAACACAACGGGAATGCCTCGCACTATCTTCCCGTCTTTCGGTTCTTACGTCTCTCTTCCTACGTTCTGGCAAAAATTACTTCGGCTGAAATTTCAGCTACTGTACGAAAGTCAACGATGTGCAGAATTTGTTTTTTTTCCATCACGAGTTTTTCGCGTCCCTCAGTTTTGTCTGGCTGGCGCTAATTTAGATCCTCTCAAGCACCTTAACATTTACAGAGACACAGAGCGGTAATTACCGTCTCCTAAATTTCTTACGTCTACTGTCCCAGCCTATGTCAGTTAATGAACAGCTATTGAATATTCCTCTAAGTTTCGGGTGTGCAGCCGCAAGAATTCTCCTTCTTCTTCTAATATTTCGGCTTTATAACGTTCAGCCATCTTCAGAGTGAACCGCAAGACTGCCGCTCCAGTGCTCGCTTCGTCCCTTTATACTTGTGTACCGCGCAACTACGCATGCGGCCACAGATGCAAATGCACCGCAGACGTTGATCGGCGGCAGAGACATGCACAATGCGCGAGTTACATCTATGACTACACAGTCGATCTGTGTTGGCATGTCGATATGCCATTGTGAGCTGCACTGTGACGACGTCTTTGTGAATTTATTACAAGTGCCCGATTCCATGATTTATCAAGGTTGAAACCACTACCTCTATTAATTAAATTTGTCGTCAAGCGAATCTCAATTGCCTCCTTCACTATCGAGTCCCGTCCCAAAAAGATGATGTAGTTGCCAAAATGTCGACGTTGTCATACAACATACTGTGACCAGTATCAATACAGTGCTCTGCCACTGCCGACTTGTTAGGTTGTAAAAGTCGTGTGTACCTGCGGTGTTCTGACATCTTTCTTGGACAGTACGAGTTGTTTGTCGAATGTAAGAAAGGCCACATTCTCATGAAATTTTGTAAACTCCAAATTTTCGGAGGAGAAAATCATCTTTGACGGAGCCCACGAGTGCAGCTGTCTTGTGTGGAGAACAAAAAATCACTTTTACATTGTATCTGCTGAGAATCCGTCCCATTTTTGATGAGAGGCTACCCACATATGGAAGGAAGGCCATCGATTTAAAGGTTTCTTCGTATTCTTCTGCTTTATTTGTGGCCTCTTTCGGTTTCATTTTCAGTGCCTTCTGTATTTGCTGTGGGGAGTACACATTGTCTTCAAAGACTCTTTGTAAGTGGGAAAGTTCATCTTGCAGACTGCCTTCGTCGGAAATAATATGCGCTCTGTGAGTCAAAGCTCGGAGAACACTCATCGTCTGGGTAGGATGGTGGCAGCTATTTGCAGTCACAGCATGTTTGAATAAATCTGAAATCTCTTTCTCAAAACTTCTTTCAATAAGTTGAAGAGATTCTGGCAGGGGAACCTTTGTGAGTGGTGAGCACATTTTCCCACAGGAGGCCTCAACAAAGATGCCAGGTGTTTGGCAACGTCATAGGTCGGAGAGCCTATGTTACTCACTATAGGGCGGAGAGGAACATCTTTCTTGTGGACCTTTGGTAGTCCATAAACTCTAGGAGGCACTGCACCACTTGGTTTCAATCTTCGAACAATTTCTGCTGGGAAGGGAGAATCATTCAGAAGCGAAGCAGTTTTCTTCGCCACTCGATTAGTGGGATCCCTGCTGATCTTTCGGTACATGCTGTCACTCAATAAATTGTACATTTTGTCATGGTATTCGTCCCGAGACTATAAAACAGTAGCATTACCTTTATCTGCTGGGAGTACCACCGTCTGAGTATCCTGGCGAAGCTTACGTAGTGCAGCCCTTTCTGCCACAGATAAATTGCTCCTTGTGGGCGAGCCTTCATAATTGTACGGCATGTTTCACGTCTTATTTCCTCTGCAGAATCCGAGGGAAGTGGTCGACGCGCTTCTTCAATGGCGCTGATAAAGGAAGGTAATGGCAGAACCTATGGCGTGGCTGCAAAATTCAGTCCCTTACTCAAGACCATCTTCGTAGCATCGTCCAATTGGTCATATTAATGACAGGGCGTCGAATAACAGTTTCTCGCTGTAATGTCATCTTCAGTCGACTAAATTTTGAAGTCTGTCTGGATGTGACCACCTCACGAATCCAGTCTGATTAGGCCCAAGTTGTACCATCAATCCAATTCCTAGAATCATAGGGTATCACTACAGACATCTTCAGGTGGAGGCGATAAAGTTCTTCAGTTATTGAATACATTATACAAGCCCGACAATCACTTTCTTTATCGTGTGATGTTTCTCTTGGACTTAGGCTTCCGCCTACTTATTTCGCATTTCACTTGTCGTTTTAAATTTTTTGCAGAACCCAGCTATTGCTTCTGTTTTCCTAGTTTCGTCCATTTTCTGTGTTGCTGTTGCAAGTACATGAAATTATTTTTCCTGAGTTTTGTTGTTTAAGCAATGACCGCACTCGTTCATACTCCTTTTCGTTGCATTTCTCCTTGTTCCTTTCGCTCTTAAATGGAATCCATTCTAAGTAAGTTATATTGTAAGTAAGGTTCCAGTACCACTGCATAAAACATTTATTGATTATACAACAGCTGTTTCGGAAGATTTCCACTTTCAAGTACATCTATGTAAATATAACATAAAATCTTGTGTGACTCAATCTGATAACTGTTCTCGCCATATTTCACTTTAAATTCTAAAATATCGATTTCACGTAGATTGTGCTGTTTTATACAGTTTGGTGTAATATTTCGATACAATATTGTAGACATTTCCTGTAATTTTTTTTACCGTTCACACCACAGTGGTAAATATAAAACATCTATGATATGAACTGCCCTTTTGACAATACACATAATAGATGTTTTATATTTACCACTTTCGTGTGAAGTGTAAAACAATTACAGGAAATATCTACAATAATATATAAAAAATTTACGCCACACTGTATAACACAGCATACAATCGACGTTAAATCGATATTTTAGAATGTCTCGTGAACTGTGAAGAGAACAGTTTGCCAGATACAGTCACACCAAATGTTATATAAACGCCTTGACAACGTAGACATACTTGAAAATGCAGAGGCCGGTGTGGCCGAGCGGTTCTAGGCGCTTCAGTCTGAAACCGCGCGACACAGGTTCGAATCCTGCCTCGGGCATGGATGTGTGTGATTTCCTTAGGTTAGTTAGGTTTAAGTAGTTCTAAGTTCTAGGGGACTCGTGACCTCAGATGTTAAGTCCGATTGTGCTCAGAGCCATTTGAACCATCTGAAAATGGAAATCTTCCGAAACAGCTGTTGTAATAATCAATAAATGTTCTAACCAGTGATACTGGAACCTTAATTACAAGGTCCTTTCAAGACAAATTTTACTGCAGGAAGTAAATTACACTGACGAGCCAAAGACAGTGATACAACTTCCTAATGTAGCACAGGGCCCCTGCGAGCACGCAGAAGTGCCGCAACACGACTGGCGTGGACTCGGATAATGTCTGAAGTAGTGATGGAGGGAACTGGCACCATGAATCCTGTACAGCTGTCCATAAATCCGAAATAGTAGGAGGGGGTGAAGACCACATCTGAACGGTACAGTGCAAGACATCCCATATATCCTCAATAACGTTCATGTCTGGGGAGTTTGATGGCCAGCGGAAGTGTTTTAATTCAGAAGAGTGTTCCTGGAGACCCCCTGTGGCAATTCTGGATGTGTGGGGTGTCACATTTGAACCAATTTCAGTTTCTTATTGCACTCAACGATATTGAAAATGTCCTCTAAATCTACAAATTTAGGTTTACCAACTATCAGGCAATCTTCTTAGGTGTCGCAGAGTCAGAACGATCTCGCGTATTCCTATCTTTCACGGAAATAAAACTGATCATTTCCGGGATCGGCTTTTATCAGTCTTTCCATTTGTCTGTAACTAATTCAGTTATCCCACATAACTGCAACCCGGGCGAAATGTGGCACAACCCATCTTATCTCTTTTAGATACTTTGAGTCCTTCCGTTTTCACGTGCAAGGAGATTTCAGCAGTTTAGTTTAAAAATTCTAGAAAGGATTTGGCGTTGCTTTGTCTGCAGAAACCGACATAAGACGGGCAGTCAATAAGTAATGCAACACTTTTTTTCTCGGCCAATTTCGGTTGAAAAAGATACAGAATTTGTTGTGGGACATCGTGTAATATTCGCACCTCAGTCCCCATAGTTTCATGAAGTTCCGATAGGCGGTTGACACTAAACGTAGCCTTCAAAATGACGTCTGTAGCGGAGATGCGTTCCTAGCAGACAGCTCTCACTGAGCTTCTTTTGGCGGAAAAAAGAGTTCCGAAAATATTCATAGGCACTTACAGAATGCTACGGAAACCTGGCTGTAAACAAAAGCACTGCGAGTCGCCGGGCGAGGCGTCTGTCATCACTGTAACAGTATCGCGCAAACCCGTCCGATCTCCCGCGTGCCGCGGGACGCACACAGCTTCGTCTCCTGCAATGTTGGAACATACGGACACTCTCATTCGAGGTGATCCACGGATCACAGTCAGACACCTCGCTTCTCAACTGGACTAACAAGAACTGACACACTCGTCCACCATTTCGTGTACTCAAAGGTGTGTGCCCCTGGGTTCCTCGCTACCTAACAGAAGACCATGAAGAGCAACAAAAGACCATAAGTACGAAATTACTTCCGTGTTACGAGGCTGCCCGTAACAATTTTTGTCGAACATCGTTATAGAGGACGAAAGATGGGTGTATCATTTCGAACCAGAAACAAAACTGCAATCTATGGAGCGACGCCACACCACAACTTCTCTGAAGGAGAAGTTGAAAGACGCATCATCAGCCGGTAAAGTCATGGGGACGGTATTCTGGGACTCTTGAAGGGCCTATTCTGTTTGATGTCCTCCCTCATGGTACAACGATATACTCTGAAGTGCTCTATGCCACTCTGAGTATGTTGAAGGAACGACTCCAGCGTGCTCGATGCCACCAAAAGGCAAATGAACTTCTCTTTCTCCATGACAACGCAAGGCCATACACAAGTCTGTGCACCCACGAGAAGCTCACAGAACTTTATTGGACCGTTCTTCCTCATCAACCCTACAGTCCGTATCTCGCACCTTACGACTTCCATTTGGCCCAATGAAGGATGCACTTCATGGGGAGTCGTACGTGGATGGTGGGGAGAATACCGATGTAACAAGACGTTGACTCGTCGGAGGATACGGGCCGCCCAGTATGGTGCCACAAGGCTGTTGTATTGAACGGAAATTATGTTGCAAAATACGGTTTTATGGCCAAAAGATTGGGTAATAATATGGTGTATTGGAATCCTGAACAAAAGAAACGTGTTTTCAGAAAAAAATGTGTTTCATTAATTATTGAACGCTCCTCATGTAAGTCTACTTGCGCAACTACCCGCTAATGTTTATTTGGAGAATGATTTAAAGTCAGATCTGTTGTTCCTTCCAGGATTTGAATGTTTGTCTCCCAGTCCTTCAGCACTTTACCAAATTGGCTTTAGATAGACTATACTTACTTTCAGTGTGTAAGACATTCTGCGTCTATGAACCGTTTCTGATTAACAGTCATCTGTCGTGCCCGAAATTTGAATGATGACATAAGACGGGCTTTCTTCCTTGAGTTAATTGACGACTATAGAGGCAGGAAGTGTATCCGGCTTCGAAATCAAAAGAAAGAAATGTAAACAGCGGATTATCCCCTAGCAAATAGAGAGAATCATAGTGTGTGTGTGTGTGTGTGTGTGTGTGTGTGTGTGTGTGTGTGTGTGTGTGTGTGTGTGTGATGAAACTGCAATAAACCAGTTGTTTGTTAAAAAAAAAGCATTCATTTTGAAATGAAAATAATAGTGTTAATTCTACTTTTCCAAATACAGATTTTTTATTTTGGGAAATTTAATAATGAGTTCCGTCTACTTTCTTTTCGATAACGAATTTTCTTCGTTCATGAACATCACGGCGTTAACGGGTTTTGAAAGACCTCTATTACGAAGTCCACACGCCAGAAACGTGCTTCTGTGAATTTTTGTGGTTTCTGTTGTATACGATCACAAAGACACATCTTCTACTGACTGTTTTTGCTGTCATTTTAAAGCACCAAGAAAATAGAACTAAAGGATCTGAAGTGTAAAAGCGTCTACTTTCTTTTCAATAAGATATGACCGTATGTCAACGCAACTTCGTACACCTACACACACCATCGACTGGTACACTATGTGATCAAAAGTATCCAGACACCTGTCTGAAAATGACTTAAAAGCTCGTGGTGCCCTCCATCGGTAATGCTGGAATTCAGTATGTTGTTGGTCCACCCTTAGCCTTGATAACAGCTTCCACTCTCGCAGCCATACGTTCAATCAGGTGCTACAAGGTTTCTTGGGGAATGGCAGCCCATTCTTCACGGAGTGCTGCAGTGAGGAGAGGTACCCATGTCGGAGGGTGAGGACTGGCACGAAGTTGGCGATCCAAAACATCCCAAAGGAGTTTTATAGGATTCAGGTCAGCACTGTGTGCAGGCTAGTCCATTACAGGGATGTTATCTTCGTGTAACCATTCCGCCAG
Organism: Schistocerca piceifrons; assembly: GCF_021461385.2. NCBI lineage: Eukaryota > Metazoa > Arthropoda > Insecta > Orthoptera > Acrididae > Schistocerca > Schistocerca piceifrons. Next base: position 215,940,451 of record NC_060143.1, on the reverse strand, counting down.
ACGTCGTGCATTACGAACAGGTGCTCTAACGTGTTGAAAGATGCAATCGCCTTCCCTGAATTGTCCAACAACAATGGGAATCAAGAAGATGCTGTAGGCCTGTGTTGTGATGGTGCCACGCAAAGCAACAAGGGGTGCAAGCCCCCTCCATGAAAAACACGACCACACCATAATACTAACGCCTCCGAATTTTACTGTTGGCACTAACACGCTGGCAGATAATGTTCACCAGGCATTCGCCATTCCCACACCCTGCCAACGGATCACCACATTGTGTACCATCATTCGTCACTCCACACAACGTTTTTCCACTGTTCAATTGTCCAATGTTTACGCTCCTTCCACCAAGCGAGGCGTCGTTTGGCATTTTCCAGCGTGATGTGTGGCTTATGAGCAGCCGCTCGACCATGATATCCGAATGTTCTCCCCTCCCACCTAACTATCGTAGTACTTGCAGTACATGCTGATGCAGTTTGGATTTCCTGTGTGACGGTCTGCATGGATGTCTGCCTATTACACAATGCGACCCTCTTCGATTGTCGGTGGTCTCTGTCAGTCAACAGAAGAGGTCGGCCTGTACGCTTTAGCGCTGTACGTGTCCTTCCACGTTTCCACTTCACTATCGCATCGGAAACAGTGGATCTAGGGATGTTTAGGAGTGTGGAAATCTCGTGTACACACGTATGACACAAGCGACACCCAATCACCTGACCACATTCGAAGTCCGTGAGTTCCGCGGAGCGCCCGATTCTGCTCTCTCACGATGTCTAATGACTTCTGACGTCGCTGATATGGAGTATCTGACAGTAGGTGGCAGCACAATGCACCTAATATGATGCGCGTATGTTTTTGGAGGTGTCCGGATACTTTTGATCACATAGTGTATGTAAATGATTAGAGTTATTTCTCTGTGACCAGTAGAACAGCCATCAGAGTACCTTGATGCTTTGCATGTTTGGTGCTGTTGCCAGGCCGAGCAGGATATATAATGGGTGTGAATGGTGTCAGGTGTTGAATGTTCACTGTGAATGACGTAGAGATGCTGCGTACGCATGTGGAACATTTTTATCAGCAACTGGCAGCGTTTGGAAGGGACCTCATTGTGGGTATGAGTTTGGGCGTCCGGTCGAATCGTACAGTATACAGATTTATGGGGTCATTCAGATGTGCCGGTGGCCCGATGTTGGGCTGCATGGGAACCTGAGTGCAAGCGCACTCATCAACCACGTCTGACCGCCACACTGGAGGATCACCATATTGTGCATCAAGCACAGCGATTCATATCGGCGCTTGCTATCAGCGAACAAGCAACGGACTCAGTACAATGTCCTATCCCATCCTGCACCAGAGACTGGAGGCTAACAGATTATTACTCTCCCAACCGCAGGCTGCTGTTACCATCACAAACCGCTGGGTTTGGAGAAGTGCCGTGACCAGGAAGATGGACTGCTTATGAATAGTGTCACATTCTGTTCAGCCATGATTCGAGGTTCTGCACTACCTTGGTTTGCCGTTGTCGACGAATATGGTGGCGACCTAGGAAGCGGTCCCATTTTTCCACTGTTTTGGAGAGTAGTGGTGTTATTTCTGGCGCCTTGGTGTGGGGATGCATGGGGTATGATTTCAGGTTACGGCTAGTCTTGAGTGATAGAACTCTAAAGGCACAAGCATACATGATGGAGATCTTGCGTCTCCTTATGTTACATATCATGTGACAATATCGAGGTATCATATTTCAACAGTACAGTGCCAGTTTAGAAATGGAAAGCCTTATAACCGTCTGTGTTATGTTGACGTATCCCAGTGGCCAGTAAGCGCCCCAGTTCTGTCCCGACAGAACAAGTGTGGATCGATTAAGTCGTAGTGTCAATATATGGTACATAAATAACCGGTTGGAGCAACTGACGGCCAGATAGCCTCAGAAGAGGATTTAAGAACTAAATGACATCGTTGTCAACGAAATCACACATATTTTTTAAAGGATCACGCCGTTTTATCGTTTATTTAAGTACAACTTAGGTTTCGGCCTTTTATGCCATTTTCAAGTATCTGATGTCTTTGAAACATATTGCAGGACACTTAACATGTTGCCAAGCTCACAGCTGACCATCAATTATGAAGCTTTTTTTTTAACTGCTTGGATCCTGTTAGCCGTTAGTTGTGTGAACTGTAAATGTGTTCCATTCCGCTTGTCTGCGTGGGTAGATTCTTAATCAGCACTGGATCAAGCATTTTACAGCTGCTGTACGTTGATTGGTGCTGGCATCCATGCCCAATTGTCATTATATTGGTGTATATCATCTGGTAATAACGTGGTCGAATCGGCCGGCGGGACATGGCTCAAAGCCCTAAAAGCTCCATAAACGCTCATCACGACGTTGTCAAAAACGAAGTCAGTCCAGTATACCACAGTAGGCCAACAAGGCGGCTATTTCAGTACACCTATACTTAGGCCCCTATTACATGTTACAGCACTTTTAACGAGTTTGACTTTACTGCACTACATATTCCTTAACTTAATTTATTGTAAACAGTTTACCGAGTTTCAAAAGCATTAATATCTAAAACTGTAAATCTAGACGAAAGAATAACTTTAAATTCCATTTTTACGCTTTAAGGGCAAGTGCTCACCTGTTATTTACCAACGTGAGCCTGTTCTTACTAAATACGACGTGCTCCCACGATTATTTACTGATCTGACACAAGATGGTGTTTTTACATTTCGCACAAAAAAAACTTGAAAATAGTATAAAAGGCCGAAACCTGGGTCGTACTTAATGCACAATAAAACACTCAAATGGCGATGTGTTCCTTTAAATTATATTGTCAAGTTCTTTATAAATTTGACTCGATTTTCTAATGACTGAAGTTACATCACACATTCTCAACCAGTGGAGTTTCACTTCGTTTGCTTCTCTCCTTCAGGGTGCTTGACTTTTCTTGTCAGGCAGCATATTATGACTACCAGAAGCATTTTATTTTGTTAACGCAATTCTATCTTTAGAATTTCTGAGTCGAATATTCCAAAACTTTTCTCGCTAAATTATGGTCGTGGAATACCAGTAGTGACGCGTTGCATTCCTTCCGGTAGTTTCGAGCCAGTGAGAGAAATTTTCCTCAGCTTGAATGGAAACGTCACCTGCGCTCAGAGACGCCGGCTACTGTTGACCTGCAAAACGCGGAAGCTAGTAGCGTAGCCGTAAGTAGCGCATAATGAACGCAAATGAGAAAGAGAGGAGGCGGATCTCTATTTCAGCGTCGTGGGCGGAGGAACAGAAACGCTTCCCGCCGTGACTGCAGTGGAAAATGCGGACGTAATTCCTTGCCGTCAAGCGTGACTGCCGCAGAGATGCTGGTTCCAAAATTAGGGGTTTTTTCATTGCAGAGGGCAGCCAGTTACCCTACAGCAGGCGGTATGACTGCAGGACCGGCGCGGAATGAAGAGTAAATAGCAAAGTGGAAAGTTGGATTTGTAGTAGTACCAAGGAAAATTACTCAAAAATATCCGCTTTGCACGAATAAGCCGTACACCATCAACTGCACGTTTAACACATCCAAGCTCTTTTCTTGGAGTAGCTTTAAACATTACTTTCCTAGGGAATAGCGTAGAGCGACAATTCAGTCACGGTTCAGTCCCGACCATCGAAAAGGAACTACAGCTAGGTAAAAGGAGATTCAGTACTTAATACAACACATTTTATTTCTGGGCCAAATTCGACTGAAAAACTGCTGAATTTGTTACGGCACATTGTGGAATATTTCCTCTTCAAACTCTGTAGTTTCAAGAAGTTCCAACAGGTGGTGGTTACACATAGCTTTCAAAATGGCTTCTGCAACCGAGGTACGTTGCAAGCAGAGCTCCCTTTGGGTTTCCTTTGGCGGAAAACCAGAGCATCGCAGATTGGTTGATTGATTGAGAGGGATTATGGAACCAAATGGAGAGGTCATCAGTCCCGTGATTCAGAAGTTAGTCACAGAAGGAAAGGGCTCCGCTAAAAGTGGACGGATCCAGTCAGCGGTAGCAAATTATAAAATAATAAACATTAAGCATATACAGTAAGAGGCATAAAAGGTGAAACCAAATCTAAAAACTGGAAGAAAGAGGCGGTTATGGGGTCACAGACCAAAAAGACTGTAAAATAAGTTCCGACTACAACCAGAGGATGACAAATTAAACGCCTTTCAGCCATAAATTTTCAACCTTATTTTATTGGCCAACCAGTTTCAGCGTTTTACTACGCCATCTTCAGGCCCCTGACAGACGTATAGGAATAATCTACCTCACTGCCCCTGCTCCAAGACTAAAGTAGAACCTTATAACTGGAAATAAAACCACTTTCACGGAGGAAACTGAGAACCAGTTAAAACCGTCCGTGAACCGTCTGCTAATATTAAATTTAAGGAATCGGGAAGACGATACTTAGCACGAAGGAAAGAAAGACGGGGACATTCTACCAGTATGTGGGATACCGTCAGTCTGACTCCACAACCACATTGTGAGGGTGGGTCGTCACGTAGGAGGAAACAGTGGGTGGGCCTGGTATGACCAACGCGTAGACGGCATAAAGTAGTGGACTCCTTCGGAGAGAAGATGAAGCGAGAGCGCCACACTACAGTAGACACCTTGATTGTGCGGAGTTTATTACTGTGAGGAGTAGCGCACCATGTTTGGGCAAAGGGAGATTTGACGTAGATCCGCGTATCCACAGCTGGAATCATGATAGGAAATGGCTGGTAAGTATCTGCTTCTGTTGCCAAACGGTCAGCCAGTTCATTCCCTCGGATGCCCACATGACTTGGGACCCAGAAAAGACAACGGAACAGGTGGCACGGCCAAGGTGCAGAGAGAAGGTCATGGATAGCAGAGACGAAAGGGTGACAAGATTAGCATTGGTCGATAGCCTGCAGGCTGAGAACATCGCAGATATTGGAGTGGCCGTGTTGTTCTAGGCGCTACAGTCTGGTACCGTGCGACCACTACGGTTGCAGGTTCGAATCCTGCCTCGGGCATGGATGTGTGTGGTGTCCTTAGGTTAGTTAGGTATAAGTAGTTGTACGTTTTAGGGGACTGATGACCTCAGAAGTTAAGTCCCATAGTGCTCAGAGCCATTTGAACCATTTATTAACAGGCTCTTGCAGAATGTCAAAGGAGACCTGGCAGTGAGCAAAACCACGGTGAGTCTGTCACACACCCTAAGGAAACTGAAGAAACGACTTAAGCGTGTTCGTCGCCACAAAAATGCAAACGAACTAAATCTTCTCCATGACCACCCAAGGCTTCACACAAGTCTATCCACCCGAGAGCAGTTCACAAAACTTCAGTGCACTGTTTGTCATCATCCACCCTATAGTCCGATTCTCGCACCATCTGACTTCCATCTGTTTGGCCCATTGAAGGACGCTTCCTGCAGAAAGCAGTACGTATATGATGGGGTGGTTATTGATGCAGCAAGACATTGGCCCCTACTTCGGTCAGTAGAGTGGTAACATGTAAGGTAGAGCAAGGCCGTCGCACTGAACTGAGATTATGTTGAAAAATAGGGGTTTGTATCCAAAAGAGAGCGGATTCATATGATGTATTGGAATCCTGAATAAAACCAACCTACTGCCACAAAAAATGTGTTCTGTTACTTATTAGTTGCCCTCGTATATCACAGTAATTTTTCCTGTCTTCTCTGTGTGATTAATAAATAATTATGTTGTACAATGCCCAGCAAAATTGAAGATTCTTTTTTCGGTGAGAACGTTTCAACAAATTTATTGAAAGGCAGTATTTTCACCTTCGACTTTATTTTAATCAATATTATTGCGGTTTTCAAGCATACATCCGTTAATAAACGTAAACAACGTCCGACATACATAAACACATCACGCCATAATGAACACACTTGAAGCAGTGGAACATACCATTAGTTGCGCTGAAAGTTCACAAATATAGGCAAACCAACGTACTCAAGTTATTGAAAGACATATTTTCTTTTAATACGACTCAGTCTTTTTTTTTTTTTTTTTTTTTGCATCCGACAGTTCTTGAAGAGACGAATGAGTACCATGATATGACGCTGACGAATGCTGTTAGCACTGCAAGTCCCCGTAAGAGTACCCTAAAACGAGCTAAAATGGAAAATCAAGGCTGACGGAGTCGGCTGTTGCGATGTGAACAACGCCACGAAGAACCCTCACACCAGACCCCGTCGATACACCTAGCTGGAAAGTAGCCTTGCGTTACGAAGGCTAAGCACACTTCCTCTTGGCTCTATTTTATGCGGCAAAGATACATAACCCGTTAGGGTAGCTATAAATAGAACCACATGCTAACTAGCAGTACGTTAGTAAAGACTTAGTAATTCAAATCCAAATGTTTGAAATATTCCGCACTAATAATATTTACTTTATATTGAGGGTTCCCGTAATTTATCTTTACAACTTACGGCTTTAATAACTTCAAAACTTTACTAAATATTAACAAATAGTTTTCAACACGTTAAATGATAACTCACAAAGCTTGTCACGTCCAAGGAGAAGCAATTTTGATACAAAATTGAACTTGAAAACCTGAGAAAAAGTGGACGCCACAGAAGAAAGCTCAGTGTGTGGCCTCCTTCATCAATACGACGTCCGATACCCAAGGGCAACAAAACATTCGAACAGGATATAGAAGGCAACAGCCCTCTCGGCCAACTATTCAAGTCTGGCATACGTCATTTATGGAAACAGGCTGCGTTCTCCATATAACGGGGGCTGGTCACCCATGTGTTCCAGACGCCATTGTGGTCAAGATACGGCAGGCGTTAGTATAAGGAATCTGACAAAATCGGTGAGTACGGTGACCAGAGACTTGGAAATGACATTGTCTACAGTGCGCAATGTCTTGCACAAGAGCTTACGGCTATACCCAAACAAGGTGCAGCAGCTTCAGGCGTTAAAGCCTACGGAAAAACGTAAGCAGTTTGCAGTGGATATGCTGCACGGTACTGACGCAAACAATGACTTTTTGGAAAAGATTTGTTTCACGGATGAGGCAACGTTTCTAGTATGCAGCAAACTGAATCGTCATAACGTTCGTATATGCGGTTCACAGCATCCTCATGTTACGTGTGAAACGGAAAGAGACAGTGCCAAAGTCAATGTTTGGTGCACACTGATGCACGGCTATATAATTGATCCATTTTTTTCATCGAGCCTGCCATCAACGGTGGTAGTTACCTGGACATTTTACAAGAGTCTTGTGCGCCACTATTCGAACACCTGCACCCTGAGGACATATTACAGCAGGATGGGGCACCACACCACTGGTCCGTAAGTGTCTGTCAGTTTTTAGATGATAAGTTCCCAGATAGGGGGGGATTGGATGAGATCGTCCAATTCGATGGCCGCCACGATCTCCTGACCTCACACATCAGACTTCTTCCTCTTGGCTTTTGTAAAGCAACTGCTGTACGTAACCAAGGGTAGAGACCCATAGGACTTGAAGTCACACATTCACATTGCACTAAGCGTCCATACACTGATGTCTATGAATGAGGGAAGAAAATTTTACTAGATAGCTTATCACATGTATGAAAACCATTTGTTAATATTTTTTATTGTTTCAAAGGTATTAAAATCTTAAGCTGAAAAGATTATTTATGGACACACTGTATTATATTGTGCGACAGCAATACCGTCTTGTGTTTCTTTTGTCTTCATCTCGTACGTACACCCCTCGTACCCTGTTGCCACCCCTTTACCACTACCCACCTCCTTCCAGGGCAGAATGTGCGCACCCGAATACTCTGTGTGCAACTTTACCCATTTGAATGCACGTGGATGTTTTCTACATGTTTGCGAAGCGCGTAACTGAGGCGAGAGGTGAGTACCACCCAAGTATTAGCGTCGTCGGATGCGGGAAACTGCCTAAAAATCACATACTGGCTGCTTAGCACACCTGCCCTCGTCGTTAATCCGCCAGGCGGATTCTATCCGAAGCAGGCGCGCCTGCCCAAATCCGGAAGCTGAGTGCTAACACGCGCAGGTCACGGACCGTAATGCTGTGTATTTCACTTTTTAATCTGTCGATGATCCTCCAAGTACCGAGGAAATATACTGTAAATGTGATCCCACATGTATGTTCGTACTCATGTTTAAGTGAGCAGCTTATCTCAAAAAAGTAAATGTTCAAAAGGCTTAATTCAACGACGGATCCTGACGTGAGACGCCCACACAGCAGCCATTACACTGCAGTACCTGCTTCCGGCAACCATGTCTTTCAATGTTCTCGCATTTGTCAGCTATTTTTCTGAAAAGCTTCTAGAGCAACATCAGCCACAGATACATCTCTGTACTCGTCTTCTGAAAAGCTTTCGAATGCTGTTAAAAATGTATATCGTTTGAGTTAAATAAACCATACTAACTTCAGTATCTCTTGATACAAGAGTTAAGAGGATTAAATACAGGCGAAAATTGCGAGTCCTATTCGGAAAGTAAGGAACGATCGGTGGCGAAATGTAAATAACAGTGAAAATCTGATGAAGCTTTGCACAGATGTCTTATGCAGGGTCTCTAGTACGCCCACGTCGCAGTTCTGAGCGCTCAGAGAGCGAATAAAGATGCCCATAAAATAGTGTCTCCCGCAAAGAGTGGGTGCCTGCCGAGAGATTTCGCCTGATTTCATGCAATCCCGCATAACGTAAATGTCAAGCAGTCCCTTCTTCATGACACTTCTCTGCAGGGGCAATGAAGAAGCTCCTGCAGCGTTTTCGACAGGAGTATTTGCTCACCCACCATACCGATGAACCGCTAGCTATGAAGACAACATTTTGTGACAGTCAACGAGCTGCAGTCCAGAGTAGAAAACTGTTGGAAAGCACAGGAAGCTGCTTTCTATGACGAGGGTATTTGAATGTTAGAACAGCACTACGAAAAATGTCTAAGTCGAAGCGACGACTACGCAGAGAAGTCGCTGCAAGGTTAACTGTTGTATATAAAGCAGTTCTTATATCTACTGTGGTTTCCACTTCGTGAGCAAGCGTTTCATAGCTTCCGATTAGCTCTCACTGCGAGCTATCATATGTCTAAAGCCACGTTTCGGTATCTGGAACTGGTCATGAAATAAACTGTGATACGCTGTTTACCGACGCAAATATCTTGTCTTCATCTTTTCATTTTTTTTATCAGGATCTGGGAAGTATGTATTTACATTAACCCATCCCTTGACCAGTAGATACGGGAGTCCAGGATGACGAAGTCTTCGTTGAGTTCCAGAAGGCATTCGGTAGAATTCCATAATGCAGCCTAACGAATAAAGTGCAAGTTTTCGGAATGTGACACCTGCTGTGTGATTACACCGAAGAGTTAAGCAGCAGACAGAACACAGCAAGTCATTCTCAATGTAAACGCAACTTGAGACATTTGGGTTCAAAATGTTTCAAATGGCTCTGAGCACTATGGGACTTAACTTCTGAGGTTGTCAGTCCCCTAGAACTTAGAACTACTTAAACCTAACTTACCTAAGGGCATCACACATATCCATGCCCGAAGTAGGACACGAACCTGCGACCGTAGCGGTCGCGCGGTTCCAAACTGTAGCGCCTAGAACCGCTCGGCCACTTCGGCTGGCGGGACATCTGGGGTGTATCCCAAGGGGGTGTTACGGCACTTTTCACAACATGTATAAACGACAGAGGGTAACATCGTAGAACCCGTGAGGCTTTCCAGGGACGAAGCAGCAAACGTTGACGTGCACGCAGTGGAATACCCAAAATCACGAGACATGCTCCGTCGGCAAACGAAACGATCTGGTTAACGTGATTTGGCGCTCTCAGCTCTTTCCAGCGACAGTTGTCAGCTTCATTTAGCTCTCAAACAATACAATTTGTTCACGAAACTGGACGGGCAAGTATTTCCTACACTAGCTCTACTAAAACGCCCATTTCCTCCCTTGTCCATATGCTGGTCATGTTGTTCTGCTGTTGTATGCATAAATAAAAACTTTGATATCCGTAAAGATGTAATAAGACAAAAAGGAGATATACATGTCCATTCAGTAGAACATCAGTTCACCAACTCGAACAAACTCATTCCTGATAGAGATCCCATTTATATTTCCATAACATCAAGTATTCATATTAATTTGTAAGAATGTCCCACAAGAATTTATAAAACGCAAAGATGAAAAAAAATGTATACAGCCAAATTCGAATCGTCAAACGACCTACCTTCGTTTCTAGAAAAGTGATACCTTTTTTCACTATGCTAGGCTGTAGCTTCGTGGTAAGAGACTTTGAATTTAATGTAATAGTCTTTTATAGGCTCTAATCGCCGAAATGCTATAGATTTACATTTGACTGTAACAAATCCTAACAAGAAAGAAAGGTTTTTCGCGAATTTTGAATGTGCCGTTGCCTTAGAACCGCTTATTCTCATAATACGCGAATTACAACGCGATAACAACGAACAACGAAAATTTATTATCCACCAATGTGACGATTCCCGTCGTTTTAGTGCAACAAATCGTACCAATTACGATTGGCTCTAGAGACATTCAATTTCCTGGTGCTTAGGATACAGCATATATTTATGGGGGGGGGGGGGGGGTAGCTGTGCGGTCTAGGGCACCTTGTTACTGTTCACGGTTCGCGCGGCTACCCCCGTCGGAGGTTCGAGTCCTCCCTTGGGCATGGGTGTGTGTGTTCTCTTTAGCGCAAAGCCAGTATAAGTTAGGTTAATTAGTGTGAAAGCCTAGGGACCGATGACCTCAGCAGTTTGGTCCCATAGAACTTACCACAAATTTCCACAATTTATTCATGGGGTATGAGGCATAGCTTAAACTCTACTGAGCATGGGGTTCTACTGAACAAAACAAATACAATATGGCGTCTTGCTCTGCGGACCTCAAGATTTCTGCTTGTGACATAGGGAGCGTTGTTGCTTCCTATTGGTTCTACTTTACGTGACACGTCGTCAAAATATCGCAGAACTTATTTTGGGTTTCACGTAACGGAATGGCTGCTCAATGCGAAATAGTAGGAAGTGACGTCACAAAACACATAGAGCGCCACCTCAGCTTTAGCCAACTCGTCCGTGTGCCGGCGGCTATAGCTACCTCGCTCGGTGCAACTGGAACGGGAAAGGAAGCGACCGTGGTACAGAAAATTCCGTCGGCCACACACTGTACCGTGCTTTGCTTGTTGTTGACGTGGATGAGGAGTAGGTTTATGATGGTCTATGGACCGTAGGAAAGAATTAAATAAAGAAAAAGTTACGAGTAAAACTGTTTTGCAATTTTCTAACCAAAAGTCGCGATTTGAGAAGCTCCCTCCAGGGACAGGCAAGCCGCTGGTGGTGGAGACTGCTTCCTCTGGCCGCCGGCGCATAATTAGTGTTTACAGCCGGCGTGTCCGTCTAAAGTGGACTAAGTGAGAGTTAGAGGAGGCACAATTAAGGTGACGTCAGCGGGCACGGGGCCGCGGCCTTTGCCGCCCGCCGCTTCTCGTCTCGCTCATCACGTCCCCTCACGTCGCCGCAGTGAGACAGCTCGTGCCTCCGGCGACGCACAGAGACAGCGTAACGCTGCGCCCCTCTCAGCATCGACGTTAGGCTCTTAACCTTCGTGCACGCCACACCACGACTAGGCATCGGATCCTAGGCGCGGAAGTGTCACGTACTTCTTTTCCGATCGGCGCTGTGCTTATACACTGATCAGCCAGAACATTATGACTCACTCACTCCGTCTGCAGGCCACGAGTGGCCCATCGGGACCATCTGACCACCGTGTCATCCTCAGTTGAGGATGCGGATAGGAGGGATGTGTGTTCAGCACACCGCTCTCCCGGTCGTTATGATGGTTTTCTTTGACCGGAGCCGCTACTATTCGGTCGAGTAGCTGCTCAATCGGCACCACGAGGCTGAGTGCGACCCGAAAAATGGCAACAGCGCATGGCGGCTGGATGGTCACCCATCCAAGTGCCGGCCACGCCCGACAGCGCTTAACTTCGGTGATCTCACAGGAACCGGTGTGTCCACTGCGGCAAGGCCGTTGCCAGAACATTATGACAACATACCTAATAGCTGGTATGTACACCTTTGGTACGGACAACAGCGGCGACGAGTCGTAGCATGGAAGCAAAGAGACTTAGGAAGATCGCTGAAGACAGTTGGCACCACGTCTGCACAAAGAAGTCACCTAATTCCCCCTAAATTCCGGGGAGGGGAGCGATGAACTTTGACGCCACGATCAATCACATCCCAGATGTGTTCGATCGGGTTGAGATCTGGCGAATTGGGTGGGGGGCAGCAAATCAATTGGAACTCACTACTGAGTTCCCCGAACGACTCCACTACACTCCTGGCCTTGTGACATGGCGCGTTATGTTACTGAAAAATGCCACTGCAGTCGGGAAACACGATCGTCATGAAGGGACGTGCATGGTTGCAACCAGTGTATGATACTCCTCGTCCGTCATGGAGCCTTGCAAGAGTTCCACTGGACCTATGAATGAATGGACCGTGTGAATGTTCGCCAGAGCATAATGGAACCTCCACCAGCTTGTCTCCGGTCCGCAGTACAGATGTCAAGGAGATGCTCCCCAGGAAGATGGCGGCTTCGCGCCCTCCAGTCGGCATCGGGATTCATCAGGCCATGCGCCATCGTCCAGTGCCGATGCTCACGTGCCTATTTTGGTTGCAGTTGTCTATATCGTGCTGTTACCATTTCCACATGCGTGGGTCGTCGGCTGCGGAGGCCAATCGTTAGGAGTGTTCGGTGCACTGTGTGTTCAGACACACTTGCACCCTGCCCACCATGATGTTAGTTCCGGCACAGTTCCCCGCCTGTCCTGTTTTACCAGTCCGCCCTGCGTACGAAGTTCGACATTTGTAATGAGGACTGGCTGCCCAATCTCACGACTTCTGGATGTGTTTTCACCTTGGTTTCATCACGTGTTAAAGACACGCACCGCAACACCCGTCGAACACCTGGCAGGTCGTGCAGTTTCTGAAATGCTCGTGTCGAGCCTCCGAGCCAGAGAAGGGCACCAGACATTCTTGTAGGCAGCCCCTTCGTATTATTCAACAGGTTCATAAAGCACAATGTAAATGAAACCAAGAAGGAACTTCAAAAACCGACAAATCTCACAAAGAAAAAATAAAATTTTAATGTTTTCTCAGTGAAATTGTATTGCGTCAGAGGAGTCAAAGGATGCAGTAGATCACTTGATAGAGTAATTTACCGAGATGGGTTGTAAGCTGAACATCAATAAAAATGAACCAATGGCAATAAAATGAAGTTGAATTAAATACAGCGATACTGAGTGCATCTGATTACGAAATGAAACACCAAAAGTAGTAGAGGAATTTTGCCATTTGGCCAGCACGGAAAACTGACGAAACAAGAACAAAAGCGGTTCTAGGCACTTCAGTCTGGAACCACGCGACCGCTACAGTCGCAGGTTCGAATCCTGCCCCGGGCATGGATGTGTGTGATGTCCTTAGGTTAGTTATGTTTAAGTGGTTCTAAGTTCTAGGGGACTGATGACCTTAGAAGCTATGTCCCATAGTGCTCAGAGCCATTTTAACCAAGAACCAAAGGCGATATAAAATGCTGACTGGTAACAGAGCAAACGTTTTCTGAAAACGAGAAAGCTATTGACATTTAATATACACTTAAGCGTTGGAAGGGCTTTTCTGAAAATACAAGACTGGAGCCTAGTCTTATATCGATGTGAAAACTGGATTTTAAATAGTACGAGCAAAAAGAGAATACATGTTTTTGATGTCTAGTGTTTCAGAAGACGGATAAAGATTGTATGGGTAAATGGAATATCTAATGAAAAAGGGAACTCAAGATAAAGTTGTTATAGTTCAGTTTGATTAAATGGACGGTTGTGTTGATGACACTCATGCTATGGCATGAAGTAATTGTTAAGTTGGTAATCTAGGAGAGAGTGTAGTGTAGTGGTGGACGGAGTAACAGCTGTTGAGGGAGCTCAAGGCTTTACTAAATCATTTGTGTTCAAGTGAATGTGGGTTCCAGCAGATACGCAGAGATGAGGAGGCTTGCTGAAGTGAAACCGTCATGCAGAGTTGCAGGCTTCAGACAGAATACCTGAACTACCTGTTGAACTTCAAAATACGTGGAAAGCTGAGATCAGAACTGTGCTGAGCCGAGGCTCAGACCCAGAATGTTGTCATTCAAGAGCATTGTATTTAGCGAATGAGCTAGCCACGCGTATCTCATGACGCCCCCTCAGCCACACTTCGCTCAGTACTTCTTTTCTACAGGGCGGGAAAAATAAAAGTGACCTAGAAAATATTTTTTACATCTGTATACCCCGCAATCCATGTTCTTGTGTACGGTACTTCACGTATGACTGTCATTTCTCCGTTTTCCTTTTCTACTCGCGAAAGTGAACGATTGCCGGTAAGTCTCTGTGTAGGCTCGAATCTTTAGAATTTTATCTTGATGGTTTCTTTCGCGTCAGTTACTTCGGAGGAAGTAAAAACTAATGCACCGTAAAATAGGCAGCCCTCATCATCTGTCCCTTGTGTGCGGCATGTAAGTTGGGTTGCCTACCTTAACGTGCCTGCAATAATTTCCGGTCCATTTTTATTTTACCAATCCTCTACTCTCCAAACTTAACAGAAGCTCTGCTGCATATCTTGCAGGATTAGCATCACTGGCAGGTTGAAGGTTTGTTTGAATGAATCTCTCACACTGCATTGTACCTAGTCTTGTTGCTATGGTATCCGGCAGATTAGAACTGCTAGATTAACTTGTTAGAGCGTAATTCGGTACTCTCTACCTACATACAGTTGTTTTCACCAGCACCATAATCCGGGGGGATAACTTCACATCGTATATAGCATAGAATTCGTGTAAATCTGCATGAATACTCTGCAAATCACACTTAAGTGCCTGGAAGAGGTTTCATCGAACTACCTTCGCACTAATTCTCCACTATTTCATTCTCAAACAGCGCGTGGAAAAACAGAATGCCTGTACCTTTCCGTGCGAGCTCTTGTGTCCCTTATTTTCCCCCTACGTAAGACGGTGTCAACAAAATATTTTCGCATTCGGACGAGGAAGTTGGCGGTTTAAATTACGTGAGAATATCCCGCCACAACGAAAAACGCCTTTGTTTTAATGATTTCCACCCCAAATCCTCTATCGTGTCCGTGACACACTCTTCCTTATTTCTGGATAATACAAAACGTTCCGCCCTTCTTTAAACTTTCTAGATGTACTCCATCAATCCTATCTTGTAAGGATCCCAAACTACGCAGCAGGACCCCAAAAGACGACGGACAAGTGTAGTGTAGGCAGTCTCTTTTCTAGATCTATTGCATCTTTTGAGTGTTCCACCAATAAATGGCAGTCTTTGGTTCGCCTTCCCCACAACATTTTCTAAGTGTTCTCTCCAATTTAAGTTGTTCGTTATTGTAATTCCTAGGTATTTAGTTGAATTTATGACCTTTAGGTTTGATTGTTTTACGTGTGTTCGAAGTTTAAAAGATTCCTTTCAGCAGACAAGTGGCTGACTACACACTTTTAATTATTTAGGATCAACTGCTAATTTTCGCACCATACAGATATATCTTCTAAGTCGTTTTGCAATTTGTTTTGAACTTTTGATGAGTTTACTAGACGATAGATGCAAACAACCTGAGATGGCTGCTCAGATTGTCTCCTAAATCGTTCATACAGATAAGGAACAGCAGATGGCCTTTAAGACTATCTTGGGGAACGCCAGAAATCACTTGCGTTTTACTCGATGACTGTGATATCTCTCACAGTAAATCACAAAACCACGCACACAACTGAGACGATATTCCATAAGCATACAATTTGTAAGTAGGCTGTTTACGTTTTCTTATTGGTAACGCCACGTAGCACTCTGTATGAAAATCACTGGCTGTGCTGTGTGCAGTCTGTGGCTAATAATGAGGTAAGAAATATGTCAACATATAAATACAGAAAGCATGCTTGGATATGATTTTTTTGGTGGAAACAAATGTTGAAATAAGACGAAAGATCTATGGAATGAAGTTTTGGGTTGGACTGCAGTACCAAATGTTACACTGAAAACAAACCCTGTCCTTTCCTCCTGTGTTATTCTGCTATGTGTTTGTGTACTCTTGTGTATTTGTGTTTTTCTGTCTTTATGTGTTTAGCTACTAAGATTTATGTTGTAGAATTTTTCTAGTACTAAGCTACATTCACTATGGTGAGGAATACTGTTATCCTCAAATATAATTTGCATTTGTAATATGTTATTTACTTTGTAACGATGTTTAGACATTATTTATTTTGTTTTGTTTTAATGCTCATGTGTGAAGTTGATGTTTCAAAAGTTATTCTGATCTTTAATGTATGTAGTTATGTCATAATTCTTGTAACACTGATGTACATGTTTATTTATATTCTTTTGTAAAGCCTATATTACTACAAATGTTATCTGTATTATTATGTTTTTAATGATGTTTTATGTATCTCTGTAATTGTATTCTCAAGTTATAAAATTGTAATTGACACCAGTTTATCAAATTAAGTAACTTGTAAGCATTCATTTCACTGCACACATTTCTGTTGGTCATAGTATATGCACAATATGTGAAAAAAAAGAGGACTGTTAGTGTTTGCACGGGTGTTAATAATTCAGCAAGGGACTGGATAACAGCATTGCTGGTTCTAAGAACATTTCAAAAAAAAATTTTGTGAGTGCACAAGTGGTGGTTATGGACTTGCCATATTGTCTGCAAGACTCTTCGATGATGATTGTGCACCTGCACAGTCGCAACAGATGGCTGCTGGCCGTCTCTACAAGGACTACAGTGGGTCTGCACCTTCGATGACCCACCAATACCATTATTTCTACAAGGACTGCAGTGGGTCTGCACCTCTGGTGGCCCACCAATACCATACTCTCTACCAGGACTACGGAGGGTCTGCTCTGTGATGACCTACCTACCAACATTCTTCAAAACTTCGACTGACTCTGCTGTGGGTTTGCTCTGTTGTGGACCATTACCTGTCTGCATGTCAAGAGTCAGCACTGTCTTTCCGTTGGAAGGACAACACTACTTCTTCAAGACTGCATGTAAATCCACTACTTCCGTGTGCATTTTCTTTTACTGCTCAGACTTTGAGAAAAACACTGCTATTTTACTGTGATGAACGATCAGGACTGTCTTTATGGGCTGTGAGAAAATTTAAGCTTTTGACCAACATTGTATCAATAAGTGTGTGCATTTGATTTCTTTGTTATTGTAATTGCGAAAAAAATTTTAACAAATATGTATCGGCCAGTGCCCAAAACAATTTGTAAAATTTTTTGTGGAGAGCATGGGGGCTGTGTAAGTAGGCTGTTTAGGTATTCTTATTGGTAACGCCACGTAGCGATCTGTATGAAAATCACTGGCTATGCTGTGTGCAGTCTGTGGCTAGTTTGTATTGTTGTCTGCCATTGTAGTGTTGGGCAGCTGGATGTTAACAGCGCGTAGCGTTGCGCAGTTGGAGGTGAGCCGCAAGCAGTGGTGGATGTGGGGAAGTGAGATGGCGGATTTTTGAGAGAGGATGATCTAGACGTGTGTCCATCAGAGACAGTACATTTGTAAGACTGGATGTCATGAACTGATATATATATATAATATGACTTTTGAACAATATTAAGGTAAATACATTGTTTGTTCTCTATCAAAATCTTTCTTTTGCTAACTGTGCCTATCAGTAGTTTGAATCTTTTATTTAGCTGGCAGTAGTGGCGCTCGCTGTATTGCAGTAGTTCGAGTAACGAAGATTTTTGTGAGGTAAGTGATTTGTGAAACGTATAGGTTAATGTTAGTCAGGGCCATTCTTTCGTAGGGATTTTTGAAAGTCAGATTGCGTTGCGCTAAAAATATTGTGTGTCAGTTTAAGCACAGTCATGTATAATTGTTCAAAGGGGACGTTTCAAATTTATCTACAAGTCGCTTGTTTCATACAGTGTCAAAACCTTCTGGAAATCTAGAAATACGGAATTAATTTGAAATCCCTTGCCAATAACACTCAACACCTCATATGAGCAAAGAGCTAGTTTTGTTTCACAAGATCGATGTTTTCTAAATCCGTATTGACTGTATGTGAACGTATCATTCATTCTCTTCGAGAGCATTCATAATGTTCTAACACAATGTATGTTTCAAAATCCTGCTGCATATCGACTTTAATAAGGTCCTGCATTAGTTAATCATCATCATCGTATTATGCACGTGCAGTGGCTGAATATCATACGCTATTTTAACCACTGTCGTAGAGTTTATCGTCCAGAATGGATAAGGTAAATTTCGATTATAACTTTGAACCGGACTCTGGAACATTGGCTTTCGCGGGAAATGCCTTTACCGGTCGCGGTATCCTGGAACGACAGACGATCAGCCCTAGCCGCTTCTTTCCTCCTGGCGCTTCTCGCCGGATTTTTTTTTTTTTTTTTGTCTGGAATCAAACACTGGCTTCTGGCTAACGCATTTCTCGGAATTGTTCTTTCTTCCAGGAGTACTTGTATAGCAATGTATTTAGAAGTGTTATGCCGAGACATTTCCGTCAGTACAACATTTGCGACGAAAGGCAACGTTCTGAGTTTGAGTCCCAGGCTGCCACAATTTTCATCTATCATGCAGCTTCAAACCAGCACACAGTCCGCGGCCGACAAAAAGATTTATGCTGCTACGGAAAGTTATTTTATCATTTATGAGCTTAGTATCCCCATCACTGATATTCTTTATTTTCTGGTGGACCCATATCTTAAATGGTAGTGAATATAAAACTTGGAAGAAATATCTGCCTCTCTACTGGATCGTTAGGTAGTAATGTGAGCACCATCTGAGATTTTATGGACTTCCGCACAATGGTTAAGTAAAACCTTCTCCACAGATGATGTTGGAAAGTCTAGCTGTTGGCTGTACCACAGCAGTGAGCACTGCGGACTCCGTAGGAAAAAATAGTTCAAATGGCTCCGAGCACTATGGGACTTAACTTCTAAGATCATCAGTTCCCTAGAACTTAGAATTACTTAAACCTAACTAACCTAAGGACATCACACACATCCATGCCCGAGGCAGGATTCGAACCTGCGACCGTAGCGGTCGCGCGGTTCCAGGCGGTAGCGCCTAGAACCGCTCGGACACTCCGGCCGGCACGCCGTAGGAAACTTTCACACAATTTGTCAACGCCATTTTCTCTTAATGTGACCTCCGAGCGAATACTTTCCTTGATACTGAGTGCCTCCCGTGGGAGAAGCTATTCGCAACACCTTAAGATTGGCATCACTGGTAAACTAAAACACTTAATCTCATTAAAATCCTTTTTATTGTACTGGCACATCACATTATAAAATGCTTAAAATAATATAATAAAACGACGTTTCATCCTACTTAGAGGGCCCTTCCTCAGGGCAAAGTGTTTTTCCTGAGGTAGGCCGCTGTACATCGGGTGAAAGATTAACATCAACAAAAAGAAAGATTGTAATAAAATTAAATCAAGCTATGCTGAGTGAATTTATTTACGAAATGAAACATCAAAAGTAGTAGAAGGTTATAAGGTTTACCAATTTGGTCAGCTGAAATAACCGGTGACAGAAGACGTAAAGCTAATATAAAATACTGCCTGGCAACAGCGACTCAATAGTCTGTGAAAATGAGAATTCTGTTAACGTTTAAGACAAATTCAAGCTCTTGTAATGCTTTTCTGAAGAGATATGTAGGAAGATAGTCTTGTATGATTGTGAAAACTGGCTTATAAACACCACGAGCAGATAGAAAATCTGGTGTTTCAGATGACGAATGAAGATTATATGGATAAATTGAATAACTAATAGGGTGTAGAAAAATATCAGCTACCAGTCACAATAAAAGGTTATTTATTTGTCACACGACCGGTTTCGAGCTTGCGCCCATCCTCAGGTGTTTATACATTCATGTACATGTTTATACTGTTGGAGATCAATAAAGATGAAGCACCATTATTACAGTTATGCTGTGGTGATAGTTTTGCCACTTAGTTACACACTTACTGTCATTTTCATTTCCATATTTCAGTTTTACCAAGTATACCTTCTGATTTCACTATTATGATGTGCACTCGTGAAATACACTATGTTTACATACATGTAAGTGGTTAACGAATCATTCGACTTTCATAGCTTGCAAGACGCTGTTTTTAAATGAAATCGAGAAAAACGACCATTACGGCGTATTATCGGAAACATTACGAACTGTACTGTTCAAAGTGATGCGCACGTACTAGGTTCGCTAACTTAGATGGAAGAGTTGTAAGGTATGGATCACTTACATGCGAAGCCGTCTGCCGTTTCTCATGCGTCAGGGAGGAGCTGTGTGCAGCAGAATGCGACCGCGTAAATACCCCCGTGCAAGACGTCCGCTTTAACGTAGCTTCTTCTTTAAGAAGAAATGACACCCCGGAGCGCACTGCAACAAAGGCTGCACCTCTCTTTGAAGGAAGTTGAGCTCGGTTTTTCCCCTCGCCTGGAAATATCAGCGGCCTCGCGCGAAATATCAACGGCGTTGGGCCGGCATAGAAGGAACTCGGAAAGACTCGTCCTTCTCACGCAACCCCCACCACCACCCATACAACAAAGCTGTTGTTTAGAGTGTGGGACACGCAAAGCGCTCCTCGCAATGTAGGGCGTAAAGTAACTCGAAGTGTTACAGTTGCTACGGAGTGAGTGTTCAGTAGCCAGATATGATTTAGCAGCACGAGTGTTGAGAACCGAAGGAACGATGTGTGGCTATAGTACAGTCCTCGCGAAGTGGCCACACATCTCAGCTGTACGGGTACCTAAACAGTGATCTCGTGGTAGGTACAAAATACAATGAGTAGCCAGAGAAACTGGTACATCCGCCTAATATCGTGTACGGCCCACGAGAACGCTCAGAAGTACCGCAACACGACGTAGCATGGTCTCGACTACTGTCTGAAGTAGTGCTGGAGGGAACTGACACCACGAATTCTGCTTGACTGTTCATAAATCCGTAGGAGTACGAGGGAGTGGAAATATCTTCTGAACAGCACGTTGCAAGGCATCCCAGATACGCTCAAAAATGTTTATGTCTGGGATGTTTGGCGGTCAGCGGAAGTGTTTAAACTCAGAAGGGTGTTCCTGGAGCCAGACAGTAGCAATTCTGGACATGTAGGACGTCGCATTGTCCTTCTGGAATTGCCCAAGTCCGTCGGAATTCACAGTGCACGTGAATGGATGCAGGTGATCAGACAGTGCTTACGTACGTGTCTCTCGTCAGAGTCGTATCTAGACGTATGAGGGGTGCCCTGCCCCCCCCCCCCCCCCACTATAACTGCACACGCCACACACCATTACTGAGCCTCCACCAGCTTGAACAGTCCCCTGCTGACATGCAGGCTCCATGGATTTATGAGGTTGTCTCCATAGCCGTACATGTCCATCCGCTCGATAGAATGTGAAACGATACTCGCCTCACCAAGCAACATGTTTACAGTCATCAACAGTCGAACGTCGGCATTGACGGGCCCAGACGAAGCGTAAAGCTTTGTGTCGTGCAGTCATCAGGGATACACGAGTGGCCTTTCGACTCCGAAAGCCCATATCGGTGATGTTTCATTGAATGATTCGCGCACTGACATTTGTTGATGGCCCAGCATTGAAATCTGCAGCAATTTTCGGATGGTTTGCACTGAGATCACGTTGAACGATTCTCTTCCGTTGTCGTTGATCCAGTTCTTGCAAAATCTTTTTCTAGTAGCAGCGATGTCGGACATTTGATGTTCTACCAGATTCCTTATATTCAAGGTACACTCGTGAAATTGTCGCACGGGAAAATCCCCACTTCGTCGTTACTTCGGAGATACCATGTCCGATCGCTAGTGCGCTGACAGTAACACTACATTCAAACTCACTTAAATCTTGATAACCTGCCACTGAAGCAACAGTAACCCATCTATCAACTGCGCTAGACACTTGTTTTGTATCGGTGTTGCCGACCGCAGCGCCGTATTCTGCCTGCTTACGGTTCTCCGTATTTGAACACTCATCCCTACACATGTTTCTTTGGACCTTCAGTGTAGGTGGCATTTATTACACAGGGTGTTCGGAAATTCCCGTTACAAACTTCTACGGTTTGTAGACTCGTTTCATACAGCCGGTCATATAGTTGTTTAAGTCAAAAGTCACCTTTTTTTGCAATCTCACTTTCATTATCCTAGCGTATTGATGTGTCTTCTTCATCAGTTCGTTTCCAGTGCCCACGCTTACGATCGAAACGGAAAGAAGATCGCAGTTTAAAGTACCGAAGAGTACAAGATCATTTGGCTGCGGAGGAGTGAGTACATGATATTGTGAATAGGAGCTCATGTCCGGAAACGTGCCGCATCCATTATATGGTGGTTTCACTTCAGAAGTGTGAACCGTCCACGTCTGCTGAGGGAAAGAGAAAAATCTGGGAGTTGCTTGTTCTGGTATGCAGTAAAGTGGGCAGGATAACGTATACTACATGAGACCGTCACCTGTTGTCACTTAGCCTCGTATGTGAAGTTTAATAAACGAGACTCCTGTAGAGACAGAGGAATATCTGCTGGCACGAGTTCTGCCCACTGCACTATAAACCGAACAGACACCACCAGGTGGGAGGGAGAGTATGTACCACAACATGCTTCGTAGGTACAATGTCTGTAACAAAGTTGGTGGTCGCCACATCGTGCCGATGTTGTAATGCATCACTACTGTTCTGTACGTACAGTATCTGGGTTCTTTTCTGTTTTGGAGTAATGTAAACACGTGTAATTTTTAAGTGTTAATACACTATGTCATCAGAAGTATCCGGACACCTGGCTGAACATGACTTACAAGTTCGTGGCGCCCTCCATCGGTAATGCTGGAATTCAATATGTTGTTGGCCCACCCTTAGCCTTGATGACAGATTCCACTCTAGCAGGCATACGTGGGCATACGTTCAGTCTGGTGCTGGAATGGGGAATGCCAGTCCGTTCTTCGCGGAGTGCTGCACTGAGAGAGGTACTGACGTCGCTCGGTGAGGCCTGGCACGAAGTCGCTGTTCCAAAACATTCCAAAGGTGTTAGCTGCGTTTCAGGTCAGGTTTCTGTGAAGGCCAGTCCATTACAGAGATGTTATTTTGTTATAACGTCTCCGCCACGGGCCGCGCATTATGAACAGTGCTCGATCGCGTTGAAAGATGTAATCACCATTCCCGAACTGCTCTTCAACAGTGAGAAGTAAGAAGGTGCTTAAAAGATCAATGTAGGCCTGTGCGGTTATAGTGACACGCAAAACAACAAGGGGTGCAAGCCCCCTCCATGAAAAACACGACCACACCATAACACCACCGCCTCCGAATTTTACTGCTTGCAGATGATTTTCACCGGGCATTCGCCATATCCACACCCTGCCATCGGGTCACCACTTTGCGTACCGTGATTTGTCACTACACACAACGTTTTTCCCCTGTTCAATCGTCCAATGCTTACGCTCCTTACAGCAAGAGAGGCGTCGTTTGGCATTTACAAGCGTGATGTGTGGCTTATGAGCAGCCGCTCGACAATGATATCCGAGTGTTCCCCACCTCCCGCCTAACTATCATAGTACTTGCCGTGCGCCGCGCGGGATTAGCCGAGCGGTATAGGCGCTGCAGTCATGGACTGTGCGGCTGGTCCCAGCGGAGGTTCGAGTCCTCCCTCGGGCATGGGTGTGTGTGTGTTTGTCCTTAGGATAATTTACGTTAAGTAGTATGTAAGCTAAGGGAATGATGACCTTAGCAGTTAAGTTCCGTAAGATTTCACACACATTTGAACATTTCAACTTGCCGTGGATCCTGATGCAGTTTGGAATTCCTGTGCGATGGTCTGATAGATGATCTGCCTGTTACACATTACGACCGTCTTCAACACTCGGCGGTCTCTGTCAGTCAACAGACGAGGTCGTCCTGTATGTTTTTGTGCTGTACGTGTCCCTTCACGTTTCCACTTCACTATCACATCGGAAACAGTGGACCTAGGGATGTCTAGGAGTGTGGAAATCTTGCGTACAGACGTATGACACAAGGGACACCCAATCACCTGACCACGTTCGAAGTCCGTGAGTTGCGCAAAGCGTCCCATTTCTCTCACGATGTCTAATGACTACTGAGGTCGCTGATCTGGAACACTGGCAGGAGGTGGCAGCACAATGCACCTGATATGAAAAACATATGTTATGGGGGTGCCCGGATACTTTTGATGACACAGTGTAGAAATAAATCTGATTAAGTGGTTAATTGATGTTTCGTTATGCGTCCTTTCGAATTGTCATCTAATAACCGTAATGCGTCATACCTAATTCTCAAGCAGAAGAGGATGGGTTGAACATGTGAGTTGAAACCATCGTTGGGATGGAACGGTACGTTTCTGGACGTAGGTTCCTGTTCAAATATCATGAACTCACTCCCCTCTACAAGTCCTAGAAGTACGTAACGGGAATTTCCGAACACCCTGTATACGTGCCGGGAGAAGCCACAAACACTCACAAGGATGATGATTGCCATTAGAACTTCGCTACTGACAGAGGGCACAATTCTCTTATCGCATGCCGTGCCTCTTTCGCCCCCCCCCCCCCCCCCCCTGACCAGGCAGCGCAGCGAACAATTCGTGTTGACAGTGCGTACTACGTACTATAACCAATAGTCTTAATTTTTTTTGTAACAAGCTATAATGGCAACTTCCATAACTTTTACTGGAAACGATCTGAATATGAAGCCAGCGACAGGTCTAAAATTTTATATTGCGGAAATGTGTTTTCCTACCTCCACCATTAACCTTTTCAGTTTTCAGTACTCTCAGAGAAGTGCTAGATTGTACCGACCATCATCAAGTGTTCTGTATATACACACTGTTTAAATGACTTTGCATCAAAAGTCTAGGGTTGGCTGGCCACGACGTGGGAACAACTTCTGTTACAGACGGTTCGCTGACGCTTCCCATCGACGCCAAGGGGCCTTTAATATTCGCCGTCCCTGCGTCGACGAGTGTTCACCAAACTAGGAGGGTCTACTAACCAGATGTGCTGCATAATACCTATCCCAGTAATTGATATAGGTAATTTTCTACAAGAAAACAGTAAGAATATGTTGCTATAAGGAAAGAAAGATATTTTAGAACCGAATCAGGAACTTCAATTTTGCTGGGCTTGTCCCCTTTCACACAAACAGTTCACTGGATTATAGGCAACACCCAAGGCATAGGCGTGCCACACAGTGCCTGTACCATGCCGTCTCTCAGGGGCATGACTAATATAGAAGGATTCCTAGTGTCGCTGGGTAGCTTCATTGAACATTTTGTCTCTAACAGAAGTTGTTCCCCATAATGTGATCTCTCCCCCCCCAAACGAGTTTGTTGCAAAGACAATGATGATTACCCCCCCCCCATATATATATATATATATATATATATATATATATATATATATATATATATATATGTGTGTGTGTGTGCGTGTGTGTGTGTGTGTGTGTGTGTGTGTGTGTGTGTGTGTGTGTGTGTGTATGTGTGTGGAGACCCTGTAGGATCACGCAAAGCATTCTGCCTCATTTGAGCGTTCTTTCTGATCTACCGCGTTTCTCTCATTTTTTCTCCATGGAATCTCTTTCTGTCTTCAGTCCACTTTGTCCCCGGTTTCTTTGGGACTTCATTCTCTGACCTCACATTCCACTTGTGCATCTTGTTCCTGTACACATTTCTGTCTTCCGTTTCTATTGGATCGATTTTTGCTGCTTCTAGGTCCAGTTTGACTAGTGTGATCCGTGGTATTGTTGATCTGACCCCTTGTATGTATGTTAGAATTCGCTTGGTGAGTAGTTTTGGTGATAGCCTGATGATGTGCCCATAGAACTTCAGCCTTCTTTTTCTGACATCTCCTGCTATGTTTGACATCATCTCTGTAGTTTTCTTAGAGTGTTATCTGTATACCGCATCTGCTCAACTTTGGACCGAAAATTTTCCTCATGATATTCCTTTCTTCCTTCAGTATGCTTTCCATGTCACTTTCGCATGGAGTGTTAGCGTCTCTCTTGCTTGCAGTATTTCAGGCTTGATTACTGCGTTGTAGTGTCTGACTTTGGTGTGAATGGACATGCATTTTTTATTATATCAGTGCTGAGTCTTGCCGAACGCTCTCTTCATTTTTTGTAATTGAGTCTTCTGTACGATCTTTTTTCCTCCTGTAGGTTCAAAGATTTTACCTAGATATTTTGTTTTGTTTATTTTGCCGTGGTTTTGTGTCGACTTTTGTTATGTTTAATTCTGAGCAGAAAAATTCAGTCTTCTCGAAAGAGATTTGCAGCCCAATTTTCTCCGCCCATTCTTTTAGTACCTCAGTTTGTTTGGTTGCTGTTGCTTCGTTGTCAGATAGTATGGTTAGGTCGTCTGCGAAAGCTAGGTTCGATATCTGTATTTTGTCCCTGGATCTTCTTAGTCTTGTTGGTTTCCAGTAATATATAGCATGTAATCTCTGAACTTTATAATATTTTGTTAAATCATCGCCGCCAATTAATAAAAAAAGTACAGCCCTCCATGAAGCAATTTATCCTACAATTCCTAAACAATAAGTCAGTATTAGAGTAAACGCACTTTTCTGTTACTAAAATGTTCCACCTCCTATAGACTTTCTTCGCTTAGTTTAGATCTTTGCTTAATGGCAAATGAGTGATATGTTTGACCAGCGGATGGTCTTTGTATTGAACACGAAAACACCGAATGTAAAGCACATTAAAACTGACGTAAAGGTTAGTACGAAGTCGTTTCGCGGCAAAAAAAATTGTTTAGAACGTGTGTACTGTCCGCATTGCAAAAGTTCTTCCTTCGTCCAAAAAAAGTATAAAGACCAAAGCAATACCAAACGCCGTCCCTGGAACATTTGTGGATGGATACAGTTGTTTCATCTTCTGTCTAATGAAATACAGGTATATTAACATATTTTTGCTATCCAAACGACAAAAATGTGGAGCTAGTATTCAAATAATCATATGCACAGCAGGATCAGCGTACATGCTGCTGACAAAGACAACGTAAACGGAAACCTTACATGTCTGAAAATGGACACGACAGCCCGAAGCTGGTTATGACACTGAAATAATAAAATTTTAAAGTGTTTTTGCCTCGTTGCGCTGTTCACCAACAATAAATTTAAAATCATTATCTTCCGAAAACGAGTGTGCTTTGTTTAGTGTTTCATTTATCATCTTGTTAATAGCTTTCTGTAAATGTATTGGTGTAATCGTGTGTTTGCATATATCCGCAAACATTGATGAATGTCCAGAAAAGTAGCTCCCAAATAGGAATAGATACTTTTTATACTTAACTATACCCACATCGCTTTCGCATGACTTTCCGAAGTTTTGTAACGGGTTTGCGAAACACAATCCGAGCGAGGTGGCGAAGTGGTTAGCACACTGGACTTTCATTCGGGATTACGACATTTCAAATGCCCCATCTGGACACACATAATCAAATTCTGCGTAATTTCCCTTAATCACTACAGGCAAATGCCGCGATGGTTGCTTTGAAAAGACCACGGCCGATTTCCTTCCCAGTCACAATCCGAGCTTTTGCCGCCTCTGTAATGACCTCGCTGTCGACGGGACGTTAAACTCTAATCTTCCTTCCTTCCTTCGTTTTACGAACCATAACGCCAAAAGTTCATAAGCTGTTTACCTATATGATAAATGATGTGAGGGACTGCGATATTCAATTGATTGTTTCCTAATAATTTGATGCTGACTTATTGTAAAAGGCAGAATCCCTAGAAACCTGCAAGACGAGTTTCCGTATTGAATGTAAGTTATTCACCTAGTCATTCGTAATATATGGTATCAGGTGTAAAAAAACATAAAATCAGAACTAACAGATCTGATCAAGTGATTACTGCGAAACTCACCAGGAAAAACATAAGCGTTTCCTTGTATTACAGTCCCTACTTGTTCTGCTGCTGACCAGAATCACTTACATAAAAAGATCATCAATAAGGCTACCTCAACCACGATAGGCTGCACAGCAATGAATCTTAGAGTCTATATGCCATTCCACTCTACTGGTACGCCGACTCAGTAATTACTACGATCACAGCACCCCTGTATACGTGAATGCCGACTGAAAATACGTTAACCAGACTCTTGACACGACCCTGCCAAATAAATACCCATCTATCTATAGTACAGATCTATCACTCCCTATCCATCACTGCCTAAACTGAACCCAGAAATCGCATTCAATTTCGTCTGGGAGGCCTCTCACAATCAAAGCAGGTACGTTTGAGAATTATCAGAAAATCACAGGTCGAAATATTCAAGATAGCTTTTGTGGCTTATCATTATACCCAAAAATGTCAAAATACGGGTTCCAGTTGAACTTCATCATCCAAGATGTCTTTTCTGTTTCTTTTACTTGTTGGCAGAATATTCTATGTCTCAAATCTGTCAGCTTGCCTATCTGTTTCTAGCTCTGCTTCCCTTCAGTCCCATTTCCCCTATAATGAGTGTAAACAATT
Source organism: Schistocerca piceifrons (assembly GCF_021461385.2). NCBI lineage: Eukaryota > Metazoa > Arthropoda > Insecta > Orthoptera > Acrididae > Schistocerca > Schistocerca piceifrons. The sequence continues at coordinate 215,911,916 of NC_060143.1, read as the reverse complement.
CCTCCTTGTAACATACTGATGTGACAGAAATCATGGGACAGCGATATCTATATATCCAAATGGCGGTACTATTGAGTACACAAGTCATAAAAGAGCACTGAATTGGCAAAACTGTCATTTGTACTTGGTGATTCACCTGAAAAGGTTTGCAACATAATTAGTGCTGCACAATCGGAATTAAGTAATTGGATATGCCATTTCGGAAATGATTAGCGAATTCAGTGCAATATTCACAGTGTCAAAAGTGTGCCAAAACTATCAATTTTCAAAGATTACCTCTCACCACGTATAAAGCAGTGTTCAACGACAACTGGATAGGGTCAGGAGTGCTAAAAGACAAGCAACACTGCGTGAAATAACTGCAGAAATCAATGTGGGTCGTTCGACATACGACAAACATATCCATTAGGAGAGTACGGCGAAATTTGGCGTTAAAAGGCAACGGCAGTAGATGACGACATGAATGCCTTTGGTAACAGCACGACATCGTCTGCAGAGCCTCTGCTAGTGACCATAACTGTTGGAGCCCAGATTACAGATGGTAAGAGCTGATGATATTGTTCGAGTGTGGCGCAAACCCCACGTAGCCATGGAGCTAAGTTGTCAACAGGGCATTGTGCAAGTTGGTGGTGGCTCCATGATGGTATGGTGTGAAATGATCATTGGCTGGACTGATTATGTTCGGCTACTTGGAGACCACTTGCAGGCATTCATGGACTTCATGTCCCTAAACAATGATGGAATTTTTGTGGATGACAATGCACCATGTCACCGCGCCATAATTGTTCGCGATTGGTTTGAACAACATTATGAACAATTCGAGCTTATGATATAGCCAACCGAATCGCCCGACGTGAATCCCATCGAACATTTATGAGACATAATCGCGAAATAAGTTCGTGCACAAATTCTACGCTGGTAATACTTTCGCAGAATTCTTTCACGACCAGGTGACATAGCTGTTGGTAAAACTTTCGGGATGTGAGGTCGTGGTACAAGCAACTCTTCTGTTCCTGACGTTTCGTGCAGGACTGTGCAGGACATCCTCAGAGACGCTCAGCCTCAACGGTGAAGCGCCTCTGAGGATGTCCAACACAGTCCTGGACGAAACGTTTCTTGAACCACGACTTCATATCCCGAAAGGTTTACCAGCAGTTAATACTTTCGCAGTTATGGACGGCTACAGAGGCAGCATGGCTCTATATTTCTGCAGGGGCTTCCAACGACTTGTTGAATCGTTCCACTTCGATCTGCTGCATTACGCTGGACAAAAGGAGGACGGAGACGATTTTAGGAGGTACACCATGAGTGTTGCCACCTCACTGCTTCCCTTCCGTCTTCATGATTCACACACGAAGTAACGTTTTGCATCACCTTGGTTCTCAAAGTTCCGGAACCTGTATAGAAAATTGAAATACAGATCAACACAAACATCATTTCCTCCCCTTTCATTGCTCATGAGAACCACACATTGCATGTTGTACCACGATACAGCGAGACCTTCAGAAGTGGTGGTCCTGATTTCTGTACACGCCGGTTCCTCTAATACCCAGTAGCACGTCCTCTTGCATTGATGCATGCCTGTATTCGTCGTCCACAAGTTCATCAAGGCACTGTTGGTCCAGATTGTCCCACTCCTCAACGGCGATTCGGCGTAGATCTCTCAGAGTGGCTGGTTGGTCAGGTCGTCCACAAACAGCCCTTTTCAATCAATCAATCAATCAATCCATCCCAGGCATGTTCGATACGGTTCATGTCTGTAGAACATGCTGGCCACTCTAGTGGAACGATGTCGTTATTCTGAAGGACGTCTTTCACAAGATATGCACGATGGGGGCGCGAACTGTCGTCAATGAAGACGAATGCCTCGCCTATACGCTGCCGATATGGATCCACAATCGGTAAGTGGTTGGAATTCACGTATCGTACAGCCATTACGGCGCCTTCCATGACCACTAGCGGCTTACGTCGACCCCAATAATGCCACCCCAAAACAGCAGGGAGCCTCCACCTTGCTGCACTTGCTGGACGGTGTGTCTAAGGTGTTCAGCCTGACCGTGTTGCCTCCAAACACGTCTCCGACGATCGGTGAGGAGAACGTGACGCCAATCCTGAGTGGTCCATTCGGCATGTTGTCGGACCCCTCTGTACCGCGCTGCATGGTGTCGTGGTTGCAAAGATGGACCTCGCTATGGACATCGGGAATGAAGTTGCGCATCATGCAGCCTACTGAGCTCAGTTTGAGTCAAAAAACGACGTCCTGTGGCTGCACGAAAAGCATTATTCAACATGGTGGCGTTGCTGTCAGGGTTCCTCCAAGCCATAACCCGTAGGTAACGGTCATCCACTGAAGTAGTAGCCCTTGGGTGCCTGAGCGAGTCATGTCATCGACAGTTCGTGTCTGTCTGTATCTCCTCCAAGTCCGAACAACATCGCTTTGGTTCACTCCGAGACACCTTGATACTTTGGTTGTTGAGACCCTTCCTGGCATAAAGTAACAATTCGGACGCGATCAAACCGCAGTATTAACCGTATAGGCATCGTTGAACCACAGAGAACACGAGCTGTATACCTCATTCCTGGTGGAATGACTGGAACTGATCGGCTGTCAGACCCCCTGAGTCTAACAGGAGCTGCTCATGCATGGTTGTTTACATCTTTGGGCGGATTTAGTGACATCTCTGAACAGTCAAAGGGACTGTGTCTGTGATACAATATCCACAGTAAACGCCTATCTTCAGAAGTTCTGGGACCCCGGGTGATGCAAAACTTTTTTTGATGTGTGTATTTCAGGAAATTTGTTGTTTCCTTTACCCATTTAAACACGTCATCATTTCTTTCTCTCTTTACCCATTTCTTTTTCTTCGTTCCACCCCTTTCTAGATAAATAGTTAAATCACTTGGATTCTGATGTTATTCGGCCACAAACATTTGAGGACCACCTGATCCTTATGTCACATCACCAGAAAATATTTCTGAACAAAGAATGATAGTTTGTCAACAGAGCTTAACATCACACGATATACATAAAGTTTATTCGGTTAAAAGTACCAGACGTTTCCACTTTACATTCTCGCTTCCGTTTCTTCCGCAGAGTATGACTATTAGTGCATTACATGCAAGAATACTGCTGGTTATTCACTCGTAGTCTTGTTTTTCATTACCAACGAGGCTTGCTTTAACTGTAGCGACTGTAAACAATGTCGTCTGCAGAAGACAGCCCCTCCGACGAATGTGGTAGTAATCACAAGTGCGTAGAAAGAGTGGCTCGAAACGGTCATAGCTCTTCCGACCAATGCATAGTAATTAAAAGCCGAAACTGGGCTTTTTGTCCAAAGAGTGCAATTAAAACCGTGCGCGGAAATTGAGCGTATAGGTTATACGCTTGCTGCAGAGAGCAGTCAATTGGACTCATTCAAATACATCGTTGCTGAAAGCTTTCACTTTGTGCCTCCCGTGGAGAAAATTGGATTACCTGGTGTAACTGCACGATACGCACCGAACAGATGAGGTTTTAAAAAATGCCGCCTGTCCACTTTGCCGACTCTGGCGCTGATTCGCACAACACCGAAACTGTGGCATTTCTCTTCACCGCTGTCACCCACTTTCCCTCAGATGGAATACAATTTGTTATGGCTCTTCTCTTAGCCCATTTAGACTGAGTAAAGATTCCTTAAGCTGATGGTTTCAATGCTATTTTTAAGTTTCAACATAGGAATCATACAGCCAACCGGTTGTAAATCACTAGTTGCTACATTGACCTAGGTACGACGCCTCTAAGAATGTCTTCATCAGAATGAAATTTTAGGAAACCGTAAAGTTACAATGCAAGAAAGTAATGGTCAAAATTTGGAGCAGATATGCTCAAGTCAAAAATTAAAATTAAACACGTTCCAGTCTTTGCCACGTATGCCTTTCTAGAAGCAACATTTTTAAAGTGTTATCAGGCCAATGTTCTTACGTTCAGGCTGGTGATACTGGTTTCGTAAATTATAAATATCCAATAAATCTCTTACTTGAAATACCAGATGTTAAATGATTATCAGAAAAAAATTCTTCAAAAGAGGAGTTACGGTTTAGATACTAGTAGGCCACACTGCTGGACGGCAGAAATATTTATGAAGAGCCGCGCGGGATTAGCCGAGCAGTCTAGGGCGCTGCAGTCATGAACTGTGCGGCTGGTCCCGGCGGAGGTTCGAGTCCTCCCTCGGGCAGGTTTGTGTGTGTTTGTCCTTAGGATAATTTAGGTTAAATAGTGTGTAATCTTAGGGACTGATGACGTTAGCAGTTAAGTCCGATAAGATTTCGCACACATTTGAACATTTATGAAGAGTATTGAACAGCAGCCGATTATTGCATTAGTGCTGTTCGTTGATAGGAAACATTCAGTCGTAAAGCGTTAAGAAAACGAGAAACTTATTATTTGTGCAGCTGAAGGTCAGCTGATATTATTCAGCCGGATAGTAAACAATGACTTACGATAAACGTGTGCCGTTATTGTGACCGACAACAAGCAAATGATGTCTTCCAGTTTACATACAGGTTGAGTCTGCTACCCCTATCTATGCGTTTTATGCAACCTGGAATGCCTTCCGAAATCAGGTACGAGATTTTCGTATTCTCTTACTCGCTACACGCGAGCTATTAGTCATACAGGAAAAATGAACAGAACCATTTTCTAGGAAATGTAATTTAATTAATTTTTTACTAGGAAATGCCTTCGTCGAAGGCCACAGTTTTCGTTTTACAAAAAAAAAATACAGCTATTAGAGAAAGCGTATCCAGTAAAAAATTTAATAACATTAAATTTACTACAGAAATGTGTTCATTTTTTCTGTAGTGCTGATAGTTCGTGCATAGCGAGGGGGAGAATATGATAATGTTGCTCGTGGTATTTGACTGTGTTGTAGGTTGCATGAAACCCATAGGTAGGAGTAAAGTATATGCATCATTCACATACATTTGTTTGAAAAATTAGCTGTACTATTGAATGAGTTTCCTCTGTATACCAGACATGTGGACTATATCATCCTTCGAACGCTAGATCAGTCGCAAGTGTTGCGTTCTTAAGTTACTCCACTTTGATTATTTTACATCGGCATAAACTGTCAAGCCGGCCGGGGTGGCCGAGCGGTTCTAGGCGCTACAGTCTTGAGCCGCGCGACCGCTACGGCGGCAGGTTCGAATCCTGCCTCGGGCATGGATGTGTGTGATGTCCTTAGGTTAGTTAGGTTTAAGTAGTTCTGAGTCCTAGGGGATTGATGACCTTAGAAGTTAAGTCCCATAGTGCTCAGAGCCATTTGAACCATTTTTTAAACTGTCATGCTTTAGGTTGATTCGAACACTAAATTTTGTTGCTTACTTCAATCAGTCAGGAACAAGAATCAGACAGCAGTAGAGTAAATTATTCAAGTAGCCTGACACTTCATAGTATAGGGCAGTATAATGTCAGCAGTCTGCTAGATTGTATGCATCTCAGTCTCTGCAAGGCTGTCCACTAGACAGAACTGGTACATTGATATGAACGTATGGAAGTTTTGACAACACAAATCATCGCAGGGTGACTGCAGGTGGTGCACGGGAATGAAGTTGTTGGAACAAGAAGAAAGCCGTGACGGGGAGCCTCCAACAAGTCCAATGAGTGATGACTAAAAAACGTTTAGAGGATATGTATAAACTCACCTGCTATTTTCTAATTTATTTAATATAATATATTTATACATGATGGTCCATTGATCGTGACCGGGCCAAATATCTCTCGAAATAAGCGTCAAACTAAAAAACTACAAAGAACGAAACTTGTTTAGCTTGAAGGGGGAAACCAGATGGCGCTATGGTTGGCCCGCTAGATGGCGCTGCCATAGGTCAAACGGATATCAAATGCGTTTTTTTTAGATAGGAACCCCCATTTTTATTCCATATTCATGTAGTACGTTAAGAAATATGAATGTTTTAGTAGCACACTGTGATACCGGACCTCTGTGATAGCGTACTGTACACAAGTGAGAACAGAAGTACGCACATTAGGAACGTGAGAATGTCGCAAGTACAACAGTGTTGCAAGAACTGTGAAAATGGTTTACGATAACTCTGAAAAGGTAGAGATGATACTCTTCAATGGCGAGTGTAGAAAAATGCAGGTGCAGCCTGCAGGTTGTATGCGGAAAGGTACCTGGACAGAGATTATCCAACGAGCCGCACATTTGAAAGCATTTACAAACAATTGTATGCGACAGGTATGGTCGTAACACGGTAACGGGAGAAGCAGGTACCGTTGGGGTGTTAGCTGCTGTTGTCGAGAACCCACACGTGAGTTCACGTGACATCGCTAGAGGCAGTGCAATAAGTCAAAATAGTGTAATGCGCATACTTCATCGTCACAAATTTCACCCGCGTCATGTGTCGCTGCATAAGCAATTACATGGAAATGACTTTAATAATCGAGTGAATTTATGTCAATGGCCATTAAAAGAGAATGCGTTTTATTTCTACCTGTTTACCGATGAAGCCGGTTTCACAAACCACGGTTCGGTGAATCTACGAAACGTGCATGACCGGTCCGTGGACAATCCTCGCTGGCTTCGACAGGTAGAGCGACCGTGGAATGTAAATGTATGGTGTGGAGTAACAGGTGACCATCTCATTGATCCTCACTTCACTGAAGGCACCCAAACAGATGCAAAATACGTCGAGTTTCTACAAAATGATCTGCCAACATTGCTAGAAAATGTCTCGCCGGAAACGCTTAGACGTATATGGTATCAACATGATGGTACTCCTGCACATTCTGGAATGAACAGTAGGCTGACCCTTGACAGAATGTTCGACGGGCGTTTCATAGGACATGGTGCACCCATAAATTGGCCAGCCCGTTCTCCTGATCTTACACCTTTAGACTTCCTGCTGTGGGGTACGTTAACGGAGAACGTGTACCGTGATGTGCCTACAACACCAGAGGATACGAAACATCGTATTGAGGCAGCCTGTGGCACTGTGGCAACATTACACCAGATACACTGCGTCGTGTAATACACTCATTACGCGGTAGATAGCAGATGTGTACAGCAAATGATTTGCACCACGTTGAACATTTATGGGCCTGAAATGTCAGTACACACTCTTTTACATTCTGTAATTGAAAACAAAAGAAAAAAACAAATTTGTAAGTTCAACTACATTCTCATGTTAATGTACATTTTCTTCTGACGAATCAGTGCCGTACAGTGTTCTGTAGAGAAGAAGACTGATAAAAATGGCCGACCAGGGTGGCCGAGCGGTTCTGTGCGCAACAGTCTAGAACCGCGCGACCGCTACGGTCGCAGGTTCGAATCCTGCCTCGAGCATGGATGCGTGTGATTTCCTTAGGTTAGTTAGGTTTAAGTAGTTCTAAGTTTTAGGGGACTGATGACCTCAGAAGTTACGTCCCATAGTGCTCAGAGCCATTTGAACCATTTTTTAATAAAATTGCTAGCATGCGGACGTAACGTGCTATTCATGTCTCTTCTGTATCTAGGTTACGTAACTGTTCTTTTTGTATCCCTAATAATTCGGTTCTCTCCGATACACACGATTGAACTGCTCAGGAGTTACTCAAGCGTCAACAATACGTTACAAATTATTCTGGATGTAATTAACATTTTACAATGTAAGAAATGGCATTGATTAAGTTTTTTTCTATTTTTAGTTGTGCTAAAAATAATAACAGGTTTACACCAGCCCCTCTCGTCACTTTCGGTCTGCCGAATTGGTTATGCAGTGTTTCTTGTGGTTTTGGAGGTGTTTCCAGCGGTAACGTTAGGTGACACACCCTGTATATAATATATTTAATTAAGAGACATGACGGAAGGAAGGAAGATTCACTATATCTGGCCTATGTTTCGAGTGTTTTGCACCACGTGTTTGCTCGAACATCCAGAATGTGATCCTGATAGTCATATTCACGACAATTAACAGTTGGAGAAGTTACTTCGAGCTTTTACAGCTACTTTCTGTGGAGGGAGATATTGAAAGGTGTTTGATCTGCATAAAAGCTTTTTCGTCGTATTAGAATGGCACTCGTTCTCTCGAACCTACACGTAGCTAACCGAGCAAAGTGGCTCAGTTGTTAATGGGGACTTCACGAGAAACGCAGTCAAAACCTAATTCTCACCAATGAGATTTAGATTGTCCAGCGATTTTCTAAATCACTTCAGGCAAAGTGGGAAGGCTCCAGACAAACGGATACGGCCAATTTGTTTACCCATCCTTCTCCGATCCAAACTTGGCTTTATTGTGTAATTACTTCGTCGTCGACTGGATGATAACCAACGTCATTCCTTTCATGTAGTTATCTAAGTCAAAAGTCGCCTTTCTTTTGCAAGCCCATTTTAGTTATTCTAGCGTACTGATGTGTTTTCTTCCTCATTTCGTATCCAGTGATCACGCCATAAGATCGAAACTGAAAGAAGATGGGGGTTTAAATGCCGACGAGGACAAGATCATTTGACTACGCCGCTGTAATTCTCAGATCTTGTGAAGGCATTGCTAATTACGCATATAAATTTTTTTTCGTGATTTTCTTTAGATTTCTATTCTTTTTCTTTTGTTCATATGGGCATTTCTAATTGTGATTATGTAACATTCTACTGTGGTTTTTAAATGTAAAGATGTAATTGTGATTGTTTCCTTTGCCAAATATGTTTGTTGCTTTGTACCTGTAGTAAAGTTTGTAAAGTTCTCTTTTGGAATATTATTAATTGTGAAAAATGCAGTCAATAACATTTATAAAGAGTTATATAAAGATTTATGTAATTTACGATAACGATATAACGTCTATAGACAGGTGACAGCGATAGTGATATCGATAGTCGAAAGGTTGTTGTGCAGTAGAGGGGATGGTGGATGGTGTGTCTGTGAAGCGTGCACGGAAAAAATAGTAATGTGTTTTATGAAAAGCATACGTAATTGTATGGATGTGATGTGATACCGAACTATCATATTGCTAATTCTCTTTACCACTGCGGTATGTAATGCCATCGCCAGCGAACTTTAAGAGTAAATAAACCGGACTGTGAAAGTGCCGCTAACAGTACTTTGTTGTCACCGACACGAACAGTGCTTTTATGCAAATGAACTTTGCTGGTATTGGTTTTGGGTGGTGGAACGGTTGTCAATCACATTCTATCAAGCCGTGAAACTGAAGACTTTAATTAACTGTGCAATATAAATGACTTTCAGTGACGTTGTTGAAGTTTGAAATGCGATAACAGAGTGGACACTGTTTACGGTGTGCTTCACACACAAGAACTATTCTATGAACTGTGTATTTGTGGCTAAGACTATATGAATGTGACGAACTGTGTCATTATGGACGATAGCGTCACGGACAGTGCATAAAGTGTAAAAACGAGCGATGTCTACGTAATGTACTTTGTAAGAGAGGACATGTCAACAACGGTCGTATACTGGCGTCTTGTGGTTTGTTAATCACCACGGGGTTAATGATACAGCTGTGCCGGAACTTTATTTGCGTTTCGCCGGAGAAGAATAACCAGCGGAACTGCCTGTATCCTGCTCTCATCATCGTAACCCGTCGACATCGTGCTGCCCAACGCAACGCTTCGTATGCAACAAAAAGTTAAGAGATTTCGCCGAACGCTATCCCCTGACCAAGAAACTTTCTTTCTCTGTTAAAAGTATAAGAAATACGGACCCTATTCAAATAAATTCTTTGTTTAGTTTATGTTTGCTTTCTGCTAGCGAAAATAAAATTACAATCAGTGAATTAAAAGTTGCCTTGTAGTCATTGTTGAAACACCAGTAAATATAAACTTCTTCCTCTCATTAGAACTAATTCTCCTTGCATGTCAAAATTATTGTAGTTATATTATGTAGTTTTATGTATTGTTATGAGACTAGATATATGACAGTTACTAATAAGAGTGTTTTGTCGCGAAACATGGCGTCGCGCGAAAATTACGGCGACCGCCATAATTGCTTGCGTTCTGACCAATAACGTAAAAGCTGCTATTCCTGTATTGGTGAATTTCCTGACGTGAGCGTGAATTATAAATGTTAGCTGTCAAATCACGTAGGGACTGTTTACCCAGTAATAAAAGTTTTTGATATTTTATTGCTGCGAGTCGTAGTATTAAGTGACACTGGTTATACTCAAAAGCGGGTAGATGTATGGTGAACCGCCAGTGTTCGTGCAATTATTAACAGTATTGTATGTGATTCACGAAATTTTGTCACTTTTTCTAATTCCTTCCAGATATTGTCTTAGATGTATTTGAAGTTTCAGAGAATATATACTCAATTTTGTGGGTTCAGGTTAATTTCAGAGCAGTTTCTCGTGAATATTAGAGTTTTCAGTTCATAAACAAAGTGGGATCGTGACCAATTGAGAAGTATAACAAAGAGTGTTGTTTTCCAACTAGAATTCTGGATGACTTCACAGTTCAGATTTTGATTATTATTTTTCCTGTTGGTTGACGTCATCACAATCTGATGATGTCTGCAAAGACAGAACCGGTTATCAATAAAGTATCATGTGACCAAGATAATAACTACTCAAATTTAACATCAGTAGAGACGGAGAACATGAAAAAATTCTAGGACGGAAAGAGGAGGCAATCGGAAGCGTTCTTTTAAAGAGAATAATGCCGGTATTTGCCTCAGACGATTAGGGAAATCAAAATCTAGACTCCAAGTCTCGGATATGAACCACTGTCCCCTCGAACGCGTGCCAAATGTCTTAAAAAATGCGTCGTCTCGCTCGGTGCACACGTTTGAGTGTTGAAGTGTATAACAATAATTTCGTGAGGCTCAAATTCCAGGTGTAAATCTTTCAACTCGACGCTATTTCGGTGTCTTTCGTACCGCTGTCATAACCTAGTTATCGAACCAAATAAAGGGACCCCCTACAGTTTAATGTCATCCTAGTGACTCCTCGCATCGTTGAAAGGTGCAGTCTAGATGAAATTCTCATGATCTGACCAGTATTTTGTCCCGTAACATCTTCGTTTCCATGCACGCTCTTAAGCACTGGAACATTATTCGATTGTAGAACACACACAGAATCAAACACATTCTCATGCCACACTTAGAACTTTCACTCTTTGGAACACACGAAATTTGCTTCACGAACTAACAACGTGATCTCGAGACCTCGAAGGCTGGCAGAATATTGTTCTTAGACCAGAGGAGAAGCCACTAAGGCACTTTGTGTATTTGTAGTTTGCCTTTCACACGGGCTTTTCAAGATAACGAAATGTCACTTGAAGAAACGAGATAGCAGCAGTGGTAAGAGCGCACACTCGCACGTGCCTGTGTGTGTGTGTGTGTGTGTGTTTGGGTGCTCGGGCTGTCCCTGCAACGCCTCAGCGGCTGCCGCCTTTGTCTGCGCAGCAGCCAAGCGCAAGTCCTGGACGCGGACGAGCTGCAGTCAGCAAGGCGAATGGGCCCGGCCCAGTTCCGGAGGGCCGCGTCGCCGCATCGCTGCATCTTGCGGTCTGCCAGTTCGCCAGGACGAGAGGAATTTGGAAAAGTAGAGACTCCGCCTGCCTCCTTCCACAAGAGGAACGGCAGCGTCAAGGAAAGCAAAACAGCGAAACCCAGGAATCCCCCTCTCACTGCATCTTCCGCTACTGTTTTGGCGAGCAGCGCGCACGTGGAGATTAGAAAGAAATCTTTCGAGACTACTCTCTTCTTTTTTTAAAAAATTCTTTATTAATCCAATAATATCATACATCACAACCCACCACCTTAGTGGGTCTTAATATCTACAATACATTTTAATGATGTTAGCAGCATTTTTACTTTTTAATTATAGTTTTAGTACACTCACATGCTACAGGAAATAATGAGTGAGTTTCTTAATGGGTAAGATCTACTGTCTACTCTTAACTAAATATTCTAAAGGCTACTTCCTGGATCGTTACAGGCGTACCAGTTGTTATATAAACCTACAATGTGGCTGTGCCCACCGAGCTAATCCCAGTAGGCATGCCCCTGGCACCAGACTGACCCTTTGGAAAATCGCTGCAGGTTCTGTGTGTGTGTGTGTGTGTGTGTGTGTGTGTGTGTGTGTGTGTGTGGTAGTCTCTCATGGTTTCAAATGGCTCAAATGGCTCTGAGCACTATGGGACTTAACATCTGAGGTCATCAGTGCCCCGGAACTTAGAACTACTTAAACCTAACTAACCTAAAGACATCACACACATCCACCCCCGAAGCAGGATTCGAACCTGCGACCGTAGCGGTCACGCGGTTCCAGACTGAAGCGCCTAGAACCGCTGGGCCATATCGGTGGCCTCAGTTATCGAGTAAAAGAAATGGCTCTGTTTAGCGATGTTGTTTCTACTATCTACTGAGAAATTAACTAACTACTAGGTCACTATCTGTGTGCAGTTGTCGAATTCGGCTGTTAGCGCTCCCTCTCCCTATTCCAGAGCGTGGCGTATTCCTACCGTCACGGCGATTGGCCAGTCCACGCACTGGCGGAATGGGATGGGCCGCATTGAGTCATGTCATGTTTAGTGGTTTATGTATTTTCCCTTCGATAGTCTCGCAGGACCTTTGCTGATACCTCGCTGGCAAGGCGGTTTATTATGTCGAATGTGGTCGGGTTTCTGATCAACTGATAGGTGTCGTTGTTTGGTTGCTGGTTTCTTAAGTCGCTGGCTACATCATCGAAGATAGGGCACTCGTAGATCACGTGATCCGGAGTACCCTGTTCGGCTCCGCAGTCACACGAGGGGGTAGCCCTTCTCCCGAACCGGCAAAGATATGCCGGGTACAGTCCATGACCTGTGAGGAAGTGCAACAGTCCCTTTCTCGGTTGGAAATGCGAAAGTTGGAGGCGTTCTTTGATGTTCGGGAGCAGTTGGTAAGTCCTTCTGCCTGTTTCCTCTCTGTCCCAGAGTTCTTGCCATAGCTCTTCTCCTCTTCTGTTAATTGCAAACTTGTCCCCCACCCGCACTCCCAAAATGCTCTCAGTTTCTTCTACATCTCCCCTTTTCACCCAATACCAGGCCGCCTGTTCACGGATTTTGATGTCCAGGGGACACACCCCCATGAGTGTTAGTAGTGCCCCTCCCGGAGATGTTCTGTATGCTCCAATGGAGCGTAGAAGCATGTTGCGTTGCACCCTCCTCACAGACATAGCGGGCACGACCCTCGTGAGCCTGTGCGCCCAGACTCCAGATTCGTAACCTACGATGGGAGCAAGAATGGTGTTGTGGTACAGCTTAATGAGTTCCGGTGGAAGAAGAAATCTGCTGTGTCCTATCATGATAAGACTGTTCAGAGCTTCTAAAGAACTTTGAGTTGCAGTTTCGATGTGTTTGGCCAAATTCCATCTTTCATCAATTATCACTCCCAGATACCGGGCCTCGCCACGCCGAATTACTGGTGAGCCCTCAATTCTTACTCTTGGATTTCTGGCCAATTGGCCTTTCAGTAATAGGTATGTCGACTTGTTAGGCGCAATGGTCATTCTCGTGTTGTGGCACCATTGTGTGAGAATTGTTAATGTCCTATTGATTTTGGGTTCGAGATCTTCGCGACTCCGGCCGCCAACCAGCCAACTTGCATAAAAACATTCTTGGACTTGACGAAAGATTTCATGGGTGAACAGCCGGGTGTTAGTGTCCATCGGGCACAATATTTCGGCAAGCGACCAAGTTGCCATCATCATGTGCGCTGACGAACTGAGCGCCGAGGCGCCGGCGCCGGGCTTTTATCTCTTCCCCCCCCCCCCCCTACCCCCGACCACCGAGATGTTCCGTACGCGGTCCGCGCCCAGGTTTTTAATCAGATTCAAAGAGAGTTCCCACATCTTATTAACGATGTAAGCGCTATCTCGATTGATCAGCTTTTCTCGTACTCGAATCTCGATGGATTCTTTAATTCTTTAATGACACAGTCCCAGTATTTGGACGTCTGTATCAGAACCTTGGTCTGGTCGTAGTTCATTTTGTGTTATACCGAGAGGCAATGATCAGCAGCCAACGAATTTTTAGGCTGCTGCAGCCTGGTGTGCCGTTGATGTTCTTGGCGTCGATCTCCGATAGTACGCACCGTTGGACCTATGTACGTCATGACTTATTTGCAGAGGATCTTGTAGACTCAGGGATTTCCGTAGTTTTAGATCGTCCTTGACATTACCAAGCAGTACCTGAGTCTTAACTGGTGGGCGGAAGACAGTCTTCACCTAACGATTTTGAAGAATTCCCGATAAAGCGCCACAGAACGGGATAAATACTATGCCCCCACCCCGCTGGGGTTCCTGTTCTGTTTTCTCCGATTATGCAGTCGGTGTGAGACGTAAAGCTCTCCGAATTTGCCTGTCTGAGTAGCTGTTTTTTCCGGAAAACCGACCTCAGATGTTCTTGTTGGTTAAGGCTCTCTTTGTCAGGCAGGGTGCGGGCCGTGTGAGCCAATGTTTTGAGGACGCCGTTCCTCTGCGCTGGATTGTGGCAGCTGTTTACATGAATCATCTATTGGATTATCTCTGGACAATAGTAACAATAGTAGTTTATTCCACATTAATATTAAAGGGGATAATTTTCATCGGACAAAACATCGTGATATGTTAAATGAACGCTGTGACTTTCGAAGAAATTAAGTCGGTGCATATCCGCTACGCAAATCAAAGCTGTCAATCTATTTTGAAACGCGAATCGGACACGTTGTTAATCAGCATCTTTGGTGGCAACGGCTAAAGAACAAAGCTAGCCGATAGTAATAATTTGAATCTAAATTTATTAATGAAATTAGTCCAAGGAGCAGACCTAACCAACAAACGCTGACTGCAATGACAGATAGTGTTGTCTCGCTTTCACATATATCGACGAGGTGAAGAATACTGGCTGGGCACAGAAAAAGGGCATTACACTTTCGCTGATCGTGGAAGTGGCCAGTAGGCAGCAATAGGAGACGTCACAACGTTTTATCGTTCTGGAGATTCTCGTTCGCGCACTCCGTAAACAGAGCTGTTCAAGGTCATTTCGCAGTTTAATTCATGAAGCAGGTACTGAATTTGTTTTTCTGATGAGAGTTATAGAAAGAATTTAGATGCAATAATGATCAGTTAAAACGTACGGCAGTCTTCATTTTAATTTGACGGCCCAGACTAGTGACTCACCTACGCTACCCGCTGCTACGGCGTCAAACTGCTGTAAGACTAAGATGCGCTCACCTGTGGCGACGAGGCGCTGCGTGAGCGACAGGTCGGGGTTCGAGTCCAGGCGCGTCTTCTCGGCCCGCAGCTGCTGCACGTACGTGTCCATTTCTGCTGGGGACGCGGCGGGCACCGCGGAGGCGCTCTCCTCCATCATGGCAGCACCTGCAACCACACCAAACGCTCACTTAGATAGCCGTCTGGAGCTGCCAAGTGTTGTGGAGAACTGGCCACCCGAATGTTTCCACGGAAACGCCTGCCATGTTACAGGTTCGTTCTTCAGTTTCATTTTATAGGTCCTTTTATCAGTGAAGTGTCAGATGACATTAGAAACATGCAACAACAGTGGTTATTATTGGAAAATATCCATACTCTGCAATGCGGAATAACACAAATGGCCTATGAGGAACTTGTGTTCTGATATTGTGAACCAATGTATGTGCAAAACATCCCGGACACCTATACTCATTTTACTTGTGCTTCTTTTGTCGGGTTGGAATGGACCTGCCGATAAAGAACGTTGACTTACTTTGACCCTAGAGCCCAAGTGGCAGACTTATACATACAATAACTTCACCACATGATACAGTAACATTTTTCGCACTACATTAATTTTTGATTTTCCTACACAGCTGCCCTACTGTAGGCTGTACAACCCGCAACATCTTCAAAATTCAGATACGAAGTATTCGTATTGTACTGGTCGCTCTTCGTCGCTGTGCGTGAACTATTAGTCCTATAGAAGCATGAACAGAAAGTTTTTTTAGGAAATTTAATATATTTAACGATACGTTTTCGCTGGTTCAAAAATGGCTTTGAGCACTATGGGACTTAACAGCGGAGGTCATCAGTCCCCTAGGACTTAGAACTACTTAAACCTAACTAACCTAAGGACATCACACACATCCATGCTCGAGGCAGGATTCGAACCTGCGATCGTAGCAGTCGCGCGGTTCCGTACTGAAGCGCCTAGAACCGCTCGGCCACCTCGGCCGGCCATGAGAGACATCACCTGACCCATTGGTACCCCCTACTCTGATGTCGAAAACGGTTATTGTCTTCGCCAGGATACTTAACAAAGCTACGAAACCGCGTTTGTTCTCATGTTATCAGTCCCTGGTCTCTGTTCAGCTACTGTGTGACATTCTTTTTGGTACTTCATTACGACAGCTTTCAGCATTAAGGATGCTGGTAGATACGTAGTTACGTCAGATACGTATCACATGTATGTATGACACACAGATATGTATAGAAATCTCATATCTCCGACGCCCCACCCCCCCATTTAAAATTTTCATATTTACTGCTTCACTAGCCAGCCGGGGTGGCCGAGCGGTTCTAGGCGCTTCAGTCTGGAACCGCGTGACTGCTACGGTCGTACAGTCGCAGGTTCGAATCCTGCCTATGGCATGGATGTGTGTGATGTCCTTAGGTTAGTTAGGTTTAAGTAGTTCTAAGTTCTAGGGGACTGATGACCTCAGAAGTTAAGTCCCATAGTGCTCAGAGCCATATGAACCATTTGAACTGCTTCACTAGGAACCATAATTAAGTGAAAATATCTGCAATGTAATCTGAGTCGCTACAGTAATGTACTTAATTCCGGTCACCATATTAGATGTTTCAGGAAAGCCTTAAACTGTCATTCATAATTTAAATAATGAAAACTGCACCAGTTACTTATTTTCTGATGCTTAGCAAAACGCGTTTCGATAATTTATTCTCATTTTCAAGTGTGTGATTTTCTGCCTCTCTCGAGTCTTTTTTGACATCTTAGTAGCAGGTATCGGTGGTACAAATTCAGAGATGTACTCTCCTATAGGCCTCATAAGAAACTACGTAGTAAAAATACATTGAAATATGTAGTCCAGTCAAATTATGTGAACACTGCCTAATTTTCCGATTGCAGTCTGACTTCAAGAAGACGCAAGTGAGGCAGAAAATCACACATGCAAACATCACCAAACATACTCATGTAAAAAAAATGCGCAAACACACTTTAAAATGAGAATAAATTCTCGAAACGCGTTGTGCTCCGCATCGAAAAGTAAATAATTGATACAGTTTTCATTATTTAAGTCATGAGCAACAATTATGACTCTCACACACTTTACTTGGGTTATTTCTCATAAAATTTGCAATGGTAACTGTCGACTTCGAAATTCATTTTGTGTGCCGTTTTTCTGTAAAAATACAACTTAACTGCTCAGCAAGTTAGTTGTGACATTTAATTATTAGAACAGTGATTAAAGCCAGAAGCTCTTTTGCCCTACTGAATTAAATTACACCCTTCAGCACTTTACGTCACGAAAGGGAGTGCCTGCCAACCAGCAAGAGCCTGTGATGTTTTATGTCGTTTAGCTTGTTTTTTTTTCTTTCTTTCCTTTTTACTATGTACAGCTGTCCCTTCTGTTCTTGAATAAAGCTACGACCAAGAATCTCGTCATTAAGCAAATATTTCAATGATAACCTTAATTAAATTGAAGCTTTTACTGACGGGAATTCATATAGCGTCCCATTTTCTTTCAAAGTGATGACAAGAGTGCAGTCGCTAAGTAACCACAGAGACGCCGCTGATTTGAAACGTCTCTTTGCGAGATAGAGCGAAAAACATGTTTCTTATTGGATGTCTAATTTAATTACCTTAATGGCTGTCGTCTTAAGTTTCACATCTAGAGCAAACAGGAAGCTGGAATATAGTGGAGTGTACCTCTTACAATAGTTGGCAGTTACCAGACCGAAAACTTAAATTATTTCCTTTCGATGGCACAATGTGTAAAAAACGACGAACATGCTCTTCTTCTGTTCATTTACCCCACTGTTTAGTGGTATCGTGTATATTATCGTTCTTTGATTTGATTAAGTCCCAACTCTTCGCTATAGAACCTCATAATTCTTGATAATAATGGCATTGTTCAGTACAGTTACTACCACTTGGGGTTTTTGCTATCTCCAATGTAATCACCGAGACCGGTGGTTACAAGACTAAAACACTAGATTCTTTCATATCTTGTCATTAACCGTTCGTTAGATCATATCTTTTTTTTTTTCTTTATCCAAACAGCTTCTTGGTTGAGAAACGATAATATTTCACATCGTTCTTTCAAGCATAACAACAATCAGTCGTGTAATCCTATTCAACAAGAGGATGGACTTGAAACTGAGTCGAGCTATTGAATAAATTTTGAAACTATATACAAATTTTCTCGTTACCAGTCAGAAATGATGGCTAGCAGGGATAGAGCAAACGTTTATCTTAATATCTCCGAAGACAGTCCACAAATGGAAGAAGTCACTGCGAGTACTTTATTTTTTATAAGTATTGTAGCTTAAGTACAGCAATCAGCCAGAATTATGGCCTTCACATTTAACCGTTATAGGTTTGGAATTTCTTAAAAATCCATTGCCAGCTATCATGCTGGGATTCTCTTAGCGCTCGTCACTTGTGCTCAAGATAACACAAAAAGTGGTTTAAAATTCAGTAAATGTATGAAAAAGGTTTATTATTTTAGGAACCACAAAGGACACCGATTATTCGGGCTTTGTGGTCTACTCATGAAGCGCATGCTTGGAAGTGGCGAGATCGAATGCCGTTTAGAACTGGAAACTTTTCCGTCTGTCTTTACCATGTCAGTCAGTGAAGATACGTCAGGAACGACACGTGATTCAGATTCGACGATTAACTGTACATTCTCTTTCCCATTTGGATAACTGGAGTCAGTCAGGGACATTTGAGTCGCCGAACTGGAGCCCAATTGAAAGGCGGCTGAAAATCCCTCTAGAGGGGACTCTCATACCACACGACTGTTTTTATGGTATTCAGATTCTATTGGTTAACTTACAATCTGGCGAAAACGTACTTGATGTTACTACCTGAGAAAGGCATACGTCGAATATTGCTATTGTACTCTTTTCTTTTTCTTTGATTTCTCTGCTTTGCGCGCGCAGATTTTATAAGTCATATGGTTCACTAATAATTGAACTAGCGACTCCCGGTTTGTGAAGGGGTACCTCAAGTTCACAGCATTTTCATCTCTACTAATAGGGAAGAAAAAGAGGGAACACGGGGTGTCGTATTAATGAATAATGTATAACAATATTAGAAATGGCTCATAGATATGAGTAGGGGAGATAGTTGTACGTAGAGGATAATGTAGTTAGGGGCACATAACGTCGTTTGGTCGGTACATCGGTCTACTGACTGATTTTAGAATCGCATGAAGGGATGCGCACTAGAAACCGCCATAAGCAGTTACCGCCATTTTCCATAGTTTTCGGTGCTGTTAGACATGAGGTTATATTTTGTGGACCAGTTGTAATTATTTCTCGTTAAAAGCTTTTAAGCGTTGCATAGTGTTATTAAAGCTATTTCCAATATATTGTTAATTCTTCAGGTGCGGAATTTTATGGTGAGTAAAATTCTATATATTTTAGAATTATTTATATAACACGTGAACATGTAAATAATAGATTTCAGCTATCCGTCGTCCTTTTGAAATTTTATTGGCAGATCTAGATTTCAGCTAGAAACTAGCCATTCTCAATGCACTATCATTTTTGATCAATGCATGTAATGCCTGCTGGTCGGGCTTCATCCACAGTTCATCAGTATTCAATGAACTGTGGATGAAGCCCGACCAACAGGCATTAAAAGCATTGTTCAAAAATGATAGTGCATTGAGAATGGCTATTTTCTAGCTGAAATCTAGATCTACCAATAAAATTTCAAAAGGGTGACGGATAGCTGAAATCTATTATTTACAAGCCAGTATAACATTCGCTGCGTGCAACAGCCTTCTGTATGGAAGGTAACCTGATAACACTTGAACAGTTAAGTCATACTTCATCGGTCGTGGACCATTTTGTACCCTGAAACTGAGGGTCTTTTACCATGGAACACGCTATACATGCAAGTAAACTGAGTTTCTTTAACAGTTTTATCTGTCTTAAAAACAGAAATTAGTTTTGATATGGAGTAGTTTCTATCTGAAAATGTATTTTACTTGTAAGCCGTTTTTGACAATACTTATGCCTAATCTGACCGCAATTACTGACTACTGATGTGTAGCAGAGTAGTAGTACATCAGACAAACGATTACATACAATACTGACAAGGTTTTTGCAACTGCAACGCTTTTAAATGGCAATACAATATTTGTTCGTAGGTACTTGACAATATTGCACCTTGGAAAAGTTTTTCACATATGCAAAAAACTTAATTTTGCATAGTAATTTTTATAATTTCAGAAATGGCTCCAGCACATTAAAAATTGATACCATTATTAAAATATGTATTATGAAAGCATAGTGAACTTCTATTACAGGGCGGAAGTCTGGGAAGATACAACACTTTCCCGTGCTGTGCGATATCCCAAATGTAAAATTAAATGCGTTTCATACAACAGTAGAGCTAGTAACTACTACCATCTCTGCAACTTCACACGCAAGCATCTCGTCACCTGGTCTCTCGAAGCTGAATCTACAGAATTATAGTCCTTCTACCAAAAAAAAAATGTCCGTAGCAATATTAGGACCTTAGTGGGGTCTACTGCATGACACTCATATGCGTCGGCCGCCTAGCTAGGGAGCGGGACTGTGTGTGGTGGCGAAGGGGAATCCCCGAGAAAATCAGTTCCTTCGCAGAAATCGATTTTTCCTCATCGATACGTGCGTAATATTACATGCATCCAAATTTAAAAAGCTCTTATTTACTACACTAAGGGGAAGTACTATCCTAAGTACTTCTCCTCTTCCTTACAATAATCCAGTATATCTGCAGAATCGGCAAAGAAAGGCATAAATGGAAAATACTGACATAAGGAGACAGGCTGATAGAACATATTTTAAGAGAGTAATATTACAGAATAAGTTAGAGATATGAATATAAAATATGTGTTTTTTTTAAGAACATTAGATGTCCAATTACACTTCCTTGAAAATATTCTCTGTTTTCAAGCTGCTTCAATTCGGATTCGAACTGAGGAAAAATTTGTAAGGATACTTCCCAAGAATAGTATCGGTTACTAATGTGTAAGAGTGTTTTGGATATATGGGAAGGAAAAAAATTACCCGTTCACATGAGTCTACTATTTGCAGAATATCGTACGAGAAGAAAACTCGAACTGTATATTAGATGAGCTCCTTTCCAGATTTAAGGCACAAATGCACCTATCTCCGGACCTTACGACCGCTGACAGTGTACCCGTGTTCCCGTAAACTAATAATCGTGTGTTTGTACAAAATGTGTGATTTGATGTCTTTGGTAATAGATGTATGTTTTTGTACGCTTGTTCTGAGGCTTCAGCTAAAAATCTAAGCCCAGGATAACAGACTTATGATGAAAAGGAGCTTTCATTCCAACAAACTGTTATGCCGGAACTGCTTCTGGAAATAATTCCCCATTAGAGATAGTACACTGAAACACACGTTGTTCTCTATAAGAAATGTCTCCCTCCCTGTATGATGTAGTTTTTAGCTCGCTGTGCAATCTACTGTTTTGGGGTCTTATGCGGCTGTGGAACAATAAAGGAATGGTATTAAGCCATATCTAGTCAATACTGACATTAGACCACATCTAGTCAAAATATCGGCGTTACAGACGGTCAATAGCGTTATTTTGAAGCCAGCATTCAACGACTGTCGATATGCTGCACCAGCCTCCGTATCACTTACATTTATTTTTCTTGTTCTCAATTCAAATGACTGCAAACTCGTAATAACTGCTGACTGTGATCAGTCATAAACAGCCGCGCTGGATTAGCCGAGCGGTCTAGGACGCTGCAGTTGTGGACTGTGCGGCTGATCCCGGCGGAGGTTCGAGTCCTCCCTCGGGCATGGGTGTGTGTGTTTGTGCTTAGGATAATTTAGGTTAAGTTTAAGTAGTGTGTAAGCTTAGGGACTGATGAGACCTTAGCAGTTAAGTCTCATAGGATTTCACACACATTTGAACTTTTTTTTGGTCATAAACAACCTTTATGTCCATCCTCAGCATCAACGGATACGCTGTGATTGTCTTCTGCAGTACTGTTGAGAAATTTGCCTAACAGCAAGCAGTGGCAACATATTCTGAACCAGGCGGCTGAAAGCAGTGGCGTGCTGCTATTCCGCAACACTTACTGCCGCCCACCTTCTCGTGTTGAACGAGGCGGTGTCGTAGCCAAGGCAAGTGACATTTGCGAGCGCGGCGACCAATTATGCTGATCACTTCCCGGTGGTCCTGGTTTCGTTGTTCGTTTCCCGACTGAGGTGTCTGATGCTAGCGTGGTAACTGAAGAAAGATACGACACTGAAACCCAGAAGGAGGTGAAATTCGTAAAATTATCCCTGCGAGTGCGACTGTCTTTTAGTCTATGAGGAATATCTTTAAATAGGTGAAGTGTGATGTGCTGCGAATATATAGAAAGAAAGATCCTTTATCATTTAGTTACAATATAGCAGGTCAGCAACTGGAAGCAGTTAATTCCATAAATTATCTGGGAGTAGGCATTACGAATGATTTAAAATGGAATGACCAAATAAAATTAATCGTCGGTAAAGCAGGTGCCAGACTGAGATTCATTGGAAGAATCCTAACGAAATGCAGTCTGAAAACAAAGGAAGTAGGTTACAGTACACTTTTTCACCCACTGCTTGAATACTGCTCACGGGTGTGGGATCCGTACCAGATAGGATTGATAGAAGAGATAGAGGAGATCCAACGGAGAGCAGCGCGCTTCGTTACAGGGTCATTTAGTAATCGCGAAAGCGTTACGGAGATGACAGATAAACTCCAGTGGAAGACATTGCAAGAGAGACGCTCAGTAGCTCGGTACGGGCTTTTGTTGAAGTTTCGAGAACATACCTTCACCGAGGAGTCAAGCAGTACATTGCTCCCTCCTACGTATATCTCGCGAAGAGACCATGAGGATAAAATCAGAGAGATTAGAGCCCACACAAAGGCATACCGACAATCCTTCTTTCCACGAAAAATACGAGACTGGAATAGAAGGGAGAACCGATAGAGGTACTCAAGGTAACCTCCGCCACACACTGCCAGGTGGCTTGCGGAGTACGGATGTACTTGTAGAAGTAAATGCGAAAACTTTTGCGTTAGGCTTTATCATGACTGTTGTTGATACCGAATGAAACAACAGTTTTACCGTAACCAGTAACTATTTCCGTATTTCCATAACGCATCTCGAAGGTTCAAACAATCAAGAGGATTTACGTGGATAAAAGTGGCACGTATGTGTTGTGTTACGAATTTGGAGTTGAATGTGAGCCTGTGTCCACTTATCACAGGCTCCTTTCTCTGTCGTGGGTGAAACACCATAACTCTGAGCGTCCCTGTTGCAATCGCTGAAGAACGTCGTCAAAGTTTGGCTTGGCGAGATACCTCCACATGGAGTACAAGAGGTGGACAAACCATTACGGCAACTATACAGTCCAAGACAAGTTTACCTTTGGTCAGTCCCCTCTCAGGAGCCGGCCGCCATGGCCGAGCGGTTATAGGCTCTACGGTCTGGAACCACGCGACCGCTACGGTCGCAGGTTCGAATCCTGCCTCGGGCAGGATGTCCTTAGGTTACTTGGGTTTAAGTAGTTCTAAGTTCTAGGGGACTGATGACCTCAGAAGTTAAGTCCCATAGTGCTCAGAGCTATTTGAACCAGCCCTTTCAGGAGCTTAATCCGACGTCCGATATAACGTTACATCAGGGAGGGACACGGTACCTGACTCGTCCGAACCACGCTGCAGTACTCGGCAGTTGTGTGGGGAAATACATTGTATTGTATTGTATGTTAACCGGGGACCTAGAAACGACGGAGAGGCTCCGTCCCCGCCGCAGCCGCAGTGGTCCACAACCCCACAACCTCTACCGCAGTCCACTTCACCCCTCCGCCACCCCACACCGAACCCAGGGTTACTGTGCGGTTCGGCCCCCGGTGGACTCCCCAGTTAACGTCTCATGTCAGACGAGTGTAACCCCTATGTTTGCGTGGTAGAGTAATGGTGGTGTACGCGTACGTGGAGAACTTGTATGCGCAGCAATCGCCGACATAGTGTAACTGAGGCGAAATAAGGGGAACCAGCCCGCATTCGCCGAGGCAGATGGAAACCGCCTAAAAACCATCCACAGACTGGCCGGTTCACCGGACCTCGACACAAATCCGCCGGGTGGATTCGTGCCAGAGACCAGGCGCTCCTTCCTGCCCGGAAAGCCGTGCGTTAGACCGCACTCCCAACCGGGCGGGCCGGGGAAGTACATAGTGGTACTTAGGATGGTTTCGTCTAAAGTCTGCCCTTGGCTCGTCTACACCGGGACTTCCCTCCGAGGATTTTTATGACACGACTCGACGATCGGTGAACCAAAAAATTCGCACCCCGCGTACAGGCATACCTTACTTTCCGACGTCACGTTGGTCTGACATATTTTCAGCACAGTAAGATAAGAGGAAATGAATTACACGAGACTGAATCCACAGTGAAGTCCAGATCGCCGTAAATGAAGACAGATGGCATATTAGCAACTTTTAAACTCAGCCACAAAATGATAAGAAGAAACGAGCACAAAAAATAGCCTCAAGTTGGTTCCCAACTGGCATCCCTCAACACCTCTTGGAGAGCCCTCTCTAAGTTCAACACTAGTGCTTGAGGTTGGCACTGATTTTCAGTTCCCATCGTAATTATCACCACTGTCACGAGATTATTCTTCATCTTCTATTGAATCCATTGCTATTTTTAATTCCAAACTGTGTTCACTGTAATCTGATTCTACACAGAACTAACGTTCCTTTGTATCATTTAGCCTATTGGTTTTATTGCCTTCGCGTATCGTGTGGTTCTGGAAAAAGGCTTGCTTATTTCGAACATTTCACTATAATACCACTATCCTTTCCGAAACGGAGTCTGTCAGTTCCTCGATTTTAATTTTATCAACCTTTGAACTGACGGCAGGACATTGGTAAACTATAGTTTCTCTTCTACAGAAGAGATTGCTTACTAACTCCTGTACAGGCGATTGGGAAATATTGCTGAAGTATGCGTGACCGATACAACATTGGACCAACAGCAGACGCCTAGAGTATACATACAAGTGGGAGCGAATTGTCGTGGGATTATTGGACTTCGGGACTACGTAACAAAAATCTGAAAAACCAGAAATTGGATACAATAAGCATAATATCAATCGAGGAAATAGTTAGAAAACACTAAGAAACAGATGTCAAAGTGACTTGTACAATTTACAAAGTTCGCCACAGATAGCTCCCAAACTACCTGTGAGGCAAATGTCAAACTCGTAACTTGCACAGTGTCACATACGCAGACATCCTATTGGAACTCCTTACATGAGAGGATTAAGAGCCAAGTCTAACAGGTAGTACAATTAAAAATAGTTTTTCCTACTTTCTGACTGGATTTGAAGCGTTAAAAATTACGGAAACTAAAAACATTTTTTCCATGTTTTGTTTCACACTCAAGACACTGAGTAAACTAATTGCAGGGCTTCCCAACATTTTCATCTGGCGGACCCCTTCTTCAGTCGAAAATCCATGGCGGATCCATAGTCAGTCAACAGCACAGTAACTTCAAATTTCAGAGCGAAACCCATGGGAACTGAAAGCTTCTTAATGCAGGTGCCATGTTCCCAATGACCCCCCCCCCCCCTCCGAAGTATCAATAGTCTTTGGTATAGAGGTGAATGAAAACAACTTGAAATTAACGATCCAATTTGAATTCCCACTGTATCCAGACACTTACTAGTGGATTTACTCTCTTTGTTCAACACACTATAGCCTGATTAAAATTACTTGGAAATTGAAATTTCACACGATGGAGCTTTCTTCCTACAAGAGCAATCAACGTCACGTCCAAACTGTTCGCTGTTGACAAGCTGTCGCTTATGGTCTGTTCACTTCCACTATTTGGCTACTGTTGTGTAAGGAGCATCCATATTTCGTAACAGTCGTCTGTGTGTGTGTGTGTGTGTGTGTGTGTGTGTGTGTGGTTTTTCGTGAAATCCGAAGAAAAATGTGCAAATGTATGTAAAGTTTTCCTTTGGTCGTCCTCCCTCCTCATATATTTCAACTGGAAACTCCCCTTGCTGTGAAGGTGATGGAGACACTGCAGCCTTCTTCAATGATCCTGACTTCAGCCACCGATCCATGTTAGAAGTAGTAAACTGGTCAAAAATCGACTTATGAAATAGGTAGTGCACTGACAAGGCAAGTTTAACATTTAATGATGTCTGGAGCCGCATACGTGCCAGCGAGAGCTGTGATTGGTCGACAAAGCTCGCTCCGCGCATGCGTAAAAGGTTTCAGCGCATCTAGCGCCGTGAGCCGGCGCACAAACGATCCCCGTATTGTTGCTAGACAGTCGATCTGTCGATCAGAGAAGCCGCATTCTCCGGCACTGAACTATGTATACGTTCTCACTTAGGAACCGCAAAGGCTGCTTGGGGATACGACCTGAAGTAAAAGTACACATGTTTTTCACACCAAAAAAGAAAGTGATGAATTTGATTTTCACATTTTTATTCAATAATTTTACTCATTAATTACACGATTTGGTGAAGGGTGGCCGCGAACCCCCTAGAAAGAGCCGGAGGACCCCTACGGGGTCCGCGGACCACAGGTTGGGAAGCCCTGAACTAATGTATTTGTCACCTATCAACACTCCACTGATGAGGATATGCGGTCACAGCTCACAGAATCTGAACTCTAGTAAGAAGGAGATAGAAAATAAAAACAGACAATGTCTCTGTTATATATTCAACATCTTCTTGAATCAATTTGTCACGGTAGAAGAACGCTGCTGACAGCTCACTGGCATCTTATTTGGACTCTTATTCAGTGCCTTACAGAACTGCTAAATTTAGACAAATCCTTTAAGTCGAATACAGTATCTGAAATTCTGACACAAGCAGGGATCATGTGCAGAGAGCGAAAGATCATCTTCAAACGAGACTGCATTTACAAGAGCCGAAGAACACGTAAGGAAAACAATACTTAATATGAAATTGAGACAGGTTGAGTGCATATCCCGGATCCTATTCAGTAGTACATTGAGCAAGCGTTAAACGAAATCTAGAAGAAACGTGGAAAGGGAATTGAAGTTAAGGGAGAAGAAATAAAAGCTTTGAGGTGAGCCGAAGATATTTTATTTTGTAATGGTCTGCTTATACATACCATATTAATTTACTTTGCTACCCAGCAAATTATTCTAGTTGTCTTGGAATGTTGTTTATTGTAGAGGCAGTGAAAAAGCAACCACGGTCTTTAATGAAAGGGAATTTCTGTCTCAGATCGTAGCAGTAAAAATAAAAATAAAAGAAAGAAGACGTTGCACAAAGAGCGATTTAAGTAAATCGCCACCGCTGTGTGTGCACCCCGTTGGCCGGTCTAGTGCACCAGGCCACTAAAAGCGTGTATCCGACGGTGCAGCGAGAATGATGCAGCCGTCAAACAGAACCTTACTTCACGGCCCGTAGATTGAGCTTATATAAAATATTGTAAAATAAAACTCCTCTGTTCTACGTGGTCTTGTGGGGATATACGTACGTACCAAGTTCGAACAGATTTCTAATTGTAACTTTTGAGTGAGTTCACGTCAGAGAATAGTAACGGCGCACTGCTGCATAAATAAAAGAAAATATAGTGATGTGTGTTTAAACTAGTTTTGTCTTTCATTCGTATTCTAAATTTAGAAAAGTGTTTAGATGAATTGATGGGATGAGTGCATTTTCAATAGGGAGTTGAAACATTTGACTGGGTGTTGTGTGATGTCCTTACGTTAGTTAGGTTTAAGTAGTTCTAAGTTCTAGGGGACTGGTGACCATAGATGTTAAGTCCCATAGTGCTCAGAGCCATTTGAACCATTTGAAACATTTGAAAATTTTTTATGTAAGTGAGAAGCTATTTATTCTGTGGAAGACTGTTATTCGGTGGTTTTGATGACCTTTGATAGTGTAGCTATAGGCTGTCTCATCCTTCGATCCAGAGTACGCAGACAGATTTTCATTAATTCAAGACCGAGTTTCCTGTTATTAGATAGTATTTGTGCAAGGGATTTGTGCAAGTCCCTTTATTGTGTGGCATCTCCCTAGGTCGGTGACTCATACATGGTGCGTCTAGATTCCGTGAGCTAATTGGTGGATCAGATATCTGCCACCCAAGTACAGTAAGCGCTTCAAGGACGGGAGAACCGCCACAACTTAAGTTACAGACGGCATAGCAGAGCGTAGGTAGTGCCTTGGAAGGAGGTTAAAGACGATTATCAATGGGATTAAAATAAGGGTAATGGAATGTTCGCATACTGAATCAGGCTATGCTGACGGGAACTATACTAGGAAATGTGACCTTAAAAACGGTATTACTATTTGGCAGCAAGATAAATCACTATGGCCAAAGGAGACTGGGACAGGGAATAAAAAGATGAGCATTTCTGAAAAAGATCAATTTGTTAACATTAAATATCAGTGTAAATGTTACGATCCCTTCACCGAATAAGTTTTTTTGGAGTACAACGTTGCGCGGAAGTGAAAAGTGGAAGATAAACAGTTCCATACAAGATGTGAATACAAGTTTTAGGGCGCTACAGATGAATGCTGAAGATTATATCAGTAGATCGAAAGACAAATTAAGAGGTACTGAATGAAATTGTGGAGAAAAGAAATTTATGACACAACTAGAATAACAGCGGGTAATAGTTCACAGGACGCAGTTTGACGCATTAAGTAATACGGTTGGGGCAGACTTCATCCTAAAACCTCAGTTTTTTTCAAAAAAGAGTGTAATAACTATTTCACATCTTTGGAGTGTTTAGATTCAGATCCCAAAACGATTTGGCTGTTACAAGTACGTCTAAGAGATACTTGCAAAATGGACGGCACCAGGGGCTGCGGCACTGACAGCTGACAAAGTGGTTAAGATGGTACCGTTTATCAGAGACTTGTATCTGATGCACTACGGACAAGACACTCTGATGGCAGGACACAAAATGCAAATGAAAGTTTGCATAAATTCGTTTGGCTCAAGTGTCCCAAAGAGAACAAAGTTACTTTGGGTGCTGCAGAAGCCGTTTCTCGGTTCAATATGGACTGTTTGAAGACTGAAGAAAGCAGAAATCCAGAACTCCTTTATTACAATCACAAAAGAAGATCAACGGCAGATCAGGTAGTCCACAACATGGTACCTGGGGAAGTAAAAATTCAGCAAAAGTCTAACCTAGGCTCGAAATTAGAATAAAACGAACCCTTACAGGAACAGGAATGGAAAAAGTATGGTGCTGGTGAATTTTAATGGATATGTATCTTGTACTAGTATTCATATTTTACAAAATTTTTAAATCCATATTGCGTGAATTTGTTTGACTAATTATGTTATCCTAAATATTAACAAATCTGTTAAATTTTTGCAGGAAGTA
The DNA here is from genome assembly GCF_021461385.2 of Schistocerca piceifrons. Lineage (NCBI taxonomy): Eukaryota > Metazoa > Arthropoda > Insecta > Orthoptera > Acrididae > Schistocerca > Schistocerca piceifrons. Next base: position 215,882,352 of record NC_060143.1, on the reverse strand, counting down.
GTCTTGATGTATTTGCATGTCCCTTTCCATTAATATATCGGTAACGTAGTTTTGCTATTATCACATTTATGTACCGATACTTAAAGAAAATTTAAGTTTGAAACTCGAAAATTGTGCTGAAAATGAACTAATAACATTTCTCATAAAATGAATACATAGAACTGATGAACAGTATCTTGTGAATGTATTTAAAAATCTGGAACATGAAAACTGAGGTGCGAGTATCAAAAGCTCAAAAATATTGTAAATAAATTATACATAACTGCAACCAGTCACTTTTTCATTAATAATGCTTTATTACATTAACCGGTTTTCGAACCCTTTCAGGTTCATCTTCAGATGATTTCGGCAGAATCCGGGAAGTTACATCATTACTGTTAGTAGCATAATGCTGGGTGCTGGTTCTATGGCAGAGAGATGGGTCACTTCATTGTATCGCCATGACTATACCTTATCTTTCGATAACGATGTAAATTTAGTTTTTACTTACTGCGACAGTATAGGCGGCTTTTTTCGTATCTGTCTGCCTCCATTTTGATGTCCAGAACACTTTCACACGAACTATATTAGTTCACACTTTAACAGTGACACTTTACCAGCATCCAGCATGCGCTTTACAACTGTTGCTTATAACAAAGATCTTGACAGAGAGATATGGCATAAGCCTACTTTGTACAGAGATGTAATTTGTTGTTCTTTACATGTGTTAAAGTCGATATAAGGGCAAGTTTTTCCATTAGAATGTTGATAACATGAGAGCACTAGAGAATATAATAATAAACTACTACAAGAATAAATTTCAGGTGATCTGTTATGTTATATCTATTTGTATGTTACAGGCATTTTTTTTTTTTTTTTTTACATGACTCCCTAGGAAACAGTAATACAGAGTTATTGGTTCTGCAGTGAGGTGCGGTTGTCTGTATGACTAGGACCTGTATATTTAAATTAATAACAAATCTTCAGATGAAATGTTGGCTTATTTCTGTTGTTACGTTAACGTGATCTGGAGTATTATCAAGGGCAGATTTTGTTTATTTTAACTAAAGGTATATGTATAAGAGTTAAAGTGTTTGTAATGGATTAAAGCTGTTTGAATGGCTGCACATTTAATATTTTAAAAATCATGAACAAAAGATTCTTTAACTGTTGACTTTTTTTATATTCTAACATTAGGGTGATCTGGGATATTGGTAAAGGCAGCTTATGTTTGTTCCAGCTAGAATTAATATGTATAAAGTACTGATTTATGTTAGCAATGTAGGGCTTTAACATTTAGAGATATGGTACATGTCTTATTGTGTGGTAGTATATTACATTGACACCATTGTGGTTAGGATGTAAGGTGAAGGGGTGAGTCATTGGGAGGGGGGGGGGTTTGGGGAGCCGGTGTAGGATTTATTGGGTGGTTACTTGTTTTGAACTAGTAGATCTTCAAAGTTCTGAAGGAAGAATTTGTTTCTTAGTTCAGTTTGATCATTGAGTAGGTTGTCAGGTGCTGTATTTGTGTAGACAAATATTTCAATTTCTTCAAGAAGGTCAAGTATTGTGCCTTTGTTGGCAAAGTGTAGTATTCGGAGATTCTGTTCTATGTTGTTTGCAGAATGATTGTGTTGGGCAAGATGTGAGGCAAAGCTGGACTTGTTCAGGTTGTTAAGACGGAGTGCATCCATGTGTTCTTTAAATCTTGTTGTGAAGCTTCTACCAGTTTGTCCAATGTAGAAGCTTGCAACTTATGTCCAAGCTTCTACATTGGACAAACTGGTAGAAGCTTCACAACAAGATTTAAAGAACACATGGATGCACTCCGTCTTAACAACCTGAACAAGTCCAGCTTTGCCTCACATCTTGCCCAACACAATCATTCTGCAAACAACATAGAACAGAATCTCCGAATACTACACTTTGCCAACAAAGGCACAATACTTGACCTTCTTGAAGAAATTGAAATATTTGTCTACACAAATACAGCACCTGACAACCTACTCAATGATCAAACTGAACTAAGAAACAAATTCTTCCTTCAGAACTTTGAAGATCTACTAGTTCAAAACAAGTAACCACCCAATAAATCCTACACCGGCTCCCCAAACCCCCCCCCCTCCCCATGACTCACCCCTTCACCTTACATCCTAACCACAATGGTGTCAATGTAATATACTACCACACAATAAGACATGTACCATATCTCTAAATGTTAAAGCCCTACATTGCTAACATAAATCAGTACTTTATACATATTAATTCTAGCTGGAACAAACATAAGCTGCCTTTACCAATATCCCAGATCACCCTAATGTTAGAATATAAAAAAAGTCAACAGTTAAAGAATCTTTTGTTCATGATTTTTAAAATATTAAATGTGCAGCCATTCAAACAGCTTTAATCCATTACAAACACTTTAACTCTTATACATATACCTTTAGTTAAAATAAACAAAATCTGCCCTTGATAATACTCCAGATCACGTTAACGTAACAACAGAAATAAGCCAACATTTCATCTGAAGATTTGTTATTAATTTAAATATACAGGTCCTAGTCATACAGACAACCGCACCTCACTGCAGAACCAATAACTCTGTATTACTGTTTCCTAGGGAGTCATGTAAAAAAAAAAAAAAAAAAAATGCCTGTAACATACAAATAGATATAACATATCACCTGAAATTTATTCTTGTAGTAGTTTATTATTCTTTTCTGTAGTGCTCTCATGTTATCAACATTCTAATGGAAAAACTTGCCCTTATATCGACTTTAACACATGTAAAGAACAACAAATTACATCTCTGTACAAAGTAGGCTTATGCCATATCTCTCTGTCAAGATCTTTGTTATAAGCAACAGTTGTAAAGCGCATGCTGGATGCTGGTAAAGTGTCACTGTTAAAGTGTGAACTAATATAGTTCGTGTGAAAGTGTTCTGGACATCAAAATGGAGGCAGACAGATACGAAAAAAGCCGCCTATACTGTCGCAGTAAGTAAAAACTAAATTTACATCGATATCGAAAGATAAGGTATAGTCATGGCGATACAATGAAGTGACCCATCTCTCTGCCATAGAACCAGCACCCAGCATTATGCTACTACCAGTAATGATGTAACTTCCCGGATTCTGCCGAAATCATCTGAAGATGAACCTGAAAGGGTTCGAAAACCGGTTAATGTAATAAAGCATTATTAATGAAAAAGTGACTGGTTGCAGTTGTGTATAATTTATTTACATTAATATACAGTCACGGTTCTAAAATATCCGTAATGGATAAGCATAATCTCAAAAATATTGTTGAAATTAATTTTAATTTTAATAATCAACAGCCTCAGTGGCACCGTTTCCCTAGAATTTACCTAGGTTTCAGTCGGGATAACCCAACCTTCTTCCGAATAACAGTTACTACCGTTTGTCCATAGTGGATATCGTCAAGCTAAAACTACAAATCCGTAAATTATCGTCAGACTGTAGAAACTTATCTGAAACTGCCTCGGCCCCACTTCGCGACTGCGATGCGGCAACCATAAGCGCTGTATTGGAACTCAAGAACGTTGGGTTATCCCAACTGAAACCTTGGTAAATTCTAGGGAAATGCTGCAACTGAGGTTGTTGATTATTAAAATTAAAATTAATATTTATACAGTTGCTGACAAGGCCGCGAAATGTTGAAGGTATTTACTGTTGAAATTCATATTAAAGATCGAAACTCAAAGACCAATGAAGTCCTGGAATTGAAACCTTGGGTACTGCAACATCTTCACGTAATAGACATGATATAATTCGGTTGAAATCGTCAGAGCAGAAGAAAAGTTATATATTTGGGTGAAGTCTCCCGTTAAGTATGAGGGTAACCATTGTAGAAGCAACCAAAGCTTAATTATTCGAAACAGGTTCAAATGGATGCAGGCTTCAGTAGTTGTGCAGAAACGAATAGACTTTCTTAGTATAGACGTAACGTGGAGAGTTGCATCAAACCAGTCTTCGGACTGAAGACCATGGCAGGAACGTGAACAGATGTATTGACCTATCATTGTGATTGCTTATATCAATTTCTGTTAGTCGCACGTCATAAGATATTCAAGCTGTACAGCTGATTCTTCCATGAAATGGCATTTTCTCGGCTATGAAGTGTATCTGCCAAATACCGTAATCTTTTCAACTATTTCAGCGCTGCCTCCAGTATCCAATTTTATTCATCTTTCTCCTTTCTTTTCCTGCTTCGTTTGTACAAATATTCAACGTATGTTCCACGCGCCTGTCTTCACAGTCGGAGTAATTCGCAGTGGGAGTAACATCTTTAATAACTCACTTAATTACTCTTGATTTTCCGCTCCATTCTTCTCGTGCGCTTTTCCACAAGCGCAAGCAACATCGCGTGACGGTTTCCGCTATGTCTTAGCGGCAACCACGAGCTTCCCACACTAGCAGCCGGCAGTAGCTGCTGCAGAAAAGAAGATTGTATCTCAGGTGGGTAACAAACGATTCTCCGCACACCGCTACTGACGAGCGTCACTGCACGAAACGCCGCGGGCAGAATCTTATAAAACCCTACTGCAGTTGCCGCAAGTATGAAGACTAACACGCCAGGTTCTCTTCACTAATATAACGGGCAATTAAGAAGACTGTTAGAAAGCCGTATAGTCCAGGATTTATATGACTATCGGGCAAAACCGCCATAAGCGTTAAGGCACTTATTCCACAGACACACCAGGTTGAAGAAAACCGTTTGGTGAAACACGGTGCCCTGCTGCGTGAAGAAGTGCATAACTGCCCGCTGCACAGCCTCGTCCGATCCTGCAAGGCTTTTTCAAGGGATCCAATGCATCATAACCGCATGAGAAGAGAAAAGAAGTGTAGAACGGGTTCTCGAGTGCCTACCACGTGATACTGTAAGTGCGACTCAAAGTCGTGAGTGAGGTTGGGGTTGGGTTGTTGGGGGGAAGAGACCAAACTACGAGGTCATCGGTCTCATAGGATTAGGGAAGGACTGGGAAGGAAGTCCGCCGTGCCCTTTCAAAGGAACCATCCCGGCATTTGCCTGGAGCGATTTAGGGAAATCACGTGAGTGAGGTGTGCGACCATTTTTACTGGTGTCTATTACGAATCTGACAAAGCTGATAGGTGGTGCAAAGTAGTCACTAGATGTTAAAGGTACTCCTTTATTTTCATAGCGCGTTTCGGGAGTGGCCCATCATCAGATGACCAGCACACTGCAATATGAGTAAAATTCTGTGACAAAGAGGTCTTTCGACTTACAAGACACGAAGTTACCACATCATTTGCTAACTGTCTATATGTCATATCAGTATTTCTGTCCTTCTGTGAATGGAGTAACTTCATGTCTAATAAGAAGTCGCAGAAACTCTTTGTCGCAGCAGTGTGGTCTTATTGCATTGTGCAGGGCATCTGATGATGAATAACGCCGGAAACGCGTTACGAAAATAAAGGAGTTGCTAGTGACTACTTTTGGTGACCTGTCAGAATCAGATTAAAAGCTTCCCACTTGAGTTGGCATAATTTCTATGTTACGACATTTGCAACAGGGGGAAGAGCGCTATTATGAAGCTGCAGCACCCCTTGGGAACATGACGCATCATTCCACAACGTTGATTTTTGACAGACACATTCTTCAATCTCCTATGGATGTCCAGCGACGCCGCGCGGGATTAGCAGAGTGGTCGTGGGCGCTGCAGTCATGATCTGTGCGGCTGATCCCGGCGGAGGTTCGAGTCCTCCCTCGGGCATGGGTGTGTATGTTTGTCCTTAGGATAATTTAGGTAAAGTAGTGTATAAGCTTAGGGACTGATGACCTAAGCGGTTAAGTCCCACGAGATTTCACACATATTTGAACGTTTTTTTGTCCAGCGACGATTGTCCTTCAGCTGCCAAGAGCAGAATAACAGCACACTGGTCCCGTTTGGACGCATCTGGCAATAACGTCGTCATAGTCCACGTTTCTGCATTTACTGCATGCACGTCGAAAAGACACGAATGTCGCTATGATCTTCTGCCTACATTTCGGCGCTTATATACCTGCACCGAAGTCGCGCTGTGTTGCATATACGCTGCACCAAAGCCCTCAAACGGAAACTTTTTCATCGCCCCTTATATTTTCACCAGCTGTGACAATCGAGGAACGAGAACCTGCGCTTTTAAGCATAGTAGGGAAATTTGTTACCTTTCTGCTAAACAAGTACATTCCCTTTCATTCTCTGTACGTAACACCGTATTCAGGACTTTTTAGGTTTCCCTGTATCATTGTAGGCGAGTGCCAGCTGGTTCGTCCATAAGACGATGACGGGTTTTTTGCTCCACCCTTGCTCAACAAGTAAATCTCTGTCCCAAACTGCCCTGACGACGTTTTGTATCCCTGCTTGCTTCCTTCCTTCTCTCCTGAAATATCCGGTTCGAATCCCCCTAGTAGAAGGATTCTTCAGCCCTAGATTAGACAAGGAAAGGAGAAAATTTCGAAATGGACGCTTGGCTGTCACCAATGTCTTGAGCTAACTGGTTCGAATTCCCGTAGTAGAAGAAATTTTCGACCCTAGATTAGGCAAGGAAGGAGAAAAATTTCAAGACGAACACTTCGCTGTCATCAAGGTCTTGAGCTAATGCCATATATCTCTGTACTCTCTTTTTGACTGAGGTCATACAACATCGCTGATTCTGAAATTTTATATGAGCGGAATACGTTTCCCTTTGCCACATGATATGTTTACATTCAACTTCGCAGTCAGCCACAGTGCCAAAAACCAAATAGCGACCATCTTAAAAACTAACAACAATAGTCAGAATGGCTCTGAGCACTATGGGACTCAACTGCTGAGGTCATTAGTCCCCTAGAACTTAGAACTAGTTAAACCTAACTAACCTAAGGACATCACAAACATCCATGCCCGAGGCAGGATTCGAACCTGCGACCGTAGCGGTCTTGCGGTTCCAGACTGCAGCCCCTTTAAACGCACGGCCACTTCGGCCGGCCCAACAATAGTCGCCAAGACTTATATACACGCGTGACACAGTAGGCAGCAGAAAGGGAATTAATCCGTGAATATTTCGACACATCCCACAAACACCTACGAATGTAGAACGGAGTATCGGGTTCTAAGGGTTCACTAATGCGAGCGCGATGAGGAAGTATGAGCAGCGCAAGTCGAGAAAAGTGTAAAATCTAGATGTCGTTCATAAAGTAAATAAAAACGTTCAAACGAGTTCTACAAAGCACTGCACTTGCGCTCGAGTCCACATACGAACTGAGAGAAACGCGGCACGTAAAGACTTTTCCCGTAGGAGCCAGGAAAGCAGAAAGTCTTTTCTGGGGTAACTGAATTCTTGGTGTTACTGGATGCCGGTTCGGTGTAGATCCAATCAGCACTCCGCTGACGACGCTCTTGGTCTTCGTGCTTCGTCGCAGACGAAAAAATAGAAGGAAGAAAGACTGCAAGAAAACCCGCAGCGCTAATTACTTGGCTCTTGGCGGAAAACAAGAACCCGATACGGCTGTTCGTCAACGCGATAGGCCACGGAGGGCAGCGTATATGATGAGTAATTGGGGACGAAGATTCATTGCTCCTTATTTACGCAACTAGATTCTTACCATACTAAACTCGGTTCTGCAGTGAACAGAATACACCAGCACTAACAAAAGTTTTAGTACTTTTGAGTCACGCCGTCAAATATCAGCCACAGCGAATGTCTGATCTATGAACACAATAAGTGAAACTAAGAAAAACTAACATAACAACAGTAAAATTAAAACAGCTGTGTTACTTTTTAAACAAAATCTATTGTATTCATAATGTGATGTGCTTATGCGCTTAGATTGTCATCTGGTCAAATAAATGAAAGTAACTGCAAATGGCTCTGAGCACTATGGGAGTGAACATCTGAGGTCATCAGTCCCCTAGAACTTAGAACTACTTAAACCTAACTAACCTAAGGACATCACACACATCCATACCCGAGGCAGGATTCGAACCTGCGACCGTAGCGGTCGCGAGGTTCCAGACTGAGAAAATTTTCTTGATAGGTGTACAGAAATTGAACAATGTGTTTATAGATTTAGATATAAATTATTATTCGTGTACTTTTGGAAGAAAAATCATATAAAATCGTCTCATACAACACGGCAGCAAAAAAATCTAATTTAGACTATGTCAATGTGATCCAGATTTCGGCAAAAGCTGCACTTCAGTTTATTTATTTACGATTTCACCGGACTTTTGGTGGAACAGAGCTCAATCTTCACCTGAATTTAGAATTTTTTACGTTTTATGCTATGCACAGCGCGGTGTATGATCAGGGTTTGCTTAGTCGTCGAAAATCGTACCCGTGGTTCCAGATCACGTAATGGATTGTACACATTATAAAACTTAAGTAGCCGGCCGCTGTGGCCCAGCGGTTCTAGGCGCTTCAGTCCGGAACTGTGCTGCTGCTACGGTCGCAGGTTCGAATCCTTCCTCGGGAATGTATGTGTGTGATGTCTTTAGGTTAGTTAGGTTTAAGTTGTTCTAAGTCTAGGGGACTGATGACCTCAGATGTTAAGTCCCATAGCGCTTAGAGCCATTTGAACCATTTGAAAACATGAGTGGCTTCGAAATAATGATGTTTTATGCTGAAGACTGACATTTAATCCGATACTGGTCCGGCTTACTTGTTAATAAGATTCATATGACGTTATCCAGGTTGAAGAGCGCCGGGTGTACAGAACAAACCTGACTAACTACTAATAACAAGATTAAAGAACTGAGTGAATGAGCAGAGTCTTACAGGATAACTGTCACTGTACAGCGGGAAAAAAACATTTACCAACGATTACGATTGGTGACGGATGAATCACGAATTTCACACAGTCATGTCGATTCGCATTGCAGCCACGATGGTAATAATGAATAGGAAGATGGAATTTTCGCATTTTATTCATACGATCATGATTAATTCAGAAGATTTCAGTTCTTCGCCCGTACTGTCTTTTATTTCTCGGCTACGTGCGAGTGTAGCAACCGTCTTGCACCATATGCTGACAAAGCAACACAATGTAACTGTGAGATGCAAAACAGCCGTTGTTTCGAAATTAAACTTAATCACAAACTTTGGATATCGCATGTATGGAAATGAACCAAAATGAGGTCCGTTTACATTTCTATATGTGTTCTACAACACACGTCCGTAGCTCGTGGTCTCGCGATAGCATTCTCGCTTCCCGGGCACGGGGTCCTGGGTTCGATTCCCGGCGGGGTCAACGATTTTCACCTGCCTCGTGATGACTGGGTGTTGTTGTGTCGTCTTCATCATTATCATCATTCATCCCCATTACGGTCGGAGGAAGGCAATGGCAAACCACCTACACTAGGACCTTGCCTAGCACGGCGGTGCGAGTCTCCCGCATCGGTCCCCTACGCTCTGTCAAGGACTATGGGACTGCAACATAATCATCATTACAACACACTATTTCTAATTATCTTATAGCCGTATTGTGAAGTCATGACTGTTGTGCATGAAACCATCTCTATGGTTCGTGAACATAATACAAAAGGGAATATTGCAGCGTCCATCTGAATTTGTACACTAGTTTCCTTTATGGAATTGGTTATCTTCTGCCATTGAATATAATACCTGCGACTCTTCTGAAGTGCTATCTTCTTTGATTTCTTAAAGCGAAGGTCAGATAAAGAGATGATTATTATAGCTGATAGAATGCGTGGTTTTTATAATGCAGCTGTGCATGCATTTTTACTCCGGAGTTCCTCTAAATTTTAGTCTGCGATTCTTCAAGAATTTTCAGAGGTCATCATGGTTGCCATTTCTGACACCTATTATTCTTTACGTCCTGTCATCATAATCTCACGATGTCAAATGGAGTAAGCAGCTTCGGGAAAAGAAAAAACTGTGCCCTGTAGGACGCGTTATTAAGATTTCCGCTTTGTTTCCTCTTCACTCAACAGGTGTTTCCCATGTGTAGAGCAGCGTTTTCCAACTTCGTGCGGTGTTTTCGCGAAATAGCTTTAATTATTCCTAGTCGAGGAATTAGTTACAACTTTTCTTTTTCTCATTTCCTGCTTACTCTTCATTTTATGGTAATCTAGTACCTCTTCTTGCCCTTACATTGTATTAATTCATCTGCTACGTTTCCCAACATTTTCTGTGGTACAATTCGCATTATTTCCTCAAACGTATCCCACTACCTCATGACTTCCAAATATCTGCATATTTTATTAAGTTCCGAATTTTTTAGAGTACTCTATTTTTTCGCCATAATCTTACGACATAGACGTGAAAGTATTCACAGAGATAATACTATGCCCGTTGCAGTAACTCGTTTTCTTGGTTACCCCCATTTTCGTACCCTTTCGAGAATCAGTTCGTCACTCATTGGGGCTGCAGAAATTATCCTTAAATTGCCATAACAGAGGGTCCTTCTTTTTCTCTCTAATTCCTAATTTTCGTTCTTTCTGTAAATCACCCAACTTCCTCTTCAGCTTTTTGACTTCATAACTTCTAAAATTCCACGTACTCAACTGAAGAACCTCATTGTTGTTGTTTATTCCCTTCCGGTACTGAACGGTGTCCACCAGGCTCTTCGAATATGCAGTTACAGAAATGAAATTCATCAGTTTTAGTGGAGGTGATCAGTTGCAAAAATCATTTGATTCTAATAAAAATAAAAGAAAGAAACGAGTGAGGTTGCGCAGTAGTAGGCACACTGGATCCGCATTCGGGAGTGGTGCAAAAAGCGGACTGCATGGCAGATCAGCATCAACAACGTTTGTGCGGTCTTGGTCAAACTGTTGGCACCGATTCATTTCGGCTGCGCGTGACATTGCACTTGTTTCGTATGGAGCTAGAATGTCACGGTGAATCTGTGCGCAATTGAGAATTTTTCAACACAGAAATTGTACAGTCCCACGTACTTCACCTCTATAGTAAGTTTCTAACTGCCGAACCATTTCACTGGCACACTGCGACTCACTTATTACCTCTAACGCAGTACAGATTTGTCTGCAGGACACGCGAAATGTCTATTCTGTTCTGACAATGCATCGCTCTTCTAACGCAATGATCTTAGCGTAGGTCGGTATGTGTAACTTAATTTCTGAGGTCCCCACCTAACAACAAGTGTCGATAGCCTATTGTGGAATAGAAGCAGTTGCCGAAAAGAAATTTTTGAAAATTATATTCAGAATTAGCTTCGTGTCAACAACTATGAAGGGAACCGGGAATGATGTTTTTGATTCTGTCGTTTTGTTACTATCTGTTGCATGGGGGCTTAATTAAATATAATGCAAATATTTTTAATTTTCAGTCGCTGTATGTCCGATTACGCTGTGTCTCGTAAACGGTTGGCCCTGACTAATTTTTGTCCGCAATCTGACTGCATGTAACAACAACAAAGAATGAAATGAAAATTTTCGTTAACACAATTAATTAATTAAGTCCCCAGCAACTATAAATCCTACGAAACCAAAGCACAAGTATAACTGTTCTGTGTGTGGAAGTATGACTCAACGTACACATCTGGCACGGTTCTTCTTCACTAAGACAAGAAATTTCAAATATTATTTATACTGAAGTAATTAAAAAAATAGAAATACTATAATTGCGTAAGGAAAGCAGAATTACACTCTAATACAAGAACACAAGCCAGATGCTTTGTTGACTGAACCTGTAATGCTGCATTATTTAAGACATTGAGATAGTAAAAAGAAAAGGAAAAATTTTTTTCTTTTACCTTCATATATTGACCAAAATCACTCTAATCATTACAATATATCTCCACACCGACTCGCTATTACCACATCTCAACAAGAACTTTTCAGTATCACATCTCAGCAAGCACTTTTCACTAGCACGTCTCAACAAGCACTGACTACTACGAGTTCTCCGCAAGCACTGCCAGTGGAGGCGGCTGAATAATACTCTTTGGCGCAATCTCTGCCGCTGTGGCTCAGTGTAGCCACCTTTCACTGTGACAAAGTTGTTTATGTTCAGCCCGTTGGCTCTTTGCAGTGGCACAAATAATGTTATACATCCACTTAAAAAATAAATAAACGTTTCATAATCGGCAGCTACAGACGTTAAAAACTGCTTGCGTACGATAATAAATTCGTCACTTACTCGTCTTCAAATTCTAAAGGCGGCAGGGGTAAAATACAGGGAGCGGAAGGCTATTTACAATCTGTACAGAAAGTCAAGGAGCATGAAAGGGAAGCAGTGGTTGAGAAGGAAGTGAGACAGGGTTGTATCCTATCTCCGATGTTATTCAATCTGTACACTGAGCAAGCAGCGAAGGAAACAAAAGAAAAATTTGGAACATAAATTAAATTCCAGGGAGAAAAAATAAAAATTTGGAGGTTTGCCGATGACATCGTAATTCTGTCAGAGATAACAAAGCAGTTGGAAGAGCAGTTGAACGGAATGGACAGTGTCTTGAAAGGAGGATATAAGATGAATATCAGCAAAAGCGAAAAAAGGATAATGGAATTTAGTCAAATTAAATCACTTGATGCTGAGGGACCTAAATTGGGATATGGGTCACTTAAAGTAGGAGATGAGTTTTGTCGTTTGGGCAGCAGAATAACTGATGATGGTCGAAGTAAACAGGATATAAAATGTCTTAGCAATGGCAAAAAAAGAGCGTTTCTGAAGAAGAGAAATTTGTTAACATCGAGTACTGATTTAAGTGTCTGGAAGTCTTTTCCGTAAGTATTTGTGTGGAGTATAGCCATGTATGGAAGTGAAATACGGACGATACACAGTTTACGCAAGAAGAGAATCGAGGTTTTTGAAATGTGGTGCTACAGAAGAATGCTGAAGATTAGATGGGTAGATTACGTAACTAATGAGGAGGTATTGAATAAAATCGAGGAGAAAAGAAATTTGTGGCAGAATCTGACTAGATGAAGGGATCGGCTGGTAGGACGCAGCCTGAGAATCGAGGGACCACCAATTTAATACTGGAGGGCAGCGTGGGGAAAAAATCGCAGAGTGAGACCAAGAGATGAATACAGTAAGCAGATTCAGAAGGATGTAGGTTGCAGTAGTTACTCAGAGATGTAGAAGCTTCTGCTGTATAGAGCAGCACGGAGAACTGCATCAAACCAGTCTTCGGACTGAAAACTGCAACAACAACCACAACAACAACACCTTTGCCGCCTGGTAAGTATATACAGTAAATCAAAATGTTATAAAAGTAGTCAGTATCTTTATATTACTTTAGTAGGAAGGTACTATATAAGCAACGGAAATCTGTAGGACGCACTACGTCTTCATTCTGTCGGTTCCGGCTGTTCAGAAAGAAAGTTGAATGTTACTGATTTTCCATTTGCTTTTATTGTTGCGTTTATTTATTTGCTGTGATCTGTTATTTCGATTCAACAGGTCTTTTTATTAGCGTTTTTTCACTTTAATGTGGTGATTGTAACCCTGAGTCCCCCTTTCCAATCTTAGAACAATGGGCAAAGGTTCATTTTTTTTTTCAAAAACTTCGATCTTGCCTGCCAAAGTTGGTGGTGCGCCATTACCGCTGCCTTTTATTCCGGCAACAACGGAACTCTTTATGTAATTTGTACATCTATATGGTAATACTTGTATTGTAATCTCAACAGTGCTAAGACAACGCTAAATCTATGATCTCAGAAACATGCTCTCATTATTTTTACCGATGTGTTTAATGGTCCAAGTACTACACAGTGTTTTCCTAACAAACCTTTGCATTAATGGAACTTTCCCGAGGCTCTTGTTAGATTAGTAGGTATGGGTAAGAAATTATTTAGGTGTAATGACTGCACTGCCGGCCGGAGTGGCCGTGCGGTTCTAGGCGATACAGTCTGGAACCGAGCGACCGCTACGGTCGCTGGTTCGAATCCTGCCTCGGGCATGGATGTGTGTGATGTCCTTAGGTTAGTTAGGTTTAAGTAATTCTAAGTTCTAGGCGACTGATAACCTTAGAAGTTAAGTCGCATAGTGCTCAGAGCCATTTTTTGTAATGACTGTTTATGTTAATGAATTCATAGTCTAGGTGTTTCCTGCGCTTTTCTGCGCAAACAGCTTCCAGCTCTGGAATCCAATACAAAGAGCAGTAATATTTGCGAGCATGTGGAGAATGTAACTCACTCCGCACGGCTACTAAACAACCTTGCCACGTCACAATAGAGAGAAAATGTTCTTTACAAGTTATTATCTCCCGGTTCATGAGGTACTTTGCTGCGCGTCCTTCAAGCGATGTGTTTTCTTGAACTGTTTTACGAGCACTTTCTAATGGCGCATTCTGCAGTCATCATGAGGCTCTTTCCTTCCACTTCAGCACCTACGAGAATTTGGGAAAGCTAGTTTCACCAGAAGCTTAGTTTGAAATGACGAGTCTTCCATAAAGATCTGTACGACCACATAACTCAATAGCAGTCGAACAATGAAGAACTTTGGAGATGGCATATTGGATTTCGCTGTTTTCGTATTATTATATAACTTGCGTGTTATGACGGTGTGTCGTTTCAAGACAACGACACGTCGAAGCTATATCACAAACACTTCACTCTCGATGCGACTTGTTACAACGAAAAGTCAGGTAATGATACATCGGTTGCAAAAGCCTTCAGGAGATCGTAAGATGACAGACACTATTGTTGAAAGCTGTAATGGTTAAAGAGACACGGAGTAACAGAGTTGAAAGAAATGTGTCTCAGGCGTGCTATGTTCTAATATCGTTTTGTACATTTTCGCGTTTGTAAAAGTTTCTGAGACTTTCTAACTCTGCAGTATTTGACATTATTTGCACTTACGTGTAAGTGCACTCTCTTTCAGGACGAGGAGTTCGTTCGACTTTGTGACTTCAGTCAGATTCAAAAACATAAGATTGAATTGCTGGGACTGAAACGAGTAGCAATCACATCTGTTTTCTTGCCTGTGACAATTATATTCCTCCTTGGCACAAACAGTTCGCCTTTTCTTATGAATTTGTCTCGACTGTCGAGGATCCATTCACATGCCTTACTTCTTTAAAACTCGATGCAGCCAAAAAACTCCATGGCAGTCAGCAATGTGGTGGACAAATAGACGTCATTTTGGGGTAAGTTTCAGGTGAAACAAGCTTCCCTCTACAAGAAAGGAGCCAGTGTTTGTCGGTACCCACGTAACCAGCTACACCGTTCCGTATCGTGAAGTAAATCGCATTTTACGGAACGTGGCAATTCTTTTACTAATGTTTTGTTACAAGGTGGTTCGAAATTTTCGACGAATCGGACGAAAATATATTAACAGAAGTGTCCCCCATTCGCTAACAAATGAGAAGTTGAGCGTTACCAAACTGAAATTCGCTTTTTGTGTACAAACGTGTTTACTGTCAGCAGGAAACCAGTACTTATAAACTTCAGCCGTAAACCCTTGATTCTCTAAAGAATCCAACTCCGATGTATTAGCTAGGTGCGTAAGACAGAAGCGTTTTTGTTTTGCATGTTGGTATTCTGGCAAGCCGGAGTGTCCGAACGGTTCTAGGCGCTACAGTCTGGAACCGCGCGACCGCTACGGTCGCAGGTTCGAATCCTGCCTCGGGCATGGATGTGTGTGATATCCTTAGGTTAGTTAGGTTTAAGTAGTTCTAAGTTCTAGGGGACTAATGACCTCAGAAGTTAAGTCCCATCGTGCTCAGAGTCATTTGAACCATTTGGTATTCTGTTTGTTATGAGTTTATTTATTGATCGTAATTTTTATTTGTAGTTCACTGTTACCATTAGAGATGGGTATTGTAATTTTGTCGTTTGGAGACAGAGAGTGGAGCTGCAGACGGCAGAAAATGTAGTGCCAACTGGAGAAATCGGAACATTTCCGACATACTCTTCTGAGTTCAGGGGCGAGGTGACAGCAGCGGAGGTAGCCAGAAACATTCGAACGATGTATGGGGACAATGCCAATGGATAGAGCACGTCAAGAAAGTGGTTTTATGCCATGGGGAAGACTCGATAATCGAATGTTTGGGTACGGCATGCTCAAAGCCAAAATCACAATAGTCAGTGGGTGTCCACAAGTGTATCTCTGCTTACTCTAGTTATACGTCATCAACTGACTCGTGAACAACACCGACCATTACTATACTGTATCGTTAATGGTGACGAGAAATGGTGCCTTTGTGCTAACATGAAAAAAAGGAATGGTTCAGCCCAAACAAAGCAGCAGTTCCTCGTACAAAGACCTGCATGGGTTCACAAAAGATAATTTTACGCATCTGGTGGAACAGAGAGGGTGTGATGGACTATGAATTGCTTCCCCGAGGTGTAACCATCACTGCTGGACATTTATTGTCAACACCTGACGCGTCTTGCAAACACAGTCCAAGAACGACGACCTCGAAGACGGCGGGAAGTGGTAAGCCACTCCACGAAACGACAGCCCGCATTCTGCTGACAAGAAAAGACTACACAGGAGCTGGATTGGGACGTGATTCCGCACCCACCTAATCCAGCGGACCTTGCTCCCTCGGATTTTCTCCTTTCCCGCTCTCTATTGAACAACCTTCAAGGAAGTTCCTTTCTGAATGAAAATACGCTTCGCCTCAATTGCATGTCATTTCAGTCGCGGAATCGAAACGTTACCCGAACATTGGCAGATTTAGTGAAGGATAATATATTATGGATGATTAAAGTCTCTGTCATGTGAATCTGTTGTGTTTATTAAACTTACGGAAAAATGCTACACCTCTTCTCTTTCTGAGCTCCACATCTCACTCATTATGGAGGGGTGCTGACTCAGTTTTTCACGATAGCAAATGGAAAGTTGCGGTACAGAAAATGGCCCAGAGATCACCAGTGTGTGTGTGTGTGTGTGTGTGTGTGTGTGTGTGTGTGTGAGTGAGTGGTGAGTGAAGAGTTATGAAACAATTTGTGTACAGTGTGTGCAGTGACTGATAGCGAGATATGTGTGAACAATGTGGCATTACATTATTTAATAAGTTATTTGTAAAAAAAGTATTGTATACCAGGAGTAAACCTAATGATTGTCTCTAACTAGAACTCTGTAAATATTGTGCATATGAATTATCTTATTTTAAATTGATCTAAATTTGTAAATACTTTGTCATGTCCTATATCCTTGTAAAAATAAATATACGGATGAATAAAGCTACTACTACTACTACTACTACTACGAAATTTTTTCACCAACGCAGTCTGAAATAGCTTGAAACTTCTGATTACTTTACAAATGAGTTAGTGGATTAAATGTTTAAAGTTAAGGGTGTAAGCGAGAAGAAGTTCACAAAACGTTTGAAATTATGTTTGAAGTTTGCTGCGAGACGTTAAGTACTCTTATTATCAAACAATGTATGAGTTGCGTTTTAAGCAAAAGCTACGTTTTCACGTATCTCGATGTTAATGAAGTCGTATCTCCTAAATTATATGTCGTACAATTATATAATTTTGCACGTAAATTCAGTGGTGTGTGTACGGATACTAGCAGCACAACATATTGGGAATGGAATTGGTAGTAAGAAAGTAATAAATTAAAACGGCAAGCACAATGTTGAAGTTTTACTGCATAAACAACCGAAGCGTAATAAACTATTTTCCTCTCATCATTTCCTGGTGGGTATCTGCAGAGAAAAGTTTCGCAAAGGTTTGAAAATATGTATAAGGGTTGTTGCAAGTCACAAGGTGCGCTCATTCTCAAAATGGTTCAAATGGCTCTGAGCACTATGGGACTTAGCATATGAGGTCATCAGTCCCCTAGAACTTACAACCACTTAAACCTAACTAACCTAACGACATCACACACATCGATGCCCGAGGCAGGATTCGAACCTGCGACCGTAGTAGCAGCGCAGTTCCGGACTGAAGCGCCTAGAACCGCTCGGCCACAACGGCCAGCGCTCATTCTCAAATACTGGGCGAATATGATCTGCGTATTTGCGCACGGCGAGTTACACTGCTTCAAATTATTTACTGTTTCAAACCGTAAAATACCTGTCTTAATCACCGAGCGAGGTGGCGCAGTGGTTAGGCACTGGACTCGCATTCGGGAGGACGACGGTTCAATCCCGCGTCCGGCCATCCTGATTTAGGTTTTCCGTGATTTCCCTAAATCACTCCAGGTAAATGCCGGGATGGTTCCTCTGAAAGGGCAAGGCCGACTTCCTTCCCGATCCTTCCCTAATCCGATGAGACCGATGACCACGCTGTCTGGTCTCCTTCCCCAAACCAACCAACCAACCTGTCTTAATGCGTTAAACCTCTATCATAAGACGATATTTCTTAATGAGTCGATTATGACAGGATTTTAAGTTTTTAAATTTGGACAATAATTATACGAAATGTTGAAGATCAAGTTTTTTTTGCCGAAGCCGTTAGCTAGTCAAACTGCAACTGCAACCAAAAACCATGGAACGGGATAGCCATACACAGTAGAATCGTCAAAAGAAGATTGTAAGGGGTTCACCACCCTGCTGGAGCAAATATAATCTCGATGTATTGCTCACTTGCGCGAAAGACAATTCACAGGCGCTGCCTGAGACATAAAATATCTTTGCCCCTGTTAAAAGAGAGCTGCAACAGCGTCGCAGGTCAGAGCAGTCTCTGCCGCAGTTGCAGTCGCTCGCTGCTACAGAGTAGTTGTAGTCTGTCACTGGTACAGCGCGGTTTAGTAGTTGTTAATATCGCAGTGCAGAACGGATTGTAAAATTTTATTATATGGAAATGAATAATAATTGTGATCAGTCGCAGAGCTAAATGATACCATGGAATGAGATGATGATGAACAAACGAATAATTGTTACTATAATGAAAAAGCAACAGTGTAATTGTGTCAACCATCTATTGTAAGGTAATATCATGCGCTTAGTTAAGTCACTTGTCTGAGATGTTAAAATGAATTTGTTTCAATCTTTTCTTGTGTGATTCGTCAGCACCAGTTGACCCAGATTTGTAATATATTCAATCTTCCCGTGTAATGGGGTCTGGATCTTTATCAATAACGTAAAAAGTTTTCAGAATATAATTGTTTTTACCAGTCAACTATAAAAGTAAAATTTCCCCTTAAGTCATTGCCAGTCCCGATCCAGTCATTTGCCTAAATTAAAATATTCCAGAATTTTTATCACATCACAGTCATGTGCTCTTTAGTAATCAGACGACCATCTGTGCAGCTGTGTCACTAAGTAAAGTCAGTTTTTCTAGTAATTCGGATCTCAGACAAATGTTATCTAGTATTAGTAGATAGGCCAGCATTTCACTAAGCTGTGCCATTTACGAGCAGATATATAGACAGCGTTCTCCGGCGTCACCAGCACGAGGCAAGAATTTTTCAGTTTATTTCTTATGGACAGATTCAGATTGATTTCACAGGGCCATGGCGTGGCGCTGCTTACGTCAAAATTTATCAGTTTTTCATGAGTTAAGATTTATCAGTTTTCATACGTCGGAATCTAATTATCTAAATTTCATTATTTTATATTTTTTTTGTTTATACTGGAAGGTTACAAAATCCCTGACATCTCGCGGCCCTGTTGCCAGCAGTCAACTGCGAAGCGTAAAGGGCTGCAGGCAAAGCAATAGTCGTCTATAATCTACAGCAGTGGCACCACGAAGGTGTTGCCATACAGACGTATACAAAATCGCGTGAAGTAATTGGTTGACGCAGACGCTCGCAGGAACTGTCAGCGATATCTTTCGCCCGCTATACTATAGGTCACAAAATATTCTGAACTTTGTTGTGCGAAGGCTATTCGGAAAGTAAGGTCCGATCGATCGATAAGTGGAAACCACAGTGAAGATCCTATGAAGCTTTGCGCAAATGTGTTGAACAGTGTCTCCAGTACAACCCTCGATTGCGTCACGTCGCTAATTTCAGTTCTGAGTGGACAGTGAGCACGTAAAGATGCATAGAAAGTAGTATCTCTTGGAAAGTATGAGTACCTGCGAGAGATTTCCACTGATTTCATGCAGTGCATCTCACACAACGTAACTGCCGTGCATTTCCTTCCTCATGACAATTGTCAGCAGCACACTACAGGGGCAATGAAGACGCCCCTGCAGTGTTTGCGGTGGGATTTGACTCCCTCTGGTTTTCACCTCTGCTCATGTGAACCGCTGTCTATGGAGACAACATTTTGGCAAAGACGACAAGCTGCATATCAGCATAGAGAACTGGCAGAAACCACAGGCGGCTGACTTCTATGACGAGGGTATTGGAAAGTTACTAGAATGTTACGAGAGATGTCTCAGTCGGAGCGACGACTATGTAGAGAAGTACCTGTGAGGCATATCTAAATGTTGCAGAAAAAACAGTTTTCACTGCGGTTTCCACTTCACGACCGATCGGAGCTTACTTTCCGAATGGTCCGGACACTGTGGTCGAGCTGTTCAAAATGGTTCAAATGGCTCTGAGCACTATGGGACTCACTGCTGAGCCATTAGTCCCCTAGAACTTAGAACTAGTTAAACCTAACTAACCTAAGGACATCACAAACATCCATGCCCGAGGCAGGATTCGAACCTGCGACCGTAGCGGTCTTGCGGTTCCCGACTGCAGCGCCTTTAACCACACGGCCATTTCGGCCGGCAGTGTGATGTCCTTAGGTTAGTTAGGTTTAGGTAGTTCTACGTCTAGGGGAATGATGACCTCAGATGTTAAGTCCTATAGTGCTTAGAGCCATTTTTCCGAATGGCCCTCGTACAACGAGGGACAGTCAAGAATTAGTTGCGTCGAAACACGTGTGTTTAACTGTTGTTAAATGTATAGTGAAACTGCTTATTTTGTAGAAGGCTTTTCAGGATATATTTAAGGGCGTTTTGGCATTAACGGTTCGTTTTTCGAAACTCGCCGTGAGCCGTGGCACCATTCAGTTGTAGACTGTTCTGTTTGGCGCCACTGGCTCAGGTGTAGGGAGCTCTTGCGGCCCCATTGCCAAAGGTCTTTACTTGCCGATATATATCCGGGGTTGACTGGTCAGTGAGGGGAAGCACGAAGTTTGTGGCTTGCCGGTAGCGTCGCGACAAGAGGTGCTCAAGAGGTTCCAGCGGCCGAAGCCACGAGCTGCGCAAGGAGGGCCTGCGCAGAGCGAAGATACCGGATTACTTCACCAGGGTCAGCGTCGACTACAAGCAGCAGGCCGACATCCCGTCGGTTGATTGGCAACAATCGTGCCGTACGACCGCTCGTGACCTGGCTGCCCTCTTCTACCTGGATTTCATAGGCACCATTCAGTCGCCGCTGCGACACACCGTGGATCCATGGAACTGTTTGCTGGTAAAGTGGAGTAACATTCTGTAATCCTCGTGGTGATTTGTTCCATAGTTTAACTGCCCTCCTTATTATTTGTTCAAAATGTGTGTGAAATCTTACGGGACTTAACTGCTAAGGTCATCAGTCCCTAAGCTTACACACTACTTAACCTAAATCATCCTAAGGACAAACACACACACCCATGCCCGAGGGAGGACTCGAACCTCCGCCGGGACCAGCCGCCCTTATTATTTTCTGGTTTGTACCCAACCCTCATAGCTTTACTCCGTTGGCTATTTGATCGTAAATATAGGCAGTAGTATGTACTACGTTGTCGTGTAAAAATTTGTCCCGGTATTGTATTTTCTTCCCTCTCTGGTTTGTACCCGATCATTAATGTCATAATTAATCAGCTCTTGGTCGTAAAAACAGCCGGAACAATTGTACTAAGGAACAGGTTGCCTTTAAACAAAGAGGGACCCTGTCGTTAGATTTAGCTGTTAACCGGTTCAGTTCTTTGATTGTAATTGCATTTCTCAGTCATTATCTATAATCTGAAAAACCTGTTGTAACAAGCTGTTCGTTTCTGGGTTTGAAAGACCAGTTCATTATTGGTGTATTTTAGCTGGATCTTTGGCTCCGCCAAGTGAGTTCAATTGTAATAATTGTTCACAAGTAATGTTTACCGGCTGGGTCGCGGATTTTCTCCGCTCAGGGACTGGGTGTTGTGTTGTCTTAATCATCAACATTTCATCCCCATTACGCGCAAGTCACCGAAGTGGCGTCAAATCGAAAGACTTGCACCCGGCGAACGGTCTACCCGACGGAAGGCCGTAGTCACAGGACATTTAGATTTACAAGTAATGTTTTAAGACGTTCCTTGACAGCGGTCTTAATAAGTAGCAATCAGTTTAACTTTGAAAATATTAACTGCTCACTGTGACCAGGGCTTTAGTTAATTGTCAGAAGGGAGGGGTTGGGGTTCAGTCGCACCTTGGTTGCCGATTGAATTTAAAAGGTTGGTTGCTTTGAAGTAAGCCTTATCATTGTCATATTGTTTGCTCATCTGTTTAACCTTTAAGAACAGGTGCGCATCTTAACCCCGAACCTTTCGGCATACAGCTTTCAAATTAAGTCATCTATTTTGAGTAAGTGAATCACTCCTGCCATCAATGGTGCTTATGTAGTTTTCGTGCGTTGCAGAAGGGCATTTAATAAGGTAGACTGTGTCCAGTGCGGTAGTAAACAACGCCGTTTCACCCGATAACGGACGAGTAGCAGGTCCGACCGTCTTGTAATCATTGTCATATTGTTTTCTGTTTAGCAATACAACACTTTAGATTTCATTTGCAACGATTAAAAGCTTATTCAACTTGAGGTTTAAGGTCAACAGAATTTTGCAAATTTGTTAATTTTGTTGAAGAAAATTTTATGGTTAAATGCTTCGGTTATCTGTAAAACACAGTTTATATATTGTTAATTAAACAGGTTGTATGAAAATAAAGTTATATTTAGGGTCCTCCCACCCACGTTTTCCTTGATTCCAGTAAGTACCACTTACCACTGCGTATTTAGAACTTTTCATCTATGGTTTAACAGAGTGTGGACAATGGGAGTATGCAACCTGTGTGCCACCGAAAGATGAGTGACTGGAACAAACTGTGTCGTGTTCCGGTTGGCCAATAGCGAATATACAAATGTACCAAGCGCGTTTTATTTGGTTATGCCCCTGTTCAAGTATAGGCAACGCGATCAAATATTATAACAAAAACGAATACCGATATGTATTTAATTACTAGAGGCGCTTACGCAGTGGCTTCATCCCGGATGAACTCCACATAGTGAAGGGATGTAGAGATATGGATACTAATCTTTGTTACGTATATAATTCCTTACGCCAGTGCAATCCCTGATCGACACTCCACCACATATGACTAATACCCTAAACAGAACACAATTTGCTGCATGGAGAGGACGGATTCACCCCATGGTCTACAGCATAAAGGCTGTATTTTTTATGTTCTTGGAAGTCTTGTTCGCCACAAAGTAAGGATAGTCACTTCGTACGGAGACTAAGCAATGCAAAGTTGAAAACATAATAGGTTAAATAATAATCGACATACTGAAATAATACATCCATTTCGACTATGTTCCCTAAATTTTAAAAGTAATTATTTTCTTCTAGAACAAACTTTCACTCTGCAACAGAGTGTGTGCCGGTTTGCAACTTCCGGGCAAGATCAAAACTCTGTCGGACCGGAACCCGAACATGGTACGCTTGCCTTTCGCCAGCAAGTGCTCCACCAAGTGAGCTAGTCAAACACGATTCACGACCCGCCTCGCAGCTTTACCTCCGCCAGTACATAAGCTCTTACCTCCGAAATTTTTTCTTTCCAAACACTTTTTTTCGGAAGGTTGTCATTTCGGTCGTACTGGGACATTGGGACATCCCTATTTGTTCAAATAGTTGTTTAGAAAGTGTTTCATTTTCCCACCACAATTACACAAAATATAAAGAGGAAATTATGGTTTTTTGTCTTTTGTCGGGAATCTACGTATCAAGTTGAATTCAATAGTCCATTCCAAACACTGACAACCTGGTTTCTCAGTGATTGCAGTGGATTACTGAATGCATCTTATGATTTGAAGATCATTCCAAAGATTGGTTGGATACAGCACTGCACTGTAGTCTATCTAGAGCACGCCTCTTCATCGCTGCATAGCCGCTCAAACCCACATCAACTTGAAGCTGATTATTATTGTCAAGTCTTTGTCCTATCTGCAGTTTTAGCTCACTACACTTCAATGCCAATGTGACTATTAATTCATCCCTCAGGATGTGGCCTGTCAAGCGATCCCTCCATTTGGTCAAGTAGTGCCTTCAGTTTCTCTTTCCCCAATTCGAGTCGGTGCCACTTCATTAGTCATTCGGTTACCCATCTAATCCTTCAGAACTCTTCTCCTGCGCTACGTCTGAAAACCTACTATTCTATTTTTGTCTGAACTTCTAATCGTCTACATTTCACAATCTCTTTTCAACACACTATCCATTCCGTTAAATTGCTCTTCCATGTCCGTTGCCGAGCCTGACAGAAATACTTTATCATCGACAAACCTCATTTTTTGTTTGTTTCTTCTCACAGATCTTTAATTCCTTCCCCAAATTTCTTCTTGATTTCCATTACTGCTTGCTCAGCTTACAGACTGAATAAAATAAGAGTTAGGCTACAAACTTGTTTCACTGCCTTCTTAACCGTGGCTTCCTTTTCGTGATCTTTGGCTCTTATAACTGCAGTCAGATTTCTGTATAGGCCGTAAACACTGTTGAGCTCCCTGTATTTTACTGTAACCATTGCAAATCTTGAAGCTTGCCCAAATCTTCAGTCTATTAACGTTCACTGCCTCAGTCTGTCCTACGCCACTTTTCCGCTACGTCGAGAGCGCAGACCCGGTACTCTCCAGGGAAACAGGTCAGGCCCGATCTGCGCGGTAACGCCTTCTGAACGATGTAATCGCCTCAGACGCGGCACCGGAACCGAAGCTGGGGTGACGCCTCCCTTCATTACGGTCTAGCGGGTCTGGCTGTCGGCGCCGTTACCACAATCTCTGACTTCGTTTTTACGTCTTATTTTTCTGCCTGTAGCTCAGTACTGGGTCGAGTTTATTAAAACGGCGCTTCCGTTTCCAGTTAGCAGGTATGCACGCCTCTCCAACGCGGGATTGTGGTTCCCTCGTTCAACATTATACCGTTACAGTGTTGTATTCTGTATAAAAGGAACTTTAATTTTATAGCTTCAAAGTTATACAGACAGTATGCGATTCTAGGGTAAGGAGGTAAGGAAGGCGCTGCTGCTACGAGGTGCTGCGTAGAAACTGGGTGTGAAGCACCTGCTTGTGAAATTCCCGACTTTATTTTTTTGCAAATAACTTCTCATCGTATGCCAACTGGTAGTATTCCGTTGGAAAACAACACATCCTTATGTTATGTATCCGGACACCTGTTAAAGTATATAAATATGATAGGTATCCACCGTTCGCTTTTATGGTGGCTTGAGCTCCGCTGGCGACACTTCCAGTGAGGTTTCTGAACAT
Source organism: Schistocerca piceifrons (assembly GCF_021461385.2). Classification (NCBI taxonomy): domain Eukaryota; kingdom Metazoa; phylum Arthropoda; class Insecta; order Orthoptera; family Acrididae; genus Schistocerca; species Schistocerca piceifrons. The sequence continues at coordinate 215,857,065 of NC_060143.1, read as the reverse complement.
CTGTGCAGGAACTGCATACCAACTTCCTCAAAACCGAAACCAGAAAAAGTTGTTGTTGTTGTGGTCTTCAGCCCAGAGACTGGTGTGATGCAGCTCTGCATGCTACTCTATCCTGTGCAAGCTGCTTCATCTACCAGTACCTACTGCAACCTACATCCTTCGGAATCTGTTTAGTGCATTCATCTCTTGGTCTCCCTCTACGATTTTTACCCTCCACGATGCCCTCCAGTGCTAAATGGCTGATCCCTTGATGCCTCAGAATATGTCCTACCAAGCGATCCCTTCTTCTAAAGAAATTGTGTGACAAATTACTCTTCTCCCCAATTCTATTCAATACCTCCTCATTAGTTATGTGATCTACCCATCTATTCTTCAACATTCTTCTCTACCACCACATTTCGAAAGCTTCTATTCTCTTCTTGTCTAAACTATTTATCGTCCACGTTTCTCTTCCATACATGGCTACACTCCATACAAATACTTTCAGAAACGACTTCCTGACACTTAAATCAATACTCAATGTTAACAAATTACTCTTCTTGAGAAACGCTTTCCTTGCCAATGCCAGTCTACATTTTATATCTTATCTACTTCGACCATCATCAGTTACTTTGCTCCCCAAATAGCAAAACCACTTTACTACTTCAAGTGCCTCATTTCCTAATCTAATTCCGTCAACATCACCCGATTTAATTCGACTTCATTCCATTATCCTCGTTTTGCTTTTGTTGATGTTTATCTTATATAGCCGGCCGTATTGGCCGAGCGGTTCTAGGCGCTTCAGTCTGGAACCGCGCGACCGCTACTGTCGCAGGTTCGAATCCTGCCTCGGGCATGGATGTGTGTGATGTCCTTAGGTTCGTTAGGTTTAAGTAGTTCTAGGTTCTAGGGCACTGATGACCTCAGATGTCAAGTCCCATAGTGCTCAGAGCCATTTGAACCATTTTTTTTTTTTTTTTTTTTTTTGCCAATCTTATATCCTCCTTTCAAGACACTGCCCATTCCGTTCAGCTGCTCTTCCAGGTCCTTAGCTGTCTCTGACAGAATTACAATATCATCAGCGAACCTCAAAGTTTTTATTTCTTCTCCATAGATTTTAATTCCTACTCCGAATTTTTCTTTTGTCTCCTTTACTGCTTGCTCAATATACAGATTAAATAATATCGGGGATAGGCTACAACCCTGTCTCACTCCCTTCCCAACCACTGCTTTCCTATAATGCCCCTCGACTCTTGTAACTGCCATCTGGTTTCTGTACAAATTGTGAATAGCCTTTCGCTCCCTTTATTTTACCCTTGCCGCCTTCAGAATTTGAAAGAGAGTATTCCAGCCAACATTGTCAAAAGCTTTATCTAAGTCTACAAATGTTAGAAACGTATGTTTGCCTTTCCTTAATCTATTTTCTAAGATAACTCGTAGGGTCAGTACTGCCTCAAGTATTCCAACATTTCTACGGAATCCAAACTGATCTTCCTCGAGGTCGGCTTCTACCAGTTTTTTTGCGGCCGTGGCTTATTAAACTGACAGTTCGGTAATTTTCACATCTGACAACACCTGCTTTCTTTGGGATTGGAATTATTATATTCTTCTTGAAGTCTGAGGGTATTTCATCTGTATCATACATCTTGCTCACCAATTGGTAGATTTTTGTCAGGGCTGGCTCTCCCAAGGCTATCAGTAGTTCTGATGAAATGTTGTCTATTCCCAGGGCCTTGTTTCGACTTTGGACTTTCAGTGCTCTGTCAAACTCTTCACGGAGTATCGTATCTCCCATTTTATCTTGATCTACATCCTCTTAAATTTCCATAATATTGTCCTCAAGAATATCAAAAGCTCATCTCAAAGGTGTTCCTTGGTTCAAGTCGGGACTCTGGGCAGGCCAATCCATTTCAGGAATTTTATTGCCTCACGGATTATGATTTATGACAGGGTGCATTGTCCTGCTAATACAGTCAACGCCTTCTAAGCTTTTGCGTACTGTGCTCGGTACACAACGATGTAAAATGCACTCAAGTCCTTCCGTATTTAGCCTTTTCTTAAGCGCAATATGGGGACGACAGCCTAGACTTGTAAAACATCCATATACCGTGACGCCAACACTTCTATACTTAACTGCTGGCGCTACACATGATGTCACGTGTTTTCCAGGCTTTCGTTAAAGCGAAACCCTACCATCGAGTTGCCACAGGGTACAGCGTGATTCTTCGCTCCAAATCACTAGTTTCCAATCATTCAGTGACCAGTGGCGTCACTCTTTACACCTACTCAAGCGTCTCTTAGCAGTGACTACTTAAATTTGTGCCTTAAGAGAGCTCCTCGACCATTCTATCTCACTCTTTTAACACCCTACCCACAGTCAATATGCAAGATGGAGTGCTATAGCACTTTGGAACTCACTATTTTCAGTCACCCACTGCAACTCTCGACAGTCCCTTCGAGTCGTTTCATAGTGTCTACCTGGTGTTGGTTTCCACTTCTCAATCTCGAACAGTCGACTCGTGCAGCTTTAGGAGGGTGGGAATGTCCCTGACGGACTTGCTACTCAAGTGACATACAATGACTAGTCCACGTTCGAAGTTACGGAGCTCTCCGGACTGAGCCATTCTGCTGTTAGTGTTTCTTTATTGATAAGATAATAGTCAGGATGGTTATAGTTCAGCTTTCTCTACTTTAGAGGGCTCCCATGCTGAACGAAGAGTCGCAGAACAGTGAAATGGTTCAAATGGCTCTGAGCACTATGGGACTCAACTGCTGTTGTTATCAGCCCCTAGAACTTAGAACTACTTAAACCTAACTAACCTAAGGACATCACACACATCCATGCCCGAGGCAGGATTCGAACCTGCGACCGTAGCAGTCGCACGGTTCCGGACTGCGCGCCTAGAACCGCGAGACCACCGCGGCCGGCGCAGAACAGTGAAACTTTGTGGAAACAGATGTAAGGAAATGCGGAAGAGAAATATCGAAAAACACTTTGCAAGAAATGTATTTTAATTTACACATGAGAGACTAACATTCGTTATACTACGCGACCATGTTTACGTTCCGCGTTACAAACGCTGGTCAATGTGATGACCATCTGCATCTACGACGGCTTGGAACCGCAACGGATATTGCTCTGCTGCTGTCCGAATCATCTCATGTGGGATGTTGGCTACCTCCCTCATTATACTGCTCGTCGATAAACTTTGCCCTTCATGTAACGCTGTCAGAAATCGCACAGGTTCAAATATGGTGATCTTGGCGACCATGCAGTCTGGAATGATCACTCAACGGTTCGTTTTTCCACAAACGTGCTACGGAGTAACCGAGTTGTCTCACGAGAAATGCGTCGATACACTCGAAGAGCAGCAGACCTATTGCTGTTGATTTGATAAAACAGGTTTAACAAGTAAAGCCCTGCTTACCTTGTCGAGACCCAGAATCACTGTCCACAACTGTAGTGCAGACTGATGCTTGTGTTTCAAACCTATGTCTCCGTACCAGTATAGGCGCCTAACGGCAAGTCACGACACTAACACTATTGACAACGCAAAACCCTGCAGCACACAGTCTGGGCACCATTCCTGTAATGGTGTACCCATGCGGTAAACAGTTTCCCTTCTACACTGACGCAAATAGTACTGACGGGTCCGCCCCTTTATCACAATTAGTGGTCAGTTCCGCATTACATAGCGGTGTTTGGACACTTTTGATCAGTTAGTGAACTCGCGAGTGATATGTTCACATTTGAGTTCATGACTCTTTGTTACAGATAGTGCATTACTTGCCGCAGCAAGTTACATAAATGAAGTTTATGCATGCTGCAGTAGGACGTACTGCCTTTAAAGCCCGGCACTGGTACACGCTAAAGTTTCCTAACAGGTGTCGTCATAATTCGCAGAAATTTATCGCCATGAGTGTAACGAACTTGTGAAGATAGGGTCTTTCCAACAACAGAGAACTGACCAAGAAGTTCGACTAAGTATTGTTCAGACGGTAAACGTTTATGCTATCTAAGACCACGCAGGAGAGGAGTGATTTTGCCTTTTAAAACCACATTTTGAATAAGACAATGTGGATTGTATTCCTATAGCTGCAGTTAAGTCCCTATTATGAATGAGTGTTAGTTTTCTTTTTTGTGTGTCATTAGTCTTAGACTAGTCTGATGGGCCCACAACGAATTTCTGTAAGAGCAACAATTACACTCAATGCCCTCAGTTATTTTTTGATACATTTCAATCTCTGTCTTCCTGTACAATTCGCTATATAGATCCCTCTAGCACAATTCTAATTTTTTACTGACGGCTTGACACATATCCAGTCTTCGTGACCCTTCTTCTTTTCAGTGTTTTCAATATGACCCTTTCTTCGCCGATTCTGCTGACAATTTGTTCATTTTGATAGTAACCTGTCGTGGAAAGCCCACGTTCAGGATCTTTTTCAAAGACTTAATACTGTCAGTTTTGCTGTTCGAACGGTATCAGAAGTGAGTGTTCGTTCGACACGAAAATTAGTCTACTTTGCTTATTTTCATTCGCTATTGTCGTATGGTATTATATTTTGGGGTAACTCTTCTCATTCTAAAAGGATATTTTTGGCTCAGAAACGGGCGGTTCGGGCAATAAGTGGTGTTAGTACACGAACCTCTTGTCGACCTCTGTTCACGAGTCTGGGTATTTTGACATTGGCTTCTCAATACGTAAATTCCTTATTGTCATTTCTTGTTACCAATATTAGTTTATTCCCAAGAATAAACAACTTTTACTCTGTTAACACTCGGAAGAAATCAAACCTGCATTTGGATCGGACTTCCTTAACTCTTGTCCAAAAAGGTTTGCAGTATACTGCTGCATCCATTTTCAGTAAGCTGCCACTCGAATTCAAAAATCTTAGCAGTAATCCACGCGCTTTCAAATCGAAACTGAAGAGTTTCCTCAGGGGTCACTCCTTCTATTCTGTCGAGGACTTCCTTGAAAAATTAAGCTGATTTTTATTGTATTGCTGATAGCGTTTACTTTAACATATGGACTGACTTTTTTCAGGTTCATGAACATTTATTTTTATCTGTTATTACGTTTATGTTGTATTTCATGTACTGACACGTTCCATGACCTTGGAGATTTGCTCCTCAATTTGGTCCTACGGAACTTGACGAGTAAATAAATAAATAAATATCTTATCAGTCCATCTAATTTTCAACGTCCTTCTGTTGGTGTGACATCTCAAACGCTTCGATTCTTTTTTCCTGTTTTCCCATAGTGCACGATTTACTTCCATATAACCCAGTGCTCCTACAATACAGTCTCAGAAATTTATTCTTCAAATTAAGGAAAACGTTTGACACCAGAGACTTCGTTTTGGCCTTGAATGTCCGCGTTGTGTGTGATAGTTTGCTCTTCATCTCCATGCTTTGTCCAGCATACGTTACTTTCCTCCATTTCGTCTGCTCACTGTTCGCAATTCAACTGTCAATTTTCTCTCTAACCCCATTTCTTCTGCTACTCATTACTTTTGTCTTGCTTCGGTTTACCCTCAATCACTATTCTGTACTCATTAGAGTGTTCATTCCATAAAGCACGTCCTGTAATTCTGCTTCATTTCTTGTGGACAGTAATGTCAACAGCGAATCTTATCATTCATGTCCTTTCACCATGAATTTTAATCCCACTCATGAACCTTCCTTTTATTTCCGTTATTGCATCTTCGTCGCATAGACGGAGTTGTAGGGGCCAAAGCCTACATCCCAGTCTTACACCCTTTTTAATCCGAGCACTTCATTTTTGGTCTTCGATCGTTAATGTTCCCTTCTTCTTTCTCGTACAACTCGTGGTCTCACGTATCGATACCACTCTATCGGCGTTAAATTACCAGTGGAATACAAAGTTCCCGTCTGACGCAAATAGCAGTCACACAGGATCTGTTGACCCAACAATGCGCGCCCGCTGAGCCGCGCCTTCAGTGGCAACGTACCACAAGCGCCCTCTGCCGCCGCAATGTATTAGAGCCGGCAGCAGCGAGACGGACCAGTAGCGGCGTGGGGCACTTCGCAACGGGACACTGAGTAGACACCACCTGATCGCGGCTCCGTCTTCATCCTTCATGCTTTAGTACAGGCCGACTTATTTTGTGTTCATTGTGGTAGCTGCACCCCGTTTCTTGCTGTGTTACTTGTAATGAGTATTCGTACGTTTGGAAAAGTGCAAGTAAATCTTCCACCTGCTGTATTATTTGTTCGCTAATCGTTTCTGCTCCTGTCCAGTTTTTCTACGACGACACCGAGCGAGGTGGCGCAGTGGTTAGCACACTGGGCTCGCATTCGGAAGGACGATGGTTCAATCCCGCGTCCTGCCATCCTGATTTAGGTTTTCCGTGATTTCCCTATATCACTTCAGGCAAATGCCGGGATGGTTCCTTTGAAAGGGCACGGCCGATTTCCTTCCCCATCCTTCCCTAACCCGAGCTTGTGCTCCATCTCTAATGACCTCGTTGTCGATGGGACGTTAAACACTAATCTCCTCCTCCTCCTCCTCTACGACGACAGTTGCCACACCAGTCTGTAGCTTACGAGGGCTTTCTGAAGAGTAATGCCTCCGAATTTTTTATGTATAAACTCACTATGCTCTTTCAATAAAAGAAACGTTATTAACTTTCTACATCTTTATTCTTCATGTCGAAATACTTATTTCTCAACGAAGTCACCCTGGCGTGAACACATTTCTCTCAACAATAGACCAGTTTGATACTGTCAGTCTTGAACGCTTGCCCTTGTTGACAGAACGACAACCTCACCTCTGCTTGCACCGCTTCACGACCATCAAGGTGAAGTCCACGAAGGTATTTTTTAAGCTATGGAAACAGATGAAAATCGAAGAAAGACGGAAGTAATGAGAAATAGTAGAAATGCGAACAACGAGAAAACATGAGGACTGAGGATCACGAAGTAGATGAAGTTACGGAATTATACAATCTAGGCATCAAAATAACCGATGACGGTCGGAGCAGGGAGGATATCAAAAGCAGAGTAGCACTGGCAGAAAGGGCATTCCTGGCCAACAGAAGTCTGCTAGTATCCAACACAGGTCTTAATTTGAGGAAGACATTTCTGAGAATGTACATTTGGAGCACAGCATTGTATGGTAGTGAAAAATTGACTGTGGGAAAACCTCAACAGAAGACAGTCGATGTATTTGAGATGTGGTGCTACATAAGAATGTTGAAAGTTAGGTGGACGGAGAAGGTAAGGAATGAGGAGGTCCTGCGCAGAATCGGAGAGGAATGGATAGTGTGGAAAACACTCACAAGGAGGAGGAAAGGATGATAGGACACCTGTTAAGACATCAGGGAATGACTTCCATGGTACTAGGGGGAGCTGTAGAGGGTAAAAACGCTAGAGGATGACAAAGATTAGAATACATCGAGCAGATAGTTGAAGACGTTGGTTGCAAGTCCTACTCTGAGACGAAGAGTTTGGTACAGGAGAGAAATTCGTACGGGCCGCATCAAATCAGTCAGAAGACTGGTGAGTAAGAACGTGGTAGCTTCGAGCTGATATGAAAGTTGTGAACAGTGGTGTTGTAGTTGTGGTCTTCAGTCCTGGGACTGGTTTGATGCAGCTCTCCATGCTACTCAATCCTGTGCAAGCCTCTTCATCTCCCAGTGCCTGCTGCAACCTACAGCATTCTGAATCTGTTTAGTGTGTTCATCTATTGGTCTCCCTCCAGGTTGCCCTCCAATACTAAATTGGTGACCCTTTGATGCCTCAGAATATGCCCCACTAACCGATCCCTTCTCCTAGTCAAGTTGTGCCACAAACTCCTCTTCTCTCCAATTCTATTCAATACCTCCTCATTAGTTATGTGATCTACCCATCTAATCATCAGCATTCTGCTGTAGCACCACATTTCGAAAGCCTCTATTCTCTTCTTGTCTAAACTATTTATTGTCCACGTTTCTCTTCCATGCATGGCTACACTCCGTACAAATACTTTCAGAGACGACTTCCTGACACTTAAATCTATACTCGATGTTAACAAATTTCCCTTCTTGAGAAACGATTTCCTTGCCATTGCCAGTCTACATATTATATCGTCTCTACTTCGACCATCATCAGTTATTTTGCTCCCCAAATAGCAAAACTCTTTTACCACTTTAAGGGTTTCATTTTCTAATCTAATTCCGTCAGCATCACCCGATTTAATTCGACTACATTCCATTATCCTCGTTTTGCTTTTGTTGATGTTTATCTTATATAGCCGGCCGTAGTGGCCGACCGGTTCTAGGCGCTTCAGTCTGGAACCGCGCGACCGCTACTGTCACAGGTTCGAATCCTGCCTCGGGCATGGATGTGTGTGATGTCCTTACGTTAGTTAGGTTTAAGTAGTTCCAGGTTCTAGGGGACTGATGACCTCAGATGTCAAGTCCCATAGTGCTCAGAGCCATTTGAACCATTTTTTTTTTTGCTAACCTTATATCCTCCTTTCAAGACACTGCTCATTCCGTTCAGCTGCTCTTCCAGGTCCTTTGCTGTCTCTGACAGAATTACAATGTCATCGGCGAACCTCAAAGCTTTTATTTCTTCTCCATGAATTCTAATACCTACTCCGAATTTTTCTTTAGTTTCCTTTACTGCTTGCTCAATATACAGATTGAATAACATCGGAGACAGGCTACAACCTTGTCTCACTCCCTTCCCAACCACTGCTTCCCTTTGATGTTCCTCGACTCTTATAACTGCCATCTGGTTTCTGTACAAATTGTAAATAGCCTTTCGCTCCCTGTATTTTACCCCTGTCACCTTTAGAATTTGAAGGAGAGTATTCCAGTCAACATTGTCAAAAGCTTTCTCTAAGTCTACAAATGTTAGAAACGTAGGTTTGCCTTTCCTTAATCTATCTTCTAAGATAAGTCGTATGGTCAGTATTGCCTCACGTGTTCTAACATTTCTACGGAATCCAAACTGATATTCCCCGAAGTCGGCTTCGACCAGTTCTTCCAGTCGTCTGTAAAGAATCCGTGTTAGTATTTTGCAGCCGTGGCATATTAAACTTTAATTTTGGCGAGTTGATACTGTGAAAGATTGCGCAAGCACATTCCCATTCAAACCGTTACCGTTGTGACTGTTTACTAATAATATCTGGCACGCAAGGTGTTCTTCTGAGCGTGTTGAAATACACAAAATGCCTGTAAGACGTACGATAAGAACGGGGAGAAAAAGAGAGGAGAGACTCTGGAATTTGGCGGCTCTATAATTACAATAAAAGTGTGCCTCGTTGAGTGTAGGCGTCCCTTGAGCGGCGAGTTACTGCGACCCGTGAGCGCAGAAAGCGCGTCGGCTTCTTACGGCGCAGAATAGCGGACTTGACGGGGGTCGTTACTGTTGGCGGCGAGCAACGGTGGGAAGGGCCGCGCCGGATCGTCATTAATAACTCTGGATGGCGCTGGTTAATGAGCGCCGACGGATGCGCCGCAACGGCAGGGACCAGCAAAAACCTGCGCGGTGACGCGGAGGGCCTCCGGCACCCAAAGATCAAGGACAGCCGATGCGGGGGCGGACGGGCTGTAAGCCGCGTCAGGCTCGCTGGTGCAGTAGCCGACGCGCCGGACACCCCGCCCGGCGCTGGCTCCAAGGGTGGGGGAGAGGGGGGGTGCGAGGGGGATGGAGAGCAGGTGTTTAGCTCGGCCCATAACTGGCACACGAGGACGCCACACCGCGATTCTACATCTACGTGATTACTCTGCTATTCACAATAAAGTGCCTGGTAGAGGGTTCAATGAACCACCTTCAAGCTGTCTCTCTACCGTTCCACTCTCTAACGGCACGCGGGAAAAATGAGCACTAAAATTTTTCTGTGCGAGCCCTGATTTCTCTGACTTTATCGCGATTATCATTTCTCCCTATGTAGGTGGGTACCAACAGAATTCGCAATCGTAGGAGAAGACTGGTGATTGAAATTTCATAAGAAGATCCCGTCGCAACGAAAAATGCCTTTGTTTTCATCGTTGCCACTCTAGTTGACGTATCACGTCTGTGACACTATCTCCCCTATTTCGCGATAATACAAAACGAGCTGACCTTCTTTGTACATTTTCGATGTCATCCGTCAGTCCCACCTGATGCGGATCCCACACCGCACAGCAATACTCCAGAATAGGGCGGGCAAGCGTGGTGTAAGCAGTCTCTTTAGCTGACCTGTAGCACCTTCTAAGTGTTCTGCCAATGAATCGGAGTCTTTGGTTTGCTCTACCTACTATATTATCTATGTGATCGTTCCAATTTAGGTTATTTGTAATTGTAATCCCTATGTATTTAGTTGAATTTACAGTCTTCAGATTTGTGTGACTTATCACGTAATTGAAATTTAGCTGATTTCGTTTAGTACTCATGTGAATAACTTCACACTTTTCGTTATTGCCGGCGGTGTGGCCGAGCAGTTCTAGGCGGTTCAGTTTGGAACCGCGCGACCGCTACGGTCGCAGGTTCGAATCCTGCCTCGGACATGGATGTGTGTGATGTCCTTAGGTTAGTTAGGTTTAAGTAGTTCTAAGTTCTAGGTGACTGATGACCTCAGATGTTGAGTGCCATAGTGCTCAGAGCCATTTGAACCATTTTTCCTTATTCAGGGTCAATTGCCACATTTCGCACCATACGGATATCTTATCTAAATCATTTTGCAAGTCGTTTTGATCATATGATGACTTTACAAGACGGTAAATGACAGCATCACTGATGTGTTGGCAAATGTGCCAACACCTTGTAGATAGAAGGAGGCCGAAATGCACGCTATCTAACGCAGACGGGCGTGAATTCTGGAACAGGATAAGTAGTGAATTCTAATAAGAAAAGTATGCAGCTCCTCGAATACTTAACTTTTATTTATCCTTGTTGTGAATACAACGTTCTTGATGAGACATTTCATACGATCACTATCAAACTATGTAAGGCTAATGGCGCCTTGCTAGGTCGTAGCCATGGACTTAGCTGAAGGCTATTCTAACTGTCTCTCGGCAAATGAGAGAAAGGCTTCGTCAGTGTAGTCGCTAGCAAAGTCGTCGTACAACTGGGCGAGTGCTCTTCCGTATCTCGCGACCTGCCTTGTGGTGGCGCTCGGTCTGCGATCACACATTGGCGACACGCGGGTCCGACATGTACTAAATGGACCGCGGCCGATTTAAGCTACCACCTAGCAAGTGTGGTGTCCGGCGGTGACACCACAATCACATGCAAACAATCCATGACGGCTATTCAGATTGCCTCCTATTTCGTTAATATAGATCAGAAACAATAGAGGGCCTATAACACTTCCTCGGGGAACACCGGATATTACTTCTGTTTTATTCGATGACTTTCCGTCTATTACTACGAACTACGACCTTTATGACAGGAAATCACGATTCCAGTCGCACAACTGAGGCGATACTTCGTAGGCATGCAGTTTGGTTAGAAGACGCTTGTGAGGGACGGTGTCGAAAGCCTTCTGGAAATCTAAAAATATGGAATCAATTTGACATCCCCTGTCGAAAGCACTTATTACTTCATGAGTATAAAGAGCTAGTTGTGTCTCGCAAGAACGATATTTTCTGAATCCGTGCTGACTATGTATCAATAAATCGTCTTCTTCGAGGTACTTCATAATGTTCGAATACAGTATATGTTCCAAAACCCTACTGCAAATCGAAGTTAGTGATACAGGCCTGTAATTCAGCTTGTTACTCCTACTTCCCTTTTTGGGTATTGGTGTGACATGAGCAATTTTCCAGTCTTTAGGTACGGATTTTTCAGTGAGCGAGTGGTTGTATATAAGTGCTAAATATGGAGCTATTTTATCAGCATACTCTGAGAGGAACCTAACTGGTATACATTCTGGACCGGAGGCCTTGCCTTTATTAAGTGATTCAAGCTGCTTTGTTACACCGAGGATATCTACGTGTATGTTTCTCCTCTTGGCAGTTGTTCTTGATTGGAATTCAGGAATATTTACTTCGTCTTCTTTAGTGAAGGAGTTTCGGAAAACCGTGTTTAATAACTCTGCTTTAGTGGCAATGTCATCAGTGACTTCATCATTGTTATCTCGCAGTGAAGGTATTGGTTGCGTCTTTCCACTGGTGTGCTTTATGTATCACCAGAATCTCTTTGGGTTTTCTGCCAAATTTCGAGACAGAATTTCTTTGTGGAAATTATTAAAAGCATCTCGCATTGATGTACACACCATATTTCGAACTTCTGTAAAACTTTGCCAATCTTGGCATACTACATTCCTTTCATACTAATAATACACAAATGTCTAACAAAACCTTGCACTCTTCGTATCTGACGATCAGATCTGATGATGCTGTAAAGCAAAACAAGTCATAAGGAGAGAAAAATAAAGAAACTTTGCGACGAAGACAATAAATAGATCTGAGGCAAATGTGGTCGTAGTAGACCCCTTGAAGGAATTCCTGTCTAAAACAAAGCAAATAATTTTGAAACAGCAAATGTTCGTTTCAAAATACTAGAAAATGTTTGTGGTTTTATTTTTCTTTCGTTCAACGAGGACCATGGCATCGACGAACAGATCTTGCGCGGTTAGTAGGATTCGAGATGCCCGACAAATTATTGCCGATCCGGTACGCATTTGTCACAAACTGAAGAGTTTAGCTGCGACAAGACTGAATATTGTTATTGTTATTCTGAATGGTAATTATTGAATGATCATTTGACTGTTTATTACATCTGAGAATATTTCGTAATTAGTCATTTTAGTCTATAAAAAATGAACCAAGCGTACAAAGTATGTTTTGAAAACAGGTATATATTTTCTATAAATCATTAAAAAATCAGCTAAGAGTGTTGTCACATAAAGAAAAATTTTCCTTCCTCCAGGTCTGAAAGGGTTAATACATTTTCATGGCTACATTGATTCGTTGAACATCGTAAGAGGCTGCCGCTTGTGTGATTCAGAATAACAAGCAATCAGCTAAACTGGCCAGCGAGAATATGCACGTATTGTGTAGTCTACGGCATATAATTTTACAAAGGCGTACACATTCTCGGTCAATGACTGTCTCAAAACAGTCGTTGTGGGTATAATTTAGTACACTGATATTCGAAGCAGGGGACATCTTCACTTCCAAGAGATTTAAGTTTGGCTGTGACTAGTGGTTATGCGTGATTCCAGTCTTACTGCTTGGGTGATGGTAGGAGTGATTACTAACACTGAAAGTAATTGCTAACAGCGAAAGATAAATAAAGTAATTTTCCTTCAAATATAATGGAGAACGTCTTGGAAGGCTCTTCCTCGAATCTTACGTGATAAAGCAATGATTTAGGTCTACTTATGGTTCGGATCGTTGTCAGAAACATTCGACACCTGAGGTGTTCCTTCGGTGTAAATCACAGTCATGACGGAATTGCTTCCACTTGCCGTAAAGCCGCAGTAAGAAGTGCACAGCGCAATGTCGCAGCTTACGCAATACTTTCCCAGGTTCGTTTCAGAAACGTGGACGGTCTGAACTTGCCAAGCATACACAGCCGGCGCCGTAGTAACGTCCCACTGAGCGAGAAACGACTTGGGGCGACGCGCGCGTGGCAGGCAGCAAGCAGGTTGTTCCCCTCAGGTGTCGCCCACAGGTGCCGCCCACCCGCAGCCGGCTAGGGCCACGTCATGGACTGCAGCGTTCGGGCGATTTCGATCGCGGCTGTCGAAAACGGCGCTCCCTCTTGCACTCACTGGACAGCGTCTTCAGACGCGGACACGTGGCTCGTGGGCAACAGTATTACCGAAAAATCAAAAATAACCATTACAGTATTCAGTTGCACGTGGAATGTAGCGAACCAACCACATCCGTGTATGCTTGTGGTCACGAACTGCTGTGCACTGTGTAATGTAACGGACTACTGAAACTACTGATACCACCGGCTGGCGAGGTGTGCGGTGCCGTCAATCAACTTGAAGGAGCAAGTGAACTTTAACTACGTAAACATAAACATATTATTATTTTGTTACAGAACTGTTAATATGAGGACAATCATGAGGTATATTGCCACAGAACTATATTATAAACACTTTTCATTTGTCATACTATGTTTTTCATATATGTATACGTGCGATGTGTAAAATATCGATATACAACCAAGGTTGGCAGTACTGCACAGTTTGTAAGCTCTGTGAACAGGAGCCGGTTGTTGGCGGGTGTAGAGACAATGGGCGGTTGGTGTTGAGACGTCTTGTAATATGTTTTCTTTGAAAAGGTCAAGGATAGAGGGGACGAAATGATGCATCGGAAAAGCTGTTACATTGAAACTTATTGAATATCGTCACGATCCGCATTTTATAAAATAAAAGTTGGAAGTTAAAATATGTGTCAGGTTTTACGCAGCAGAATACACACCCTGGACCTAAAATTGATTTAACAAACAGCGTATGGTGAGATTCATCACTAGACCACGAGCGTGCAACAACGACCAATAAAGGTAAGTAAGTTATATTACTCTAAATTCAAATTGTGATGATACCTTTCTTTCTCCATGTCTTCAACCCTGTATGCACTCTGTTGTTAGAGTGAACAGCGTGGCGGGGACTTGTGGTCGACTAGGCACACCAGGGAGACCACACAGGTTTAAAATGATACTTTGTAGCTTAATATACGACTACTGATAATAATTCATATTTGTTACCAGGAGAAAGAGGTGCATTATAACTGCCACATTCATTTGCTGATATTTTTTGACTGATCTGCTCAGAGTGCCGTCTTGGACCCACTGGAACACCTCTGGGATGAGGTAGAATGTTGACTACAGACCCTGGCCTCCAGCATCACTACCTTCCCTGGTTTCGGCTGTTGGGGAAGAAGGGGTTGCTATGCCTCCATAGACATTCACAAACTTTATGAAAAGCCTCCTCAGCAAAGTTCAAGCCATCACCAAGGCCAAGGCTGGACACAGCCCCCAGTAATTCCCAGTAATAAGCGCTCAAACACTTTGCATCAGATGAAAGTTACACTTATATTAGTTGTCTGACGTCACTTTACCTCTGAGAAGATAGGACGCTGATGTCGATTAATACGGAAGTCGCAATAGCACGTAGGGAGGGAGAACTGCAGGACCGCTCCATCACATAACCACATCGACACTTGGAATGTACACTACCCAAACAGAACCATCTGCACACCACTATGTAATGCGGAATTCGCCTCCAGATAGAGACGGGCCCGCCAGAGTAAAAGGTGGCGGGGATTACCGTCTTGTCAGTACGCAAGCAGAAACATAAGATGGGTCGGTCAGGAAAGCTCAATGGCTTCGAAAGTGGACTAGTCACTGGATATCATTTCGGTTACAAATCCATCACGGACATTTCAGCTCTTTTAACGCCACCCAAGTCGACTTCTGATGATGTGACGTGGAGTCGAAGCGCAAATGAACAAGGAAAGGAAACCAAGACTAAACAGACATCATGCTCTGACGCAGACGGACCGCCGAGCACTGCCGAGGGTGGTTGTAAAAAGTCACTTGAAATCAGCGAAAGGAATCAGCCGTGAGATCCACAGTGCCACTAGTAGTCCAGTTAGCACAGTGAGTCTGCATAGGGTTTTAAAAAAGTATCAGGTGCTGCATACACATACATGCTCCGCAAACCAAAGTGCGGTGCACGGGGTATGGTATCTTGTAACACTAATAACTTCCCCTCCTGTTTCTGTAGTCAGTGCTAAGACAAGCTAGAAGCAGTGTAAAGATCGACACCTCTGGATTGGATGACTGGAAGCGAGTAATCTGGAGTGATGAATTATCCTGTAACCTGTGCAAATCAGACGTATGTGCCCGCGTCTGGCCATTCCCTGGAGAGGGTTGCCTGCCGTCATACGTTGCGACAACATTGAAGTACAGAAGCCGGCCAGTGTGGCCGAGCGGTTCTAGGCGCTTCAGTCTGGAACCGCGCGACCGCTACGGTCGCAAGTGCGAATCCTGCCTCGGGCATGGATGTGTGTGATGTCCTTAGGTTAGTTAGGTTTAAGTAGTTTTAAGTTCTAGGGGACTGGTAACCTCAGGAGTTAAGTCCATAGTGCTCAGAGCCATTTGAACCATTTCAAGTACAGAGGAGGTGGTGTTTCGGTATGGGAGTGTTTTTCATCGTTAGGGTGTGGTCCCCTTATTGCACCTAAGGAAATGTTAAATGCCCAACGATATGGACACTTTGTACAGCTTTGTGTACTGTGTACAGTAGAGAAACAACTCGAAGATGATGGTTGGTTTCAGCTTGAGTATGCGTCCTGTCATAAAGCAGCTTCTGTGAGGTAATTATCTGTAGACAGTAAGCATCTTAAAATGGGCTGGTCTACCCAGAGCCTCGATATGGACCCAATGGAACGCCATTGAGATCACTTAGAGCGTCGTCTTCGCTCTAGGCCCCTGTGACCAGTGTGAGTACTTCCCTGTTTCGACTCTTGAAGGAGACTGGGCTTACATTATTCAACAGACATTCGGGGAAAGTGTCCCCAGCGTAGATGAAGCCGTCATAAAGGCGAAGGGAGAATATACTGCATATTAAAGTCCACTAACAGATGACCGCATACTTTTGATCAGATAGTGTGTAAGCGCATATATCCTGCGGCTTACCAATAATGCTTTTAATTATTAAAATATTTAGTAAATTTTAAGTCCTGAAACTGTGATCAGTTGTTCATCTTTGCTACTGTAAACACATCTCTTCAAACAAGTGTCCATAGCCATTAAGATATACATTTTGGAGCCCATGTTTACTAGATAATTTTTTTCTTGTTTTAGTCCATGCTACATGCTCCCAAAAGATGGAAAGCAGAAAGCTTCCAGCAGAAAATGTTCACTGTCGGAGGTATCAGAACAGTTTTCGTAAACTTCCGACTCTGTCTTTCTGGTAAAGGGCCCCTTAGTTCAAAATGATACAGTTACCCTTCTCCACTATCCCTGAAAGTCCATAACATCAATACGGAATCACCATGTAAATGAGTTTCAGTCAGAGTTTTTCTGTTAGATGCTTGGTTTAGGCTGGCCTGTCTGAAAATGCGTAAACAAAAGGAGCTGCATGTCCTCTCACATATGCAGTGACCCTATACCACTTTGTAGTGAAATGCACAAATGTGCATGAATACAAGTCCCGTGGCGATCTTATGTTTGGGTTAAAGTAGTTAATAAATAACACTTACGAAAATGAGCCTCCCCCCCCCCCTCCACACACACACACTGTGACGACAGGAGTAACAGCACTGAACTTGTCCAAAAGATTGAACGAATGGAACCTTTCTTCCCGTCGCCACCATAGTCTGGGACGGTGGTTATGATTGATAGTGCACAACCACGATTCATCGCTAAAAAGAATACGACGCCATGCATCAACAGTCCCTGGTTCCAAGTCACAGCAGCACTCCAGACACAGCCGCTTGTGCTAGCCTGCTGTCCAACCTACACACAGTATGGTAATTCCTTGGTCCGGCTGCTGCAAGTGCCCGAACAATGGCGTGGGACACCTCAAAATGTTGCATGGAGTCGTTACGTGTTCCCAGAAGACAAGTGCAGTTGTGAAAGGTTAAGATGTGCTTGGTGCACAATACGGTGATCCCCACCACCTTGATTACGAGTATACCGGTTATCACGCAGCCTAACATCATGCCACTGTCACATTCGAATGCCCCACAAATCTGGATACTGCGCCATTTGACCGGCCGACTAAAAGGAGATCCGCAGGGAAGCAACTTCCAACCGTCAGATGAGAATGAAGCTGTCTCTCAGAAGTACGTGGGATCTCAGCACCTGACGCTGTTACCGTCATTTATGTACCCTTATAGGCCAGCTAACAACACTGATGCACTCTGGTTGGAATTCTGCTTGTCACAGACAGCTACAACTCTAATCATTTACATATCCGCCGACGGTATGTACGAGTGGGAAGTTACGTTGATATCCGCTGGGCCTTTAGAGGCTCCATGTCGCGGATTTCGCTGATCCTCCCTCCTGAGGTTCGAGTCCTCTTACGGATATCGGTGTGTTGATGTGTTGTGTGTGTGTGTGTGTGTGTGTGTGCGTTTTGTTCTTAACATAAGTTAGTTTAAGTAGCGTTTCAGTCTAGAGACCGGTGACCTCAGCAGTTTGGTTCCTTAGGAATTCAGACACACATTTATGTTGACATTCGACCATGTCTTTTGGGTGTTTCACTAGCTTTGTCAGGCAGTGTAAATTGATATTGGGTATTTCAAAATTCTCACCAGTGACACTAAGTGCCTTTGAATGAAATGGAATGAGGAGTAAGGTGAGCTGTTAGTCCGACACTAAATACTGGACCGGCCATTATCAAAGACAACTTTTAATATTTGTGGAAACAAGATACTGCAACCTTCGGATTATAAGAAGCAATGAGAAATCCTACGGTTATTCTATGCAGGACGCTCGAAGACCTCCCACCAGCAACGCAACTGCTGTTTTGCGTGGTAGGTTTCCTCGCGCGCCCACGGAGACAGTGCTTGGTTTAAACGTGAAAGCTGCTACGCTATTGGTTCTTCTGTACCGGGGGAGTACCTCGAGTGTGATACATACTGCAAAACAGAATGAAAGATTAATGACGTTCTTGTGGCAACGAAAACGACGTAGCAGCTCGGCGCGGCCGTACAGCAAGTACGTACGTCACCTGTGCTTTACGTCCGCTGTGTAAAACTCCGAGGGATATGCACACGAGCGTACGACTTCGGAGGCCAGCACAAGAAGCTGGGCTAGGTGGACGAGTTAATAATGCAGCACGCATTCGCTACGTATAGGATAGGCCACGCAGGGGCGCCCGGCGCTCTTCTTCGGGGTGGGGGGGGGGCAGGAGGGGGGCTTTCCCTCGCCCCCCCCCCCCCACGCCCTCCTTCTGCCAGCAACACCCGATGTAAATATTTGAGGTCGGAAGCCGCCGGCCGTCCGGCGCGTGACCCGACTGCAGAACCAGCGGCCATCCCTCCCGTGACGTCTACCGGCTGTTCCAGTGCGACACGACCTGACGTCTCTTAGGGTCTGTACGCGGTAGGTCAGAAATGAGCTCCGTGTACCCGTCTTAAATTCGCCAGCGAGTCCTACTACGTTCTCTCCAAACTCGCTGTCTCTGTACTCGAAAACTCCAGTCGCCGGTCTCCATCGCTGACCGTTTAACTGAAAACATGGCCGGATGCCCTTGGTGATGCAACCACTTCCCCCTGGGATGGTGTTTTCTAAATGTTTGCGATTCGTGTAAATGGGATGGTGTATCGGTATCACACCGGTATTCACTTTGTGGGACGTGTGAAACCACCTAAACACCACATACAAGCCGGCTGGCACCATAACTGTTGTCGTAGCCGCACTATGCTATACAGATGGGTCAATATATACTACTGGCCATTAAAAATGATACACCAAGAAGAAATGCAGATGATAAACGGGTATTCATTGGACAAATATATTATACTAGAACTGACATGCGATTACATTTTCACGCAATTTGGGTGCATATATCCTGAGAAATCAGCACTCAGAACAACCACCTCTGGCCGTAATAACGGCCTTGGTACGCCTGGGCATTGAGTCAAACAGAGCTTGGATGGCGTGTACAGGTACAACTGCCCATGCAGCTTCAACACGATAACACAGTTCATCAAGAGTAGTGAATGGCGTATTGTGACGAGCCATTTGCTCGGCCACCATTGACCAGACGTTTTCAGTTGGTGAGAGATCTAGAGAATGTGCAGGCCAGGGCCGCAGTCGAACATTTTCTATATCCAGAAAGGCCCGTACAGGACCTGCAACATGCGGTCGTGCATTATCCTGCTGAAATGTAGTGTTTTACAGCGATCGAATGAAGGGTAGAATCACCGGTCGTAACAAATCTGAAATGCAACGTCCACTGTTCAAAGTGCCGTCAATGTGAACAAGATGTGACCGAGAAGTGCAACCAATGGTACCCCATACCATCTTGGCGGGTGATACGCCAGTATGGCAATGACGAATACACGCTTCCAATGTGAGTTCAACGCGATGTCGCCAAACACGGATGCGACCATCATGATGCTGTAAACAGAACCTGTATTCATTCGAGAAAATGACGTTCTGCATTCGTGCACCCAGGTTCGTCGTTGAGTACACCATCGCAGGCGCTCCTGTCTGTGATGCAGCGTCAAGGGTAGCCGCAGCCATGGTCTCCGAGCTGATAGTCCATGCTGCTGCAAACGTCGTCGAACTGTTCGTGCACATGGTTGTTGTCTGGCAAACGTCCCCATCTGTTGACTCAGGGATCGAGACGTGGCTGCACGATCCGTTACAGGCATGCGGATAAGATGTCTGTCACCTCGACTGCTAGTGATATGAGGCCGTTGGGATCCAGCACGGCGTTCCGTATTACCTTCCTGAACCCACCGATTCCATATTCTGCTAACAGTCATTGGATCTCGACCAACGCGAGCAGCAATGTCGCGATACGATAAACCGCAATCGCGATAGGCTACAATCCGACCTGTATCAAAGTCGGAAACGTGATGGTACGCATTTCTCCTCCTTACACGGGGCATCACAACAACGTTTCACCAGGCAACGCCTGTCAACTGCTGTTTGTGTATGAGAAATCTGTTGGAAACTCTCCTCATGTCAGCACTTTGTAGGTGTCGCCACCGGCGCCAATCTTGTGTGAATGCTCTGAAAAGCTAATCATTTGCATATCACAGCATCTTCTTCATGTAGGTTAAATTTCGCGTCTGTAGCACTTCATCTTCTTGGTGTAGCAATTTTAATGGCCAGTAGTATACATTCAGAAAGTAAGGTCCTATGGAGTGCGAAAAATCCGATGAACGACAAAGGTACTGGAAAGTTGGTGCAACGCTACGACCAATGTCTAAATCGGAGCTGCGGCTATGTACAGAAGTAGCTGGAGGGTACAGCTAACTGCTGCTGTGATTTTCACAGTGGTCTCCATTTTGCGTGAGACCGGACCTAACTTTCCGAATAGGCCTCGTATTAAGTGATCGTTTTCTCCCTCACGCCGTTTTTTTTATTTTTTTTTATTTTTTTTTTTTTTTTTGTGTCATCTTCTGACTGGTTTGATGCGGCCAGCCACGAATTCCTCTCCTGTGCCAACCTGTTCAACGGAAAGTAGCACTTGCAATGTACACCCATAATTATTTGTTGGATACATTCAAATCTCTGTCTTCTTGTATACTTCTTGTACTCTACAGCTCCTTCTAATACCATGGAAGTTATTCCCTGATGTCTTAATAGATATCCTATTATCCTCTCCCTTCTCCCTGTCAGTGTTTTCCACGTATTCCTTTCCTCTCAGAATCGCAGCAGAACCTCCTCATTCCTTACCTAATCAGTCCAAATGATTTTCAACTTTCGTCTGTAGCACCACATCTCAAATGCTTCGATTCTCTTCCGTTCCAGTTTCGCTACCGTGCAATGTTGTGGTCCAAATGTACATTCACAAAAGTTTCGCCCGCATCTCATGGTCGTGCGGTAGCGTTCTCGCTTCCCACGGCCGGGTTCCCGGGTTCGATTCCCGGCGGGGTCAGGGATTTTCTCTGGCTCGTGATGGCTGGGTGTTGAGTGATGTCCTTAGGTTAGTTAGGTTTAAGTAGTTCTAAGTTCTAGGGGACTGATGACCATAGAAGTTAAGTCCCATAGTGCTCAGAGCCATTTGAACCATTTTGAACAAAAATTTCTTTCTCACATTAAGGAATGTTTTTGGTCAGAAAAGCCCTTTTTGCTAGTGGTCTGCTTTTCTTGTCCTCCTTGCTCCGTCCGTCATTGGTTATTTTGCTGTGTAGATTGTAGAATTACTTAACTTCATCTACTTCGTGACCATCAATTCTGTTGTTAAGTCTCTTGAAGTTCTGATTTCTGCTACTTCCCATTACTTTCGTCTTTCTTCGATTTACTCTCAGTCCATGTTCTGTACTCAGTAGACTGTTCGTTCCATTCAGCAGGTCATGTAATTCTTCTTCACTTTCACTCAAGACAGCAATGTCATCATCGAATCGTATCATTGATATCCTTTCATCTTGAATTTTAACCTTTCTTTTATTCCCATCATTGCTTCTTCGATGTGCAGATTGAACAGTAGGGGCGAAAGACTACATCCTTGTCTTCACCCTTCTTAATCGGAGCTCTTCGTTTTTGATCGTCCACTCTTATTATTCCTTCTTGGCTCTTATGCATATTGTATATTGTCCGTCTCTCCCTATAGCTTACCCTATTTTTCTCAGAATTTCGAACATCTCACACCATTTTACATAGTCTAACGCTTTTTCGCGGTCGACAAATCCTATGATGGTGTCTTGGTTGTTTAGTCTTGCTTCCATTATCAGCCGCAACGTCGGAATTGGCTCTCTGGTGCCTTTACCTTCCTTAAAGCCCAACTGATGGTCATCTAACACATCTGCAGTTATCTTTTCCATTCTTCTGTATACTATGCTTGTTAGCAACTTGGATGCATTAGCTGTTAAGCTGATCGTGCGATAATTCTCGCACTTATCAGCTATTGCAACCGTCAGAATTGTGTGGATGTGATTGTTATTAACGCTTAAAACGATGTAAATGAAGGTGAGGCAAATAGTTTAATATAAGACCATGGGTCCACAAATGTCGGGAAATACTTCAAAAGTAAATGACGAACGTGGAGCATGTGACGTCGCCAGATGACGTAACTCGCTGGACGTGCAGTGGTGGAGCCTATTGGTCTATCGCACCTGATCACCCCTACAGAATTCAAATATTCACATCGGGGGCTCAGGATTCGAGTCTTGCTTCTGGCAGGCAGCAATATTCTTTTGCTATGCTTTGAGCTATTATGATTTTACATTGAAGTAAGACTTATTATTTACTGTACTTACCGGTCTCGCGGTCTCCGCTGGTTAACTGGAGGGTACAGAACTGCAAATACCTATCGTATTGCGTCACAAGTAAATAACTAAAAAGTTCCAAATTGCATCGCTAACAGTACATGACCTGCGTGTTCTTTACTAAATAAAGTCGGTAAACAAGAAGAAAGAAGGGACAGAAGGAAAGAAACACAAAATTGTAACAGTTTTCGCTTGGTTCCGGAGGGGAGAGTAATTGTGCAACTTCTACTTTTACAACAGATCACATTTCTAAAAAGTGTTCGAAAAAAGAATAGCCTAGCTCATTCACTTTTTTGGTATTTCCCGACATCTGGGACCCCACGTGTCTTCTATTAAATTACTTGTTTCAGCGTTACCTGCATCGCTTCTGGGGTTTTTAAACGTTATTAAGAATCACCCTATATGATATTTCAGAAATGGTGGTCAATATTCACGGACATGAATGCAATGATATATATATATATATATGTGTGTGTGTGTGTGTGTGTGTGTGTGTGTGTGTGTGTGTGTTACTGGCCAAACCCGATTTTAGAATGTATTAGTCTCGCCTAGGACAAACTCGTTCATCCTGTTACCGATAGGATAAAACAGTTTAGCCCAGACCGAATGAGTTTATCCTAGTTAGAATTTACGTGCTTTAGGATAAACTGGTACGTCCTAGTCTGAACTAATTTTGCCTAGTCGGAACGAATGTCGCTGCCTGTCCCCGAATCATCTCTGGCTCGCCCCTCGCGCCTCTCAACCGCTCTTCGCTCGCACTGTTCATTGTTTTGAACGGTATTTTGCATCGACAAGTGTGCATGTTAAGTTTCTGGTTACGTTTAAAAGAGATTATTATAATTATTGTGAGTCGTTTCATCATGGATGAGCCGTCATGTAGTCGACAAGCCAATCAAAAGCTGTGGAGAGAAAAGTTTCAAGAGGAAATTTTGCAGAGTGAAAACAAAAAGCTTCTCATTAGAATCTGTTATCTATAGACGAATATGCGGATTTGGTTAAACAAGTAGAACACGCGGAAAAGTAGGAAAAAAGAACATCATTACAAAAAAGAAGGCGGAAACGATGTGTTGTTTTGAAAACTGGCGATGTGGAAAAACTCATTGTACAGTCTGAAGTGAATATAAAATACTTTGTTCCAGCTGATGAACTTTATGATGTGATTGATGCGGCTCATGTAGCTGTGGGTGATGGTGGTCGCGATAGGATGTTAGCCGAACCATCAAAAAATATGCCAATATCACAAAGGAAATGATATGCATCTATTTATCTTTGTGTGATGTTTTTCAACAAAAGAAGGCAAACAAGAAAAGAGGGCTAGTTTCAAAGCCAATTCTCCATTCGGAAATGAATAGCAGTTGCCAAGTCGATTTTATTTATTTCCAAATACCACCAGAAGGAAATTTAAAATTCATTCTAGTTTACCAAGACCTTCTCATAAAATTTGTTCTCCTTTGTTCATTAACATCAAAGAGTGCTAAAAGAAGGGGCTTATAATTTGAATGACATATTCCTATCTGTAGGGGCGCCGTGCATTTTTCAATCTGATAATGGCAGAGAACTGGTCAATAAAGTTGTAAGTGAACTCGCAAATCTTTGGTGGGAACTGAAAATTGTGCATCGAAAACCAAGGCACAGCCAAAGTCAGGGTTCTGTTGAACGTGGCAACCAAGACATTGAAAATATGGTAAGTTGTTGGTTAAAGGACAACAATTCGACGAAGTGGTCGGAAGGGTTAAGGTATGTCCAATTCACGAAAAATCGAGCTTAGCACTCTAGCATAAAACAATCACCTTACAAAACATTATTTGGAATCGAACCTAGAGTAGTACTTTGCACTTCCTCGTTGCCTCAAGAAATAATAAATGACACTCAGGATGAAGGTGACCGAAGGAAGGCAATCGAAGATGACAGCAGTACTGAACAGTAGAAGACAGTGATGATGGTAACATTGTGAAAATTGACACAAACGGCATTCAAAATACTAGAAAAATTGCGACAGAAAATTTAAAAAACAAGCTAAAAGAATGAAAGCTTCCTCTGACAAATCCCATCCACCAGCTGACATTAGATACAACGTAACCATACCTATTCCAGATGCAGATAAAGGCAGAGGTGACTTTCGAAACATAATTGGAGTAATATTTCAAAAGACTGATGAGGGCCTCTACAAAGTTGGCACCAAACATGGTGTTCTTCAAAAATATTATTGCAGGTACAATTTTGTTAAAATTTTCCATAATTTTTTGTAATAAAATATTAAAAAGTATTTGTTTTAACATCTTTTTTATTGTTTTAGAAGTGATTTCGACGTCTGCAGTCAGAAATTTTTAGATGTGGGAGATATTAACCAGGATATTGAAATATCTTTAAGGGCTGCAGCGACAAAACATTCTGTTGGATCAGGGCAAGTCTTCATGAAACGCAGTTGCATGAGAAACTGTACAACAAACAAATGCAATTGCAAGAAAAACAAAGTACTCTGCAATTCTAAGAGCCCACCAAAGTAAACCTTGCAAAAATAAGTAAATAAGCAAACTGCAGATAAGGTAATTTCTATGGATGGATATGTGTAAGTTGATCTAGTGATACATGTGAAATTAAATAAATTTATTGAGTTATATTGACTATTTTATTGGTATTCCTTTATTCCGTTTACTTTGAAAAGCTTATAGAAGATACAAACTAGGTGAAATTAGTTAAACTAGGACGTACCAGTTTATCCAAAAGCATGTAGATTCTGACTAGGATAAACCGACTCGACCTAGGCTAAACTGTTTTATCCTATCGGTAACAGGATGAACCAGTTTGACCTAGGTGAAACTAGTTCATCCTAAAATCGGGTTTGACCGGTAATATATATATATATATATATATATATATATATATATATATATATATATATATATATATATATATATGTGTGTGTGTGTGTGTGTGTGTGTGTGTGTGTGTGTGTGTGTGTGTGTGTTTGAGAAATACATTTAAGGATATTACAGGGTAGGTTGTACTTAGAATTGTAAAGAAAAAATTCGATACGTTGCACCGTTTCCGAGATAATTAGCATTAAAGTTATACAGTCAGGCCGTTGGGAGTGCAAATTCAAGCGGCGCTCCAGATACAGTTACAGTCAGTTGTTCTCACAGAGAACGTTAGAGTGCCCGAGACAGCTCAGCCTTTGGCTCGGGTTCGATCCTTACTACCGTCCCATCAAATTTTAGCATTGCTCTCTTGTCTGGTTTTAGGGAGCCAAATAAAGAACACGTTTGGCAACACTGTCTGTGGCGGGCAGGCTTGAATTTGCGCTCGCAACGGCCAGACTGTCTAACTTCAATGTTAATTAACTCGGAATCGGCGCAACGTATAGCATTCTTTTCTCTCAATTATTTTTCCTCACAATTTAGCCTGCTTGTTTCTGGTGTTTCAACGAATATTTGAAGGAGTCAGCCCTATCAAACAGTGCTCATCAGGTCTTCCATGCGATGCCCATTAACGACGAAAAGCGTCAGTGTGTTTCCCATTACACACAAAATGATTTTTAAAGCTGAAATTTACGTGTGCATTCGGCAGAGTAGTCCCATATTAGTGTAGTCCCAATATTTGCTTTATCAGTATGTATTAACAGGGACAGTAAACACAAAGAATAAACAGCAATCCAGCAGCGATTAAGCAGCGCTGCATACTTGGAGATAGCAGTCAGCACGGTACAGGGCAGTGTTGTCGCTCCTGGAGTACTGGGTAGTCTTCGAGTTTTGCTGTCTCTGTTAATACGGGGTGTTCAAAAAGTCTCTCCGCAGTGCAGTATGATTGTTCGCCTGCCTGGATTACTTCCCTTCAAGTGGGCTCTCCCAACATTCCACTGTTGCGCTTATCTCCCCCGGTAGCTGAGTGGTCAGCGTGACAGATTGTCAATCCAAGAGGCCCGGGTTCGATTCCCGGCTGGGTCGGAGATTTTCTAATCATCATCATTTCATCCCCATCGACGCGCAGGTCGCCGAAGTGGCGTCAAATCGAAAGACCTGCACCAGGCGAACGGTCTACCCGACGGGAGGCCCTAGCCACACGACATTCTATTCTATCTCAACCAGAGTCAGTAGCATCGTTGGTGTGTGTCGTTACGTGTTGACGTGAACGTTTAAGTTTAGTTCCTTTGTTCGTTTGTTTAGTTTTTGTCACTGTTAAGAAGCTAAACATTGAAGAACATGTGTTTGTAGTCGAAAGAGTGTTCAAAGCTTGCGGTAAATACACGGTTTCAGTTCGTCAAACATTTAATTCCGTTTTCCCGGAGACAACACTCCCACATCGCGATGCTGTGCGAGAGTTGATTAACAAATTTCGAAGTACGGGTTCAGTGACAGATGCACCGAGAAGTGGACGTCCTAGCGCTTTGTCTGAGGATCAACTACTCGATATTTCCGATAAAATGTCCATGAGTCCGAACAAGTCAGTATGAAAACTCGCCCAGGAAATCGATGTTAGTGTCAGAACGGCCCAAACAGCTGTAAGGAAAAAATTAGATCTTTTCCCATACAAAGCGACAGTCGCGCAAGAACTGAAAATACTGATAATGGCAAGATACTGCATTATTGTCAATTGTTCAAAAATTTCCTCCAAGAAAATGGAAGGAATTTTCTTAATGAAACGTTTTTCGCCGATGAAGCGTGGTTTCATTTAACCGGGTTCATGAACTGGCAAAATTCTCGTATCTGGAGTACTGCAGATCCACTGTGTATTCTTGAGGAACCACTTCATTCTGTGAAAATAGGAGTGTGGATTGCAATTTCTAGACGTCGGATTCTGGGTCCCATATTTTTGAACGAAACAATAAATGCACAACGATACCGAAGTGATATTCTGTACCCATTCATAGAAGAACTTGTGTTAACTGAAATACTCAATGGTTATTTTCAACAAGATGGTGCAACCGCGCATACAGCTCGCGTTTCAATGTCACTGCTTGCTGATGTTTTTGCTGATCGCATAAGGTTCCACAGGGACTTCGGCCTCCACGATTGCCTGGCCTAATACCACCTGGCTTTTTCTTCGGGTGTGCAGCGAAAGAAACTGTCTATAAAAACCGTCCAAAATCCATCGATGAATTGAAAACTGCAGTATCCACTGTCATTGTTTCTGTTAGAAGAAATTTTACATCTTGTGTCTGGAAACATGATTAGGCGAATTGAATTGTGTATTAAACAACAGGGGGGACACTTTCAACATTTAATGCGAAAATTTGTAAGTAAAAATGAATATTCAATAAATTAATAACTTGTATTTCACTGAGTTTCATTTCGGTATATTCACTGTGCCACACGGCACGCGCGGCTAACAAACGTACGGCACTGCGGAGAGACTTTTTGAACACCCTGTACATATCGATAAAACAAGTATCACACTAGACTAATCTTTGATCACTCTGTTGAATGGGCACGTAAAATTCCTCTTTAAAAATCATTTCGTTTGTAATGGTAAACACACCAGCGCTTTCCGTCGACAACGGAAGTCGCGTGAAGGACTTGACAAGTGCTGTTTGTTCGAACTGACTCCAGCTGCACAATACCGGAACAAAATTTCAAATATCTGCTGAAACACCAGAGAAAATTCGCCTGGAGACTCTTAGGAGTGTGTGACTGTTTGAAAATTTCGGAGACAGTTGCAAATTTAGTAAACAAGAATACAACCATTGCACTGGAAAAATTTTATGGTTTTCTTCCGAAGCGTCACCCTTTCGAGACATCACTCTTCCTCTTTAAGAGAAAATATTCAGTTGTATACGCTGCATTATTTAAGTTTCGTTTTACATCCACACAAAACACAGCTTCATTAGAAGCCATCCGATTCTAATCATTTTCGTTTTGTCTGTGCTACACTACAAAAACCAGACTATGCGTTCCGTTACGGTGTTACACACATGCTAGGTTTAATAAGAGGAAACGAGTCGATGAACTGGAGGCGATCGCAACCACTCTGTTTTGATACTCGTCATATTTGCAGTACCAAAACGGAAAGGAAGGAAGGCGGTATTGCACTGATATAAAAGTGGCATTTTGAATCCTTTTTGTATGCAACCCGCAATGAAGGATTCATATTTGCTCTTTTTCTGATCTCTATTGTGCAGCTAACAGCGGATGCCACTGACTCACCCCCCCGCAACCCAGCGATTTGGCTAAATCATGTTACATTGCGGATGTCACTTGCGAAAGCTGGTATACAGCAGGCTCGCATGCGTTGTTCATTTTGCGTGAACAGAAGGGTCTAAAATGAATACTCTGGGTTAGAGAGCCTAAGGCATGCTACCCCCAAATGTACGCAGAGTGAGTAAATATTTCAGACTGTAGTATTCGCTGAATTTTATGAAGAAGGGAAGTAATTTTTCATGTTTATAGCTTCCGAAATAGTACTCCGATCAAAATGAGAAACGATAAGATATAAGATGATTTTGTTAAATCGGCACAAACTTTATTAAACGATGCCTGAGAAGAACTGGAGTAACAGAAGGTCTTACTGACATATGGCGTCCCAAGTGAGGTATTTCCGCTTGGACGTAGTGTAAAATTCAGACGACCATGTGCAACATTCTCTGACAGCTGAGACCATCCGTATCACTTGCGATGTGTGCTGACCTTGTTACCTGCGGACCTGCCTCTGCGCTAGGATTCCTGTCATCCATCCTATTCACACGCGAAACAATCGCCGTTGGTGGCGGTATCTTTAACCTCGAAAACACCCATCCGTATGGTGACAGTGAACCATCAACACTGGTTCAGCCGCCGGCCACTGCGGCCGAGCGGTTCTAGACGCTTCGAATTCTGCCTCGGGCATGGTTGTGTGTGATGTCCTTAGGTTAGTTAGGTTTAAGTAGTTCTAAGTCTAGGGGACTGATGACCTCAGATGTTACGTCCCTTAGTGCTTAGGCCGGCCGCGGTGGTCTAGCGGTTCTAGGCGCGCAGTCCGGAACCGCGCGGCTGCTACGATCGCAGGTTCGAATCCTGCCTCGGGCATGGATGTGTGTGATGTCCTTAGTTTAGTTAGGTTTAAGTAGTTCTAAGTTCTAGGGGACTGATGACCACAGATGTTAAGTCCCATAGTGCTCAGAGCCATTTGAACCATTTTGAACCTTAGTGCTTAGAGCCATTTGAACTGATTCAGCCTCAGTGTGTGGATGGGGATTATTGGCGACCACCTCGTGCGACAAGTCATCCCTCCACACCACGTCACAGGCAAAGCATATCTATACTTCCTGTGGGTGACTTCGCCTCCCCTGCTGGAAGACGTCCCTTTTGTAATACAGAGGATAAGGTGGCTAATACATGATGGTACTGTAGCTACTGTCCTCTGAGTTAAAACGCTAGTATAGACAGAGCATTTCCAATCGCCTGGTGTGTTCTCAAGCGTGGTGTTTATCATTGAAACACACAGTGCCAAAGGTCTTTCACATCCACCTTCAAGCTGGTATACCTCTCTTGGAACACCATGTGGTCGTATGATCCGTTTTACTCATTATCCTGTCACGGTTCGTTTCCTACAGTTTGTTCCCTTCAGCAAAACCACCCTATGTAGAAAAGTACCTGCTGAGGAATAGGCGGAAAATTTTCAAAACCGTTATAGAAATGAAAAATGCCAGTGTGCACTGCTACAATAAAGCTGATTTCGGAAGTAGCAAACGACAAAGACAAATGAATAAATACAGGGAAATTAAGGTCAGTTGATCCTGGCAACCTAATGGGGAACATTAATTCATGTTTCTCTCTGATTAATAAGAGAAGGACAATGTTTATGGCAATAAGTGCAAGAAAAGTAGGAACACTATGAAGTTTGGACGGAAAGCTACAGAATAAGTTAGTGCTTTCGGACATCTGGGAAGTACAATAGCGGACTACATGAGAAATAACAAGGAGGTGAAAACGGGTATAGCAATTGCCAAGAAGGCCATGTGGGTACATGGACAGGGACCTGAGGAAAAGATTTGCGAAGTGCTTTCTATGGAGCGTTGCATTATATGGAGCTGAGACACACACACAGGGAAGAGGAAGAAAAAAGAATAGAAGCATCTGGGATGTGGATTTTGACGAAGATGGAAGGGATAAAATGGGTACATAAAGTGAGAAATGAGGAGGTGTTAAGGGAAATGGGGGAGGAGAGTGAAATTTTAAAGGTTATCATGAGGAGGAAACACAATTGACTTGGACATGAGATGAGAAAGTTTATTGATGGATGCTGTGGAAGGAACGGTGAATGGGAAAAGAAGAAGAAGAAGAAGAAGAAACGCACAAGATAAGAGTTGCTGTATAGTATAAGGACAGAAAATAATCCTGAGAAAACGAAGAGTATAGGAAATGACAGGCGTTGACAGCTACATGTGAAGATCTGCCCTTGGTCAGAACACTGATGACAGTGGTGATCGCTCTGATATTCTGTAAGTTTCGGAGCGAAAAACGTACGTACAGACAGAAACCATCAGCTTTTTGACAGTAACGCAGCAGGTACGAAAGTCTACTCCATTCTGTGAGGGAGACGTTAGCAACTTAATGGAACTTGGTTAACGGATCACAGGAAACGCTCCTGTGCACCGTTGTAATTGTGTGAAAACTAGCGGCAAAGTGCGCCCGAGATCCGTGCGACGACTTGCTGGGAGGCTCAGCTGGTCGTTTCATCTCTCTCTCTCTCTCTCTCTCTCTCTATCTATCTATTTCTCATGGTTCACGCTCTGGCTTGTGAAACTTCAGAGGCACGAGCGCCCTGCGGAGCATTTCGCTTCTCACGACCGCAGCACTGCTCCGCCGGATCAGTAAATCCGGCTGTGGCACCGTTACTCGATGCGGGATGCGGCTTTCGCAGTCCCTCCGGTAGCAGTTTCACTAACGACGCTCACCCGGCAAATCGACTACAGCTGAAAACGATTCACACGACCACTTGGAGGAGACAACGGGTGGAGATTACGTATGCTTCCATTACGAAGGCGCGAAGTAAGTGTTAACTACAGAACGAAGGTAAAAATTAAACGGCCTGTCGTCTTCCAGGTCATCCAAGATATGGCGCTAGATTATGGAATCGCACACGGCTCTCAAGAAAACGCACCGGCATTTTGAACAGCTGCTTTTAGAGCAAAAAATTACAACTCGAGGATAAAAGCGACGACTGTATTGTAATGAAAGTCTCTGATTTGTGTGCGTATTTACGTACACGAGTATTTTTTCGTAAGTTTGGTTTGTCTTTTTCAGTACAAACAATATTACAGCAACTTCCTGGCAGGTTAAAACTGTGTGCCGGACCGAGACTCGAACTGGGGACCTTTGCCTTTCGCGGAAAAGTGCTCTACCATCTGAGCTACCCAAGCACGACTCACGCCCCGTCCTCACAGCATTACTTCTGCCAGTACCTCGCCTCCTACCTTACAAACTTTACAGAAGCTCTCCTGCGAACCTTGATGAGCTTCTGTAAAGTTTGGAAGGTAGGAGACGAGGTACTGGCAGAAGTAATGCTGTGAGGACGGGGCTTGAGCCATGCTTGCGTAGTTCAGATGGTCGAGCACCTGCCCGCGGAAGGTAAAGGTCCCGAGTTCGAGTCTCGGTCCGGCACACAGTTTTAAGCTGCCTGGAAGTTTCATATCAGCGCACACTACGCTGCAGAGTGAAAATCTCATTCTGGAATATTACAGTAGTCAGAATTTAATAAATAGCTAAAGTGTATCTGTTTTATCTGAGTGTTTTTAAGTACTACTGACGGTTTTACTTAAATTTCGATTATCTTCTTATCATCTGTCGTAAAAACTACACTATAAGATATCAGTAGATGTGATGTACATGTACAGGAAAGTAACTGAACACAATTTCAGGAAATCTGGAAACTTGTGGTAAGATTCTATGGGACCAAACCGCTGAGGTCATCCGTCCCTAGGATTACATAGCACTTAATCTAATTTAAACTAACATACGCTAAGCAAAACACAGACACACACCCCATGCCCGAGGGAAGACTCGAACCTCCGACCGCGACGGTGGGAGCCGCGGCGCGAACGTGGCAGGGCGCCAATAAAACGTATTCTTTGCTTAGCCTTCCCCACAACATTTTTTATGCATTTCTTCCAATTTAAGTTGCTACAATTTCAAGAAAATTAGATGATACATTTAGAGGAAAGACCTTCACAAATTGAGAAAGTCAAGTCAGTGACGTGTGATCCATCCCTGGCTCAGATACAAAAAGTTATTTGGCGTAACATTGATGCACAGGGCTGCTCAGAAAATGTAACAGATCTACTAAGGAGACTGCCTACACTACGCTTGTCCGTCCTCTTTTAGAATACTACTGCGCAGTGTGGGGTCATTACCAAATAGGACAGACAGAGTACATCGAATAAGTTCAAAGAAGGGCAGCACGTTTTGTATTATCGCGAAATATGGGAGAGAGTGTCACGGAAATTATACAGGATTTGTGCTGGACATCATTAAAAGAAAGGCGTTTTTCGTTGCGACGGAATCTTCTCACGAAATTCCAATCACCAACTTTCTCCTCAGGATAAGAATATATTTTGTTGACCGACCCATATAGGGAGAAACGATCACCACGGTAAAATAAGGGAAATCAGAGCTCGTACGGAAAGATATTGGTGTTCGTTCTTTCCGAGCGCTATACGAGATTGGAATAATAGAGAACTGTGATGGTGGTTCGATGAACCTTCTGCCAGACACTTAAATGTGATCGGCAGAGTATCCATGTAGATGTAGATGTTGGATGTCCTCCTGAGGGATACCGCGCCACATTCTGTCCAATTGTCGCTTTAGATCCTTACAATTCCGAGCTGGCTGCTGGGTGCTGCCCATCATGCTCCGAACCTTCTGAACTAGAGAGAGCTCCGGCGACTTTGTTGGCCAAGGTATTGTTTGTCAAGTACAAAGACAAGCATTGGAAACGCACGCTGCGTGCAGGTGGAGATTATCTTGCTCTTGACCCTTAACATAGACAAATGCGATGCATTGCGAATACATATAAAGAAGGATTCTTTACTTTAGATTACATGATAGCAGAACAAACAATGGTAGCAGTTACTTCTGTAAAATATCTGGGAATATGAGTACGGAACGATTTGAAGTGGAATGATCATATAAAATTAATTGTTGGTAAGGCGGGTGCCAGGTTGAGATTCATTGGGAGACTCCCTAGAAAATGTAGTCCAGCAACAAAGGAGGTGGGTTACAAAACACTCATCAGTGTGAGATCCGTACCAGGTCGGGTTGACAGAGGAGATAGGGAAGATCCAAAGAAGAGCGGCGCGTTTTGTCACAGGTTTATTTGGTAAGCGATATAGCGTTACGGAGATGTTTAGCAAACTCAAGTGCAGACTCTGCAAGAGAGGCGCTCTGCGCCGCGGTGTAGCTTGCTGTCCAGGTTTCGAGAGGGTGCGTTTCTGGATGAGGTATCGAATATATTGCTTCCCCCTACTTACAACTTCCGAGGAGACCACGAATGTAAAATTAGAGTTATTCGAGCGCGCACGGAGGCTTTCCGGCAGTCGTTTTTCCCCCGAACCATACGCGACTGGAACAGGAAAGGGAGGTAATGACAGTGGCATGGAAAGTGCTCTCCGCCACACGCCATTGGGTGGCTTTAGGAGTATAAATGTAGTTGTAGATGTAGAAATGTAAGCCAAGGATGGCTTGTCATGAAGGGCAACAAATCGCTGTGTCGTAAAGATCGTGCTATGGAATGAAAGGGACCCCAGACCAACACGTATGGCTATATGGTGCGCAACAGTCAGGCTGGTATCCCACTGCTGTCCAGGACATCTCCAGGCACATCTTCGCTGATCATCGGGACTCTCTTCAAGGCGGCACTCATCACTGGAGACTGTTCAACTCCAGTCAATGAGATTCCAGCCCGAAGACGTGTCTGGGAACGCCCCGGACAGTGGTGGGACAGCATACTGACTGTCGCTCTTCATACGGTCCGAAATCCAGGCGTGATGGTCTGGGTTGCCATTTCGTTTCATAGCAGCACCCCTTTGGTTATCATCCACGGCACCCTTACAACAGAGGGTACGTCAACGATATCCTACGCCCCATTTTGCTGACCTTAATGGCATGCCGTCCTTGGCTTACATTTCAGCAAGATAATGCCCGTCCGCACACGGAGAGGACTTCTGCTGCTTGCCTTCGTACTTGACAAACCCTACCTTGGCCAGCAAGGTAGCCGGATCTCACCTCAACTGAGAACGTTTGGAGAATTATAGGCTCTGTCCTCCAGCCAGATCGGGATTTTGACGATCTAAAGCAACAACTGGACAGAATTTGGCACGATCCCCTTAGAAGGACATCCAGCAGTTTTGTTCATCAATGCTAAGCCGAAAAATTGCTTGCATCAGGGTGAGGGATGAACGAACGCGTTATTGACCTGATCCGTTCGTGAAGCTCTTCCCCATAAACGAATCATCCCAACTTCATTAGACTATTCTCTAATAATCGAGTCACGCAATATGCAATGTGTGTACAGATCGCCGC
The DNA here is from genome assembly GCF_021461385.2 of Schistocerca piceifrons. NCBI lineage: Eukaryota > Metazoa > Arthropoda > Insecta > Orthoptera > Acrididae > Schistocerca > Schistocerca piceifrons. The sequence continues at coordinate 215,821,744 of NC_060143.1, read as the reverse complement.
CACAAATAGGAATTTTTAAATAGGCAAGTGGCATGTGAAGACTTAGTAAACATGTCATACACCTGTTGTCACGCCCATGTGTGAAAAGATTAATACTGAGAATTCACCTTAGACGTTGTTGACGGTGGAGACATTAATTAGCCGGCCGGAGTGGTTCAAATGGCTCTGAGCACTATGGGACTTAACTGCTGAGGTCATCAGTCCCCTAGAACTTAGAACTACTTAAACCTAACTAACCTAAGGACATCACACACATCCATGCCCAAGGCAGGATTCGAACCTGCGACCGAAGCGGTCGCGCGGTTCCAGACTGTAGCGCCTAGAACCGCTCGGCCACAACGGTCCTTAGGTTAGTTAGGCTTAAGTAGTTATGAGTCTAGGGAACTGATGACCTCAGAAGTTAAGTTCCATAGTGCTCAGAGCCATTTGAACCATTTGACATTAATTATTGTATAATTTTTGATATGCTGTGACTCATGCGTATTGCACCGATTATCATCCCACGTGGAAGGCGGAATATCACCTTCACTAAAGCCTGTCTGTAACAAGCTGTTCAGGTATCTTGTCTATGTTTGTGCTATACACCGCACCTAGCTGCAACATGTGGGCGTCGTGCGTGGAATATCTTCAAATTTGACAGCCCTTCCCGTGACCTTAGGCCAGTCAGCTTACGAGAACTCCGAATCTAACGCACATCGTACAGAACGAGTTGGCGATTCGTAGACATGCGGTGTCCAAGAAATTTCTTTGTTAAATACGACTAAGCTGGGAGGTGCATCTGAGAACAGAAACGAGTGGCGAATCCACAATACACAAAAACACAACAAGCGCAGAACCTCTAACGGAAGATCAATAACAGCGGGAGGAGTGAGGGAAGTTCATGACTGCTAAATTTTGATCCATCTAATTCTGTTAATTCACGAGAAAAACACAGAAATAGAAGTTCATGTCCGTGCTGCGCTTTTGACCTACTGAAAAGACAGTATTGGACGTTGTCGTCGTCTTTCTAGAGCAAGGTAGTGTTGTCACATGCCACGGAGAAGAAGGCGATTCGACCGTAGCGTACACGATGTATTCCTCACCAGAATTTTGTCAGCTAGAGTTAGCTTAATTTTTTCAGTCACTAGACTACAGACAGCAGAGTTATTTTTTCCAGCTCATTTTACTGCAGATGATTTCAGTTGAGGTAGGCGCGTAGGCAAGCATTGCAGAGGAGAGCTACGTTTCCGTTGTTGCACAGACAAGCCATATCATTCTCAGGGCCTAATTCATATATTGTTTAGTGCGTTTAGGTTGAATTTCGTGATTATTCATTTTCCAGAGGTTCATATTATTTTCACCTGCTATATATGTTTATCATGAATGTCTATAAATTACAGCTTTTAGGCCAGACGCACTATCGTATTCAAAGTAGTGTGTTATAAAAAATACCGTGTTGTTCTATATTCATAGCAGTGGATAGGTATACTTTACATTCAGTGATTAGTTCAAATGTATGTGCATCCCTAAGGGACCAAACTGCTTAGGCCATCGGTTCCTAGACTTACACACTACTTGAACTAACCTAACCTAACCTATGCTAAAACAACACACACACGCACGGCCAAGGGAGGACTCGAACATCCGGCGGGAGGGGCCGCGCAGTGATTACTTCAGTCACGATGCAAGTATCTTGCACACCTACGTATGCAAACCTTAGTTTGTTTAACATATACACCGATGTTGTGCTGTTAAAAGAGTGTAAAATGTTGTGTGTTAGAAGTTCGAATGTAGAGATAACGCATAAAGTTTGTACAGCAGTACGGCAGTGTAGAAAGTCAGATTTGTAGGGTCTATAGAGATTGGATACAGAGGTGCGCAGCTCGTGGTCTCGCGGACGCGTTCTCGCTTCCCAAGCACGGGGTCCCGGGTTCGATTCCTGGCGGGGTCAAGGATTTTCACCTGCCCCGAGATGACTGGGTGTGTGTGTTGTCCTCATCATTTCATCATCATTCCCGAAAGTGGCGAGATTGGACTGAGCAAAGGTTGGGAATTTGTACGGACGCTGATAACCGCGCAGTTGAGCGCCTCCCAAACCTAAACATCATCACAACTGTAGACATTAGAATACGGAAGTCGCGAGCAGTCTCATCCAATAGTTTCATATAGGCAGTCAGAAGTATAAAAGTTACACTTCGCATAAGAACAATCCATCGGCGGGCACGAAAATTATTAGCTTTACAATGCTCTGTGAGAGGTATGGTGGCTACCAATTCATTAGTTTTGTCCGTGTTTTGTATTGTTACCAGTTCTGGTAGAGCATACAATTGGCGTTACCAGTGTCGTATTGAATGATCACTGTGGAGGACACGCAGAGAGCGCGTACTCGTATGAGACAGGGTTATCAGCACCTGACAGGACTTGAAAGGCATCTCATTGTGTGTCCCGCATAGTCGGGTCGTGCACTGTCTATATTTGTGGAGCATTTCGATCGGACAGTGGCCCTATTTTGAACTTCACTGGAACATAAGCGAAGGCAAAGCAAGTATACTCGTCAAGGTACTGGTATGAACGCGCGTGACCAGCAAAGGGGAGAATCGCGGTATTGTGCACCAAGCACATCGTAACACCTTCACACCGCGCGCCTGTCATCGACCATTAACAAGTAATGGATTCCCTACTACATTCTGCGTCTCCCCGCAAAATTGGTCGAAGATTAGCAGCAGCTAGGCTACAGAATTGCCGTCTCTTGTGTAGGTGAATTTATTCCGCATGATTTCTTTTACCCATGTCCCGCGCGGCTTCCCCCGTCGGAGTTTCGAGTCCTCCCTCGGGCATGGTTATGTGTGTCTAACTTAGTTTAAGTCAGGTTAAGTTGTGTGTAGGCTTAGGGACCTATGGCCTCAGCAGTTTCGTCCCATGGGATCGTACCACAAATTTTCTTACCCATGTCCCTGACGCTAATAGTACCAAGTTTGGTACTCGTAAGGTAATTAGTTTCCGTGTTATAACGTGTTAAATAGGGAAAATTTAATCACCCGGTACGATTATATCAGATTCCGTGTCAACCCGTGAATTTTAGTTTTGTTTCCTCCTCCACTTCTGGGTACCTGAGTCTTGTCAGGCAGCCTACATAGGAGTATCCACAGAAATCGATAGGGTTCTTACGGCGTCGCGAGAATATAACGTACAATCGCACCGTTGTGTCTCATGGGCAAACCTGCTCACCATCAAAATCTATCAACACACAGCCGTTATCAGGCAGCATTACTGCTGTGCTCCAACTGCACTTCCGATGCATATTCACTACGATTGCGGATTTCAAGCTTGTTTTTCAATATTGGTGGTTAGCTTGGCAACGTGCTTTGGTAATACACACAAACTATCTTATTTCTCCGTAGGACAAGACGGAACTTTGAAACTTCCTGATGGGTTAAAACTTTCGGCCTGATTGAGACTTGAACATGGGACTTGTCATTTTACAGGCACTGCGCTTACTAGCTGAACTATCCAAGCATCACTCACTACCTGCCCACTCAGCTTCTATTCTGCCAATATCTCTCACCTACTTTCCAAACTTTACAAACATTCTCCTATGTAACTAGCGGAGTTGCACGTTATACTCTCAAGTAAAGTTCAATGCAACGATTAACGTACTTCACTATCAGTTATTATCACTGATACCTTATGAAACGAAGAACATGCTGAAGTTACTGGATTTCAGTTCCATCAGCTATGCAAGCTGTAGTTACTAAACCAAAACATCGTTTGGCACATTTGTGACATCAAAAATGGCTCTGAGCACTATGGGACTTAACTTCTGAGGTCATCAGTCCCCTAGAACTTAGAACTAATTAAACCTAACTAACCTAAGGACATCACACACATCCATGCGCGAGGCAGGATTCGAACCTGCGACCGTAGCGGTCGCGCGGTTTCAGACTGTAGCGCCTAGAACCGCTCAGTCACCATTGCCGGCTTTGTGACATCCCTTTATTCATGATTTAAATAATGAAAACTGCACCAGTTACTGCTTAGCACAACGTGTTTAGAAAATTTATTCTCATTTTCAAGTGCATTTGTGCATTTGTTTAAATGAATTTCAAGCTCCTTCATTAAATCCATTGTAAGAGCTTTTTGGTAGTGATTGAGTATCTTTCAGGTCTTCTTCTGTGTTTTCTAATGAGTGTCCAGGGTTTTTTTATGTTTGTTCCTGTTGCCGATTTTGTAAACTGGTTGTGTGCGAGTCAGTTGATGTTTTCAGTGCATTTAATTTGAAAATTCCTGTCAGTTTGTCCCACGTAGTATCTTGAACAAGTTTTACACGTTATTTTGTATATTCCTAAGTCTTAGAATTTATCTTTTTTATTGTTTGAGGTGTTTTTTATTTAGAAATGTTACCTACGTAAGGTATGCTAGCCATGCATTTGACTGCATTATTGATTCCTTCTAAAGAGCCAGGAATTTCTTTCTTTTTTGTTATTCGGCTGTGTATAGTGTCCACCACTGAGCTGGGGAAGTCATTGGCCACTGCAGTTTGCTTAATGGTGTCTAATATTTTCCCACTGTCCTTTTTGTCCGTTGGGGTTTTATTTGCTCTGTGTATCTTCGTTTTGTATGCAACTTTCTTGTGGACATGTGGGTGACACGATGTGGCAGGGTTTGTGTTGTTAGAGGTTGTCTTTTTTTCTGTATATTTTGAAATTGTGCCTCTTGTTCTTGTTTTCTTTCCCGAAACATCTAATATGATGAACGAGATTAAGTCTCTTTATTCAGTTTTTAATTTTTCTACGTTGCTGGGCTTTGTAAGACCTTACGGGCATCATTATACAATGACAGCTTGTCAAAATTAGTTTCTAGATGTCCATTCTCACGTTCATTGTCATCTGTTGTTGAAATGCACAAACTCATCATATGTTTTTGTGCGTAATTTCATTCTCAAGTAACACTTTTTCACTTTACGAAACACAGTGCTCCCTGTGACTGACGATGTCACAAATGTACTGAAACATGTTTGTGTTATGTAAGAAACAGTTGTCTGCATAACAAGCGGATCTGAAATCTAGTAATTTTGTCTGCAAACAAGGACCATGCAATAGATTCAAAATCAAACGTTGGAGATTATGCCGAAACTCCACAAGAAAAATGCATTAGTTAATAGAAAACCTCGAATATATCAATATCACTCCGGTTTTACAGATTTGCGTGTAAACCTATATGTAGTGTCGCTTACCTGCTCCTTTGCTTTACGTTTCTGAGCATGTTAATATTTCCGCACGTCCTATCCTCAGTCTGCAATGGGAAATTACAACAATCCTCTTATGTCTTCTTCCTAAACGTCTGCTGTCTCGTCAGCTATTATATTAAAATCCAGATACGCTTTGTGCGTTTAGCCTACTAAGGAAACGAGACTTTAAAAGTCTGTCTTCACTTAGCCAGCCAACAAACAATGGATCCGGCCCTTTAGAAAGCTGGCGTGAACGTCTCCATTGTATTCAGAAACGGAGTCGGCGCCATGAGATGTTCTCATGCCGTGCAAGTACAGACGTACGTTCTCTTCTCAGTGCATACCGGATGTGACATTTTTATTAGCTGTATACAAACGAAAATAAGATAAAGAGAGGATTAGAGCTTACTTATCCTGTCGACATAGCCGCTGCTTTAAGAGAGATCGCAAATGTAACACTGATGCTAAAATGTAGACTTTCACGACCGGTAATGTCATGTCCATTATAATTATCCGGGCTGTTATGCCGTGGTCGGTTGATGAATTCTGTGTCAATTCCCAAAGTTTCGGCCCCGTCTGCGGAGGACATCTTCAAGGGGGTCTGTAGTTCGATGGAAGGTCCAAAACACCCACTGGCTCGCTACTGACTGCCGCTAAATTCCGTGTCCGCACGCTCCCGCGCCGAAGCGTCCCGTCACGTGTTTTGAAAAAGCTGGAGTGTATAGGATCGCCGGCCGCTGGTGGCCGAGCGATTCTAGACGCTTCAGTCTGGAACCGCGTGACCGCTACGGTCGCAGGTTCGAATCCTGCATCAGGCATGGATGTGTGTGATGTCCTTAGGTTGTGTAGCATACACCTGTGTCCTCTATGTAGAAGACGTGGCAATGGTCATAGCTTCACTGATAGCACATACGTTAAATGCAGTGAGGATAACTACAAGTTCCATAGGCAGCTTGGCAATTGGCAACTCACTTTTAAATAATTTTTTAGGGGCACCATGATATTTTTTATTCGTAGCGAGAACTACTGCTCTGAAATCACCTGTAATCACTGGCATGTTGAAAACAATGACACACAACTGAAACAGAACGAATTTCAGTCTTGTACTACGTTGATTCTTATAAATGCACATACACCCTCAGGCTGAAGCCGACCTTTCACGCCATGCTGTTCTGCGGTCTCTGTTCTCAAAACTCAACCAATCAGAGGTCGTAAAAGGCAACGCTTACGTATCTGGGCGTATTCTGGACGGCATATGGGAGACGTGGAAACATATTTCTCATTTGTTTCATTGTATCGAAGTTCCCAACCCGTGATCTTTACGCAAAGCTCTGTTTATTCGACATTGGACAACATCAGCGTTTCCATATACCGTATTCTTTTGCCTGGAATAACTGTCTCCCAATAAACGAACATAAAAAAATGGCTCCAAGCACTATGGGACTTAACATCTGAGGTCAATAGTCCCCTAGACTTAGAACTACTTAAACCTAACTAACCTAAGGACATCACACACATCCATGCCCGAGGCAGGATTCGAACCTGCGAACGTAGCGGTCGCGTGGTAAACAAACATCATATTTAATATGTGAGAGATCCCAGCGTAGGGAGTACTAGCCATACATATTACCCAGATCACAAACAGCCCTCTCTCTGCGTTGGAGTAGAGAATGAAGAATGGAAAAAGTAATACATCCAAATTGGTTTATGTATGTTGGCTTCTGTATTGCAGCGCTTCATACTTTACGCTGCAACTGGGCTGTGGTGCGTCATTCAAACGAGGTTTGTGCGTTACCCTCCGTGTTCCTGCGTCTAACGACGACTCCACTTCTCCGGTCGAATAAATTGCACTCTGAACAAAGCGTCGGACGTGGCGAGTACTTTGTTTGGCGCAACAACTTGCTAGCCGCTCTCGTTCTCGCCTCTCGTCGGACAATGGTTCGGATGCGGCGTAAATTCCGCAGGCGAAGGCCGGCAGAGCGGCGGGTTAAGTAACAAATTGTGCTCAATGGAAAGGCCAATGCGGCGCGTGACGTGGCGCGCTGCGTGCTGAGTTGAGCCGTTCTGTTCCGTTCCGTTCTGCGCCGATTCCAGCGGGAGGCGGCGCCGCAGGAGCGCTTCCCTCCGTGAGCAGTAACGACCGAGCTATCCTCCCCACGATGCCATGCTACAGACCAGTTTGCTCAAGTGCTGATATTGACATAGTGGAGAGGCACATCGAGCCATATATGCACCAATCTTATTATTAATAATTGGTAATGAAAATACACTACTAATCATTAAAATGCAGATGATAAACGGGTATTCATTGGACAAATATATTATACTAGAACTGATATGTGATTAAATTTTCACGCAATTTGGGTGCATAGATCCTGAGAAATCAGTAGCCAGAACAACCCACTTCTGGCCGTAATAACGGCCTTGATACGCCTGGGCACTGAGTCAAACAGAGCTTGGATGGCGTGTACAGGTACAGCTGCCCATGCAGCTTCAACACGATACCACAGTTCATCAAGTGGCGTATTGTGATGAGCCAGTTGCTCGGCCACCACTGACCATACGTTTTCAATTGGTCAGAGATCTGGAGAATATGCTGGCCAGAGCAGCAGTCGAACATTTTCTGTATCCACAAAGGCCCGTACAGGACCTGCAACATGCGGTCGTGCATTATCCTGCTGAAATGTAGGGTTTCGCAGGGATCGAATGAAGGGTAGAGCCACGGGTCGTAACGCATCTGAAATGTAACGTCAACTTTTCAAAGTGCCGTCAATGCGAACAAGAGGTGACCGAGACGTGTAACCAGTGGCACCCCACACCATAAAGCCGGGTGATAGGCCAGTATGACGATGACGAATTCACGCTTAAAATGTGTGTTCACCGCGATGTCGTCAAATACGGGTGCGACCATGATGATGCTGTAAACAGAACCTGGATCATCCGAAAAAATGAAGTTTTGCCATTCGTGCACCCAGGTTCGTCGTTGAGTACACCATCGTAGGCGCTTCTGTCTGTGATGCAGCGTCAAGGGTAACCGCAGCCGTGGTCTCCGAGCTGATAGTCGATCCTACTGCAAACGTCGTCGAACTGTTCGTGCAGATGGTTGTTGTCTGGCAAACGTCCCCATCTGTTGACTCGGGGTCGAGACGTGGCTGCACGATCCGTTACAGCCATGCGGATAAGATGCCTGTAATCTCGAGTGCTAGTCATACGAGGCCGTTGGGATCCAGCACGGCGTTCCGTATTACCCTCCTGATACGATGTAGTGCAATCGCGATAGGCTACAATCCGACCTTTATCAAAGTCGGAAACGTGATCGTACGTGTTTCTCCTCCTTACACGAGGCATCACAACAACGTTTCACCAGGCAACGCCGGTCAACTGCTGTTTGTGTATGAGAAATCGGTTGGGAACTTTCCTCATTTCAGCACGTTGTAGGTGTCGCCACCGGCTCCAACCTTGTGTGAGTGCTCTGGAAAGCTTATCATTTGCATATCACAGCATCTTATTCCAGTAGGTTAAATTTCGCGTCTGTAGCACGTCATCTTCGTGGTGTAGCAATTTTAATGGCCAGTAGTGTAACTGGTAATCAAAATAAATTAATGTGTTATGACCCCCAACAAGGTAGCTATAGTAAGCGAGCGATAGGTTTCCCGCTGAGGTCAGTGTACTAATCGCTAAGGGCAGATGTAGCGCAAAATTTGCGAAAAAATTCGAATTTTTTTACTGTGTAATTTATTAGGTTGATTCTTTAAGAATAACGTCGTTAAGTTTCTTAATAGAATTCTGGCTAGAAATACATTTTAAGAAAGTACGTTTGGGCGTCTGCGCCTGCCACACTCCCTCTTTCTATGCTGTGATCCACACCTTCGCTACGCTACAAATTTTTTTCGTTAATTTTTCGTTCACACACCTGAAACGAACTGCAGATGTGTCTAGAAGGCTGTGAGAAAGGATATTTTGGTTACTTCCTTTTTTTACAACGTGGTTTTTTGATAGCACCTGCCACAAACCTATTTCAATTTTTATTTTGCATATATCGACATGTTTACAAATGTGTCATCGAAAAGCTATAAGGGATAACTTACATAGTGTGAAAACAATGCAGAAAGCTGTTTCGGCAATATTCTTTCACAAACTCTCCACATACGATTATCCTCAACACTCCCTTTATGATATATCGTGGTTCAAATCTCTCCAGGCAGAAGCCAGTGGAAAGCCATACACCCAGAAACATTGTTTCCCACTTTCTGTTGTAGATGTTATGAAACCAACTTTCAAGTACCTAGCCAATCAGGACCTGCTGAAAAAATGTGTACATGGGAAAACACAGAATACAAATGAGAGCTACAATCACCTGATAAGAATGAGTTGTCCAAAAACAGTATTTGTGTCCTCAATTGTTGTGAAGACAGCTGCATGTGATGCCTGTCAAGTGTTCGATAGTGGAAATGTAAATATGATCAAGTGCCTGCAGAAACAATGCTTCCATTTAGCTGCATTCCACTCTTTCTTTATTCGTGTCAGAGGTACACTAAAATGAACACATATACAATATATACAAAGAAAACTATGTAGTATTCACCCAGAATTGGGCAACTTTGATAGCATTGGGTGCTGCAGACGTTAAGTCCTTCATGCTGAGTTACATTTGAAAAGATGCCAGGTTGTCTGCAATTCACCGCATTCGCACAGTGTTGTGTTGGCATTTGGCAGTGGAAGTTCCACTTAAGGAGATTGTCCCTCGATCTTGCGACTTCCAGATACCCACTTCTCCATGTGTCCAGGCGGCAATGAAGATGCTCAAAAGCATCGATGAAGCGCGACTGGACAAAGCTCAAGCAACAGAAGAAAAACTGCAGAAGTTGGCTTGGTAAAGGAAACAGGGGGAGAGATTACTCCAGGAAGACGAGGAAGAAAATAAAGATTGCGAATATAGACCACATTAGTCAGTAGATGTATAGCAATAGCCTCAAAAACTGAAATAAAATCTTTAAATGCGAATTGCTCTAAACTGACTTTTCTGAGCTATAATGTAACCATTTCTCAGGAACTATAAAAGCTAACAACCTGAAATTTGGCAATGGCCTTAAGAATTTATTACTGAATTATCCTGTGCAGAACTTCTCGTTATTTTTGGTTGGCACTGAGCGCTATGCGACTTAACTTCTGAGGTCATCAGTCGCCTAGAACTTAGAACTAACTAAACCTAACTAACCAAAGGAGATCACACACATCCATGCCCGAGACAGGATTCGAACCTGCGACCGTAGTGGTCGCTCGGTTCCAGACTGCAGCGCCTAGAACCGCACGGCCACTCCAGCCGGCTCTCACTGTTTTTCTTTGAGAAAAGTTCTCCTTTAAAATTTGAAGAAAATAGGGCAGTCCCGGGTAACAGAACTGATAAATTAATTTGAAAGCATCTATGACATTAAAAAAATGTGTGTAGATGTAAACTGTGAAGTTCCAGTTTCATTGCTTGATTAGTTTACAAGAAAAGGTACAGTATAGAAACAAAGGTAATTAAAAGTTCAAGACCTTATAAAATGTATGTTGATGCCCATTTTCAAACAAAAATTGCACAGAATATCAAGCATTATGTTGTACAAAAAAGCCTTAAGTTTTACTATTTTACCTGTCGTATTTTTGGAGATATATATGTTTACGTAAACGAATGCAATTTGCCCTACGTCTGTGGTTAAATGTCGATGACATTCGGCACACTTTGTGTTGACTGCCCTCTGTTTCAGGTGATTACCTCCCTCACCGACCCCATAACTGAGACACTGTGATTTCCTGACGAATTATTGTTGTATCGTTTTTGTGAACTAATGATTAATTGATTAATAACAGTAACTGTGCTGTATTTAAAAGCATTATGCGACATGTCATACGATTACAAATGTTTAGAATGTCATTTTTCTTCTACAGAAGCTTTACTTTTATTTCACACTCCTTGCTGCAAATATGTACCACATTTGCAACTGAGCGTCTGTATAATGCACCTTCACAAATCCATGTTACATCCTTGTCAAAAATTTATACCACAGCAGCTGATCCGTACGAGTCACGAATGCCTGTGAGTTGTCAGTACTGGAAAACAAGCAATAAAACATTCCTCCCTCTCACATACTCTAACCCTGCACTGACCGCCCTACTAACAAGGGAAAATCACCATCGCACCTCAGATCTAGTGGTAAGAAGACCCAGTGGATAGTCAGTCAAATATTGAACACGAAAATAGAAAGAAGGTGTACTGAACTGTAGGAAAAAAACAAGCAAAACGTAAACAGTGATTGGTCCAAATCCAAGATGTGCAACATCGAGTAAAGTACAGGACTTGCGGATCCTGGTTGTGTGGTCACGGTGTTGGGCTGCAAAGCCGGATGTCCGTGTTCAAACCTCCCTTGTACCACCTCCCTTATGCCCCCCTTTCTTTTTTTTACAAAATTATGAACTTTCCGTCCGGATATTGACGTGTCGGTTCTCCTTCTGTAGTTCTCTCAATCATCATATTATACATTGGTTATAGGATATGAGTCATGTGATAAGAAAGTATTACCGTCGGAAGTAAATGTGATGAATAGTGAGAGAAGGTGAGCTGCCGCATAGACCTCTCACAGAAATGAAAACAACAAATAATTGGGTGTGGATTATGTTATAACAAAGGAATTCAAGAGTCAAAACTTCCAAAACGGAACGCAAGAATCATAACATGTGGTACTTACGTTGAACAAATAGGAGATACGTACGTCTGGAGGTCCCTCCCTTACAGCTCGCTGTAGCAAACGGACGTTACACCACGACACAGACACAAATCTGAATACAGTGAACGGACCCGTCAATGACCGGACGGGCAGTTCATAATTTTGTGAGAAAAAGAAATGGGCTCGAGAGAGCTTCGAATACGGATATCGCGGTTGGCAGTCTAACATCGTCACCACATAAGCACGACGCCCTGTCTCAAACAGTTCCCTCAATGTTACACAGTTATGGCTTGGACCTTTTCCTTTTTCTGTTTTACTTCTTTTTTCTCAGTTCAGTTTATCTTCTTTCTCTTTTCATGCTTGATCTGTGTTCAGCATATGACGGACCATCCACTGGGTCACTTTTCCACTAAATCTGATAGGGGTTGCGATGGGGAGTTTGCCTTGTTAGTAGTTATCCGGCCGCTGTGGCCGAGGGGTTCTTGGCGCTTAAGTCTGGAACCGCGCTGCTGCAACGGTCGCCGGTTCGAATCCTGCTCGGGCATGGATATGTGTGATGTCCTTAGGTTAGTTAGGTTTAAGTAGTTCTAAATCTAGCTGACTGATGACCTTAGATGTTAAGTCCCATAGCGCTCAGAGCCATTTAAACCATTCGTTAGTAGTTACCCCTCTGCCGCAGAGGTAAGGGGTCACCTTAACCTCACGGCCGAATTCACTAACGTCAGTTAAAATTAAGCACGTCTTAAAATATTACTGTCTCCGTAAGTAGGAAGCTCTTAATGTTTGTTGATATTATCTGAAGTTCCCTCCGCGCTTCTTTCAGTATCTCAGAACCTGTTGTAGGGATTTTGCCATCTAGCGGTACCGCTGCTCCAATTCCAGACAGCAGCGAAGCTTGACGAGAACCCGAGTTGGACCTGGATGTCTAGCGCGTGACTGACAATTGGGAAGTTGTGGGATCGAATTCTCGGCCGAACACCCCTCAATGACGGTGTAGATTCGCAAGAAATGTGTTTCGCTTTCCGCTTTCAGCTGCAGGTCACATTTTCCCCGTTGGATAACTGGGTAAGGAGACGCAAGTCACTGAAGTGACGACCGACTGAAAGACTTACACAAGGATTTTGAGCCACATGATATTATTATTATTATTATTATTAACAAAATATGAACATATATACATACATTCTCCTTCTATGTATGCTACAAGTTAAAGACCCCGCTCTGTTTTAAAAAGGCTGGTTTAAAAAGTTATCGGAATCACCACGAGAAGTCAGCGCCAGCGCAACGAGTTGTTCACGTGATATTCATTGGACTATTGCCTGTAAACTCGTGCCATGTCAGTGTTCTTGGAAGAGAGCTGTGGCGGTGACGTGGCTCTGTTGTTGTTCCTGTGTAGTGATTTCCGAAGATGGAAAAAATCGAGATTCGAGCGTTGATTAAGTACATCATAAAGAAAGGTATTAAAGTAAAGGACATTCATGCCGATTTCCAGAATACACTGGGGAACTCTGATCCTTCGTATTCAACTGTGGCCACGTGGGCAAATGAATTTAAATTTGGTCGGGAGAGATTGGATGATGATACGCGCAGTGGTCGGCCAAGATGTGTCACTACTCCAGAAACCATTGCAAAAGTGCACAAAATGATCATAGACAATCGCCGATTGAAAGAGCGTGAAATTGCTCAAACTTGCCAGATGTCATCTGAAAGCGTATATCAAATTTTAACTGAAGAATTACAAATGAAAAAATTATCTGCAAGATGGATCTCCCATAAGTCCAACCCCTCGTCCAAGTCGTGGGAAATGGGCAACGGCACAAAGTAGGGGATTGCCTTTAGGGGCGATGTACAGCGGGGACTTCGTGTGCCCCAGGACCGCTACGGTAGCTGAGAAGGCCCTATGGGAACCCTGAAACGTGACGGCTAACGGGGCTCTGGTGAAGCTGCGATAGGCCTAGCAAGCCAGTAGTGGATAAATCAACTGCTTTCAAAAAGGGAACATGCCTCGGGTCACGGAACGGATTTAAAGGAAACCGACCAAGCAATGGAAAAGGATTACGAGATGGTTTACGGCTGGGCACCTTAAACGTAAGGACTCTAACTGGGAAGTTAGAAGAAATTGTAGAAATGATGGAAAGGAGGAAATTGGACATCTTGGGACTTGCTGAGACTAGGTGGAGAGGAGTTGGTGAAAAACCACTAAGTAAAGGATGTAAACTGTACTGGATAGGGAATGAGAGGGGAAGAAATGGAGTGGCAATAGTGGTCAGAGAGGGTCTGCAGGAGGAGGTGGAAGGTATCAGTGATCGAATGATAAAAGCCAGAGTACGGGTGAAAGGAAAAAGCATTGAAATCATCCAAGCATATGCCCCACAGGTGGGGTGTACAAAAAAGGAGAAGGAGGAATTTGAAGATGACATGCAAAAGCAGCTAAATGGAGGAAATCAGATTATAATAGGGGACCTCAATGCACATGTTGGCACAGACAGGAAAGGATTCGAGGAGATAATGGGACCAGAGGGCTGGGGGAACCGAAATAGAGAAGGAAAATTGTTGCTGGAATTCTGCAAGAGGAATGGGCTGGCGATCGCAAATTCGTGGTACAAGAAGAGGAGTAGTCACAAAATAACTTGGTACAGTGGGGACTGGTCCCAAACTTCAGTAGTAGACTATGTACTAGTGGATAGGCAGATGATGAGCAGCCTCACAGATGTTAAGGTCATACCATCTGAGGCCTTAGACAGTGACCATCGGCTGTTGGTAGCCACCCTGAGAGAGGAAAAAGATAGGAGGGCAACAGATATACAGGAGAAAAGGTTGAAGACATGGATGCTGAAAGAGGATGAACGGAGGACCCAGTACCAGACACTGATCAGGAAGAAGCTGCCAAAGGAAGATCAGAGAACAGTGGAAGAAGAATGGGGCGATTTTAAGAGGGCTCTAGTTGAGGCAGCTGAGACTGTGTGCGGAAGAACTAGCACAAAGAGGAGAAGTAGGGAAACCCCATGGTGGAACAACATATGTAAAGAGGCAGTACTTCGAAAGAACAAAGCCTTCAGAGAATGGTTCCAGTCCCGAACAGAGGAAGCTAGGGTAAAATATAAGGAAAGCAAGAAAGCGGCACAGACCATAGTAAGGGCGGAGAAGAAGAAGTGGATGGAAAAATGGACAAGAATGTTAGAAGAGGACAGTGAAGGGAACAAAAAAGTACTTTACACCATGGTAAGAAATAAGAGGAACGACAGAAGCGAGTGCCTGAGGATCATGGATAATAATGGAAGAGTTGTGGAGGAAATGCATGAGCTCAAAAAGATTTGAAAGGAGTACTTTGAAGATCTGTTGAATGCTGCCAAGCAGGTAACTAACAGCGATGGAGAGCCTAAGGCAGCAGACGATTATAATAGTGGGGAAATTGATGATCTAACTTGGAATGAAGTGGAAGAAGCCATAAAGAGGATGAAAGGGGGCAAGGCACCAGGTTGGGACGAAGTAACAGTGGATATGATACGAGCAGCAGGAGAAGTAGGAACCCAGTGGCTATACAGAGTGCTGAGGGTGGTGTGGAAGGAGAACAGAATTCCTGAGGATTGGAAGAAAGGAATTATAGTCCCGATCTTCAAGAAAGGGGATAAAAGGAGATGTGAGAACTACAGAGGAATCACCCTGCTATGCCACTGTGGAAAAATCTATGAAAAGATGCTGGAGAAGAGAATAAGAAGCAGTATTGAAAGTAGACTGCAAGAGGAGCAGTACGGTTTCAGACCGGGAAGATCAACAACGGACCTCATATTTGCGGTAAGGCAACTGCAGGAAAGGCACTATGAGTACAGGAAGGACTTAATCATGGCCTTTTTGGATATTGAGAAGGCGTATGACAGTATCTGTAGGGACAAGCTCTGGGATGTGCTGAACGCAAAAGGGATAGATGAAGAGATTACACGAAAAGTCAGAAAAATGTATGAGGGAAGTGAGAGTTGTGTGAAAGTGGGGAGGGAACGTACTGCATGGTTCAAGCTGGAAAATGGGCTGCGACAGGGAAGTGCACTTTCGCCTTTATTGTTTATTATTGTTATGGATGAAATCCTACAGCAAGTATCAGATGCAATTGGAGATCATAAAATGAAAGCAGTGCTTTTTGCCGATGACCTGATGTTATGGGGAAATTGCGTGAAGGAGGTGCAAGAGCAGTTAGATGCATGGGAGGCAACGGCAGCACAATATGGAATGCATTTCTCTGCAAAGAAAAGTGAAATAATCGTCACAACAAGGAAGAAGAATAGGCCAAATGTGGATATAACTTGTGGAGGGGAAAAACTACAAGTGGTAGAGAACTTCAAGTACCTGGGAAGCGTGATTGAAAGTAAGGGGGGAAACGCAATGGAAATAAATGAAAGGTGCAGAAAAGCAGGGCAGTTCTACAAATGCATTAGGGGGCTTATTTGGAGCAAGGAGGTGCCACAGAAATCCAAGGGAATTATATACCGAACCTACTTTGTCCCCATATTGACATACGGAAGTGAGACATGGGTAATGCACAAAAGCGACAAAAGTAGAATACAGGCTAGTGAAATGAAGTTCCAGAGGAGCAGGTTGGGTGTAACAAGACGAGACAGATTGCGAAATTTGTATGTGAGGGAAAGACTAAAGGAGGAACCAGTACAGGACAGGATAGAAAAATCAAGACTGCAGTGGTATGGACACATGAAGAGAATGGATGAGGGAAGAATTCCAAAGAGGATGTTTGATCTGCAACTGGAGGGGAAGAGGCCCAGAGGAAGACCAAGAGATAGATGGGTGAAGGGAGTGAAGGAATGTGTGATGAGAAGAGGAGAGAACTGGACGAAGGTGGAAGAGGGGGAATGGTGGAAAGACAGAACACGATGGAGAGGCTTGTGTTCCCGACAGACCCAGCCAGTGGCTGGAAACCGTCCAAGATGATGATGATCTGCAAGATGGGTGCCGCGAATCTTGACGCTGGATCAAAAACGCATGACAATGGAGATATCGGAACAATGTTTAACCCGTTTTGGGAGAAACGAAAAGAACTTTTTGCACCGGTTTGTGACCACCGATGAAACTTGGGTGCACTAATATACACTAGAAACAAAACAACAGTCAGAGCAGTGGAAACATGCTGATTCTCCGCCACCAACGAAAGCAAAGACAATTCCTTCGGCGGGAAAGATCGTGGCATCACTGTTCTGGAAAGCGGAGGAAATCTGTTTGTAGATTACCTCCTCACTGGGCAAACAATTACTGGAGAATACTCTGCTAACCTCCTGAACAAATTGCAACAAAATATACGCGAAAAAAGACCTGGTTTAGCAAGGAAGAAAGTCATTTTCCATCAAGACAATGAGCGCCCACACACATGTGCCGTCACCATAGCAAAATTAGACGAACTAAGGTATGAATTGTTGCCACACCTGCCTTATTCACCTGATATGGCTCCGTCAGGCTTCCATTGCTTACCAAAACTGAAAATTTTTCTTGATGGAAGATGATTCACTTCAAATGAAGAATTGATAGCCGGAGTTGACAACTATTTCGCAGGCCTGGAGGAAACTCACTTTCGAGATGGGATCAAGGCACTGGAACATCGTTGGACCAAGTGCATTAATTTACAAGTAGACTACATTGAAAAATAAAAACAGTTTCAGTTATGTAAGCACTCTTTTTTCTATTCCGTTTTGAGAACTTTTCAAACCATCCTCGTATGTCCGTGTGTCTGGAATCGGCTGCTAGCTGCTATATGCGTCTCTTCCCTTCTCTGCATATATAAACTGAAGTTCCCATCTCGCTCCTGTCTGAATGTACGGTCTAGTCTCGGGAACGACTGTAGGGATGTCGACACCCGTGGTGGACTGACGCAACCGCTCCGCATTTGATGCACGGCTCGCATTGTTCGCAGGTTGCGGTCGGGTGATCTGCTCGCGCCTTCAAACTCTGCAGTAATATTTATTTCGTTGTGACAACAATTGACTTATCCTCCACAAATAAAATACCACCCGACTCCAACTATATACCACTTGGACCGACGAATAGCAGCAAATACCCGTCGCAGCTGGAAGCTCTATACCCATAGCTGGCCATTGCCTTGGGTAGGTGTCTGACATTAGGTAGTTAGTTAAAATTCAGGAGGTGGAACAATTTTTCATCACTACTATTAGGACAGTGAAGGGGACCGAAACCTCCTGCCATTCTTTTCGTACGAGCCTTACACAACTGGGTCTCTCACGAACCTTAGGAAAATACTTATCCATGGAAACTGAAAAGTGACAAACTGGTTTAGCCACTTTCTGCAGGTATTTGACTGCAATAAACGTTATTGTTTAAAGAAATTTGTTCCTTGTTGTTCTCTGCAAGTAACATGGCAAACATGATCAGCCTTGACGCTAATTACTAACATTTGATGGTGCATAAACTGGTGCGATCACAGCGGTAATTACAGTTCAAGACTTAAACACTGTGTGGTGAGAAACAGCTTGATTTTACATTTCTCTGAGCTTCCTTACTCGAATGGTACGAGTACAAATTCAGACCAATCCTGGGATTCTCCCTGGCGCAAAAACCATTTACTTTGCTAATAATGTATAAAAGAAACAAGTTACTATAGCGGAGATACTGGCACGTTCCCAGGGCTGCACAACATAATATGCTGTGGTCAGAGAACCCCAAGTAAAGTTCGCGTCTGGAAACAGAATATTAAACTAAACAGCTGTCTTAGCTTTCTTCTCTGTTACTCGAAATTACATGTTGTGGTTCACATCCAGGTATAAAATTCTGAGGCGCGCCGCCGTGACTGCAGAGTGCAAGCAGGGACCGTACTGGGGGCTGGTGTGGTGTATACATACACACACACACGTTAACACCAAACGGGGACACAGTGGTGAGAGCGCCACCACGGGAATACTGGCCGATAAGATTCCGCCCGCATTAAGACGTTGCCCGCATGAATATGTACTCGGAACACGTGGGGACGCCGGGCCGCGAAATAAAGGCGTCGTATCGATTACTTCCAAAAGTGACCTCGTTCGGTCTTGCAGCACAGCTACTGCAGTAAGCTGTGCTCACAGCTGCAACTAAAAGTCTCTGTAATGTGTCAGAGACAGACTTTGTACTACCGTGATAAATGTTGAGTGGAACAGATTCAAAAGCGTTTTTCGACACAGGAATTCTTACAGACATGCCACGGATTACCCAGAAGTACTTGAAAGTGCAGGAAGATGTAGCATGCAAACCAAAGGTTTGCCCTGATATTTAAATACCTCGAAGAGACATAGTCGTATGAAAAATAGAACTAGACTGGAAGGATAGAAGAATGATTAAACAATTGTATCAGAACCAAAGCACAAAAATTAACATCAATAAGGTGGAGGAAGAGGCCAGGGTTAGAAAATAAGTTATATAAGAATGTCCCCTTTCCCCACATTTATTTAATGTTTTAATTGAGGTAGCTTATTCATCCTATGAAGGAAAAGACTAAGGGAATAAAAGACGAAGGTGAAAGGATACATTGTAATCGTAGTAGATTATCTGGTGACATCGTGATAGCTGCAGTAAAAAAATAAAAAAATAAATAAAATGTTGCATGTCTTAGCAGACACTCTTAGCTAATGGAAGTTAAATTTAATGGTTGTACAGAGAAATATGGGAGAAATTAAAACCAATATGAACATTGTTGACGTCAGAATTGATCAGGTGCAACAATTTTGTTGTCGAGGTAGTATAATCGCGGAGGACACTAGATGCTTAATGAAATGAAGAGAAGGATTAAATTGGCAAAACAGGGATTTATGACTAAGAAAAATTGTAACCTTCCATTACACTTGTTTCAGTATGAAATTTAGCAAAAATTTGCTTCCCGCTCTGCAAAAGATCTTCGTATTAGCAAAACTCTGTACTCACAAATTGTTATCCAACCTACTAAACTCGTATGCTAACCCTTGACTAAAGAGAACCCAATTTGAATTGAATTGTAACTTGTCTCAATATAACTTCTCTTTGTAGTAAGTGCGCAACTGAAGTAAAACAATAATTTGGCCCCAATCAAAATTTCCGCTTACCTCTCATCTTGACAACATTGTTGCAAGAGTTCTCGAAAGCATGATAGCAAACAGCAAGCAGGCAACGGCTAAGCTAGATTTCCAAATACAATTTCCAAACCATTTTCAAACTGTTGCATACCACATGATGCAATGTGGTAATGTGTAATGATATACAGTGGGATGGGGAGAATATTTATTCCTATAAAATGATATTCCAAGACAACGATTTTAGAATGAAGTAGGTATCCAAACAGACTGAGTAAAACTTCATGTGATCTTCACACATGACCTTTGCTTAAGTAAGTGAACAATGATTTAAAGATGATACCATGTTAACGGATAGTTTCTATGAAAATGAAACAGATTGTCGATTTGATATCTTAATGCATGACTGAGGGAAGTGGGGTGGTCTTTCTCTCAGGTCTGAGCAAGTGAACAAAGTTAACCAGCAGCCAATAATCATTTCTACAAATTAGGTGCAGTGCTGGAGTCTTACCTCAGACTTGTTCTCTTCAAAAAAGAAAAAAAAAAACATTGTTCAAAATTTACATTCATTTCCCCTTTCAATAAATGGATCTCATTCATCCATGCTGTCCTTCACAATAAATCCTGCTTCATCTATCAGCTACATACAGTCACAAGTCAAGAAAGCACAACTGAATTCGTCCATCACCTACCACACTTCAACTAAGAATTTATCAGACTGCGCAGAAGCAAAGACTGTGCCACGACAACACCAAAGGCTGTTTAAAAGTAACATAACTTGATGTCTCTCTGATGTGCGCATCGGAAACTTAGAAAAATCAAACATGAGAAGCCTTTCTTACAAAACACTTTAACCAGCAAGCGTACTGATATCTGTGATTCCTTTGCAAATTATGTGTTGTATGGAGTACAGTGCTTTATGGAATTGAAAGCTGGACTGCTCAAATTGGAAATGAATCGACCTGTAGGTGCTGAAATATGGATATGGCGGAAAATTACGAGAACGAGGTGGACGGAAAGAAAAATCAATCTGGAAGTCTTGAGGAAAGGAAATGAAGAGAGAAGATGGAAAAGAGTAAAATAAAATTTATTGGACATGTCATCAGACATAAAATTTTCATCATTAAGAGTTTTGAAGAGAAATTGCAGGGAAAGAAAAGAAGAGAACGGCCTAGGGTGAAGTATGTGGAAAACATTGAGGATAGGACGCGACCTTAACATCGAACTGAAGCGAATAGCGAAAGATGAAACAGAGATGTTGAATCAAAAAGGTATTAGCTTTTAGAATTGTGTGTGTGTGTGTGTGTGTGTGTGTGTGTGTGTGTGTCTGGTTTTGATAATGATTAGACACAGTATGTTAAAGAATGTGTTGAAGATTTCGAAGTGTGGTTATTCTCATTCCAGCAAGAAATTCAGGTGCAACAAACATTTCCGAAAACGTATGATACTTCAATATTTGTTCATATGACGGTCTCAATCACGTTTGGATGCGGATATGAGCACAATCGTTGTATTGGTGCTCCGTCAGAATGGTCGCCGCGCGTTGTAGGTGTGCGGTCTAGGGCTCCTTGTCACGGTTCGCGGGGCTCCCTCCGTAGAAGGTTCGAGTCCTCCCTCGGGCATGGGTGTGTGTGTTGTCCTTAGCGTAAGTTAGTTTAAGCTAGATTAAGTGGTGCGTAAGCCTAGGGAACGATGATCTCAGTAATTTGGTCCCATAGTCCTTACCACAAATTTCCAAAAAAATTTCAGAATGGTCAGCGGAGTGTTTTAATGTCTTCATGAGTCACAGCAGTCTCGAACATCTGGTCGACTGCAGTCAGTTGTGTGATCCCAGTCGTGGTTTTGTGCGTGTCACTGTACAGTAAATTACTTACAAGTTTGGTCTATATCTACTCAAACAACTGAGCTTACTTAGGTATTTACTTTTTTTGTGCTGTCTGCCCGTACCAGTGGTGCAGAAAATTTCCGTTTCGTTTTTCCTCCACTTTTTGGTACTGGAAGCCTGCTACTCAGCAAGTGATATGGCGAATATGATTTTCTGCTATCGTTTAGAAAATGGTGTATAGTTCGTTAGCCGGCCGGAGTGGCCGGGCGGTTCTAGGCGCTTCAGTCTGGAACTGCGCGACCACTACGGTCGCAGGTACGAATCCTGCCTCGGGCATGGATGTATGTGATGTCCTTAGGTTAGTTAGGTTTAAGTAGTTCTAAGTTCTAGGGGATTAATGACCACAGAAGTCCCATAGTGCTCAGAGCCATTTTTTTATAGTTCGTTAGCCTCTGGCCTACACGCTGAAAAATTTCAGCGCCGCAAAGTACTATCTAATAAATGGTTCGGCTGGATATTCCAGCAGGCCAGAAGGTCAGTTGTGGAAGGCCTCATCAGTCAATATGCCCGATGTGCGGGAGCGTGTGCGACATTCAATGGGCGGAAATACAGAAACCACTGTGCGACGATTACCAGTAGCGGAAGGTGTGAACCATCCACTTGCCTGGGGGCTAATCAATAAACAATTGCTGTATTTAAAATACCTTGAGCGCTTCGAGGCTGTTAGGTCACATGATCACCTTGGCAGGTTGTAGTTCAGTTAGAAGTGTGTTGCAGATCCACTGTATACATATAATAATTTTTCTTACACATGTCGTGAGGCGTACAAGAGATGGGGTTGTGGATTTTTATAAGCAGAATATGTAGACGTAGTACCCAGCACGTTAGTCTGTGTTTGCAATACCGGCCTGCTCATCAGGAAAGTGAAAGTAAAGTTGTCATCAATCTGAAGGTTTGAGTTAATACCACAGGGGGCTGTGTACCATTGTGCCAGCCTCTTCGTCTTAGAGCAGCATTTACATTCAACATCTTCAGTTATTATTTTTTGTAATACATAAAAAAACTGAAGCCGGTGGTCGGGTACATCCGACACTTTGGCTTCCACGTTCCCCCCTGCCCAGACCTTGATACTTGTTTTTGTAGGTACATACACAAGAATTCGTCTACACTACTATCACCGACAATGTTCAAACACTACAAAATCTCATTTTCATTGCTTACCAGCAGATACAATAACAATCAGGTGAACGTCAAAGAAATTGTGATTCATTACGGGAGAGGGTAGAGGGATGCAACTCAGAGTATGCGTTTGTGGAATCACCTTTAGTTAACATTTTTTCTTCTTTCTGTGTACCCAGCCAAATATTCGACACTTTTGACACCATAAATATTTATCCCAAATATATTTTCCTGAGTATGTATCTATACAGGGCAAATCACCTAGAGCTTGACTGCCCCCGGTAGCTGAGTGGTCAGCGCGACGGAATGTCAATCCTAACGGCCCGGGTTCGATTCCCAGCTGAGTCAGAGATTTTCTCCGCTCAGGGACTGGGTGTTGTGTTGTCCTAATCATCATCATTTCACCCCCGTTGACGCGCAAATGGCCGAAGTGGCGTCAAATCGAAAGACTTGCACCCAGCGAACGGTCCTCCAGACGGGAGGCCCTAGTCACGCGACATTTATTTTCACCTAAAACTTGCATCGAAAATGTTACGTAAATGGAAATTTCTGTTGATGTTCGATTTTCACAGATTGGACTGGAAGTCAGGGGCTCATATTTTAGGAAATCAACAGACTGTAATAACAGAAAATGTATTTTTGCGAAAACATATACTTTTTTGAATGTAACAACGCCTATTGACATTAACAGACTAAAAGTAGGGTAAATTAGAATATCAGTCGTGTTTGTTGCAGTATCGTAGTGCGAGTCGTTTACGAGATAGTGTATTATGAAAGTTTCCACACCGACACTTTTTTGTGCCAGTTAACCAGCTTAGTTTCTTGGTACGATGTTGTTATCTTTGCTTATAGCGTGCTGTGTGTTCCGTAAGTGCATTGTGAATTGCTAGTCTGTGTGTAACAGTGCAAGCAGTAAGTCCTGAGTGGACGATGGAGTTTATAGCGCGGGAAAGTCGACTTGTTCGTGGCGTACGAGAGAATGTGGAAAGCATGCAGTTCAATCTTGTATGATGTACGCGGTAAGATATCCCAATCGATGTCAACCACAGCGGCAATTGAAACTTCCTGGCAGATTAAAACTGTGTGCGGACCGAGACTCGAACTCGGGACCTTTGCCTTTCGCGTGCAATTGCTCTACCAATCGAGCTACCCAAGCACGACTCACGCCTCGTCCTCACAGCTTTACTTCTGCCAGTACCTCGTTTCATACCTTCCAAACTTTACAGAAGCTCTCCTGCGAACCCTGCAGAACTAGCACTCCTGAAAGAAAGGATATTGCGGAGACATGGCTTAGCCACGGCCTTGGGGGATGTTTCCAGAATGAGATTTTCACTGTGCACCGGAGTGTGCGCTGATATGAAACTTCCTGGCAGATTAAAACTGTGTGCCGCACCGAGACTCGAACTCGGGACCGGGACCGAGTTCGAGTCTCGGTCCGGCACACAGTTTTAATCTGTCAGGAAGTTTCATATCAGCGCACACTCCGCTGCGGAGTGAAAATCTCATTCTGGACAGCGGCAGTTATTTACCAATCTCTTCAAGCAGTTACGTGAAAGAGGTAGTGTGACATCTAGATGACGTTACAGAAGGAAACAAGTGACTACAGAAGATGCGGAAATTAATGTTCTTGCTGCTGTTACAGGTGATCCACACGTTAGGTCCTGCGAGATCGCACGACGAAGTGGCATGGGTCAGGCAAGTGTCTTACGTCATACGTTCCATACCCATCATATCTCTCACTACAAGAGTTGCATGGAAACGATCATAGAACTTCTATATATGGGACTTAAGACAGGATATTCCAAATGTACGATGATGCATCTTGTTTGGCGATGAAGCTACATTTACCAATCACAGCCACGTAGACCACCGAGACATGCCCTATTGGTTTGTTGAAAATCCTCATTGGCTTCATCAGCGTCCATGGAGTGTAAATGTGTGGTGTGGCGTAGTTAACCATCATCTCATGGGTCAGTTTTTCATAGACGGAACACTGAACGAGCATTAGTATCGCAGCCTCCTAACAGACCGTCTTCCACGGATGCTGGAAGACGTCCCTCTGCAGATTAGGAGGAATATGCTGCCACAGCATGATGTCCAGCCCATAGTGCACGAAGCACCGCAACATGTAACCACTTATTATTCCAAATCATTGGACTGGACGCAGAGCACCTGTACCTTGGCCGGCCCGTTCCCTCGATGTGACACCTGTAGATTTTCTTTTCTGTGGGTAAAGTTGAAAGACGCTATCTAGAAGGACATGTCAATTAAAACCGATGATATGCAACAACGTATTACTGCAGCCTGTTCGGACATCTCCGTTGAAATGCCAGCACGTTTGCAGCAGTCGTTCCATACAACACTGGAAGCGTGTGTTGCCGCTGCCGGTGGTCATTTTGAATACAACCTATGATGGTCAGCTGTCTCGTTACTGGTCGTAAACTACGTAACTAGTGCACGCACTTGTGTTGTTCTATAGTGCGCGCTACCACAGGTATTGTAGAAGTGTCGGAGTGGGAACTTTTCAAAATACGATATTTCATAAACGACTCGCACTACAATCCTGCAACAAACACCACTGACATTATACTTTACCCTACTTTTAACTGTTAACGTCCATTGGCATTGTCCCGTTAAAAAAGTGTATGTTGGCCCAAAAAATACACTTTCTAAGTTGATGGTGTTGGGACAGCAACTAGCCACAAATTTACTTTCAGTTACTTTATTCAAAGGGTATCGTTACTGGTTTCGAATCGTTACGATTCCTCTTCAGATGGTTTTCATGCTTTCCTTACAACATGTGGTACGTTTCTTTAAAGATTAATTGTCCTAAAATATAAAAAAATACATAATTATAAGCACCCCACACAGATGGTTGCGTTAGAGATTTTCATTGGGTGTGACTTACGTGAAATGTCGGTTTGGAGTAGTTGTTTTCATAACATTCGTCCAACATATGTGAATACATTCCCACTGCATTCTTATCGTTGCACACGGAATTTTTTCAAACTGAGCACTTTAGATTTGTCACAGAAAAGATTTCTACCACGCACCACATGTTTCGAGACATACAAAGATGTGAGTGTCAAAGATGCTATGATATATGGTAACAGTTGAAGAGGTCCTATGTCTGGCAAAAGATCATATATTCACTTATGCAAGTGAAACGCCTTTCACACTAGTACAGAGAGACATCGATTTTGTGAGTTTTAGAGCGAATACTGTTACATTAATTATAAAGTTGTTCCTTTTTTTTCTTTTTGAGCATCATGAGAATTATAATAACATTTAAATATGCTACTTGATCTGCAGATAGGCGTTAGAACATTATTTACTTTGGAGGGTGGGAAATAATGTTTGGAAATTTTTCAGGAAAGGGGTGTTAGATATCTCGGTTTGTTCATTAAGGATGTAGTCTGGGGTGCTGTTTTTGTGTGTGTGTGTGTGTTTCTATTTCTTCTAATATAGTCACAGTGGCTCCTTTTTCTGCTAGATGTAAAATTTTTGAGTTCTTCTCAGTGTTTCTCACTGAATGGTTTTCTTCAGCAATATCGGCTGCAAATGCCGATATGTTCAAGTTGCCAAGCCTTAAAGCGTAAATGTGTTCTTTGTATCTAATTTCAAAACTTCTGCCTGTCTGTCCAATGTAGAATTTTGGGAATATACCTCCAAGAGTCCCTACGGTAAAACAGGAATATACAGACTCAAATGCGATACATGCCGATGTAAAAAACTGAAGCTTCTAAGTCAATGTAGTAACAAAATACGGCCATTTATGCCACATATTTTGATACTCCCAAACTCAGTCATTAAAACCTATAGTAAACTTCCCGGCGGCCTAGAATCATGATATTTTGCGAAAAGTATGGACTCGAAGCACAGCGGATGGAAAAAATCCAAAAACTTTGTAATTATATCGCTTTTTTATTAATCTGACGCTGTCTGTTCGTCCGTCTCGTTTTTCTGAAAAATGAAATGACGTATCAAGTTGAAATTTATTTCACATACTATGGTCTATGGTCCCATGGCAGTGTAATAGATGTAGGCTTCTAAGTCACTCCAACCAAACTACAAGGTCATTTATGCCACATATTTCAACTCTCGCAAACTCACACATCAAAACCTTTAGTGTAATTCCCGTAGATCTAGAATCATGAAATTTGGCGAGAAACGAGGTTTCACAGTACAACTAAAGGAAAAAAATCCAAGAATTGTTAATTTGTAATTACATGACACGAAAAAAAACATTTAGTCATTTGTTATCCGACGTCGAATCAGTAGTTCTGCATTCAGGCTGATTAGTTCGCAATGGTAAAAGTGAAACATTAAGCAAGGAATGACTCTACTTTATTGATCATATGACACATTTCAGAACTTATCCATCAACAGACATGCAGGAGCGATTGCTGCACGTAGATACTGCGTTTCAAACAGACTTTCGCAGACTAATCCTTCAATACTTTATATCACACTTGTACTCTGAAGAGCCAAAGAGACTGGTACACCTGCCTAACATAGTGTAGGCCGCCGCGAGTACACAGAAGTACCGCAACACTACATGGCATGGACTCGACTCATGTCTGAGGTAGTGCTGGAGGGAATTGACGCCATGAATTCTGCGGGCTGTCTAATAAATCCATAAGAGTACGAGGGCGTGGAGATCTATTCTGAACAGCACGTTGCAAGGCATCCCACATACTCGTATATTCTCGATAATGTTCATGTCCGGCAAGTTTCGTGCCCAACGGAAGTGTCTAAACTCAGAAAAGTAATTCTGGACGTGTGGGGTGTCGCATTATAATGCTGGAATTGCCCAAGTCCGTCAAAATGCACAATGGACATGAATGGATGCAGGTGATCAGAAAGGATGAATACGTACGTGTCACCTTTCAGAGCCGTATCTAGATGCGTCAGGGGTCCCGTATCACTCCAACGACATTCGCCCCACACCATTACACTGCCTCCACCAGCTTGAACAGTCTCCTGCTGACATGTAGGGTCCATGGATTCATGAGTTTGTCTCCATACCCGCATACTCCACACACGTCTATCCGCTCGATACAATTTGAAACGAGACTCGTCCGACCAGGCAACATGTTCCCAGTCATCAGCTGTCCAATGTCGGTGTTGACGGGCCCAGGCGAGGCGTAAAGCTTTGTGTCGTGCAGTCATCAAGGGTACACTAGTGGGCCTTCGGTTCCGAAACCCTATATCGATGATTTTCGGTGAATGGTTCGAAGGCTGACACTTGTTGATGGCCCAGCATTGAAATCTGCAGAAATTTGCGGAAAGGTTGCATTTCGGTCACGTTGAACGATTCTCTTTAGTCGTCCTTGGTCTCGTTCTTGCAGGATCTTTTTCCGGCCGCAGCGATGTTGCAGATTTGATGTTTTACCGGATCCCAGATCTTCATGGTACACTCGTGAATTGGTCGTGCGGGGAAATCCCCACTTTATCAGTACCTCGGAGATGCTGTGACCCTTTGCTCGTGTGCCGACTATAACACCACGTCCAAACTCACTTAAATCTTATAACCAACCACGAAGCAGCAGTAACCGATAAATCACCTGTGCCAGACACTTGTTGTATTATATATGCGTTGCCGACCGCAGCGCCGTATTCTACCTGTTTACATATCTCTGTATTTGAATACGCATGCCTATACCAGTTTCTTTGGCGTTTCAGTGTATTAGTGAAATCGAAACTTTCTCGATGATCTTAGAATCCCTTGGACCCGTATATTGACAATATCAATTACGGTAACAGGCAAACATGCTCGAGATTCTCAGTTCCCAGAAGGAATGAACTGTCTGTACACATAATTAAGCTTGTTAAGAACCTTCAGTGGGCGAATCCTATTCAGATTCAGCTAGTTTTTTCTCTGTCTTGCACAAAGTCAGCGGAAGCGACTTCAGATGATATATGAAGTCTTCACGGGTCGTCAGCCGAGTAGTGTCGTCGTCTCGTAGCAACGTTTCGGTGGAATGCGTCTCCATCATCTTCGCCTCAAGATGATGGAGACGCATTCCATCGAAACGTTGCTACAAGACGACGACACTACTCGGCTGACAACCCGTGAAGACTTCATACATGACATTCGCCGAGAAAGCCTGCACCCACATATGACTTCAAATGAGCCAATGTTGTTTCCATGACGTTAATTGCTTTTAGCACTATGGGACTTAACTTCTGAGGTCATCAGTCCCCTAGAACTTAGAAATACTTAAACCTAACTAACCTAAGGACATCACACACAACCATGGCCGAGGCAGGATTCAAACCTGCGACCGTAGTGGTCGCGCGGTTCCAGACTGTAGCGCCTAGAACCACTTGACCATGACGTTAGCATGTACGTGCAAGGTAGAGAGATCAGGGAGGAGGGAAGGTGGGAGGGTGGAAGGATAGGTGGACTGGTTGGGTGAAGAGATACCCACACACACAGACATACACGCACCCACGCATTTTGTCTTTCTGTGTGTTTGTGCGTCAACTAGCGTCGTCAAGTTTCTTCCTCTGTTGTGACGACGATAGGCCCCGTCTGACTGGCTCTCTAATAGCGCGCAGCTGCTGCTGGAATGAGTGACAACCCGCGTCCGCGCTGCAGACGTCACGTGGACGAGAACGCTTTTCTATTTGCGGCCGCAGTAAATTACTCGGCTCTGCTCTCGCAGTGCCATCCGCAGCTAGATTTCAAGACAAAGAGAGCTGGAGAGCCTATTATTCCGAGCTGTACGCAAATAACAGATGCAAATAAAAAGATACCTCCAGCTACCCCAACGCCGCCTTCACCGACTGAATCGTCCTAGGACGGCATACAGTTTGCCGTTCCAGTGTAAATAAATGTTACACAGCAACAAAGGAGTGACGGATAAATCACAAAGAGTAGCACTCATACAGTCGACTGAAAGTGCTCCGGCACTAATCTTAAGTGATGCATGGTCGCGCGAGATTAGCCGAGCGGTCTATGGCGCTGCAGGCATGGACTGTGCGGCTGGTCCCGGCGGAGGTTCGAGTCCTCCCTCCTGCATAGTTGTGTGTGTTTGTCCTTAGGATAATTTAGGTTAAGTAGCGTGTAAGCTTAGGGACTGATGACCTTAGCAGTTAAGTTCCATAAGATTTAACACACATTTGAACATTTACGTGATACATAGAAAGCCCTATATGCGACAGTTACCAGCACTAGTTCCAGGCATGCACATGTACGTAAGAGCGAAATATGGCGCGATCTTTCATTAGACTGCGTTTTCTGTGTGCAGAAATACGGAAAGTTAAAAAATAGCTTAGCAAAGACTGCATTCTCTGCCACCCACAAATCTTTAGCGTTGTTTTAGGGTAACACAAAATCTAAGCCATGTCACTAATAGCAAAATCTGAGATCATAGCGTAACTGTGATGAATGAATTTCACTGTCAAACAAATACTACTTTTGTTCCTCTTCAAAACAATTTGGGGTTTTCATCATTTGGATTTGCAGCTCCTTGTGTTTCCCGTGTTTGCAGTTAAAATCATAGGATGTCAGGTCCGCAAGTTATGCAAAACATTTTTTTTCGGGCACCCAAATATGTTTCAGCACAACTGTTGCATCATCAGTGGGTTTCCGTTTTATTTAATCTTAACACTTGGTGTGCATGTTTTTTTCAGGATCACTTTTGTGTTATTTATTACAGGTAGCTTGTCATGTTTTCGTGTGGCAAGCCCTTTTATTCTCAGCATAATTGTGAGGTGTCGTGATGCACACGTAAATATAGCACGTATTTTCACAAATAAGGTCGTAAAAGCATTTTGCACTTCACCAAAACACAGTTAGACAATATTTAAAGATCTGTTGACTATTTATTGCCACTAAGACTCATGAAATGGCTCTCAAGTCCGTATTTACGTCTGCACTAATATTGTATCTGTAAGTTCGCAGTTATAAAGATGTATTTCACATAGTCATACGAAAGTAACCAGAATTTTGCAAGTTCGGTTCAACTTCACGCAAGTTAAATGTCCGGTGGATTCAGGGGCCTTCCTTTACAGAAGTGTTCGTCATACTACTTCGTCACGAATGCAAAACATGTCACGCGGATTTTGTAAGTTCGACCAGAATATTTCACACGCGGTTATCTTTCACGCGTAGGTGCATAAAATTACCAAACCTTCACTAAAATGCTTCCCACCCCAGTCACTTTCTGTTAGCGATAACTGAACCGAATTTACGTGTCTAATTCTTCATTTTGCATACTATTTCCGAAGAGCCGTCTAACGTGGTGGTTCGGAAGCGAATCCCCCAGGCAGTGTCCTCGTACAAACGGTACTCCTCTGTCCCCGCGGGAAGCTCTCAATTCTGATTGGCTGTCGATCTGGATGATCAATCAAAACATTCATTCTAGATAATTCTCGCGGCAAAGTCCTCTCTTATCCAATCACAATTTAAAAACTAATTTTATGCAAACAAAACTTCAATTTACTATATGAAATTTAATTATAGACCAAATAAAGCATCAAATAATTCCAAAATTAAATAAGAAATTTATTCCGTTCCTAGCTTCTTTGCTGACTGCCTTTTACAAAAGCAGGCTCTCTCAGATATATGTGACGTCGCTCGTCGTTCTTCCCAGGAATTTTTGCCACGGTTTGGGTTTCACATAGATCTTCACAAATAAAACATTTAGAATGTTCATATGTTTCTCATTCACTCTCCCAACCACTCCTACGCACTCACATAACAAAATGTAACTGAATATTAATTTTAAAAGGTTCCAATATTATAAAATTACAAATGTTATAAAGTGAAAGATTCTAGTTAGTCGATTTTTAGGAACTGAACTCCTAATGACGTTGGAAGCTAATCTAATGCCGTTACTAGATCATTTTTGAAATACCAGAATGGGTTTTTGTTATTTATAGGTAAAAATTTCTATCTTCGAAACTATGATAAATAATTAAATGAAATTTGAACAGTATCATTTTACTATTAACAAAAAGCAGTGTGTAAACTTTGAACAATATCAGACACTAACTAATGTAGTTTATTTGGATTAATAAAGCCAAACAGCGTCTGACCAGGCCTTGAAGGCCTAACGGCACCGATCGGCCGCCGTGTCGTCCTGAGCCCTTAGGAGTCACTGGATGTGGATACGGAGGGACATGTGGTTAGCACACCGCTCTCCCCTCCGTTATCAGTTTTCGTGACCGGTGCCACTACTTCTCAGTCAAGTACCTCTCCAATTGGACTAACAAGGGCTGAGGGCACCCTACTTGCCAACAGTACTCGGCAGACGGTGACCCTTCCAAGTGCTAGCCAAGCATGACACGCTTAAGTTTGATGGTCGGATGGGAATAGGTGTTATCACTGCGGCAAGGCCTTTGGATATTTAGATTCATATGGCGTACAATTATTTGTAGCGTCCTACTGGCAGGCTTGGTCACTGCCACAGGCGGCATCTGATTTAAATTCATCAGTTCTGACTAAACAAGAAAATGAGCAAATCTCCTGCAGCTACTGGACCAGAGCTGCTCACGGCTCCATACATTACTGCACTTATAATAACACGGTATAATTTGCTACATTACACGCGGTATAAATGTTCGATACGGCGCCTCTTGAATCACGAAAGACTTCGGTTCCCTTGGATATGGAGAAGCCCACCATTACCATACCAGCACGTAAAGCTCGCCCACGTTTGAATTCACGTCGCTCCGCCATAATACACCCACAACTATGCAGAACACTGTTCTGACCGTGACTGACACGTGCTACCAGCAGTGGCTGTTGTGTAACAGCGCAAGAGCACATGAACTTCCCCAATGTTTAGTGGTTATTTTTCTTTGAATGCTGTTGTAGATGCGATAATGTGAAATACACGGCACTCAATCTATTACGATTTGCTGCATTGCTACTCCTCTAGACTCAATGAAACTTGACATCAGGGTCGCGAACACACTTTCAGTTCGGACCTTCTTCAGGGCGGCTGTACAAGTACGTTCAACCTCCTGTGGGAATCTCAGAGAAGCGAGCATCGAGGAAACTGGTCAGGGACTGCGGACAGATGGTCGTCTGTGGGAGTGTGGGTCGACCGTCAGACGTTCCGAGGCAGTCCGCGCAAGTGCCTTAAACAGGGTGGTGCAGTGGTTAACGCAACTGACTAGTAAGCAAGATAGCCCGGGTTCGAATCCCTGTGACCACTGATTCCGTGTGATGTCCAGATGCAGGTGATATCACGAAACCCTTTCCATTCTCTCCCTCCCCTCTCCTTCAGTTTAAACATAGGTAATTGATAAACAATGTACACGGTTCTCGGGTTGCACAGGTAGCCCTTACCACTCAGCTACAAATTTACATCAGTGCCACCAGGTGGTAGCACACTGCAGCAGACTGTATTCCGGTTCGCTTGGCATAAATCCCGCTAGACCGTTGCACGCCCCTCAGATATGCGAATTCACTCACTGTGTAGTAAAAAAGTAGACCGAAAATTAGTATATGTTACACGAGGGTCACTCCAAAAGAAATGCACACTATTTTTTTTAATCCACCTTTTATTCTACATGTTTCAAAGTATGACAGTGTGTAGAAACATTCTTTAGGAACACTATTTTCATTTCTTCACATAATTTCCATCCCTCTCAACAGCCTTACGCCATCTTGGAACCAGCGCCTGTATACCCGCACAGTAAAATTCTGGACCAACCTGTTGGAGCCACTGTTTGGCAGCGTGCACAAGGGAGTCATCATCTTCAAACCTTGTTCCACGAAGAGAGTCTTTCAGTTTCCCAAAGAGATGACAGTCACATGGAACGAGGTCAGGACTATGTAAGGCGGGTGTCTCAGTGTTATCCATCCGAGTTTTGTGATCGCTTCCATGGTTTTTGACTGACATTTGGCCATGCATTGTCGTGCAACAGCAAAACATCCTGCTTTTGTCGATGTGGTCAAACACGACTCAGTAGAGGCTTGAAGTTTCTTCAGTGTCGTCACATATGCATCAGAATTTATGGTGGTTCCACTTGGCATGATGTGCACAAGCAAGAGTCCTTCGGAATCGAAAAACACCGTAGCCATAACTTTTCCAGCAGAAGGTGTGGTTTTGAATTTTTTTTTTTTCTTGGGTGAATTTGCATGATGCCACTCGATTGATTGTCTCTTCATCTCTGGTGAAAAATGATGGAGCCATGTTTCATCACCTGTCACAATTCTTCCAAGAAATTCATTTCCACCATTCTATTACTGTTCCAAAAGTTCGCTGCATACCGTTTTTCTTGTTTCTTTGTGAGCCACTGTCAACATCCTGGGAACCCACCTAGCACAAACCTTTTTCAACGCCTACACTTTCAGTATTCTCCGATCAAAACGTGGCGTGACAATTCGTTCACTGTGATGCGTCTGTCAGCAGTCACCAATTCGTTAACTCTCTGCACATTGTCTGGAGTATGTGCAGTACGAGGCCTGCCGCTGCGAGGACAATCCTCAATATTGCCGTGCCCGCTTTCATCACGTAACCTCCTTGTCCACCGACTAACTGTACTGCGATCGACAGCAGCATCTCCATACGCCTTTTCCAACCTCTTGCGGATGTTTCCCACTGCCTCGTTTTCACAGCACAGTAATTCTATGACAGCACGTTGCTTCTGACGAACGTCAAGTGTAGCAGCCATCTTGAAGACATGCTGTGAAGGCGCCACTCACGGGAACAGGTTGAACTACGTTTAAAAACAAGCGGGAAGGATGTATCTACACAGTGTAAAACTTTCACACATGTCACATTCAGAATAAAAACTGTATTTTTACAAAAATAGTGTGAATTTCTTTTGGAGTGACCCTCGTAGTTATACTAGCATATAATCTTGTACTGTGAGATTCTGAATGAGATAAAAGTTTGGAAGGTAGGAGACGAGATATTGGCAGAACTGAAGCTGTGAAGACGGGTCGTGAGTCATGCTTGGGTAGCTCAAATGGTCGAGTTCGGTTCCCAACGGAGTCAGGGATTCAGGGATTTTCACCTGCCTCGAGATGACTGGGTGTTGTTGTGTCGACTTCATCATTATCATTCATCCCCATTACGGTCGGAGGAAGGCAATGGCAAACCACCTCCACTAGGACCTTGCCTAGTACGGTGGTGCGGGTCTCCCGCATAGTTCCCCTACGCTCTCTCAAAGTCTTCATCATCATCTATTGTCTATTTTTCACGAAAATGTAAGTCAATTCGCATTTTTCCGGCACAGTAGCTCAGAGTGTTCGGTCAGAGGGTTTAGCTACCCTCTGTAATAAAAAAAACTGAGTAAACGGATCAACGAACAACCTGAATGAGTGTCATCGGACGTCCGCCACGAACAAATTCAACGAACAATATATAGAAAAAAAAAAGATGGTAGAGCACTTGCCCGTAAAAGGCAAAGGTCCCGAGTTCGAGTCTTGGTCCGGCACACAGATTTAATCTGCCAGGAAGTTTCAAAATAAAACATCTTGGGGTTTATCATACAGTAATCCATTTGAGGCGCTGAGAACCATTAAGCACATCATCGTCGAATGTGAGACTCTAGCATTTATTCACGCATCTGACTCCTGTTGATCTTATAGTGGGTCATGTTTATCTGTGCTCTAGGCCCACAATGTATATACGAACTTTCACGAAAAGCTGTCCCACATGTTTTTCTAATGTTCACTTAAATGTGGAATCGAAAACGGTGTGCATTGGGCGCTCAGTGCATTGTTTAGATTCCAGTCAAATGATCATGCCGGTAGACAGCACTACTTCAATCTCATCCTTCCCACAAACGGCAATTTGTGTTTGCAGGTGATTTTTTACTGTGCATGAACCGGCTTTCGTGTGCAATATCATCATAGACTCCGTTGAATATGTTTCGAGTACTAACAGAAAAGAAAAGGCCAGGAAAAGTTAACAGCGAAGGAAATAGACTGAGAAAGAGACGAAATCTGTGTGACAGCCAGCAAACATTTGACAAAGAAGTGTATAATGAGTGTAACTTGTGTGGGTGCAATGTAAGAAGGTCTGATTTTCAGCCTGCAAGTTAATTCGTTAACAAACACAGGTTTTAGGCATCTTTTACATTTCCGAAAAAATAAAAAGCACGGAAACTCTGACTTTCAATAAAATGTGAAACGGGGAGTAGCGAAAGCATAAACTTTATTTCGTTCGTGTCCTAAACTGTACTTAATTATATACAAACTGAGTGGTCAGCGTGACAGAATGTCAATCCTAAGGGCTCGGCTTCGATTCCCGGCTTTGTCGAAGATTTCCTCCGCTCAGGGACTGTGTGTTGTGTTGTCCTAGTCATTATCATTTCATCCCCATCGACGCGCAAGTCGCCGACGTGGCGTCGAATCGAAAGACTTGCCTCAGGCAAACGGCCTACCCGGAAGCAGGCCGTAGCCACACGACATTTACATTTACATTTATATACAAGACAACAAAATTCCACACAAACAATTCTTTTTCAGACAAATTATACAAATTATTATTATTATTATTACTATTATTATTATTATTACTGTTGTTATTATTAATATTGTCAGTGACTGTAATTGACAAATATGTTAATAAGCGTAGCAGTTACATAGCAGATGCGGCTACTTTTACACTTTCATCATTTATTTGAATTTCAAAAGTTTCCGAACACCCAGAATGTATATTTACGAGCCACCATTGCTTGCAACGTCTTGAGAACATAGCACAGGTGCCGTTCGTGATCAGACACAACAGCGAAACTCACACGCTTGGCTTGTATCTGCATTTAGAGTGTGACAGTTACTGAACTATATGAAAAAACGAAAATTAGTTAAAACCTACGGGTTGCACACGCTTTATTCCACGTGTAAACGTCAATACAGATATTCGGATGTATGTTATGAGATGTTAGATATGCCTGCCATCACTGGCGATGATGTGGCGCAGACGAATAGCAAAATTCAGCATGATATGCTGAAGTGTCGCAACATAGATGCTGTCGATAACGTCCTGATTGGCTGTTAATAGTTCAGCAATTGTTTTGGGGTTGTTGCTGTACACTTTGTCTTTAATACAGTCGCACAAAAGGGAGTCGCATGTGCTCAGATCCGGAGAATACCGCGGCCAGTTGAGGCCCCTGCCAGTAACCTCTGGGTACCCCAGAGACAGAACACGACCCCCAAAGTGCACCTCCAAAACATCAAACACTTCCCTGCTTCGAAAAGGTAGTGCTCCGTCTTGCATTAACCACATATTGTAGAAATCACTGTCACTTTCGATAGTGGGGATGAAATTATCTTCTAGAATCTTCACGTACCGTTTGGTAGTCACCGTGCCATCAAGGAATATGGCACCGATTATCCCATGACTGGATATTCCACACCACACAGTCACCCGTTGAGGATGAGAGGACTTCTCGATCGTGTTATCAGGATTCTCAATTCCCCCCAATGCACCAATTTTGCTTATTGACGAACCCATTTAAATGGAAGTGGGCTTCGTGGCTAAAGCCTAAACGCTACAAATACTAATTCCCATCGTTCCCCACTGTTAAACTGAAGTTTGAACGATCTAGCGCAAACCGTTCAGAAGTTACGATGACATTATGTAATATACACTACTGGCAATTAAAATTGCTACACCAAGAAGAAATTCAGATGATAAACGGGTATTCATTGGACAAATATATTATACTAGAACTGACATGTGATTACATTTTCGAGCAATTTGGGTTCACAGATCCTGAGAAATCAGCACCCAGAACAACCACCTCTGGCCATAATAACGGCCTTCATACGCCTGGGCATTGAGTCAAACATAGCTTGGATGGCGTGTACAGGCACAGCTGCCCATGCAGCTTCAACACGATATCACAGTTCATAAAGAGTAGTCACTGGCGTATTGTGACGAGGCAGTTGCTCGGCCACCATTGACCAGATGTTTTCAGTTCGTGAGAGATCTGGATAATGTGCTGGCCAGGGCAGCAGTCGAACATTTTTTGTATCCAGAAAGGCCCGTACAGGACCTGCAACATGCGGTCGTGCATTATCCTCCTGAAATGTAGGGTTTCGCAGGAATGGAATGAAGAGTAGAGTCACGGGTCGTAACACATCTGAAATGTAACGTACACCGTTCAAATTGCCGTCAATGCGAACAAGGGGTGACCGAGACGTGTTTCCAATGGCACCTCATACCATCACGCCGGGTGATACACCAGTATGGCGATGACGAATACATGCTTCCAATGTGCGTTCCCAGCATTGTCGCCAAACACGGATGCGACCATCATGATGCTGTAAACAGAACCTGGATTCATCCGAAAAAATGACGTTTTGCCATTCGTGCACCCAGGTTCGTCGTTGAGTACACCATCGCAGGCGCTCC
This sequence comes from Schistocerca piceifrons, assembly GCF_021461385.2. Lineage (NCBI taxonomy): Eukaryota > Metazoa > Arthropoda > Insecta > Orthoptera > Acrididae > Schistocerca > Schistocerca piceifrons. Next base: position 215,783,462 of record NC_060143.1, on the reverse strand, counting down.
TGCCTGTGATGCAGCGTCAAGGATAACCGCAGCCACGGTCTCCGAGCTGATAATCCATGCTGCTGCAAACGTCGTCGAACTGTTCGTGCAGATGGTTGTTGTCTTGCAAACGTCCCCATCTGTTGACTCAGGGATCGAGAGTTGGCTGCACGATCCGTTACAGCCATGCGGATCAGATGGCTGTCATCTCGACTGCTAATGATACGAGGCCGTTGGGATCCAGCACGGTGTTCCGTATTACCCTCCTGAACCCAGCGATTCCATATTCTGCTAACAGTCATTGGATCTCGACCAACGCGAGCAGCAATGTCGCGATACGATAAACCGAAATTGCAATAGACTACAATCCGACCTTAATCAAATTCGGAAACGTCATGGTACGCATTTCTCCTCCTTACACGAGGCATCACAACAACGTTTCACCAGGCAACGCCGGTCAACTGCTGTTTGTGTATGAGAAATCGGTTGTAAACTCTCCTCATGTCAGCACGTTGTAGGTGTCACCACCGGCGCCAACCTCCTGTGAATGCTTTGAAAAGCTAATAATTTGCATATCACAGCATTTTCGTCCTGTCGGTTAAATTTCACGTCTGTAGCACGTCATCTTCGTGGTGTAGCAATTTTAATGGCCAGGAGTGTAGTTCAATAATTGTCACACTGTATGTTCAAACATGCGTTCCTCGCGGTGTTTCCGTTGTTTTGTAGATAATTTAATGCTGGAATTCACGTTTTTGCTCTGTTCAGGTGGCCAGCCTGCGGACTGGGGGCAGGTCTTGCAGCAGCGGCACGTGGCGCCGAGCGGCGCAGCCGCGGGCTGCGGCCGGAGCCGTCCTCGGCGGCCCTCGAGCGGCCTAGCGGCGTCGCAGCGGCCATTCATTGCGGCTGGAGGACCGTGCTTACGGGCTGGCACTCCACGCAGACGAGTGCGGCGGTCTCGCAGCCACCGCCTCCCGCCTACACCGCCGCCTGCACCGCCACCTCACGCTGCGCAGCGCCTGTGCGCGCCACACAGCGGCGAGACGTCGCCTGTAAACACTTTGTCCTGGCTTGGCGGCCGTGCCAGGAGTGTGTCAAAGCGGTAGAGGAGCGATTTTGTTACGTGTGCTTCAGTTGCTCCCGCAATACTGGAGTGGGTACTCACACTCTTTACAGCGCATCCCTCCGGGTAAAACAAAATTCCCTGCCGCCAAAAGCGCTCTTTCATAGCACGGCACGGTACTGATGAGTCTTTGGTTCAAAAATGGCTCTGAGCACTATGGGACTCAACTTCTGAGGTCATCAGTCCCCTAAAACTTAGAACTACTTAAACCTAACTAACCTAAGGACATCACACACATCCATTCCCGAGGCAGGATTCGAACCTGCGACCGTAGCGGTCGCGCGGTTCCAGACTGTAGCGCCTAGAACCGCTCGGCCGCCCCGGCCGGCTGAGTCTGTGGTGAGTGGTTGGTTGGTTGATTCGGACAGCCAGGTCATCATCAAGTTACCCTCCATTAAGAATGTGGATGCACTCAGCGACTGTGATATGACTTTCAAAATGATGGAGCACAGCAATCAGTCGTCATTTTCTTTCGTTCATTAAGCAAATCTAGATTTCAGCAAGTGCCTAGCCATTATCAATGAACTATTTCATAGCATTTTCAACATTTCGCGGCCCTGTCAGCAATTGTATAAATATTTATTTTAATTTTAAACCAACATCCTTAGTTGCATGGATTACCTGAATTTACCTTGGTTTCAGTCGGGATAACCAAACCTTCTTCAGAATAAAAGTAACTACCGTTTGTGCATAGTGGACATCGTCAAACCAAAACTACAAATCCATAAATTATCGTCAGACTGTAAAAACTTATCTGAAACTGCCTCGGCCCCACTTCGCTACTGCGGTGCGGCAGCCACGAGTTCTGCACTGACTTCCAGTGCAGAACTCAAGGCTGCCGCATCGTGGTAGCAAAGTGGGGCCGAGGCAGTTTCAGGTAAGTCATTACAGTCTGACGATAATTTATGGATTTGTAGTTTTAGCTTGACGATGTCCACTATGAACAGAGGGTAGTTACTTTTATTCTGAAGCAGGTTGGGTTACCCCGACGGAAAGCTAGGTAGAGCTAGGTAATCCTTGCAACTGAGGCTGTTGGTTTAAAATTAAAATAAATATTTCATAGTATCGGTGCGTGAGAGTCTTGAAAGAACTGTGCCCGAACTACAGGGGACTGACGTACTAGGACATGCATTAATACTATGAAATAGTGCACTGATAGTAGCTAGACACTAGCCGAAATCCAGATTTCCTCATTAAAACCTGAAAGAAAAGGACGACTGATTGCTGTGCTCCATAATTTCGAAAGCCAGGTCATCGGTCCCATCGGATTAGGAAACGATGGGAAGGAAGTTGGCCGTGCCTTTTTACAGGCACAATCCCGACATTTACCTGAAGCTATTTATGGAAATCACGGAAAACGTAAAGCAGGATGGCCGGACGCGGGTTTTAATCGTTTTCCTCCCGAATGCGAGTCCAGTGTCCTAACCACTGCTCCACTTGGCTCGGTTGAGTTTTTGCTCGACTTACATTTTCCACTTGTTTCTCTGGCCAGAAACCCTGCCTGAAGCTGCAGCTTCATTGTAGTCTGATACAAATGCCATGTACATCACCAGTTCCGGAATTGTGCAAAAGTAGCTATGTATCCCCAACAAATTTTTTACCCTGAGCTAGCTGTGACATATCACTAAGCAATACTGTTCCATTTTCTGCCTTTATCTCGTGGTTATTTTATTGCGAGTACTGGACATGCGAGCTTGCGAGGTAGGCTTCCCGCTGGGAATGTGCACTCCTGGTACGGTCTCACGGCCCTGTTGCCGGCAGAAAGAAGCCAGCGAATCTTATTAGGAGAGGCGAGGTATCGCAAAGAGGCGAGCAGTTCGCACAGAAGTGAGACTACGACCTGCTTAGTGCTCTCCTGGCTAGAGCCGACACCTGGTCTGTCGGAGGGCAAGGGATGCCTTGACCACACTGCTGTTCCCAGAGAATAACAGAGCACGACATCTTTGTCTTTTCTGCATGAACATCTCAGGCCGCGACGCTGCAGCACTGCCTAGCTGGCTGAGAAAAAACTGTTGTTTTCGATCCAAAATTTTTGCATTCGGTGAACTGAGACACACCAGTGTCATGCTCGCCGCAAAGAGGCCAACCAAGCGAGGGGCACTTCTTTAGTTCAGCACCAACTTCGTTTCTCTTAATACAGATTTTATACACCAAGAATGGTAAGTTTCTATAGCATCCCCCTGTTTTTTTTATGAAATAAGCCATTTTCTGGTATGTCACACTGGCAACAGAATTGAGTCAACCCCTCCATGTAGAGTTGTGTGAAAGCAGGGAGCTCAGGACGAAGAAGTATGTTTCATAGCGTTTATATTCTGGCCACAGCGCAATTTGATTCCTGACCATAGCGTGGTGTAGATGGGTGCACACTTCCCTGACTGGGGAAATGTAAGTTTCGCAGGTTGCGGCCGTGTGATCCATAGCAGCTAGCTACTTACTTGTTCTAGCGTGGAACTTGTCTTGCCCATTTGATCATAATTTACGATTTTGTCACATTTTGAATTTGCGAGCAGCTCAGACAAGGATAACTTGTTGCATTGTTACCACGCAGTTTTCAACATAATTAGGTGCCTGCTGCAGTGGTAGCGTCATTTTTGTCTCAATTCAATCCAGATTTTCAGAGAACTTTGCTCTCTGTTAAATATTTTTTATCGTGTTCAATAATTATAGAAAATTAAGATTCGTTATACTCAGACCTGAGGCAAATTACAAGATCCTTAAATTGCCCTACAACTTTTCCACAGTTAGGCGCTCCACTAATAATACGTATAATCTGTTGCACAGCTAAGCTTGTGGTTCTCACAGTGATGGTGGTATCCTTGTGTGCAGTGGACGAACTCAACGAATGTAATGAGCAGTGCACATGCTGCTCATTTTATTCATTTGTATGTCTTTTTATTGACTAGGAAGAGCTTTGTCGATCCACAGCAGGATTATAAGTCTCGTGTGTGTTGTTCAATGACTATATGGCTGACGACCTTGCATTTAGACGATGTAAACAACATTTCATAGCAACGTAATACCGTAAGACAGGTCGAGGGTCACTGCCCACGCAGACACAGCATAAACTATCATAGTGCAATCACTTCTAGAATACAATTCGAGTATTTGCTGTCCGTGTCAAGCCGCTATACCAACAGACATCGAACTATTTCAGCGACGCGCTGCTCCGATCACAACGGATCGGTATAGCCCATATCAAAGTGTAAAAGATTTGTTCGTGAAAATAGGCAACGCATGGAAGAAAGAGGACTTAGTTCACACGAAAGCATTGTCGTTAGATGTAAACAATTTGCATGCGAAGGAGACTGTGCTATAGATCTGCTCCCACCATCGCATACGTAGTGATCATAAGAATAAGTTGGTACGGACACAGACAGTTATTTTTTTTTTTCGAGCTCATAACGTATATCACCGACGGGGCTTTAAAATTTTATGGTACGTGATGAGATTATAGGATCAACGATGATCGAATAAACTACTGTGCCGCAACCGCTATGCGAGAGAAAAAGACAGACCATGTGGAGATCGCAAAATCAAATGGAGGAGGATACGCAAAAAAGAAATTTGAAAGAAAAGCTATACATGGATGGAGAAGCTCGGACATGAGCTTGTGAGAAACTGCCCAAAGAGCTGCAAAACGAAATAAATAAAAGAGCGAGGGAGAGGGGGAGAGAAAGAGAGAGAGAGAGAGAGAGAGAGAGAGAGAGAGAGAGAGAGAGAGAGAAGTGTGAGAAATAAAAAAGGAAATCGATTTTACTGGCACGATGTACGTTACGCCATGCACACTACAGTGACTTGCGCAGTGCATAGGCAGACTTTGAGTAATTTCTCACTTATAGAACTTCGAGACAGATTAAAATTGTACTTAGGTGGATTCTCAATTCTGGTCCTTGGCATTCATTGGCAATACGTTTGTTACCAGAGACTATTCAAGCACGCATCATAGTTTACACAGTTCATAACGTCAGAATCTTTATCGTGTATTTCCACTTCCTTAGTGGTTCTCATGCACATATTGTTCGGCTATCTGCCTACACTTGGGCACTAACTGATCATGTAAATATTTTATTAAGACGCAGTAAACGGTGTTCCATCTGCTCTGTGGTAAACGGTGTAACTTGGGGAAATCGCACTGATGTTTCTTGTGGTGACATTACTGATCGCAGATGGAAATTTTTGTGACCTATGTTCACAAAAGAAATGTTCTTGTCCTTTCATGTTAACAGACACCATTCTAATCGTTTTTAACATGTTTTCAAGCCCGTCCGAAGACTTCGTTCTGGCAAGTTGTCATCAGACTACAACGGAGACAGAAACATACAAGCAGAGAGTCAATCAAAAGTTTTACAGTAGACTTTAATCAAGGTAGTTGCTCAGAGTAGACAAATTATATCCTACTACCATGTCTGCGATGTATTTCCGTCTATAACATTCTGTGTGCTGCTGGCAAAACTCGCCAAAGCTGTAACATAAAAACCATGTGAATTTGTGGCTAGTTATCTTGTGTGGTCACGTTTGATTTTTATGATACTTAAATTAAAAGAGATTCTAGCGCATAACCAGACTAATAAAAATGTAGTTCGTTACACCCTCTAGGAGAAATGAAGTGGATAGAGCATTTCACGCAAGAAGACCGGGTTAAGAGTTTAAGGCTGTAGTGGCACGAATTTTTAATCTTTTAGTGGGTTCCATAACGGTATTCACTCCGATACTGAGTGAAAGATTCATTTTAGAAAAAACTTCCTCCCATGGGCGTCATTCTACCTGTCTGTGCACGAGAACCTCTGAATGACCATTGTAATAATGGAGCAAGGACGACAATAAATATTTCCAGGAGTATTCAAAAACTACAAAATTAACTTGACGCGAAATTATTCGAAGTCGCCTCCCATACATCATCCACACTGAAGGCTACATTCTTTTTTTTAAAAAATGGAAGATTCTTTCTCCTCTAAAATTTACTGAGTTTCAGTCTCAACCTTATTTCTTTGCAGCTAAGCACTCTATTCGGATAAAACTCGTTGATGATGCGTTCAGATAGAATGTTCATATTTAACAGTCATAACTCTATTGCCACTCGTTCAGTCCCGCTGGATTTCATCCCTGTAATACGGGGAGAGAAATTACCGTGCAGGCGAAAGAGACGAATCCGCTATGTACATCGTGCAGTCGTGATCAATTATATCGAAAGCCGATTAAGTTGCAGATTATTGAGAACAAAACATCCAGAAGGAAATCCCCCTTCAGAATGGAAGCAATGAGAATGAGTGTCGTAGCAATTCTGTAACAGATTTTTTTTTCCCGTATAGATACATGGAAGCTGTGGAACTCCTTTAGGATCGTGTAAGAACAATACAAACTACGAGTCTACAAATGTCTAAATTTTGGCTAGTATTCGAGTAATATGAACATAGAGAGTAAGAAAGCACAACGTAACCGACCGCGAGGTTTTCAGGGATTGGTATGAAAAATTAACTCTTATTGCAGGATGAGGTCATTACCTAAAAGAAAAATTTAATTAATGTCATGCTTAAGATCAGGGTTTAACGTCCCATCGACGAAGAGGTCATTAGAGACGTAGAAGAAACTTTTACAGAGGTAGTAGAGGGGTGGAAATCGGCCGTGTTTATTCCACATAAATCATCATGACCTTTGTCTTACGTTGCACATGTTGCTGGGAGCGATCTGATATTTGGTAAATAAGAATATTTGTCAACCAAGATCGCGTTTTGTAATATTTTTATTTTCTTTCCCCAGTGACCAGTTTCGATAGGATCTATCTGTCATCTTCGGATCTTCTGGAAATAACATCACTGTGCATGAATCGCACTAACACAACGAGAGCACACTACAGTTATTAAACAATATGGCCTCAATGGCTTGTCTGATTCACAAAACAGAGAACATAAAAAGTTCGTAGCACCAAGAGTGTGCCTGGAGTGGAGGTGTCATGGTCAATGGAGACTGATGCGGAGTAGCTATAACGGCTTCGTTGGCGAATCCGACTCCATTGAAGGGCACACTATTGGTGCTACGTACTTTTATTTACTCTGTATTTGACAAGCCAATGTACCGCCATTGTTTCATAAGAGATGTGTGCCCTCGTTATGTGATTCATACACAGTAATATCATCTTCGGCCGAGCGGTTCTAGGAGCTTCAGTCTGGAACCGCGCGACCGCTACGGTCGCAGGTTCGAATCCTGCCTCGGGCATGGATGTGTGTGTCGTCCCTAGGTTAGTTAGGTTTAAATAGTTCTAAGTTCTAGGGGACTGATGACCTCAGATGTTAAGTCCCATAGTGCTCGGAGTCATTTGAACCATTTAATGTCATATTCAGAAGATTCGAAGATTAGAACTAGACTCTGTAGGAACTGGTCTTTCGGGAAATAAAGGAAAACTATGACAACACGCTTTCTGGATCTCCAAATATTCTTATTTGTCTTATACGGTTTAGGGAAACCACGGAAAACCTAAAACTGGTTGTCCGGACGAGGATCTGAACCGATGACCTTGCGAGTACTTACACGTCCGCCTCACTCGGTAGCAAGTGAAATGCAAGGCGCGTTACTGTAAGTCTGTGAGGAAGTTTTGTGTCTTTGGCATATAGCTCAAGGAGACTCTCCCACGGCACTAAATGTGAACCTAAAATTCTTTTATAGATGTGTCGAAATGACAGTTGATGTAAGACTTTTACAGTGGGAAGAGCAGATACTAAACTGTAGTTCATAGCTAAGATCGTGTGCCGGTGTAGCGTTTCCTACGACTGAATAAATGGTTCAAATGGCTCTCAGCACTATGGGACTTAACTTCTAAGGTCGTCAGTCCCCTAGAACTTAGAACTACTTAAACCTAACTAACCTAAGGACATCACACACATCCATGCCCGAGGCAGGATTCGAACCTGCGACCGTAGCGGCGACGCGGTTCCAGACTGTAGCGCCTAGAACCGCTCGGCCACGCGGGCCGGCACGACTGAATAAACCGAGAATATTTTAGTATGGCAAGATGCTGGTTCGTATCAAATCGGAAAGAGTAATCATACTCAAACATTTCTAATAACAGCTGACTGAAATGCAAACATCTCTTTCATATACATTTGAGCGTTAAATAGATGACAACGAAACTGTAGTAGGGTGTCCTGGAAGAATGACGCCACCGAGCACTTCTTAAAATTTCTGTAACTGCTTTTCACTTTCCTCCAACTTCTTGCCAATCTTTCATACACGTGTGAGAGTCACAGTAATAAAATGAGGATACAGCTTACGCAAAAATCCACACAGAGTATTACTCATTGTGTACGGAAGAAGAATGTATTATGCGAATGCGACGAACGCTTAACAGTCTATAGAGTACAGACATAGATGTGAAATAACCCTTCAGTCAAGAAAACGTGATGAAGTAAACAAACAGAGAGTTAATAAAATAGCTTGAAACTTGCACCAACTAGTTCGGATCAATATTTGATCCATACATCTAAAAAAAACTGTATCTTGTTATTGTGTCACGAAGAAGAAAGTTAACCAAACGAGAATTATGCGTTCTACAGAGACGCGCGTTTTCCAAGATTGATGATTTTTCTGTGTATCTATCTGCATTTTAAAAAACTGCCTTTAGTAAAAGAGATCGTGGACACTTATTCTTGCTCTACTCTCTTACAGAAATAACATTAAACTACTACAGATTTTCACTGTTAACAAAGATGTCTTTAACACCGTGTGTTTCATACGAAGTATTTAATTGCCAGGCCGGTAAACGGGCATTGGAGTCCATCGCCAGTGACATATTTTGTGTACCTCCACATCAAATCACGTGCGTGTCAATTATACATTATTTATGATGTCAAAATCGATGTTGATCGTGCACAGATGGTTCAGCAAATGTCACCCATTATCTTTTGAGACGACCGCCTATGTACTGTGAGATCAACATCGATCTTGATATCATAGAGAATTTGTAACTGACATTCAATCATTTTCTGTGGTACATAATGTATGGCACGGACGATAGGCGCTATACCTGGATGCCGCTCGGGCAGTTAAATATTTTATATGGAACACGCAGTGCAACACCAAGCATAAGCGTGTTCACTTTATTAATGCATTTATGCAACAAACGTGTACTTTGTGGTATAATTATTTGTACAAAAAGATGATAACAATGTTAAATGCTAAGGAATTAATGGTGCCTTGTACGTATAAATATCAGATAAATGAAAAGATTTTGACATGTGCTGAAGGACGTTTTCGCAGTACTTCGTAAGAGCAAAACGGCCGAAATTGCAATTACGGCTCTTACGAAAAATAATTTTTTGCAGTCAAAGACGAACTTGGTGTGTTAAATTTACATGACTGTTAACGCCAACCAAAAGAGGTTCAAAAAATTGTCTGTTACTGGAAATGAATTGCCGTGGAAAGCTTTGATCATAGATTTCTGAATCGAGAAAAAATGTTAATAGATCACGTAATTGATGTCACATGTTGCAAGCAGTAATATTTGTAAAGAGGATTCGTATATACACTGCTGACAAAGAGGAGTCAGGCACCCAGAATACGTGGTCAGGTATCAATGTAAGGTCGCACACGTACACACCATCGGCGGGTGTGTGAATGATTACAGAGTTGCAATGTTCTGTGACAGGTAGAACGGCCAACATAGTACACTGGTGTTGTTCCTGTTTGGTGTTGCTAACAGAGCTGGTAGGGCAATTACACCCTTGAACAGCGTTAGATGTACAAAGAGATGTAACGTTTCCTTATGGGAGTGCGTTATAAGCACCTGGCGAAATATTGTGAAATTACATTTGGCCGGCTGGTCGGCTGGTCGAACAGTGCAACATTCAGATTTGTGGAGCATTCGGATGGGTACTTGGGGACGTGAGGGTAGGCTTATTCGTAACCAGGCTCAGGTTGATTACATAGCCTCCTCCCATCTGCGCCTGAAATCCAGGAACAGTGAACTCCCTACAATATTTTAAGAAATCCGGCACAATTGGTTGGAGACGAGCCGCCGTCGGCCTAGGCAGTTACTGTCCCAAGCGCAGGCTGCCTCCACAAACTGCAGCGTTCGGAGTCGTTCTACGACCGGGAAGGATGGACCTCTGAAGAAAGCCGTAGAATTTTTCAGCGGTGAATCGTGGCTCTACGCTGTTCTTGATGCCCATTGTCAGCTAGTATGGAGGTGACATGGGGCAGTCGCATTCTTCAAATATTTTTGAGAGTGTTTCCTGTGGCGTCTTGGTGTGTGAAGCCGTCGGGTATGACTTCGCGGATGGTGGAGATTGAAGGAACTGGCGGCACAACTGTACCCACGGACATCCCACGTCGACAAGTGTTGCCTTCAGTGCGACAGTTCCGTGGTGCCATTTTCCAACAGGACAACGCTTGTCCACACACAGTAGGTGTGTCTATGAAAAATCTACATGACGTTGAGGTACCCGCGTCCCCGACACAACATGTGTGGGACCACCTCGGACGTCAAAGACGCTCCAGTTGCAAATATACGCCATACCAAAGACCAGTTTTAACAGTTACGGGCCAGTTTTCTCCAGAACAGAACACAACGCCTTTGTGACATCATTCTCAACCGGATCAGTGCCTGCATGCAGGACGAAGTATAGTGATAAGTGGGCTCATACTGTCAGCTTCTGCGTAAATTTCACTGGAGCTTGTAATCACTGGAATAACATCACGTGTCATCTCAGCCCGTGAAACTCCATTTCGTTCCACCTTCCAGTCTGGGTGCTTCCCTTTTTTACTACCCAGTGTGATTTGTAACCAGCGCAACGTCACATTAAGCCTGTAAGTAGGCTGTTTAGGTTTTTATGCTGGTAACGCCACGTAGCGCTCTATATGAAAATCACTGGCTGTGCTGTGTGCAGTCTGTGGCTGATTTGCATTCTTGGAATATTTGCTATTGTAGCGTTGGGCAGCTGGAGGTGAGCCTCCAGGAGTGGTGGATCTGGGGAGAGAAATGGCGGAGTTTTGAGAGCGGATGATCAGGAGTGTGTCCATCAGAGACAGTAAATCGGTAATACTGTATATCATGAACTGATATATATATATATATATGATGATGACTTTTGAATATTATTAAGGTAAACACATTGTTTGTTCTCTATCAAAATCTTTCGTTTGCTAACTATGCCTATCAGTAGTTAGTGCCTTCGGTTGTTAGAATCTTTTATTTAGCTGGCAGTAGTGGCACTCGCTGTATTGCAGTAGTTCGAGTAACGAAGATTTTTGTGAGGTAAGTTATTCCTGAAAGGTATAGGTTGATGTTAGTCAGGGCCATTCTTTTGTAGGGATTATTGAAAGTCAGATTGCGTTGCGATAAAAATATTGTGTGTCAGTTTAGTGTTGATCAGAATGAGTAAAGAGCGAAATGTCTGAGTACGTTCAGTTCTGCTCAGCTGTTTTAAAATCAAATACTGTACGAGGTTTATCAGCACAGTAATTCATAAATTTTTCTAAGGGGACGTTTCAAGTCTTACGGTATTTTATGCCACAAATTCAGAAATTTCGATGACAATATTTAGACAACACAATGTTATGTCATATATTTTCAGTACTTTTACAGATTTTTTTTTCAAGTCAGTCGGTCGAAGGTGACGCTGGCAGAACTGTCAAAGCACACTCTCTCTCTCGGTAAGCGGGGCCTCCACGCGTATCATCTGAGAAACAAGTCAAATGTGAAAACAAAGATAAAGAAGAGTGCCACAACCAGGCTCTCTCTAAACAGAAATTGTTCACTTTGTAGTTTCAGTGGTGCCACAAAAGTTGTTTTTCTATCACAATGTAAAAGAGATGAAAGTCGTTTATTTTTATCACAGAAGTTCAGTCGTTTTTTCTCCAGTGATTCAGTCATGGTCTCACATGTTTTATTCTATGAAATATAAATCGTCTCCACAAGAAGCAGTTCTCGAGAGAAGCACTGAAGAGTTGTACATTCTAACATATAAAATTCTCGTGTCACAGTGTTAGTTGCCGTACTCCTCCGAAACGGCTCGATCGATTCTGATGAAATTTTAAATGTATATTCGGTAGGTCTAAGAATCGGTCGTAGTCTATTTTTCATACTCCTAAGTGATAAGGGTGGTCCATCCCTAAAACGTTTTCTTATTTTTTGGACAGAAGTTTTTTTTATTTTTTTATGATGTAGTATTAAAAAATACACACAACCCTAAATTTTCACCCTTCTACCACCAACCCCTATTTTTAATACCGATTTTCGTAATTTAATAATTTTCAACCCCGTTCTATAACTGATCAATTATCACTTTATCATTTATCCCCGCCGGGTGTCTACCGGTGATAGTCTTTCACTATTCAATAGATAGGTAATTGAAGAAAACGTACCAAAAGCAATGATTCGAATGTCCCTCTTTGAATCGACGTAACTAGACCGAGAAGTTTAACTAGGTAGCACGTGTCATTCGGCAAACCGACATTTTAGGCCTAGCGCACACGTATCGGTTTTTATCGAACGGAAATGTATCGTAAGATCAAATTCTTTTAGTGGAACAAAGAACTTCCTATGCTCTCCTTTGTTCCTCTAAAAGAATTTAATCGTACAATATTTTTGCATACGATAAAAATCGATGCTTGCGCGCTTGGCCTAATTCATAATGCTGGTGAACACGTCTCGACTCGAAATTGCCGCTATGTTTGTATGCTCGTGGACGAGCCGTGTATCGGCTGCAATTGTTAAATCCGCGCTATCTACCGTAGAAACGCCAGAACTAATAGTGGCCGATACTGCCGGACTTCCCCCTAAGACTTTTCTCACTCTCTACACAATTTTCGGCCATTATTATTGTTTGTGTAACTAGCTCCAGCCAACAACGGCTATTGTGTTGCAGGTATACATTATTCTTGTAGACTAGAGGTAATTTATATGGCAAAACAACGTTTGCCGGGTCAGCTATAACATATAAAGGTTTTCAGAGGCGGAACGAAGTTCGCCGGGTATAGCTAGTTCTATGTATAAAGGTAGAAATTAACGGTCTTTAAATTCAGAGCTGGTTTAATTCACGCAGGTTTTCAAGCGTCTCGTGGTAAAATACGATGTATTTCCGTTGGACAACATAGAGAGACCGACTCCATCCGCAACCAGCTGCTGTTTACTCAAATATTCGAACATTCTCCTGGACTGAATATCGAGGAGAGCTGTATTTCACGGTCGTAGTAACGTGCCTGTGTTTAAGCTACCGCAATACGCCTTACATAATAAACTTCGCTACATATGTAAGTAAACAGACGATATGCAAACATTTCAAAGTCGTTGCGTCTTAGCGTAAAATTGAAATATTCCTTTTTTTTAAATTTTAGTATTTTTTAAATACAGATAACGTATCTATAGTTACTGATCGTCTGTATTACAAGACACTGCCACGAATAGATTAACTACTACAGGAAGGAGACAGAGTGAAAGAACTGGACTTAACAGGTTCGGTATGAGCAAGTGTGATATCACATTCTCTGTGATGTTCATATCCATCCTGCTTTCGAGGAGCTTGAGCGCAACGAATTTATACTTCTCTTACCGCACCTTTTTTCAGCGTCTGTTTGTTATCGCATTCTCCTTGTTTGCTTGCCTAGGGCACTTCTTGACGGCAATACTGTCAACAAATAGACAGCCACTCCACCCCACTCCCAGCTACCCACCTCTCACTAACGGCTTTCACGCCTTATGTCAAACTGAAACCTGCACTGCGTTTTCTAGCCGGGCCCTTCCTACTAGGAGCGTTCTCCTAATAGATTGTGAAGCTCTCTTCTGATGCAAGTAACAGAACTCTATCACTTACTTCATGAGTAGAAATTCATGCAGGTCTAGGGAAATTTATAATACTTTTCTGATAAACATAGTGCATATAAGTCACTATGACATTTATAAATTGGGACATATTACATGTAATTATTAGAGAACTAGCCACTTAACAGACAAAATTAAATATTCATCTAGCCACAGAATATAACCTAAGGACCTAATTTCCTAATAACATTTAATTTAATGTATCCATAAAGAGCGAAACCACCAGCTGTAGAAAGCAGAAATAAAATACTTATTGAAGTAAGTCCAAGGCAGGATGGTTATGTTGACACTGATGCAAGCGGAATATGAAACCGATCTTCACGAAATATTCGGAGTGGACAGGCTGATAGTGGGAGGGCGATTGGTAGAACAAGGTTGGCGGTGAAAATAGCACACACACAGACACACACACACACACACACACACACACACACACACAGAGAGAGAGAGAGAGAGAGAGAGAGAGAGAGAGAGAGAGAGAGAGAGAGAGATAATTTAATATCGAACGCGTCTTGTGCTGGATTAGTGTCAGAATAAGTATAAAATGGTATGCGTGACGGGTACCTTCGCTAAGTTTCGCAGCCAACGATGCCACTCGGAGATAAAGTGTGGAGGACTCGGAATAGATCGTAAAGGGAACAAATTGATAAATTAACGAAGACTTCGAGTGAATACACACTACGACTGACATTTGGCCACCAATGATTATTCACTTATGACGAAGAAAGTACGCAATAAGATTCATCAATATTAAAAACCTGTTTTTAGCAGAAAACAAACAAAAAATCTCATGGAGGTCCGGTCATCATGTGACACCTGAGAGTATTTCTATTCACGTTCGTGTCAAATTGATTATCTTATAGTAAGTTCTATTTCTGTCTATAGGAAGCCAAAGTTCATCCCGTACATAGCACTTTATACTGTGAAGGTCTATCATGTCTCTGCTAAAGGGTGGGGTGGGGGGGGGAGGGGGGGGCAAGGGAGGGGATACGTTTTGGTATATCCCAAAGACATCGAACATGGTACGACACACGGGAAAAAGTCGTTTATTTTTAACGGAGAAACAGAAATCTTTTAAGCCACAATTTCAATGTTCGTGCTCTACCGACTACGGGGAGATATCTCTCTTGCCTTACCGATATTGAACTTCTAATAATGTAGAAAAGTCCGTTTATTTGTGTAGGTCGCTAGACTAAAGCATGCACAAGATATAGCTGCACAAAGAATATGACTCTAAAACTCAGTATCCTGTCGCAACATTTCGAAGTAAATTCGCTTGCTAGGAGCACTCCTATTTACTTATTCAGCGTACATCTCTACTGTACGGAAGCCCATCTGCAGTTCATGCGCTTTCTCGCCAACGTGGCTTGAAAACCATTAACGTGCTTCTTCCAGGAACCCAGCTATAGACCATAAAAAGGAATTTTCGTGACCATAACACACGCGCAGTTCTACCACATACATCGTGGCTATCTGCTCACTATTGGACCCAGCATGATGTACAACCGTTTCTACTCTAGTAACACCACTAACACAGCGGTTATTAAATAAACAATTAGACAGTGCAGTTCTGTACTATAAAATTAAAACGTCCATACTGCTTCAGTGACAGTAACAAATCCATGGGAAAGTGGCCAGAATCCACAAATTGTGCATATTTACCCCACGGCATTTCTCAAGTCTCCATCTATAGAACTAATACGAATCTAGCGTCTCTTGTAAATGAACAGTAAGAGTCTTCAAATTAATATTGCTAATGCCTTGCAGCTTCAATATATCTGACAAATATGTTGTTATTTCTGATGAATTATTCTTGGGTTATCAGCCGAGTAGTGGAATCGTCTTGTCGCAACGTTTCGATGAGTTCTTACTCATCATCTTCGCCGAAAGATGTTGGGTACGAAACTCATCGAAACGTTGCGACAAGACGACGCCACCACTCGGCTGATAACCCGAGAAGAATTCATCATTGGAATTCGCCGAGAAAGACAGCAATCGCATGAATAGACCCCTTACTACTCCAAATTTTAGCATTAAGTGCATCTTGTAAACTACCAACAAATAAACTAGCAACGGAGTATTCGCTCTACCAGTGAGAAATATGCCTATTACCATTTAAACTATAATTCTCCTGAAAAACGAACCGAATTGATCACAGCTGTGTCAAAGACAGCACTGCGATGAAAATTGAAGCTGCTTTCCATAATACGTTCGGCTACAGCACGATCGCCACATTTTAAAATGGTTCAAACGGCTTTAAGCACTATGGGACTTAACATCTGAGGTCATCAGTCCCCTAGACTTTGAACTACTCAAACGTAACTAACATAAGGACACCACACACATTCATGCCCGAAGCAGGATTCGAACCTGCGATCGTAGCAGCCGCGTGGTTCCGGACTGAAGCGCCTAGAACCGCTCGGCCACCGCGGCCGGCGCCACATTGTACCAACACAAGTTAAAACAAATGTAATTTTTCCGAGAACTACCTGATTTTTGTGTCACTTATTATTTCCATAGATCTATATTTAATATAATGTTAAAATCGTAAGTTTATTGGAAATCAAACAGTAACTCTCACGAGTAGGAGAAAATAACTCAAATGATTATCGAGAACCTTCACATCATCTAACGGAGAAAGTTGTGCAATACAATACTGACTTACTGTTGTGGCAATAGGTGCTGTAGACTTGCGATTATTACAATTAATTGAAATCCATAATTGAGATTACTGATTTGCGATGGTCTAAATTATGATACTTCAGTTTGAAGACTGCAGCCATTTTCAAGTGCTTCATTATCATGCTATGGTAATTAGTCACGTCAATGCCCCAGAGCATGTCAGTGACACCAAATGCAACACCTGAACATGTAGGGAACATCCTGTCGATCCCACTTATATGCTATGTGCAACTGTGAAACCAACATTGGCTCCCCAATCCAGCAACGGTACGACTTACAACGTAATACGAGGCGCATTTGCAGAATGAATGAACAGTGAGAGCCTTCAAATTAATATTGTCAATGCCTAGCAGCTTCAATAAATCTGATATATCTTTTGTTATTTCAGAATTCTATACAAGTGTAACATCGCTGACACAGTATAGTGTTATTGTATCTTGTAGGTATCATGCGGAGTTGTGGGCAACCTACACCATACCTTCACTTAAAACTGTGCCAGTGATGAAATATGTCAGTAGTTGTGCCTGAGGTTAAAGTTTTCAGTTGGACTGATGTTGGATTGGGAACTAATGTTGGTCTGACCTTTTTAGTGGCGTTGAGATAATGTTCGCTGTATGGTCAAATGTTGCAGATTATATTCGTGATATGTGCTGTGGCGCCCAGTGTGACTAACTGCGACTGGATAATAATGAGTAACTATGTAATGGCTACAGAGTCGAAATTGCAGAAGTGTCCAAAATAAATAAAAAACAGGTAAATGAAGAAAGCACTTAATTTAGAAAATTCTACATGATTATGTCTCCAAAAATACAGGATAAATTATTCCGTTCTGGGAACACAACTGAGAAATGAAAACAACTGTTTCACTCTTATAGCAATGTTCTTATTATATGATAATAATGGATACTAAATGTTTGAATAATTGATAAAGTATTTGGAACATGTTGTTTGTCGTCGCAGACGAGTTGATTGGTGTAGCAGCAGGTATGACAGGCTAAGGAGTAACATCTGTGTTGGGCATTATCATCAGAGAGCTGGTCGCAAATTGAATTTAACTACAAATTTCATTCACTAGTTCATGAATAAAGGATTCTTCTAATCGATATTCCTATACTTGAAATTTCAAGTTAGCAGTCTTTACGACCAGCCAGTGAAAACTTCCGATTTTGTTAAAAAGTTTGCTCTCCTGCATAATTTTTGTCTTACTCAATGATGAAAGTGCACCGTCGAAACCAATCGATTTATGCTGCAAGACGTGATTGCTTTCTACGACCAAAATTCTGTAAATTCGAGGAATTCTGTGAAGTTTCATTTGCACGCATTACATATGGGATTAGTCGAAAATAAGTACAGGGCTGTCTTATAATTGGACATCAGATACTTGCTGCAGATCTAGATTTCTGTGTCGCGAAAGCAGTTTTCTTCAGGGTAGATGGAGAAGTATATTGATGTGTTCCTTGTCTTAGAAATGCGCAGATAACTGCACGGCAAAAGGTGCGGTAATTCAGTAACTACACTTTCTTATTTCTGACCATTCTGCAAGTACATTATGGATGTGTAGCTTCGTGTACACATCAGTTTCCTTCTCTTGGACTTTCGGACCTCCATAGAAAGATATTTCGTAATCTGTAGACTCCCTTTGGGGTTTCTGGCTACTGGCTTAACGAACTGCAAAATTAGTTTTTGCACAAGGGGCTTCCGTTTCTCTTTCTATGTTTCCCAAGTAAACTCGCTGACGAATGGCTGTCTCGTGCTCGCTAAAATCGGTCTTGAGCGTAGCAGTGCATACTGGGATCCATGCGATGGTCTTCAGTTCGACACACAGGAATCCAAAACGGTAAAACAGCGTTAATGAATGTTATCTCTCGGGTTTTCTCGAAGTAATTGATTAATGATGTGCTTTTAAACGCTCAGGAGAGGCGTTGATTCCGCACAATATTTCGACGAATTACCCAATCGTTTTGTTGAGGTGCTGCGAGTAACTTTACCATGGGTACTCGCTGTCTGGATTCGAACCAGAATGTTGTAAATATCCCTTTCGTCCGTTAACTGTCTTTCCTTTATTATTATTGTTATTATTATTATTATTATTGTTGTGGCGTAACAAGCTAGTTACGCCACACTGAGAAGGGAGCCGAGAGGCACGCGTACACACACGCCGACTGGCGTCAAGTCTGGAACAGGATACGTTATGACTGCTATAAAGAAAATACGTAGCTTTGGAATATACTTAACTTTATTCTTTGTTGGTTTACAACGTTCTTCTGGAGACATTTATACGATAACTCTCAACTAGGTAAGGCTAATGGCGCCTTGCTAGGTCGTAGCCATGGACTTAGCAGAAGGCTATTCTAACTGTCTCTCGGCAAATGAGAGGAAGGCTTCGTCCGTATTGTCGCTAGCAATGTCGTCCGTACAACTGGGGCGAGTGCTCGTCCGTATCTCGAGACCTGCTTTGTGGTGGCGCTCGGTCTGCGATCACACAGTGGCGACACGCGGGTCCGACATGTACTAAATGGACCGCGGCCAATTTAAGCTACCACCTAGCAAGTGTGGTGTCTGGCGGTGACACCACAATTATTATTATTATTATTAGACGTAGTAGTATTACTAATCATTTTCGTCAAGCACCTCTGTGTTAATGATTTTATTTCTGTTCATTTATTTGCAGTATTTATCACATCACGTTGTCTTCTTACATCTGTTCCTCGCGTCTGCCTCGAAAGCTGATATCACAGATACTTCTGTCGATTTGCCTACCAACTGGGGCAGTAATTAATTGCACAATCAGGCCTAAGGAACCGGTGCTGCCTTAAGGTTGTTTACTTTTTTGCCATAAATCGTCTCTTGAGCGGCTTGCCATTTACCGCTCTGGCAGTTATACCGGTTGTTGCAACTGATTAAACTACCCGGCGTTATAATTAAACTGACAGTGCTTCGAGTGCTACAGTGTGGGATGTATATGTCGCAGGGCACTGAAACATAGGAGGTATGTTCATTAATAGGAGCACTCGTGAAATATGCTGAAAATGTAATAGTATCGCTTTATCTTACATCTGTTCCTCGCGTCTGTTTTGAAAGCTGATATCACAGATACTTCTGTCGATTTTGCCTACCAACTGGGGCAGTTTTGCAAGAAACTAACTGTGTCCACACCGCTGTTTTCATGCAGAATGGGGAGACCCCCAGTGTCGCTTGCCAAGTGAAAGATTTGCTTCGAGAAAACTTCGGTAACGACGGCATTATCTCTAGGAAATTTCAAGACGTACCTTCCAGATTTCACTACCTAAATTCATTTGACTTTTGGTTGTAAGGAGATCTGAAAGATCGCGTCGATCAGGGATGTACCCGGCCGCTTCATGATCTAATTAACAGCATACGACGATGTATCACTCAGATTACACCGGGTATGCTGCGAACAACTGTCGACCATGCCGTGTTACGAATGCAGCGTCTTGCTCAGTCGGAAGACCAAACCGAACACATGTAACTTGTGCCAGAACCACCTTTATCATGTGTTTGATAGTTCCTCTTCTTTTCCTGCACCCGTACCACATTCTTACTGCTTACAGCACCGTATTTTCATGTGGTGCCGGAAAGTGGAACTATTACTTTTTTCAGCATATCGATTAATGAATATACCTACGATGTTTCAGCGTCCTGCGATGTGTACACCTGCAGTGCAGCACTCAGAACACGGTCTGTTTAATTACAGCCTCCAGGCAATTTTCCTTGTTTTAGTTGTCCGTATGACAACAAGAGAATCCAGTTACGGTACTTCCATCAGAGAAACTTGCTAAGCAATATCAGGTATCGAAATCAGGTTAACCGTGTGGAAGTCCGACATTGACTGCTAGACATCCCTGTCGTATACATGTGTGGCACAAGGAATAATACTGAATTTGTCGCGAACGTTTGTTATTGACCGAAGAATATCACCTTTTGCATAGCCTAAGAGCATGCTCTGTCGTCTTCGTAGCTGCAAATTAACTACATAAAGCCTAACAACCGAGAAGGGAAACAAGTCCGCTACAATATGACAGCACCGTTGTTTTTACGCACGAGAAACAGAAGGGGTTAGAACCAGCACACACTTCAGTATTCTTACATGCGGAGAGCTGTCACCTGATAAAGATCTCCTGACAATTAAACGTTGGTCAGTACTTTCTTTCGAGTTGCTCCTAATAATATATTTATGCGCATCAGGGCTATGTACGTTAGGATTCAACGTCGCGTCGACGACAGTGCCATAACACAGATTACGCGAAGGAACTTGCCGCCCTTCTTGCAGCGGTGTACGGTAGGTCTCTAGAAGAGCGTAGCGTTCCAAAGGATTGGAAAAGGGCACAGGTCATCCCCGTTTTCAAGAAGGGACATCGAACACATTTGCAGAACTATAGACCTATATCTCTAACGTCGATCAGTTGTAGAATTTTGGAACACGTATTATGTTCGAGTATAATGACTTTCCTGGAGACTAGAAATCTACTCTGTAGGAATCAGCATGGGTTTCGAAAAAGACGGTCGTGTGAAACCCAGCTCGCGCTATTCGCCCACGAGACTCAGAGGGCCATAGACACGGGTTCCCAGGTAGATGCCGTGTTGCTTGACTTCCGCGAGGCGTTCGATACAGTTCCCCACAGTCGTTTAATGAACAAAGTAAGAGCATATGGACTATCAGACCAATTGTGTGATTGGATTGAAGAGTTCCTAGATAACAGAACGCAGCATGTCATTCTCAATGGAGAGAAGTCTTCCGAAGTAAGATTGATTTCAGGTGTGCCGCAGGGGAGTGTCGTAGGACCGTTGCTATTCACAATATACATAAATGACCTTGTGGATGACATCGGAAATTCACTGAGGCTTTTTGCGGATATTGGTGTGGTATATCGAGAGGTTGTAACATTGGAAAATTGTACTGAAATGCAGGACGATCTGCAGCGAATTGACGCATGGTGCAGGGAATGGCAATTGAATCTCAATGTAGACAGGTATAATTTGCTGCGAATACATAGAAAGATAGATCCGTTATCATTTAGCTACAATATAGCATGTTAGCAACTGGAAGCAGTTAATTCCATAAATTATCTGGGAGTACATATTAGGAGTGATTTAAAATGGAATGATCATATTAAGTTGATCGTTGGTAAAGCAGATGCCAGACTGAGATTCATTGGAAGAATCCTAAGGAAATGCAATCCGAAAACAAAGGAAGCAGGTTACAGTGCGCTTGTTCGCCCACTGCTTGAATACTGCTCAGCAGTGTGGAATCCGTACCAGATAGGGTTGATAGAAGAGATAGAGAAGATCAAACGGAGAGCAGCGCGCTTCGTTACAGGATCATTTAGTAATCGCGAAAGCGTTACGGAGATGAGAGATAAACTCCAGTGGAAGACTCTGCAGGAGAGACGCTCAGTAGCTCGATACAGGCTGTTGTTGAAGTTTCGAGAACATACCTTCACCGAAGACTCAAGCAGTATATTGCTCCCTCCTACGTATATCTCGTGAAGAGACCATGAGGATAAAATCAGAGAGATTAGAGCCCACACAGAAGCATACCGACAATCCTTCTTTCCACGAACAATACGAGAGTGGAATAGAAGGAAGAACCGATAGAGGTACTCAAGGTACCCTCCGCCACACACCGTCAGGTGGCTTGCAGAGTATGGATGTAAATGTAGATGTAGAGGGGGAGTACAAGCTCGGAAAGGAAGTGGAAATCAGTAGTATATTTTTAAAGGAACCAACTCGGTATTTTTTATTAGTCTGTTTAGGGACGCCATAGCAAAAATAGTCCGACGAGGGTTTGAACATCGCACATTCCGAAAGCGAGACCGTTAACACACCTTCCAAATGGAATGGGCTGATGTCTTCCTTTTCTACTTCTTCTGAACTGGAATCACATTTCCTCCTAAGTCGTGTCACTTCTCTCACTTGCACACCTTATCCACTCAACAGAAATATTTAGCAAACCTGTTCGTTACTTCCCCCTTTGCCACCCTCGTGCTTTTATTCCTCTCATTGTGAACAGATTTAGTAATTACTGCAGCAAGCCGTTGCGCCTGGTCACAAAACTTCTTTCACTGCAGAGTAACAGTGCGCACTTCTTTGAACTTGAACATACCTATGCCTCATAACGAGGTCAAGTTAGTGTTCACTACGATCTAGTTTGTTGTTTCCTGTGGTACTGAATAAAAGCCGTTCGGATGCACAGGCTGTTATTGGAGCAGTCTGCAGATGCAAATGATTTTCCTATATCATTTCACTAGCGAAGAATTGCTGAAAATTTGAAACTGAGAGAGACAGAGAGAAAGAGAGAGGAAGAAAGAGAGTGTGTGAGAGAGAGATAGATAGAGAGAGAGAGAGAGAGATAGAGAGAGAGAGACTCTAGATGAGGTGCTAGGTTGCTATTATGAAACTTTCTTGAAGGGCAACACGTCGAACATTCACTCATTCACATTCTACTTCAAAGAAAGCTAATCTATATTTCCTAATGCTATCACGACTTTAAAAGGTCTTCCTCATTTAATCAATGTTGCCTCCACGCAAGTAGGAAACTGGATATTTGAATCAATCTCCACGGCTCGCAGTTACGACAATAGCCTTGGCACCAACATGTATATTTTTCTTATTAGGCTAACTTCAATT